>NC_059332.1:54611659-55251481 GCF_018350155.1 Leopardus geoffroyi
TCTCAGTGTCCACAAATACTGTTATTCTTCTTAGGCCTTTAAGGTACTTTTGGTTACCACAAGAATGCCAGGGTAACTCCTCCCTCCTAGCTTATTAGCACAGTGTTCCTATCTTCAGATTTGAAAATAAGACCGTTTGGGGTGGAAATCATTGGACCTTTCTGAAAATCTGACAAAAGCTATGTTTCTTTCCTCAAAAATGAACAGGTATAGGAGCACCTGGGTAGCTCAGTTCGTTGAGCATCTGACTCTTAATTTTGGCCCAGGTCATGATCTCAGGGTCCTGAGATTGAGCCCTACAAGAGATTAGTCACTGACGGTGGAAGCTGCTTAAGGTTCTCTCTCCCTCTCCCTCTGTCCCTCCTCTGCTTGTATGCTCTCTCTCTTTCTCTCTCTCTCTTTCTCTCTCTCTCTCTCTCTAAGTTTGTTTGAGAGAGAGCACACACACGTGCAAGATGGGGAGAGGCAGAGAAAGAGGGAGAGAGAGAATCCCAGGCAGGCTCCACACTGTCAGCAGAAGGCCTGATGTGGGGCTCGAACTCACAAACCATGAGATCATGATCCAAGCCAAAGTCGGATGCTTAACTGACTGAGCCACCCAGATGCCCCACCCCTTCGCTCTAAAATTAAAAACAAAAAACAAAAAAACTTGTATATGCAATATCAAATACAATTTCAGGGGCTTTGTGGTCTCAAGGCTCCCAGTTACTGATTAACCCACAAAACTCTTCAGAATATGACAAAAGTTCATACTGCAAGTAACATACAGTGAGAAGTTCTCTCATATTAGTCATTATTTTATAGACAGTTTGCTGATTTTTCAGGTTTTGTAAATCTCCATCATAGCATAAACAAATGATAGAAGTTTGAACGTGTTATTTCTTTATAATTTTTCAGAAATTTTCTATTGTTAGGACCAGAAAGTGATATTACTGAACTGGAGCTTCCTATATAAACAAGGAAGAATCTATTGAATAGTGTCATGAGAATCTGTGACAATGTTGTATCTTTAGTTTTTGCCAGTTTTTCAGTTAATGGAAGGTTTTTTTCAGAAAGTATTTTTCACAATAGAAATAAATACAGTCTGAGTGGCTTGACATATAAATGTCAAGTCAGTTCACCATAAGATATTACTTTTTTTGCTTGGTAGGGAGGGAACAGCTAAGTAGCTTTACTACTGGTACTTTTTAAAATCTCTCAGAGCCAAAGCATAAGAGACTCTCAAAAACTGAGAACAAACTGAGGGTTGATGGGGGGGGGGGGGTAGGTGATGGGCATTGAAGAGGGCATCTTTTGGGATGAGCACTGGGTGTTGTATGGAAACCAATTAGACAATAAATTTCATATATTAAAAAAAAAGTCTCTCACTTAGAGTAAGTCATTTACTCTTTCTGGCAACATAACCCTTTAGACTAAATTTGATATTTGAACGTGGCATGGCTTTTGCCCTGTAAATTAAATTCTGTCTCCTCCTAAGCCTCAGGATTCAATCACCTACATTTTGATTACAGCTATGATAAATATATAAATCTCTGTAGAGCTATTTTAAAACATCTATTAATTTGACACCTTTGGCCCTCTTATCCTTCATCAGTTCTATTTTATATTGTACTCACTTTTTTTAAATGTTTATTAATTTATTTTTGAGAGAGCACAAGCAAGGGAGGAGCAGAGAGGATGGGGGAGACACAGAATCTGAAGCAGGCTCCAGGCTCTGAGCTGACAGTTCAGACATGGGACTTGAACCCACAAACCACGAGATCATGACCTGAGCCAAAGTTGGACGCTCAACCAACTGAGCCACCCAGGCGCCCCAGTTGTTCTCACTCATTTAAAACTTTACAGGGGATGCCTGGGTGGCTCAATTATTTAAGCATCTGGCACTTTTAGTTTTTAATGTTTATTTATTTTGAGAGAGAAATCATCAGTGGAGAGGCAGAGAGAGGGGAAGAGAGAATCCCAAGCAGGCTCCATGCTCTCGGCACAGAGCCCAATGCTGGGCTTAATCTCAGGAACCATGAGATCATGACATGAGCTGAAATCAAGAGTCAGTCCACTGACTGAAATCAAGAGTGAGCCCCCCCAGGTGCCCCTAAGTGTCCAACTCTTCATCTCTACTCAGGTCTTGATCTCAGGGTCGTGAGCTCAAGCCCTGCATTGATTCCATGCTGGGTGTGAAGCATACTTAAAAAATAAAATGAAAAAAAAACTTGCCAAGAAACATGGATCCTTTCTAGTAATCCTAATCAGAGGAGCCAGGTATACTTTCTCTTCCTCTAGACCTTTTTTTTTTTTTTTTTTTTTTACATTTTATTCCCAAATATATGTTCATTCTAACTCAAGACTCATATTCCGAAGATGCAAATATAACTTGTCACTTAAATGTTTTTAAGGAGAGAAAAGGAACTAATCTTTATTGAGGGCCTACAATGTGCCAGCCACTCTCCTAGCTGCTTTTTATATTTGTAGTGGTTGAATATGTTTAAACATGTTTAAAGAACAACTTCCACATGTTATTTAATTACCTTTTCAACACTGTGAGGTAGGATGTGTTAAGATCATCCCATTTCGTGGAGGTCCAGAAAGGTGGCCACACAGCAAGTATTTTTCTCTTTATCAGTATCTCCTGGTAAGGCTGAGCCTTTTACTGATACAAATATCTGATTTTATGATGTAGCGAATCCAGTGCAAATTATTGACTCTAACCATCTCCTTGAAAAAGATAAAGACGTTTTGCTGTAGTGTTGACAACACAATTGCAGAGTTTGTATAAAGATATCAAATATGAGAGTTTAACAAAAATAACATTTAGGAAGATGTATGGGGGTGGACAGAAAATTAAAAGATTTGATTGTGAGTTTTGGTATTGCTGATTATATATCAAACACAGCCAAGGAAAGTGATCAGCACTCTAAGTTCCCTAATATCTTTCATAAAAACAAACCCCTATCTTAGCCATACTTTATAATGGCTGGATTTCTACATTACCTTTTCTTTCTTTTTCTTTCTTTCTTTCTTTCTTTCTTTCTTTCTTTCTTTCTTTCTTTCTTTCTCTCTCTCTCTCTCTCTCTCTCTCTCTCTCTCTCTCTCTCTCTTTCTTTCTTTCTTTCTTTCTTTCTTCTTTCTCCATTGGTGACAATTGCTTATATAAAAGGTTCTGGAGGTGCCTGGGTGGCTCAGTGGGTGAAGCTTCCAACTCGATTTTGGCTCAGGTCATGATCTCTCCACTTGGGATTCTCTTTCTCCCTCTCTCTCTGCACCCCCCCCCCCCCCCCGCCACTTGCTCTTTCTCTCTCTAAATAACTAAACTTTAAATAATTAAAAAAAAAAAGAATTCTATGGGCTCTTAGAGATCTAATTATATAACAGAACTTAGCTGTATCTTGTAGTTTAGTTGAAGAATATTGATTTATGTAAAATTTTCTTTTTAAAAACATAGTTTTGTATGTTCAGTTGTTTATAGTTCTTTAGTAATTAAACATCTTTGAGTTTTATGTAAAGTATTAACTTCCCTAGAATATTTTTTCAAGGTTGAACTTGATATTATGAATTAATTCAGTCTGAAAGCAGATTTTACTATGCTTCAAGATAATTTTTGTTCAATCTGAGTACCATAGGGCCTAGGACTTTGTCATATCTGTTTGGTGTATGTCATCATTTTGGAATGAATGGATGGAAGGAAGCATTAAGTATCATTGGTATCGATGGAATCATACCAATTACACAAAAATTTTTAAGTTTTTATTTATTTTGAGAAAGATACAGAGACCAAGTCGGGGAGGGACAGGGAGAGAAGCAGACAGAATCCCAAGCAGGCTCCACACTGTCAGCACAAAGTCCGATGCAGGGCTCAAACTCAGGAACCATGAGATCGTGACCTGAGCAAAATCAAGAGTTGGACGCTTGACTGAGCCACCCAGGCGCCCCCCCAATTACACAAATTTTTAAAGCCATCTTAAGTATGAAACATAAAAGTTCACCCATGTCATGAAAATGTGGCTGACAGAAGTAGCATCATGCTATCCAGTAGTCATTATATAAAATAATTGTTGAACTTAATTCTAAAAGTCTGCCAGTTGTTTCTTCAGCCTGTTACTGAGACTATCCACAGGTTGTTGGTTAGGACACCATCCTAAAAATCTATGTGATACAATTAATTCTTTGTAAGGTAATGAAAACAGGAAAGAATATTCATGATTTTCTCTGTTCTACAGGTGGGGCTGACTGAGGCAAAGAAAACCTTTTTTAATTTTTGCAACCTAGTGTCATGCTAATCCTTGTGATTCAAACCTACACTTTTGCCTAAGCCTTGTATGCAATGATGAATTGTTTAGTCCAGTTAAAACATTCTGCTTTTGACTGGCATTGCTTTTGAATTGAAATAACAGAAACCTTGGGTACTTTCTCATTGTTCCTAATGTCTTAAGGCTTAATTTGTTGTTCTTCAGATTGTAAATGTAAAGTTTTATTTCCCTAAAACATAGCTTGAAATATTTGAGTTTGTAAGTGTACATAACAGATTATAAAAACAGCATTAGTATTTTTGCTGGAATGGCAAAAGGTGGCTTACAACAAATTTCTGCAACAAAGAAATATAAGTGAAATATAGTGATTTTTATTTATAAATACTAAAAATCTTAAATTTTTAAATGTATATTTGTTTTTACCTATTTTCCACAAAAGCAAATATGTCCATATGACTTATATTCAGGTATTTAATTTCTGATTCAGTCACTATGATGTATATATTGATTTAAATGTAGTTAAAGTGATAAATCAAGTATTTGCTCACTGGTTCAAATTTTAAGTGACTTTTGCAATACCTGATCAGTCATATCATTTTTATATAGACTTAGGTTTTTCATTATGAAAGTATATAAGACATCAGGTAAGTGAGTTTGTGCCATGAAGAAGTATTGCTAATTTAAGCCTGTGGTCTCTATAGCAATGATGCATGATAGTCAAAATATAGAAGAACTTTATCTCATCATTTTAGAAATTTTAAGATGATTTCATGTAACTTAAACTTGGGAGTTTATTTGCTAGATTTAAACAAGCATACTAGCTTTTCTTAATTTCTAGGTTTTTTTAATCATAGAATTTTATATTCATTAACAGTTGTGCTAAAATAAATTTTTCAAATAATTTGAATATAGAGCTGAAATTGAATTAATTTCATTAGCCTTTTTTCCCCCTTGATTTATTTAAGTAGTATTTGGTAAGCATTTTTTAAAAGGAAACCTATAGGAAAAGTGGTATAATACTAATGAATTGTAATTAGTAAGCTTTGCTATGGTAGAAGTGATTGAAAATAATAGTGTTTGAGACTACATAAATGATGGCACAATAACTGTTTCAGAAATATATTTGTATTTATTCTGCCTTACAGAATGTGATAGTGATGATAACCTGGGTATAAAAAATACTTCAATAGAAGAAGAATTCACATCCACAGAAGGTAACCTAATGGAGTTAATCCTTTTCCTACTTCACTGTATCTGTATTTTTTAATTGCTCCCCTTCTTACCACTTCATCCACTCCTATTCCCTCCTATTAACCTCCTACCCCTGAGTTTCAGAAATATTGTTTCCTTGTTTAAAGGAGAGTTTGCATTTTCTTTTCTTTTCTCTTTTTTTTTTTTTTTTTTTTTTTTTGAGAGTTTGCATTTTCTTACGGAAGTTGAATCAAGGACAAAAGCCTAAAATAATTATTTTCTGACCCTTTGCAGAAAAAGTTTTCTAACCCTAGGCTAGGAGAAGATTTTGGTTTCTAATTTTTCTTTATTTCAAGTAGTATTAAATTAAGAATATTATAAGTTTGGGGCACCTGGGTGGCTCAGTCAGTTAAGCATCCAACTCTTGATTTCATCTAGGGTCATGGTCTCACGATTCATGGGATCAAGCCCTGCAAATCCTCCACTAGTGCGGAGCCTGCTTGGAATTCTCTCTTTCTCTCTCTTTCTGCACTTTTCCCCCTTGTGCATACATGTTCTCTCCTTCTCTCTCTCTCTGTCAAAAAACAAGAATATTACAAGTTAAACGTGGAACTATGAAAACAAGCACTTCTGATTATTAATGAATGGGCTGTTTCTATAAATTAAGTCTTTCCCTCTTAAAGGAAAAGCTGTTTTCTTCCATAGGTTAAAGAGAACTTTTTTATTCACATCGAATAGTTTCCTGGCTGTACCACTATTTAATTGTGTCATATGCTTTTATTTTGGTTTTTCCATAACAGACTGTGCTTTTTAATAACCATAGGGAAAAACAAAACAGTGATTTTAGAAAATGGTTTAAGCTTCACTGAAGAAGTTTAACTATTTCAATGACATCTTTAACCTTAAAGGACAACAGAAGTCTTAATATATTCCAATAAAGTATTTGTTGTTGGAGATTTGAGAATGGGAATGTGGAGACTAGAATGTAGGGAGGAAAATGTGGCTAAACAAGCATAGAATGGCCCAGCTGATTTATTTTCTGTGTATTTGCTTGATCTCTCACATAATGCAATTGTTTAAGAGCATACCCTGGGGGCTCCTGGGTGGCTCAGTCGGTTGAGCCTCCAACTTTGGCTCAGGTCATGATCTCTCAGTCTGTGAGTTCAAGCCCCACGTGGGGCTCTGTGCTGACAGCTCAGAGCCTGGAGCCTATTTCAGATTCTGTGTCTCCCTCTCTCTCTGCCCCTCCCCCACTCATGCTCTCTCTCTCTCTCTCTCTCTCTCTCTCTCTCTGTCTCTCTCTCTCTCTCAAATAAATAAGCATTAAAAAAAAATTTTTTTAAAAGAGCATACTCTGTGCTATTAGGAGTTTAGGAATTTGAGTCTGGCAGTGGACTTGATTCATCAAAACTCTAGTCTTATAACCAAAATTCAGTGGTTAAATAAAGTTGGCAGTAAACCTGCAACCTAAATGGAAGCAAGTTTTTTTGACCATCTTGTTTTCCCAACATGGTTTTTCAAGGTCTAGCTCACTGCTTAGCAGCCACATAATAATGAGTTAAACAAATGAAAGAATTTTTGTGAGTTAAAAACAAAAACAAGGGGCGCCTGGGTGGCGCAGTCGGTTAAGCGTCCGACTTCAGCCAGGTCACGATCTCGCGGTCCGTGAGTTCGAGCCCCGCGTCGGGCTCTGGGCTGATGGCTCAGAGCCTGGAGCCTGTTTCCGATTCTGTGTCTCCCTCTCTCTCTGCCCCTCCCCCGTTCATGCTCTGTCTCTTTCTGTCCCAAAAATAAATAAACGATGAAAAAAAAATTTTTTTTAAAAACAAAAACAAAAAACCTGCCACCTTAGTTGTTTATCAAGACTACTAAAAGATAAACACCACTGAGCATCTAAGTAGTTCAGACTTGGCAGTCTTTATTTTCCACTCATGACTTAATCCCATGGAAAATGCCACACAAAATTATAACTTTTAAATAACCACCCTTGAGGAGCTTTCACAGTTTTTATGGTTCCTAGCTGACCCAGGAAATCTGAGATATGTATAATGCAATGTGTACCAGAGTTTCTAACATTTTGTTATCTCTGGCTGTTTTATGATTTGGAGAGTTTTTACATTTTTGTGATTCTTCAGTTTGGCAAAAGGATTGCTATTAAAGAATTCAGGAAAAGATACTTTAAACTTTAAACTACTTATATGAGGTAAGAATGTAATGCTCTAATTCTAAGAAAAATCAAAGTGTTATGTGCGTGGTTTGTTTGTTTGTTTTTTTTCTGATGCTTTATATAAATAAGTTTGACAGCCCACAGTGTTCCATGTTAAGTTAAGGAATTTGGTCTCCTCTGCAGTTTCCTCTGATACTCTTCTTTTTCCCCTTTCACCCAACAAGAACTAGCTCAAATATCATCTCTTAGGTTGAACCGTAGAGACTTGACATTTTGTAGGCATTGTTGTTTGGTCATTACTTTTAGAGTTACCCTTTTTAGAGAGAGCTAACTGCTGCCTCCTCTAGCCTCCCTCTGTACCATACCAAACATATTTATCTGCTTGTGTATTATCCCCTTGAGAAGTAGGATCATGTGTTTTGTTGTTGGTCTTTTTTTCAATAGCACCTAGCTCTTGGTGTTTGGCACTAAAATGATTGCCTGTTGAAGAATATACTTATAACAAACTCAGAATATGTTAGAGCTAGCAGGACCCATCTCTCTAAAGCTAAGTAAGGGAAATTAAGATTAAGGCCATTTGGGGGTGCCTGGGTGACTCGATTGAGCATCTGACTTCGGCTCAGGTCATGATCTCGAGGTTCATGAGTTCCAGCCCCTCATTGGGCTCGCTATTGTCAGCACAGAGCCCGCTTTGGGTCCTCTGTCCCCCTCTCTCTCTTCCCCTCCCCATGTCTCAAAAAAATTTTTTTAATTAAAAAAAAAAAAGATAAAGGCCATTTGGGTGAGAGAAGAGTGGGTGATTTATTGACCCTGCACCATGGAAGCAAAGTGGTATTTTAGTGCAGACTTATTAGCAAAACTTAAAAAAAAAGGTTAAATAACTTCTCAAGCCTCTTTTCATTCTTTTTCTTTCCGGCACAACATTGTAACTGCCTGACAAATAGTGACAAAAGGCAGGATAAATCTTGTGACTTTTTGCCTTGAGGAATGGTAGTTTCCTTACCCACACTACGTACCCCCATGATGATTTGTCTCATTCTTTGCTGCTGTTCTCTATAGACCAGTATCAGACTCTGACTACCCATGCCAATCATAAATATCTTCTGTAATCTATTTTGTATACCAGACAGGGGAAGTAGGGATTACATAGTATGGTGGTATAGAGTGCAGACTTTGGATTCAGACTGCCTTGGTTAAAAACTCAGCTCTCAATTAATAGCAGTCATCATATAATTAATATTATAAGTAGTAAAACATTGTGGCTAGTTGAATGAACAAATACAGAATAAGAGAGAATAATATGTTTATTTTTTAATTCAGTTAATGTTTAAGAAAACACTAATCTCAACAGCTCTGTGACAGTCAGAATATTCTCTTCATTTTACATAAAAATGTAGTCTTCTAAACATTAAGTAATTTGCCTCCAGATTCTCCGTCTCAAAATGATGGGGCATGATTCATATATAAGTATCCTAACTCCTATTACTGAGTTCTTGCCTATTCTGCAGTAATTACCTCTTTTTCAAAGAGAATGAAATTAAGGCAAAGACCTACTTCCCACAAATTCTCTTTATTTCTTCATATAGCTTTCCATTATTGTTTAATGTTCTTTCATTTCAACCAAATGGATTCCCTTTAGCATTTCTTGTAAGGCAGGTCTGCTAGTAACAAACTCCCTTACCTTCTGTTTATATGGGAAAGTCTTCATTTCTCCTCCATTCTTGAAGACTAGTTTTGCTGGATATAGAATTCTTGGTTTATAGGTCTTTTTTCCAGCACTTTAAATACGTTGTCTCACTGCCTTCTGGCCTCCATGGTTTGATGAAAATTAAGCTATTAATTTTATTATTGAGAATTTCTTATACATGATGAATTGCTTCTCTCTTGCTGCTTTTGTTGTTTTTGGCTTTTGACAGTTTGATTATAATGTGTCTCAATGTGGATCTCTTTCAGTTTCTTCCTGGAGTTTGTTGAGCTTCTTGGATGCATAGGTTCATATCTTTCATCAAATTTGGGCTATTTGTTTGCCATTATTTCTTCAAATATTCTTTCTTCAAATATTCTTTCTGCCCCTTTCTCCTTCTGGGGTTCCCATAATGCCTGCCTTACTGCATTTGATGGTACTCCACTGGTCTCTTAGCCTCTGCTTGCTTTTCTCCATTTTTCTTTCTGATCTTCAAACTGGATACATTGCCCTACCCTCAAGTTTGCTGATTCTTTTTCTTCTGTTTGCTTAAATTTGTTAAACTTTTATAATGAATTTTTCATTTCAGTTGTACTTTTCAGCTCCAGAAGTTCTATTTGCTGGCTTCTCATAATTTCCATCTCTTCATTGATAACTTCATTTTGTTCATACATTGCTTTCCTGGTTTCCTTTAGTTCTTTGTCCATAATATACTTTAGCTCTTAGAACTTATTTAAGACAATTGATATAAAGTCCTTGTCCAGGAAGTCCAATATTAGGCTTTCTCAGGGACAGTTTAATTCATTTTTTTCCCCCTTCAAATGGGTCATACATTTCTGTTTCTTTGTATTCTTTGTTTTTGTTGTTGTTGAAAACTGGGTACGCAAATACTACAGTACCTCTGGAAATCAGATTATATCTCTTCCCCACAGTTTGCTGTTATTATTAAAGGTTGTAATTGTCTGTTTGGTTGGTTGCTTTTCCAAACTACAGTTGACCCTTAAACCCAACGGGTTGGGGCACTGACACCACCCAACACACATTCAGAAATTTATATCCCCAAAAACTTAACTGCTAATAGCCCACTGTTGACTGGAAGCCTCACCAATAACATAAACTGTCAATTAACACATATTTTGTATGTTATATGTGTTATATACTATATCCTTAAATAATCTACAGAAAAAAAATGAAGAAAACCATAAGGAAGAGAAAATACATTTATAGTGCTGTACTGTATTTGTATTTATCAAAATCCATATAAAAGTGGACCCACACAGTTCAAACTTGTGTTGTTCCAAGATCAACTGTATTTTTGCAAAAAATACATGTCTGGTCATCAAAGTATCTAAGTCTCTATTTTTTTAATTTTTTTTTTTTTTTTAATAGTATCCACACCCAACATGGGGCTCAAACTCACATGCTCTTCCAACTGAGCCAACCAGGCACTCCTGAATCTCTGTTCTTTTAGCTTGTGTTCAGCTAGTGTTTTACCAGAAACTGCCTTGATTACCAGAAGCTCAAAACAAAACAAAACAACCTTTCTTAGTGTTTGCAGTTTGGCTCTGTGCTGAAGCTCTTCGGCATTTAGCCAGGCTTGCACTGGGCCTACAAATCAGCCAGTGGTGAAAGCTTAGGGTCTTTTCAGGTATTTTCTTAGCGTGCATCCTGTCCTAGGGCATGTGCAGGTGCTTTTGAATGCCCTAATTTCCCGAAGAAAGTTTCTGGGGGTTTTCCTTCTAGGTGTTTATTAGGCAGTCTTTTGTATGTCTCAACTATAATCTTTTGCTCCAGGCTATGTTTTGTTGTGTTTTTTTTTATTATTATTATTCACCTTAAAATGTTTTGAGCAATGCCCGCTGCTTTTTGGTAAATGGGTTCTGAGCAAGGCAAAACAGAGACATATGCCTTGTATCCATCCTTTTTGTAGCCCCCAGAGCCCCCAGACAGACTAAAACAAACAAACACAGTAATTTGTAATTTCTACTGTACTCCATCTGGAACTAGGGACCAGAGTCCCATACCAGGAACATTCTCTGTTGTTTTCAAGACTGCTGCCAAGTCAAGGAGGTGGTGAAGAAAGGGCAAGTAAAAATACCAGTAGGCTTTCCTCCTGGTTCTTTTTTAAGTTTATTTATTACTTATTTTGAGAGAGAGCATATGTGCATGGGCAGGAGAGGCAGAGAGAAAGTGGGGGAGACAGAATCCCAAGCAGGTTCCATGCTGTCAACTGAGAGTCTGACTTGGGGCTCGATCCCAGGACCATGAGATCATGATCTGGGCCAAAATCAAGAGTCACTTAACCAACTGAGCCAGCCAGGTGCCCCTTTCCTACTGTTTTTATGTTGTCTTTTTCTTGATTTAATGTTTGCTTAGTTGCTGTGAACCTTTGAATGTTTTTCAGACTTTGGACAAAGTTGTTTCTGATGGTTTCTGCGTGTTTCAGTGTTTCTGTGGAAGGATGGGTGTTTGCAGCTGCTTACTCCACCATTTTGTTGAATTCACTCCAAGACTGATTTTATTTCTTCTTTAAATGTTTTAGAGAATTCACTGGTAAAACTATCTAGGCCTGGAGTTTTCTTCCTGGGAAGTTTTTTGATAATAGATTTATTTTCTTTAAAATATATAGGTGTTCAGATTTTGTTTAATTTTGTGTCAGTTTTTAGAGAATTGTGTTTTTCAAGAAATTTGTCCATTTTACCTAAATTGTCAAATACACCAAATGTACTTTTTATTTCTGTAGGATCTGTGGTGATATTTCCTCATTTGTTACTGATATTGGTAATTTTTGTTTCCTGTCTTTCCTGATCAGTCTAACTTGAAATTTATCGATTTATTTGATCTTTTTCAAGGAACGAACTTTTTTTTTAAGTGTTAATTGTTTTTGAGATGTGGGGACAGGAGGGCAGAGAGAGAGAGAGATTGGGAGAGAGAATCCCAAGCAGGCTCCATGCTCAATGCAGAGCATGGTGTGGGGCTCCATCCCATGATCCTGGGATCATGACCTGAACCAAAATCAGGAGTCAGACGCTCAACCAGCTGAGCCACCCAGGTGCTCCTAGTTGTTTTGATTTTACATAGATCCCATTTCTCTGTTGAGATTTTCTATGCATTCATCCTTAAATCCTTGAAAATACAAATTTTCTAAAATTCTTTTCTCCTAATTCCAACAGCTCAGTTATCTTGGGGATTAGTTTCAATTGGCTATTTTTCTTGACTGTTGGGTTACATTTCTTTTTCCCCTTGCAAATCAAGTGATGTTTGATGTATATGGATATTGTGGATGTACATTGCAGATTCTTTGGATTTTGTTTTTTTTTTTTTCTTTTGAAGGCAGTTACCTGATAGACCTAATCTCCAACCTCTGCCTCCTCCACAGCAGGCAGTAACTAAAGTTGCTTACTTCTTTTACTTCCAAACTGTTGTTTTTCACTCAGAATCTTAGATCGTCTCCTTTGTATGCAAAGTTTAGAAGTCAACTAAGAATTTGTAGATTTCGAGGATCCTCCTTCTGTTGGTTTCTTGTTTCTTCTGGAATACCCTTCTTTTTTCAAAACTTCCTTTCCCCAGCTCCACTTTCTAGCTTCTATGATTCAAACTCTGTCTATGATGCCTTAAGCCACACAGTTTCACTTCCTGGGTTAAGTTTTATTCTTGTTCTACAAGGACTGAGGAATACCCTGAGGCAATAAAACCATAAAGCTGAAAATTGAACCCTGTGCAGTTTGCTTCTTTCAGTGATCGGCTTCTGTCCTGTTTCTACCTGATTTTTTTGTTCTCCAGTGCCTTAAAATAGTTCATAATTGTTATCTATGAGAGGGCTAATCCAACATAAACTACTCCACTATTATTAGAAGTGGAAACATTTAATTGTTTTTGTGTATTTTTAGTTTTCTGTTTTCTTTTAATTGGTTTGTAAGTTATATACCTTATTTCTATTTTTTTGTGCTTATATTGGCATTTTGCCACATTTTTACATGTATTTTAAAAACTAAAGTATATCTACATGCTGTCTGCCTCTGCAACAAGAAAAGGACTCTAAAACCCTTCAATTCTGATCCTCTCCTCACAACTTAGATGCTGGTATTCTCCAGTGTTTGGTTCTCTGAGTGTAAATGTGTATAGTATAATGAACACAAAAATTGTACAAAAGATCTTACGTCCCTCAGTTTAAAAAAATGGAATAACACCAGCATGTTAATTTCCTGGGGCTGCCATAACTACATACTACAAACTAGATGACTTAAAACAACAGATTTATTGTCTCACAGCTTTAGGGGTTAGAAAACTAAAGTCAAGTTGTCTGCAGGGCCATTGTCCCTCTCCTAGCTTTTAGTTGTTATAGGCAATCATAGGCATTCCTTGGTTTATGAATGCATCACTCCAGTCTCTGCCTCTGTCATCATGTGGCCATCTTCTACCTGCGTGTCTGTCTTCACATGGTATTTTTTTCTTATAAGGACGCCAGTCATGTTGGATTAGGGCTCACCCTAGTGACCTAATCTTAAATTGATTATATCTGCAAAGACCCTATTTTCAAATTAGGTCACATTCCTGGGTACTAGGGATTTGGACACATGTTTGGGGGGAACGTAATTCAACAACAACCAGTACCTTAGAAGTGTCCCCCTCATTTCTCTCTTCCAGTTACTTCTCCTGCACTCCTTCCCAAAAAAGGTTAGTGGCCACTATCATGTCTTGAAATACTAGTTTAGTAGTGCTCGATTTTGAACTTTATTTAAAGGGGATCATACAGATCATCATTGTCCAATATAATTTTCTGTGACGAAAATACTTGATACCAGCACCCATATGGTTGCTAATATTCATGTGTGGCTATTAAGCACTTGAAATGTAGCTTAACTGACGAACCGAATCTTAAATCTCATTTAATTTTAATTGATTTAAATATAAATAGCCACATAGAGTCAGTGGCCATCATATTGGACAGCACAAGCAGAGTCTATATATTCTTTTGTGTGTGGGTGCCTTTTTTTTTTTTTTTTAATGTTTATTTTTGAGAGAGTGCACAAGCGGGGAAGGGGGAGATAGAGGGGGACAGAGGAGCCAAAGCTCGTTCTGTGCTGACAGCAACAAGCACAATGTGGGGCTCAAACTCATGAACCATGAAATCATGACCTGAGCTGAAGTTGGAAGCTAAACCGACTGAGCCACCCAGGTGTTCCTGTGTCTAGGTGTCTTCTAGTCGAGTTGTTTTATAGATTAATCCAGGTGTTAGCATGTAGCTTTTGTTTGTTCATTCCTAATATCTGAATAATATTCTATTTTACATATATATCTCAATTCACCTATTTATAGACATTTGCTTTGTACTTTTTGTCTGTTGCAAGTAATACTACTGTGAATGTTCTCATACATGTCTTTTATTTTTATTTTTTTTAATTTTTTTTTTAACGTTAATTTATTTTTGAGACAGAGAGACACAGAGCATGAACAGGGGAGGGTCAGAGAGAGAGGGAGACACAGAATCTGAAACAGGCTCCAGGCTCTGAGCAGTCAGCACAGAGCCCGACGCGGGGCTCGAACTCATGGACCGCGAGATCGTGACCTGAGCCGAAGTCGGATGCTTAACCGACTGAGCCACCTAGGCGCCCCCATACATGTCTTTTAATACACATATGTGTGCATTTATGGGAATATATACCTTGGAGTGGGATTGCTTGTGTTCAACTTCAGAAGGTAATGCCAAATTGTTTTTCCAAAGTGGTTGTGCCACTTTCTTTTGTCCTGTGTTGCATATGTGAGTTCCCATTGATGTACATTTTCACTAATCATTTAAATTATTTGATCTCTTTAATTTTAGCTAGTGATGGATATATACTGTTATTTCTTGGTAGTTTTAATTTACATTTTTCTGATGAGTAAGGTTATTGACCATTTTGACATAATCTTTTGTGCTTTTTCAAATTTCTTAACAGTTTTCTTGTGGATTATTTTATTGATTTTTCAGGGTTGAAAATTTTTTAATACTTTCTGGGTACAAGTTCCATGTATTGTAAATATTTTCTCCCACTGTATGTCTTGCCTTTTTACTCATTTAATTGTGTCTTTTTTTTTTTAATGTTTATGTATTTTGAGAAAGAGGGGGAGGGAGGGAGAGAGAACCCCAAGCAGGCTCCATACCGTCAGCACAGAGCCAGACGTGGGGCTCAAACCCACAAACCATGAGATCATGACCTGAGCCAAAATCAAGAGTCGACATTTAATTGATTTATCCACCCATGCTCCTCATTTAATGGTGTCTTTTAATGAATAAAAGTAATTTTAATACATTCCAAATTACCGTAGTTTTCCATAATATTTTTTTAAATTCTGTTTAATAAATATTTCCCTACACTAAGGTCTTGACGCTGTCCCCTTGAATTATCTTCTAGAAACTGGACCACACTCTTAATTACTATAACTTTATAATAAGTTTTCATATTTTTTATAAGTGTTGTCACCTTGTTTTTCTTTGCTAGGAAGCAACTTGGGTTTTCTTTGTATTTCCTCATCCCTTTGAATTCATCTTAGGGCAACTCCCTGACCTAGAATCTAGCTTTAACTTAACACACATTATACACTAGCCTGTAGCTTTTTTTTTTTTTTTCCTTAATGTTTGTTTATGTTTGAGAGAGAGAGAGCACAAGCAGGCAAGAGGCAGAGAGAGAGAGAGAGAGAGAGAGAGAGAGAGAGAGAGAATCCAAAAGCAGGCTCCAGGCTCTGAGCTGTCAGCACAGAGCCCAATGTGAGGCTCGGACCCACAAAGTGTGAGATCATGACCTGAGCCGAAGTTGGACACTTAACCTACTGAGCCACCCAGGCACTGCAAACTAAATTTTTAATCTCTTTGAGATTTTGGCATTTCGTGGTTTTGCTTATATCAACTCTTATATGCATCGCCTCAAGTGATTCTAGAAGGTTGTTGACCCTCCATGTCCCTAAATGGAAATAACTTGCAAGTTCCTTATTAAGCTCATATTTATTATAATTCAGCCTGAGATTATATCCAGATTCTTATTGTTTTGAAATACTCAAATTTTATGAAGAAACTGTTAAATCATCCCAAGTGTAGTTGATGAGATTTATATAAATCATGTATTTATTTTCTGCCCTAAATATTAAAATTGTCTTTTAATGCAGATGTGGAATTAGAAGAAGCTATTAGAAGAAGTCTTGAGGAAATGTAATTATAAAGATATTACCACACAACATCAAGTGGCCTTGAAGAGACTCAGAATAATGAATTCTTGAGTTTGTTTTCTAAAGGAGACCAGAAATCTGTTAGTACAAATGTATTTGGAAACACGCTTTTTTTGCTTTTGCATCTGATACTTGCTTTGTATTTTTGTGCTATTTTGCAAAAATGTACAGAGGAGTAGAATACATGTTAATGCAAATATAAATCATGTATTCTAATATAGTTATCACAGTTTTCCAGTCAACTTTGAATTTATATATTTAGGTTAAAAGAATTAAAAAATAGAGAAGCCCTTGACTATTGTTTATATGTTTCCCAAATAGCATTAGTGCTTCAATTTTATTTGTACTGTACAATGATTCTAGTTTATTTTTTTAGAGTGAAAATGAATATAAATAAAGCTGTCATAGAACAGTTTTTCTGTAAATTCCATTTCTTATGTGGCACTAGTATAGAATACCATTGAGATCTTTGTTTATGATTATTAGAAGAAAGTAATGAAAACTGATCATGGAAACAGATTAAAATTTTTACCAGCAGTGGGTTTCACTCAGATGTATATTCCTACTTTAACTGGGGCAGCACATTGTAGAATTAAAAAAAAAAACAAAACCCTAATTTCTTTGAAATTATTAAAAAAAACCTTTCCATTCCTTTTACCTGCTTAGACTATCATGTGACTTGTATTATCTACTATTTAAAGGGAATGATGTCAAAATGTTTGCATAGAATTAAATGTATTTTTAATAATATTAGTCTTTTTCTATATATATTTGTGTAAACATAATCTTCAAAAAATAATGTTAAAGGTCTACTCAGGAGTAATATTCCTTAATTAACCCTTTAAAATTTTTATTTCATTGTAAGTGTCTTCATTTTAATTAATCATTAAATTGTCAGTCTCGAACATTTCATATTACCCATTTAATTTTTAAATGTTCAGGCTCCATTGTGAATAATAAAAAACATTACATAATTAGAAGACTAAGAAGGGCTTATCACAGTATCTTTGTGTATATGCTTCATGACCAGAAATGTCTTTCCTAAAAATTTTGAGTAGTAATTCCATACAAAACTTAACATTTTCTATAAATATAAATTTTTTCTTTAAGACAAAAAAAAAATCATCGCTAAAATTTTCTTCTTTGCAACTAGATATTTTAGTGTAAAATACAATTACTGCTTGTTTTTGTTTACTATAGTCTTCCCAATCTACATTGGAAACAATTTGTGTTTTTATTTCTTAAGATGTCAGTTCTGTCCTACCTGCTTTTATTTTTTTTAAGTAGACATGTAGGTTGAGAATTTACCAGTCATTTTTCCAAAATGACCACATTGTACTTTTCATTTGTATGTTAAAGTCATCAAGCAAGGCTTTAGGAGGTAGTCATGAGCTGGACCTTAAAGACCTTTCCAGGAGCTTGCTCAATAGTGAGGAGCACAAAGGATGATCCAGAAAGAAGAGTGCTGAAGCAGATGTGGGAAAGAGAAATCAACACCTCTCTGCCAGAGGTGCCACACACAGATGTTCTGTTAAGAAGTTTTTGTGGTGTGTATGGTAAAGAATAAATGAAGTTTTTTATATGACAGTAAAGGGATATTTAATCATGACCATTAAAAAAAGATAATTGGGTGGTTCAATGTTTTATTTAATAATTGTCACTGATTATATTTCTACTTGTTAAGCAATTAAAAAATCATTTTTAAATTACTTCATAATTTGAACTTAATTTAGACACAAAGAGGAGAGGTAATTAGATGGTATTACAGAAAATTATATGTATTATTATCAAAAGTAAGTGATTAAAAAAACAAAAGTAAATATGTTTCTAACATTGACAAAGATGTTTATCTTCATTACATCATTAATTTATTTTTCTTTATGCATTCCCTCACACAGTATTTGTTGAGTACTTACCATGTGCCACTGACTGTTCTAAGCACTGGGATATACCAGTGAGCAAAGCAAAGCCCACACTCCTTTATGATTCGCATAACTGGTGAAGAGAGGGTTGGATAGAGTGTTATCCATTATCATAAACAAGTGTATCCAATGGTGGTAACTAAAGAAGGAAAAATAAAGAAGGGAAAGATCCTGTTTCTGAGAATTAATGGTGTGATCTGCCTTTAGAAGGGTTACTGTAATTACTGTATTGAGAATATACACCAGAGACAAGAGGAGAAGACCAGACAGGAAGGTGTTGGGAGTAATCCAGGTGAGAACTGATGGTGGCTGGGACCACGGTGGTAGCAGTGGAATTGGAGAGAAGAATTGGTATATTCTAAAAATAAAGGGAAGGGGATGTACTGATGGATTGGATCTACAGGATAGGAGAGAGAGAGTCCAAGATGATTCTAAACTTCCATGATAGACTTTCAAACCATTCACAACATCTCTTTGGATTCCAAGTTTGTGTCATGATAATGGCAAAATATATTTAATGAGGTCAAATAATCCCCTACACCAATAGTTTATTAGTATTTAGATGGAGTTCAGAGGGAACTGGAATCCAGGCTTACAGCACTCCTCTCTGTTCAGGTATTTAAATGTCTTTGATCTCAGATTAAAGGTGGTAATTCAGCTTTAAACTGTTATTATCTATCATTTAATGTGCCCTGTATATATATTCTCATCCTTGCAATATGAGGCGGACAGCTATAATGAGATGGGAGCAAAGCACAAGTTTTTAAGTACATAAATCTTTGTATTCCCTGTCCTGTTCTTTCACTGACCTTTATAGTGTCTGCCCTAGTGACTTGCCGTATCTTTTTAACAGGAGATTTAAATCAATTGGGTGTGAAAGACAAAGAAAGATGGGGTAGCTTTTTCTTTCTTTCCTTTTTTACCCCCCTCTGTAAGCTTCAGTGGTTTTATCCAGGCTTTCATTTATTCCACCTCAGGAAAGGAAATGTTGAGACAGGGTCGGGCAAGTACAGACTGCCAAGGATCCGTACTTAGATGCCATCGGTGCCACAAAGGAACCTTTTCTCCCCATATCAAAGGATTTTAATGGTTTTGGTTTGGGCGTGAATTAGGAGAGCTGGGAGAAACTAAGCGAAGCCATCACTGGGTAATACCCACAGCCTACCATTAGGTACCCTGGCGTGTGGGGAATTGGCTACATCCAGGCTGCACAGAGTCGGGGGCGCCCAGAGGTAGGGGTAGAGGGCTGTTCTGTGAGCCCCCTCTGGGGTTTCGGTTGTTTCCGGGTCTGGAGAGCAAGAAGGGGCGATCGAGTTAGGTCCTCCCCTTCCTTCGTCAGCCACTCCAGGTGCCTCGGAGGCTGCTCCTCCGGCCCCGGGCCCTGGCTGCCCACCCTCGAGGCCCCGTGGCCAGCGAGCTCCCTCCCGCAGCCACAGTCGCTCCCCGCCGGGGACCGTAGCCCTGAGCCCAGCGGGCGGCGCGCCTGCCCTTGTTTGGCCACGCGGCGGCGGCGGTGTCGGCGCATCCTCCCGGGCCGCCCCCCGCGGGCGTCAGAGGGAGGCGGGCGCCCCGCGCGGTGACGGCGACGCCTGCGGCCGCGGGACTCTCCACTCGCCGCCGCCGGAGAGGCCGGTGACCTCTTGGCCGCCCCGCCTCGGAGGTTCAGATGGCTCAGGCGAAGATCAACGCGAAAGCCAACGAGGGGCGCTTCTGCCGCTCCTCCTCCATGGCCGACCGCTCCAGCCGCCTGCTGGAGAGCCTGGACCAGCTGGAGCTCAGGTGAGCGGCGGGGCGGTCTGCGGGCGGAGGCCGTGCGCGGCGGGCCGGTCCGGCACGGTCCCGGGGCAGGCTGCGGCCACAGAAGTTGCTTGCTTGAGATTTGTTCTTCATGGGGATGGTGCAGTTTTCTCTCGCCCTTGGTGGATTTTCCTCTCCGTCGGAGAGAGAACGCATGCGATTTAAGAACCTGTGAGCGCATTATTGGTGGCCACGTTCTCGTTAACAGACCTGAGCGTTTGGGAACGGAGAAAAACCAGAGAAGGTAAAAGTTAGAGTGGCGTTATTTGAGATTACAGACTGTGACACTCCGTGTCTACAGAACTTCTAGAACCTTCTGAGTGCCAGTGTGTGGTCTTCCCAAGTGTTTTTTAACTTGCTCTTTTCCTATTATTCATTTTTAAGAGCGGCAGCAGTTTACTGGTGAGTGATCAGTTTCTTTGCTCCAAAACCCAGCAGAGCAAAAAACCTAAAAATCCAGGGACCCGTCTGATAGCAAGGAGTAGGGAGGAGTAGGACAAATGAGGGGCTGCGGGGAGAACAATGGCTGGGTACTTGGTGTAATAAGACCCTGCAGCTTTCGTTTTCCTCCTAACCCTGCATGCAGCCTTTCCGTTAGTTTCGCAGTATTTGTGTACCTCTTTACGTAGAAGACATTGACTGTACTGACTGACACCTTCTTGAAAGTGCTAATCATTGGCCCAAAAGCATAAGATAGTCACCCGTTTTTTTTCCTTCTCAACTGAATAAGATTTTATTAAGTAATACAGAGTTATGCTTATGTACAATCTCTAAGTAATTTATAATAAATTTTGGAAATACTTGTTTCCCTTAGTGTATTAAAACTTTTATGTACTTCTTGTAAACGTTTATGTCACCAAAGTTACTGTGACAATTGTGTGCAGATGTAGTTAAATGAAAATCTTATTAAGGCTCTGCAACCCCTGAAACTACACCGAATTTTTTTTCTATAGTTTTCACCAGGTTTTGGCGGAGCAAAGAAGTATGTAAGCCAAAAATTTTAGGAAGCAGTGCATGTATGTCTTTATCTCCCTGGATTTATATACCAAAATAAGAAGGGGTGTCTATTTGCCAACAAAGTGCATTCATAACCACAGTATATCTCAGCAGTTGAGGCAATTATTATTACTATCCTGAGAAAAGAGTCAAAAGATGAGAAATTCTCCTTCCAGGATGATTTCATGGATGGCAACACATAGGGAAATTGGAGCCAAAACCACATTCTAGAGTTCGGCTCAGAATGAGACAAATGGAACAAAAGAAAACTAAGGCTTCCCCATGGTTGAGCTTGACGCATTCAGCCCCCGGAGAAAGTGGAACAAGACTGATCAGTAGCTTCAATCTACTTAATACCCCTCTGAAGAATAATACTTCTTTTTATGTGGCAGCGCTACAAGTAACTCCCCACATCCTCCTGAAACCATTATTACGCTGTATGTTAACTAACTTGGATTTAAATAAAATTGTAAACATAAAAATAAATGAATAAAAGATGAGGAAATGAAGACACTGAAAACAAAACAAAACAAAAAAACAAGTAACTCCCACATCTCCCCAGGTATTTAGAACTTTGAGGGCAAGTTCTTAACTATTTCAGGGCTCTCTCCCTCCTGGTCAGAAACGATTTTTCCTGAAAGGAATGAGGAGGATTTTGCCCTTCCCTTCTTCAAGCTGAGTCATTCTCCTCAAACTTGACTTAACACCTCGTGTGTGGTAGGTGGAAAAGCAGGCAAGTACTTATCTTTAAAGGAAAGCCTCTGTTCTGAGTATTAGTACATTCTTAATGTTTGATTAATGTAAATTGATTACTGTATACAAGTGATTACATTATAACTTGTTAATTAACCCTTGAGCTGAGGAAGAAAGACTGATTAAAATGTGCTAATTACTCATTTTAAGGACTTATCTAGTAATTTTAGCCTTTTGTAAGCTTTGTTTTTTCCTTAAAATAAAAAGTAATACTGATCTAAGGAAGTATTTTAGAAGGTAGTGAAAATAAAAATGCAAATGCTGATGCTTTAAAGTTCCTTTGAAACCACACGAGCAGTGTCACAGAGCACCGCACTATTAAAAATTAGCCTCATGCCTAGATCTATTTGTAAAAGAAAACATATTCAAGGTAATTTTGCTCTAATAGTTTAATTTTATATTAAGGATGACTCATAAGGCAGTGTTTTAGGTAGAATAAAACACTGTAGTTTGTACTTAGAAGCTTGCATTTACTCTTCCCCAGCCATACTAATTGTGTCATTTGTGATAAAATGTCTTCCATATGAAACTGAAAACAATTTGCTGAATGCTTTATGAGCTAGAGTATGAACTGGTGGCGTATGTGAGTTTTTAAATGCTTTAAAATGTTTGGCAGCATTCTACAAATTAAAGGAATTCCATTTGTTTCTAATACTTTACCATGACACTGGCCTTTCTTTCTTGACTCCATCTCCTCTCCTTTTTTGCTTCCTCCTGAAAAGGTGATTCCTTTCTCTCCCAGTTTTTTGACCAATTCTAAATGGCATCTGACTTTTACATTCATCAGTGGCTCAAGACACCTTGCTTATTATTGTTACTTTTTTTTAAGTCACTGTAATTTATGCATAATACATGCTAACAATGATTCATTAAATGAGCACTGACTCTGTATACCAGGGCCCGTTCCTTTGTGGAAGTTACTATTACCTCCATTCTCCACATGGGAAATTGAGGCTTAGGAAGATACATGACTTGTCCAGGGTCCCCCAGCAAGACTGGCAATAGAGCTTAATAATTCATGCCTGAATTCTCTTAAAGTTAGATGTGTCTTACTGTTACCTGAAGCTGGGTTTGCCTCTTGGTGGGTGTCAAGCCAAAAGATACAACCAAGGCAAAGAATAGGAAAAGGAAGGGTTTTACTTGCAGCAAGTGAAGGAGAGCATGGGGGATCTTTCCCAAGCAGTGTGTCCCAGATCAACAAGATTGGGGGAGTTTTAAGCTAAGGGTGCATACATATTCAGGAAGAGGCTTGCACAGTGGGGAATACAGCATGGCAATGGGGTGACTGATTCCAAGTCAAAGTCACAAGGGCCGGAAAGGGTCAGCAGCATCCGTTCCCTGGTGTCAGTTGGTCTGGGATCTGAGTACTCAAAGGGGTTTAAATCCTGCAGAGATAACTCAGGAGTGTGCATCAGGTCAGTCTTTGCTTTCTGACTATGATTAGACTGTCTCCTGGCCTGATGGTGGCTGTTCTCACATTCTTTCACAAGATGGTTTGGGGCCTAAAATGACTTCTCTTACATCAAGAAAGCTATGTCTGTCTTTCTTTGCCCAGGGACCCCTAACTCTTGCTGCTTACAGTATTTCAAAATGGAGGAATAGTATATGGATGAATATATGACTTTACTGAAAGAAGTGAAAATCCCTTTTTTTTTA
This sequence comes from Leopardus geoffroyi, assembly GCF_018350155.1. Lineage (NCBI taxonomy): Eukaryota > Metazoa > Chordata > Mammalia > Carnivora > Felidae > Leopardus > Leopardus geoffroyi. The sequence goes on from NC_059332.1 coordinate 54,635,273, forward strand.
AGATTTTATTTTTAAGTAATCTCTACACCCATCATGGGGCTTAAATTTACAACCCCAAGATCAGGATTCACACACTCCACCAATTGAGCCAGACAGGTGCCCCAAAAATTACATTTAAATTGGTGTTGAATACAGTAAATACTGAACACCTACTGATGCCAAGTATTGAGTGGCTCCTAGAAGGCTCTCGATGGTAATGAAGATGTTTGGGATATGGGTTGTGGAGAGTGGCAGAGGGGAAATTGATAGGACTGCAAGATTGTTCACAATTTTCCCAAAACTGGTCACGTTGTAGGTCATTCCCCTGCCCAGTGACTTACCCGACAGCCAGAGAATGAAGGGTTGGGGCCGGGAGTGATATGGATCATTTGGCTGAAAGTTTCCTGTTGCTTGAAGTTTCTTAGGGTGTGCCAGTGTCCCACGAGTCACAAAACAAGTGGCCTCAGAGTTAATATTGAACAACAGCCTATAATTTAAAAGAGCACTTCTCATATACATTGTCATTTGAACCTTACAAAACCCTTTGAGGCAGAGGAGGGCACAAGAATGTTATCTCTTTTAGAAATGAGGGAACCCAAGTCCAGAGGGATTGAGTGGCTTGCCTAAGGCCGCAGTACTGATGAGAGGCTCCTAAGCACCAGTTCCATCTTCACACTGCAGGGTTGCAGTGGTGAGTGTATTTTCATATTTTGGTGATGATTAGGAAAACTTACTCAAAATCTTACGCTGCCTAGAATATAAGTAATCCTTGTAGCATTCTTTATATACAAGGGTATTTTTTTAATTTTTATTTTTTATTTTAATTCCAATATAGTTAACATACAGTGTTATATTAGTTTCAGGTGTGCAATATAGTGATGCAGCCATTCTTATTTTTTTTTAAGTATATATATATTTTTAAGTTTATTTGAGAGAGCAAATGGGGGAGGGGCAAAGAGAGAGGGAGACAGAATCCCAAGCAGGCCCCACACTGTCAGCACAGAGCCCGAGGAGGGGCTCAAACTCACAAACCGTGAGATCAAGACCTGAGCTGAAGAGTCAGCCGCTTAACCGACTGAGCCACCCAGGTGCCCTGATTCAGCAATTCTATACATTACTCAGAGCTCATCAAGGTAAGTGTACTCTTGGGGCACCTGGCTGGCTCAGTAGAGCATGTGACTCTTGATTGAGCCCCACATTGGGTGTAGAGATTACTTAAAAATAAAATCTTTAAGCAGCACCTGGGTGGCTCAGTTGGTTAAGCATCTGACTTTGACTCAGGGTTTGTGGGTTTCGAGCTCGGCGTCAGGCTCAGAGCCTGGAGCCTGCTTCAGACTCTGTGTCTCCCTCTCTCTCTGCCCCTCCCCCACTCACGCTCTGTCTCTCTCTCAAAAATAAACATTAAAAAAAAAAACTTAAGAAGAAAAAAAAGATAAGTTTTCTCTTAATCCCCTTCACCTATTTTACCCATCCCACCCACTCCCTCCCTCTGGTAACTGCCAATTTGTTCTCTATAATTAAGGGTCTTGTTTTATTGTTTGTCTCTCTTTTTTTTTTCCCTTTGTTCATTTGTTTTGTTTCTTAAATTTCACATATGAATAGAATCATATGTTATTTGTCTTCCTCTGACTGACTTCGCTTAGCCTTATACACTCTAGCTCCACCCGTGTTGTTGCAAATGGCAAGATTTCATTCTTTTTTATGGCTGAATAATATTCCATTATGTGTGTGCATATGTATATACACATCTGCTTTATTCATTTATCTATTGATGCATACTAGGGCTACTTCCACAATTAGGCTATTATAAATAATGCTGCAATGAACATAACAGCGCATATAACCTTTCAAGTCAGCATTTTTGTACTCTTTTGGTAAATACCCAGTAGTGTGATTACTGGATCATAGGGTAATTCCATTTTTGGTTTTTTGAGGAACCTCCATACTGTTTTCCAGTGTGTGCACCAGTTTGCATTCCTGCCAACGGTGCACAAGGGTTCCTTTTTCTCCACATCCTTACCAACACTTGTTTCTTGGATATGAGTATTTAATAAGAGATGGACTATGATTTTAAGAACCTATTTTAGAAATTATTTATTTCAACTAAATTCATGATAGGAGCATTTGCCATTTCTCTTCCTTTGTATGAAAGCACAAGTTCTTGGTATTTATAAGCCTGAGTCCATAATGGTAAGTGTGTAATAAATAGCATGAAGCTAATGTTTACCAGCACCAATTCTAGACACATGACATGTAGTAACTCATAAACATAATTGTTGTAGTCAGTGCTGTCAGTTAGCTGTGTTAAACTCTTTACCTGCTTTACTTCATTCAGTCACAACCACCATCTCATTATCCCTATTTCATAAATGAAGAAATTGAGGCAAAGAGAACTTAGGTTACACAGCCAGTAATCGGCGGTGCCGGTTTGAACAGTGTGACTGAAAAGCCATTGTGGCTTCACTGAATGCTGTGTTAGTGGACATATCCACAGTAGCCTCAGTCTGGTGAAGTCGCTGTCAGGCCTCACAAGTGTATCATTTTGCTACCTAGGCTGCAGAGATGTGTGAGGTGCAGGAGACCCGAACACTAGTGGAGGATGTGGGCACTTCAAGTTTCGCCCTCCTAAGAATTTCTGACTAAAATTTCTTTGTGTTAAGCCTGCTTAGTTGTGATTTTATGCAGAGAGTTTTCCAGGAGTACAACCCAGGCCAGCCATGGTATGAGGATTTCTTTCCCAATTTTGGACATGTAGCTCTTCTAGGATCTGTTAATAAAAACAGAACCACCCTTCTCCGCCAAGAGAAGTGTTGTCAAATGATGTTTAAAAACTTGAAGGGTAAAGTGAGGTGGTCCAACACTTGTCTAACCAAAGTCCCGGAGGAAAATAATAGCATGGAGGACAGGGAATATTTGAAGATACTATGACTAACAATTTTCTAGAACTAAATGGAAGGGTTGTAGACAGAAAGATTTATATGTGAGATGAATTTAAGAATCTCAGTAGCTGACAAACAGTGCAAATATTACTTACATAAATTTAAGTAGAGGTCTAGGTTCAGCTAGAGGGAACTGCACATGAAAGGTCGATGGTGCCAAAAAAAACAAACAAAAAAAACCTTGAAATATTTACATTCTAAAGAATGCATTTTACCTTTGCTATGAAATGAAAAAAGTATACATAAAAATGTATATGAGAGGTTCCATTAAAAGTGAAGTCTGTTTATCACAGGGAAAAATGTCCTGGCAATTTCTAGCCTTGGGGAGAAAAACAAAAACAAAACAACAACAACAACAAAAAACCCCACAACCCTTAAAAGTTCCATCTAATGTCTAATGTATTTGGGGCGTCTGAGTGGCTCAGTCAGTTAAAGGTCTGACTTTGAGTCAGGTCATGATCTCATGGCCCATGGGTTTGAGCCCCATGTCAGGCTGTGTGCTAACAGCACGGAGCCTGTCTGTCTTCCTCTCTCTCTGCCCCTCACCAGCTCACGCTCGCTCTCTCGCTCGCTGTCTTTCTTCAAAAATAAATAAACATTAACAATAATTTCTTCTGCATTTGGTCTCATTTAATGACAAAATATCTTCCTTATATTTATGGGGTTTTTTTCTAGAGCATCTCCTCTTAAACCAATTTCTTGTTAACAATTCCATGAACTTACTGTCATAACTTGATGTAAATGAAGCTTTCCTTTTTAGAGTAACATTTAATTCTCTATCATTGTGCATTTGAGTACAAACTCAAAGAGTGTTGAAAAATTAATCTCTTCTTTCAGCATCTTCTCATTTACTAATCACATGATTCATCTGTGTCATTTAAACAGTATAGTCATGGTTTGTGTTTTTTGCATAAATATTTCATATTAGTGCCTACTCAATCTCTCTTCTATGTACTGGGCCCTAGGTTATCTGCCTGAGAGTTTGCTAATGTAAAATATTGAAGTACGCAATGAATGGTGCTGGAAGTGGGCCTGCTGTTGGCCTTATTGCTGTTTTATAGAATATTGGTTTTATTGTGCTTTCCAGCCACATTTGTCACATAAGATTCTTACCAGCTCTTTGTTTTTCTGGCTCTTATGAACACAAAGTTCAACATATATTTAGTATCTTGATGAACAAAGAGACCGTGTGACTTTATAGTCTATCAGTGCTATTTTGGGGTCTAACAGGTGGATGGCTGTTGGGGAAAAGGCAAATGTGTGGTTAGGGTGAGTAGGGGAAGCCTTATATGGAGTGGACATGTGTTCAAACATTAGTGAAGTTGTTCCTTCTGTGCCCACTTAAGGCAGCAATCAAGATTAGATCTTCATGATCTCATGATTCTCAGGCCATCTGAATACCGAGGATCTAAGTCTGTCACTGTTCATTTTGCAGAAATGGCAACTTACTTAGTTACAGGATAACGTATAGCAAGAAATTGCCCTGAAAACAAAGCACCCTAAACATACAGGATTTTCTTTTTTTCTGTTCTCATAATTCCACAGTCTTGTTCTTTGGTGACTGGGTGTGTTCATGTGTATGTGTAATAAGAGCGCATGTGTATTTATTTATACTCAAGGGAATTAGGAAAAGTAGTGCTTCTATAGCTTGATCTGGTCTTTATACCAAAAACCTAAACAGGCATTTCCTTTAAATTCAGGAAAAGACACAGGTGCCCTGTCTAATCACCACTGCTTAATAAAGTAACAGAGGACTTTAGTCAATACTAAAAATAAATTAAAATAGGAGCTGATAGGATTGAAAAGGAAGAGATTAAAACTGTCATTTTGTGCAGATGATATGCCCACCAATCTAGACGAATCACTGAATCAAACGATAAATTATTAAAATTAATAAATAAATCATTTACCAAGTACAAGATGAACCTTCTAAAAGCATTTCTCCAACCAGCAATAACCAGCAAGAAATTATAATTTAAAATATTCACAATAACAACAGTATCCTCAAAGGATCAAAGCACTCAGAAGAGTCCACAAAGACTACCATTAAGAATACTTCAAAATTCAGGGTACCTGGGTGGCTCAGTTGGTTAAGTGTCCGACTCTTGGTTTCGGCTCGGGTCATGGTGTCATGGTTTGTGAGTTAAAGCCCCAAATCAGGGTTTGCACTGACAGTGTGGAACCTGCTTGGGATTTTCTCTCTCCCTGTCTCTCTGCCCCTCCCCTGCTCATGTTCTCTGTCTCTCTCTCTCAAAATAAATAAGCTTTAAAAAATATATTAAAACATTTTTAAAAGAATACTTCAAAACTCTAAGAATATAAAAGAGGGGTGCCTGGCTGGCTGGGTCAATTGAGCATGTGACTCTTGATCTCAGGGTCGTGAGTTCAAGCCTCCCATTGGGTGCGGGGATTACTTAAAATAATAAAATCTTTTTTTTTTTTTTTTTTAGTTTATTTTTTTGAGAGACAGAGAGAGAGAACATGTTGAGCAGAGCAAGAATCCCAAGCAAGCTCTGCACCAGCAGCACAGAACCTGATGCCAGGCTCGGACTCACTAACTGTGAGATCATAACCTGAGCCAAAAATCAAGAGTCAGACAGGACACTTAACTGACTGAGCCACCCAGGTGCCCCCCAAAAATAAAATCTTAAAAATATAATAAAAAAATAAAAATAGAGAAGATAGAAGATGATCTGAATAGATGGAAAGACACATCATGCTTCTGGATAGAATGGCGGTATGCTAAAGATGCCAAATTTATCTCAGTTCTTTGAGAAACCTGATAAACTTACTGTAGAGTTAATATGGAGAATTAAAAGTCTAAATAGCTAAGTTATATTTAAGATTAGGGGACTAGTTCTGCCAAATATTAAGGCATATTACCAGGCTGTTGCTGTTTTTTAAAAAATGGGTGTTGGTGTAAGAACAAATATACTAGTAGGGGCACCTGGGTGGCTCAGTCAGTTAAGCATCCGACTTCCGCTCAGGTCATGATCTCACAGTTTGTGAGTTCGAGCCCTGCATCGGGCTCTGTGCTGACAGCTTAGAGCCTGGAGCCTGCTTCGGATTCTGTGTCTCCCTCTCTCTCTGTCCCTCCCCCGCTCATGCTCTGTCTCTCTCCTTCAAAAATAAATAAAAACATTAAAAAAGAACAAATATACTAGTGAATGAAATAGAGATTTCTAAGAGTAGACAATCTATAAATCATTGGAGGAAAGGTAGATTTTTGGTGGATAGAATGTTGGAGAAGCCGGTTCACTATTTGGAGGAAATAAAGCAAAATCCTTACCTAAACACATACAAGGTGGATTCTAGATGGACTAAAACATAAATATGAGAAAGATAAAGCAATAAAGTTAATAGAAATATAGGAAAATATCTTAGGACTTAGGATGGAAAGATCCTGAAGCAAAACTTCAAAAGCATAAACCATAAGGCAAAAGAAAAGCAAGAAAAGATGAATTTGATCACTTCAAAGTAAGGATGTCTGTTCGGTGAAGGATATCCCAGACAAAATTCATGTATGATAGGATGGGAGAAGATAATTATAATGTCTTTAACTAACGTGGGATTAATTGCTTGAACATGCAAATCAACAAGAGGACAGTAACCCCTGTTTAAAAAAGATAAACAAGGGAGGGGGAAAAAGAAAATGAAATGAAGTGAAAATAGGTACAGGCTATGAAGAAGCTAACAAGAATACAAAGAGATGTCCAAAATTATTAGTAATGACAGACATGCAAGTTAGGTACGAACATATCACTGCACACTTACTAGACTGGCAACAAGTAGAAAGTTGGAAAATGCTGAGTATTGGTAGGGCTTTGGGTACACAGGGATTCCTCTGCTTTGCTGCTGGGAATATTGTCAAGGAGTTCAGGACAGGGCCCCCCAGAATGTGCCACTTTGGCATGTGGGTTATTTTGAGCTGAAGGCACTTGAGAACCTGCAGGCTCAAGAGAAACTTTTACCCCTCCCTTAACCACACAGAAGAATCTAAATTAGGGGTCTTTCCCAAAATAAGGGTTATAAACAGAGATAAATTTTATCTGAATGGCCCATCTTTTTGGTAAGTCAAACATCTAATTACCAAACATCTGCTCTTCTTTTCACCCTGTGAAGTATATTCCTTTTGTCCGAAGTCCCAGACCCCTACTCCCTCTTTCTTCATTCAGAATGACATATACACCTCATTTTGCCTGACCATCTTTGGAATTTCCTCCAATGTACACTGTTATATTTGATTTTCTCCTCTTAATCTGTCTCATGTCAATTTAATTCTTGGTCCAGCTAGAAGGACCTTTGAGGGGACAAGAATTCTTGCTTCCGAACAGTGGTCTAGCATAGCCATTCCAGAGAACAATTGTACCCTTGTCTCAGCAATCCTGCCCTGGGATACATCCTCAGGAGATTCTCATTCAGTCCATGAGGGGGTATGTATTCGTGTAAGCATTTTTTGTGGTGATGGAAAGTGAGGGGATAAGGTGGGTGTCTCCACTGGGAGAGTGGATGTAAAACCAGCTGGATATGCATGAAGTATATGATATGCAGCAATCAGAAGCTACTGACTAGATGTTCACATAGGAAGCTGGATGGTTCTTAATAAAATAATGCTGAGGGGAAACAGAGTGAGATATAAATTGAAAATAGGTGAAAACACAAATACACATTTTGTTAAGAACAAATACAAAATAGATAAACACTGAACAGAATGGTCGCCATACAAGCAGGGAGGAAAATGGGAGTGGGGTAGGTGGATTTAAAACAATAGAAAAGTTAAAGAACTTTTTAAAAAGGAATAAAGAATTTTTGAAAGGTGCTCCTAGTGATCTTGAAACTGGATTTGGAGCACATGATAGAGATGAGGAAAACTAAACTTCCATATGGTAACTTTTGTTTTCCCAATTTCTACAGGGTGGAGGCTTTGAGAGAAGCGGCAACTGCTGTGGAGCAAGAGAAAGAAATCCTCCTGGAGATGATCCACAGCATCCAGAATAGCCAGGACATGAGGCAGATCAGCGATGGTGAGAGCATTTCCATGGAAGGGAGGTCATCTTTTCCACTCCGTGAAGGGATTTGGGATACACATGTGTCCATGTTCGCTTGACTTGAGGGATGAGCACGCCTGGCTTTGGCATCTCCCGTGAGCAGCAGACAGCAGCTGCAGCTGTTAGTCTATTACAACAAGAGCCACGTACCCAGAGGTCACCCTTCTGGCCCACCCCCTACCTCAGGGACATGATGGGAAATGGTAGAAAAGGCCTCTAAGCTCCAGAAGAGGTAGCCCTGAGCAGTAAGGCTGTGGCTTTGACCTCAGGCTCACACTTCTAACTTCAGCTCCTCAGAAGTTATTGGACCATTGAAGTATAAAAGCAGAGAAGACACAAAGGGAGGGGTTGAGGTGTAACTTAAAGAGAGGAAGGAGAGAAAATGCAGGGGAAATAAATTATGGACCCGATAAAACCCCATTAATGTAAAAATGTGCTATTGTTTCCATACGAAAAGCATGACTGCCCATGGAGAAACAGGGTACTTGTAATTTCCTTTCACTAGCAGTGGGTCTTCCTAATTTGGTTGCCCTGGTGCTTCCCGGGACAAGCTAATAGGCCAGCAGCTGGTGCCATGAATGTGCCATCTAACTCCAGACCCTGAAATGTTAGACATGCACAGCAGGGTTAAGACCTAGCCAGTCTTTTCCCCATCCTGGCCAAAGATCCATGAATTAGAAAGGAAGTCATAGAACAGAACACACATAAGATTGCTGACTTTTTCATATAAATAATGAAATGTTGACCCAACACCCCTCTCCCCACCATTGCCTCTCTGTGCTAGAAGACTTATACTACTGGCCTGCTTAAATTTGGCTGGAGAAGATGAAGCCAGTGTCTCATTCTGAGGCCAGCTTTTTCTCCACTACTGTGGCTAAGTTTTTGTCAGCCAAAATTGGGTCATTGTATTCTGATACACGTGCAGACTATGTCATCCGAAAGTATACTTCTTGGCATGAGAATTATTTCAAGCTGATTATTTCTGAGAAACTGCAGACACAGGAGAAGCTCTGAAAACAGAGTAGAAGTCATTCTTTTATAAGGGAAGTTTAAATTTACAAAGGAATTTACAATTTGTAAGGAACTCTGTGTACCAGAAAGAAGGATGACTGGAAGTCACAAGAAACTCTTATCTATGCAGAAATCACCTACTACATCAGCAAAACAGCCTTAGCCTGGTTTATCCTGCTTTTCCTAGTAACCTCCCTCAGGAGGGGAAGACCTCCCTCAACATCTTAGTCCTTAGCTGAAGATGGTTTTTAAGGTGGTGGCTCAGGCCATCTCAGGGAGTTAGACCATCTCCGTTTCCCTGGCAATCTCTGATGTATATTTGAAGTATACATATTAATAAATTTCTGGGTTTTTTTTTCTTGTGAATCTGTCTTTTATTACAACGTTTCTCAGCCAAGAGCTCAGAAAGGTACAGGGAATATTCTTTTTCTTCCCCTACGTGCACATCCGTATGGAGAGATCCACCGTATCTGATCTCTTGTCTACCCAGCACAAAGCCCTGGTTATGTTCACTATTCACTCTGTGTTAAGACTTGATCTCCATCCCAGTTACAAATGCATGCCCGCCCAAACGTTTTCAAACATGACCACTTGAGAAGTCATCTGGTATCCCATGTATAAAGACTTAAAGGGAAAGGTATTCTGCAACCTCTCTTTGTAATACACATAGTTAATCTTATGTGCTATAGTTTTAACTTTTACTCTAAAAATTTCATAGCAGAGGCACTACAGAAAATAGCTTTAGCCACAAAAGAATGCCTTTGTGTTCTCAACATCGATAAATTTATATCTCATATTGATTGATACTTTAAACTTTCTACGTTTAGGAGAAAGAGAAGAATTAAATCTGACAGCAAACCGTTTGATGGGAAGAACGCTCACCGTTGAAGTTTCAGTAGAAACTATTAGAAATCCCCAGCAGCAAGAATCCTTAAAGCATGCCACCAGGATTATTGATGAGGTGGTCAGTAAGTTTCTGGATGATTTGGGAAATGCCAAGAGTCACTTGATGTCACTGTACAGTGCTTGTTCATCTGAGGTGCCATCTGGGCCTGTTGACCAGAAGTTTCAGTCCATAGTGATTGGCTGTGCTCTTGAAGATCAGAAGAAAATTAAGAGAAGATTAGAGACTCTGCTTAGAAATATTGAAAACTCTGACAAGGCCATCAAGCTGTTAGAGCATTCTAAAGGAGCTGGTTCCAAAACTCTGCAACAAAATGCTGAAGGCAAATTTAATTAGTTTTGAAACAGAAGAGCACTTACAAATAATGACGTAAAAATGGTTAAATACTAGTTCTTTATGTTAGGCATAACATTTGATACTGATTATTTCAGATGAGGAAAATACCCCAGTGTCATCAGTTTTGTGATTAACATAATTAAAACTAGAAGTATTTTAATTATCTTTCTAGAAATTTTTAGATTGAATTCTTGTCTTGTATTAGGATCTAGCACCTAATATATATTTTTTTTACTATTCTGTGGTTGAATACTTAGTATATAGGAGAGAGTTAGTGCTCAGCCTGGGGCAAAAGCATTAGTTTCCTTCCTGGGCTTTATCTGGAGTGGAGATACTTGGGCACATGGGGCATTTGGTTGACTAGAAATTCTTTACTTAATCAGCACACACACTTACTACACATCTACTGTTAACTAAGAAGTGTGCTTAAAAGGGATCCCAAAATAAGAAGCTTTCCCTCCATCTTTTTCATAAAGCACCTTTTTTGGACATCTGAATCAATTTTGACTTAAGATTTATGCATCTGATAATATGAATATATTTCTTCCTGTGTGTGAAAACATGGCATAAAGTGTGAGAGAATTCACCTGATTTTACCACTGTGAACAACTCTATGTCCACTTCATCTTTTTCCAAATGCATCATTTCTCTCAATTTGTACTCATTATTGAAATGCGGTATTGTAACTTGCCTTTTTTTAAAAAAAATGCTGCTATAAAGTCTGCTAATTGTCAACTTTAAAACCTCTATTCCGTATAGTTGTATAATTTACTTAGCCATTCCCCTAACTAGGCATTTAGGTTGTTTCCAGGTTGTTTCTTATTCCTGCAACATATTTATATACAGAGAGCTTTTTCCTTTTTTCTTTGTTTTTGATTTTCTTTGTATAAGTTCCCAGCAGTGGAATTTACCAGGTCAAAGGGTATATACATTTTCATGACCTGACATATTTCCAAATTTTTTGGTATAAGAGTTACATCAATTTATACTGTCTTCAGTAATTAAAATGTAGCTATTTCACTAAAAGCTTCCGAGAATCGAGCATTGTTTTTTCTAACATTAGACACTAGACTAAATACCTGAATTTGGTTTGCATTTTGTTTACTAACAAGGTTGACCTGTATATTGATTATTCTTTTATGTGTGATAAATGAAACAACCGTAGAACACTTTCATTTGTTAGAAGTAACTAGTGTTGTGGATACACAAAAACCTCGACTTCCCCCTCAAATACTACTTCAAAATGAATACATCAAACTCAATTTTCATGAGAATGTAGGTATTCTTTCACGCTGGGGGAGAAAGAGAGTCAGGATCCAGATTAGCTTTATATATTTATAGCTTGCAATGCAAACAATATTGAGCTTCACTTTCTGGGCAAAAATGTCAAATTAGCCTCTCTTCATAAAAAGCAATTACAATCTGAGAACATTATGGTTTTGATTGCCATTGCTAAGTCGGCCTCATTTAAATCTTTCCATTTCATGGGGAACATTAATTCTCATTGATAACTGTGGTCAAAGCCGCTTGATTTTGTCAGTTGACTCTCATTTGCTATCATCAGGTTCACTGTCAGATAAAGATGTTCTTTTTGTGCCATCTTTACCAGCTTTTTGAAAATTAAGAAACAAGAATCAAGTTTTCTTCCAGTTCTCAAGGACTGTCAGCATCTTTGAATCCCTTCCACCCTGGGAGATACTCCCACTTCCCATTCACTCATTCACTCCATGTTAGCCTAGGACATTTTCTACCACATGTTTGGGCCCCGCCTCCTCAACCTTTGTGCTCTTCATGTTGTTTCTTCCCCATTTTTTTGTAGTGGAGATTCATTGGAGGCCAGTCCTTATCACGGACTTGAAGAGCTGTGGTCTGCCATCTCCAGGCTGCCTCAGTCCCTGGCCTGCAGCACCTGTAGCCCTCTGTATCTCCAGCCTGAGCCACATTCCAGGGGCAAGGACCTCAGTGTGTTGATTCTTAACATTTTTATTTATTATAAGAATGAGTAGAAGTGCAATTCATTTTTAAATGATGAAACTACCAAGAGTCACATTAACCTTCATCTGTCATCTTTTTTTTTTTTTTAATTTTTTAATGTTTATTTACTTTTGAGAAAGAGAGACGGGGGAGAGTATGAGCAGAGGAGGGGCAGAGAGAGAGGGAGACGCAGAATCCGAAGCAGCCTCCAGGCTCCAAGCTGTCAGCACAGACCCCAACACCGGGCTCAAATTCACGAGCCGTGAGATCATGACCCGAGCTGAAGTCGGGCGCTCAACCAACTGAGCCACCCAGGCACCCCTGTCATCTTTTATATAGATAATAGTCTGGGACTGCAATGGAATTCAGAGTATATTATTTGTCTTTTATTCATACATTCCCTAAAGCCCCATTCCTTTTTTTTTTTTTTAATGTTTATTCATTTTTTGAGAGACAGACAGACATAGCCTGAGAGGGGGAGGGGCAGAGAGAGAGGGAGACACAGAATCCAAAGTAGGCTCCAGGCTCTGAGCTGTCGGCACAGACCCTGAAGTGGCGTTCAGACTCATGAACTGCAAGATCGTTTCTTACCATTTACTGAATGTAGCATACAGTTTTTGGACAGCCCTGCTTCCATCCTTCATGAGACTGCTTCCCAGTAGAGTGTCCCTATTCCTACACTGGCTCTAAGAGCGCAGCTTGCAGGACCAGCCAAGGAGTTGACGGGAGAGCATTCAATGTGCATCAACTGAGGACAGAGTGATATTGCCACCCCGTGAAAAGTCTGACAAATGTAGAATTGTCCCTCCTGGTATTTAAATGTAGGAATCATTGACATTAAAAAATAATAAAAATCCTGAAAGCTTTCAGAGGGATAGGAAGGAGAGAGCTAACAGTAATGAATGTGAACTGGGTTTTCCAGCTGTGCTGCCCTCCCAGTACCAGTACTGCCTCCACTAGGGGGCACCATTCACGCTATTCTATGGGAATGGTATCCTGTGACTAGAACATTAGCAAGTGAGGTATGATGCAGAGGGACACAATAGTGAGTACAGACATGGTCCTCTGCATTGATGCAGCTCACTCTAGCACTCCAACTCAAAATGCTTGGAATTCACTCTAAGGAGATGACCAATTAATTACAGAACTCTGCTTAAACATGTTACAATTGGAAAGCATGAAAGAATTTAACAACCCCTGAAAGGAACAGAGTAAGGATCTGGCAAACAATTACACGCAATGATTTTTAAGTAGGAAATATCCATACATGTGTCCCTTTCAAATGACTGAGAGAAATGCTGATACATGTGGAGGACACATATGTGATAATGCTATTTTTGAAGGCTGGATTTTGAAATTCCTCAAAGACAAAAATGAAAGTAAAAGCTGAGAATTTTAGAAAAGGCAAGGACAATAGTGAAATTGGACTTGTGTGTATCTACTCACAACAAGCAAGCAAAATGAAATGGACCTCTGTTTAGGGACATGACTACATTCTTAAGCTTTCAATCATGATCAAAGAGTAAACAACTTGAACTGGGTCACACTAATCTTTAATTACCCACCTGAAATATTGGGGGTGCCCAGCTGACCAGGCCTTAGAGCATGCAACTCTTCATCTTGGGTTTGTGAGTTCAAGCCCCACGCTGGGTGTAGAGCTTATGTAAAAACAATAAAACAAACAAACAAACAAACAAAACATTGTGGCAAACATGCTTCCCTTGCATGTAGTTGGCATTCAGATCACTATGGCATTCACTCACAGCTGTTTGGTGAGGGCCAATTTCAGTATCTAGCCCAGCTTTTTTTTTTTTAAGTTTATTTTTCAAAGAGAGAATACAAGTGAGGGAGGGGCAGAGAGAGAGAGAGAGAATGGGAATTGCAAGTAGGCTCTGCACTGCCAGCACAGAACCCAATGTAGGGCTCGATCTCATGAACCGTGAGGTCATGACTTGAGCCAAAATCAAGAGTCAGACACAACCGGCTGAGCCACCCAGGCACCCCTCTAGTCCAACTTTAATATGCAACTAATTTGGGCATGATTTGTGCAGGAATTTGACAGAAGCTGTCGGAAAAGATTGAAAAACCTGGCATTGGAAAACTGACCTAGAATTTGGATCCAGAGAGTATTATAAGTACATATTCAAGTGTAATCATCAGCCCTCAGGTCTGAAGATGATACAGCCCTGGGACAGAACACACATAGTGGCTTTAAGCTTTGCTGCAGGAAGACTTGAGTTCCTAACCCCAGCTCTTATCAGCAGAGAGCCGAAAGAATATCCCTGACCTCCCCAGCTGTAAAGTCAGGATGATAATGCTCCTGTGAGTTATGAACTTTAAATGAGATACCATATGCAAGGTGCTTAGGATGGTGGCTAACATAGAAAGCACTTGCTAAATAAATTTGAATAGGGGACTCCTGACTGGCTTAGTCGGTGGAGCATCTTGATCTCAGGATTGTGAGTTCAAGCCCCATGCTGGATGTAGAGATTATTTATATATTTTTTAATGCTACAGTTATTTTGCACAGGGAAAAGTAAATTTATTACTTGAGGGTGGAGCACAAAAGCCTCAAAACAACATTTCTTTAAAATAGACTCTATTTTATTTCTTTAAAACAAACTTCATTTCTAAGACAAAATTATTTAAGCCACAGTGCTACTAAATTGCATTAAATACCCCACTATCAATAAAATCACTATGCTAAATATTGGCAGAGTATCTAAAACATGAAATAGGGGTGCCTAGATGGCTCATTTGGTTAAGCTTCTGACTCCTGATTTTGGTTCAGGTCATTATCTCATGGTCATGAGATGAGCCACGGGCTGGTGTGTGCTCTGAGCATAAGCCTGCTTGGGATTCTCTCTCTCCTCTCTCCCCCCCATCCCACTCACGCTCTCTAAAAATAAATAAACATTTTTAAAATAAATAATTAGATAAATATGAAAATTTTTAAGTTCAGAATTTTATTTTTTTTTAATTTTCTAATGTTTATTTATTTTTTTTTAATTTTTTTAACGTTTATTTATTTTTGAGACAGAGAGCATGAACGGGGGAGGGTCAGAGAGAAGGAGACACAGAATCTGAAACAGACTCCAGGCTTGAGCTGTCAGCACAGAGCCCGACGCAGGGCTCGAACTCACAGGCCGTGAGATCATGACCCGAGCCGAAGTCGGCCGCTTAACCGACTGAGCCACCCAGGCGCCCCTCTAATGTTTATTTTTGAGAGAGAGAGAGAGAGAGACAGAGCATGAGTGGAGGGTGGGGAGAAAGAGAGAGACACAGAATCCAAAGCAGCCTCCAGGCTCTGAGCTCTCAGCACAGAGCCCAACACAGGGCTCAAACCCACTGACCTCAATATCATGATCTGGGGTGAAGTCAGAAGTTTAACCTCCTGAGCCACCCAGGCACCCCAAGTTGTTCCAAATTTTAAAGAAGTTACATTATAGGAGCACCTGGGTGGCTCAGTCAGTTAAGTGTCCAACTTCAGCTCAGGTCATGATCTCAGGGCTCGTGAGTTCAAGCCCCATGTCATGCTCTGTGCTGACAGCTCAGAGCCTGGAGCCTGCTTCGGATTCTGTGTCTCCCTCTCTCTCTGCCCCTCCCCTGCTTGTGCTCTGTCTCTTTCTGTCTCTCAAAAATAATAAACATTAAAAAATATTTTTAATAAAAAAGTTACATTATATCTTTTACTGCTTTGTTCCACACTGTTGATGCACGTTACACAAAATTTTAGTTTTGAAATTCATTTTTTGATTATTGGATTTATCTTTCGTGAAATTTTTATTAAGTAGTATATTTTATTTTTTTTAATTTTTTTTTAACATTTATTTATTTTTGAGACAGGGAGAGACAGAGCATGAACAGGGGAGGGTCAGAGAGAGGGAGACACAGAATCTGAAACAGGCTCCAGGCTCTGAGCTGTCAGCACAGAGCCTGACGCGGGGCTCGAACTCACGGACCACGAGATCATGACCTGAGCCGAAACCGGCCGCTTAACCGACTGAGCCACCCAGGCGCCCCTAAGTAGTATATTTTAAATTAAACAAGGGCTTAACTTTAACTCCAACCCAATTGCAATACATACAGGTGGTTTTCCACTCAAATTTACAAAAGCATTATTTAATAGTAACAAAAATACATAAGGGGTTCAGTTTTCCTTTTAATCCAAAGGGTTGTTTGTTTGTTTAGAGGAGGGGGGCATGAGTGGGGAGAGGGGCAGAGGAAGAGGGAGAGAGAGAATCTTAAGCAGGCTCCACACCCAGCTCAGAACCAGAGGCAGGGATCAGTCTCACGTCCTGAGCCAAAATGAACCAGACACTCAATCAACTGAGCCGCCCAGGCACCCCTAATGTTTTTATTTTTAAGGGACATTTACCAACATCCTAACATAGATATTTCAAGAGAGAGAAGAAAAGGAGCACCCTGTAATAAAAGTTATTACAGCCAAATAACATAGTTACCTAGGAGTTAGGTGACTGGACATTTCAGAGTCCACTGTGGTTTTAAATACTTTCTACTAGCAAATAAAGTCACTTATATAGTAGGCTTATGTATTTTAGGGTGAAAACGTAAAGAATTATAATGGTATACATGATATTTGTAACAGTTAAAACTGAATAAATCTACCTTTTAATTAAATGACTGCAGTGTGGGACAAACTTTCGCCTCACCAGTCATTTTGTTTTCAGAGAAACAGATGCCCTAACGATAGAGTAATGGGAGTGCTTCAGCAAGTTACCAGCAACTATTTAAAAGGTTTGGAAAAGGATGCTAGCAATTAACATTTTACGTTAAAGTCACTTTAAGGTAGACACTAGGTGCTGAGGCCATTTGCTCATTCTAAGGTCTTCAGAAAATATCCCAGTCCTTAAAAGTCACAGGCACTGTGAAATACATCATTGAGAGTTCTTTCTAAGCATTGCATTCTGTGACCAGAAGCCTTTTGGGGTACAGCAATCCCACTACCACCACCACCTTCTTTCCTTTTGTTAACCACGCCCTTAAGCACACCCTCAGGGCAAAATGTCCTTGATCTGCTCTAGAAATAAGACACCTATTCCGGAACATTCTCCTCAGAGGTGGTCCTCCTGGTAGTCCCCGATTTATACTCCCCAGCCTCTAGGCTATCAAAACAAGTCTAACGGGAGCTGAGGTTGCAGCGATCTACTCATCTTACTGCCTTCCTGACGCCAAAGACACAGCTTCTGTCCCTACTTCCCCTTAACAGACCATTTCTCTCAAGCTGGATTTGTCCACTTTTTTCTTCAGTCTTGTGGCTCCTTTTGCTTTTGGAGTCGTTTTGCATATAACTCCCTATCATGGAACACACTGCCAACTTTTGAAACAACCACATAACTTCCTTCCACAGTGAAGAAAGGTATTCACCCTCTTTTTGGTAGTGCTTTACTTTATTTTTAAAAAGCAGCATGTGTGCTATCATTTGGGGGCAGATAAAAGGAAATCATTTGGCCCGGTTTTTTGTTTCACTGCAGCTGACCCTTGTATAACATGGCGTAACTGGGGTGCTGGGGTGCAAGAGCACCTGGCCCCAGGGGCTCCAAACAGACCAGGATCGGCCACTCGCAGCTGACAAAATCCAAAGGCAGAGGGATGAGAGGCGATGAAACAAGAAAGAGTTTATTTCAATGATGCCAACACAGAAGACAGCAGATTACTGTCCCAAAAACTGTCTTCAAAGTGCTGAAATACTTCGGGGTCCCTGGGTGGCTCAGTCAGTCAGGCATCTAGCACTTGATTTTGGCTCATGTCATGATCTCATGGTTTGTGAGATTGAGCCCCATGTTAAGCTTTGAGCTGACAGCACAGAGCCTGCTTGGCATTCTCTCTCTCCCTCTCTCTGCCCCCCTCCACTTGTGCACACACGCGCGCATGCTCACACTCTCTCTCAAATACACTTCCAAAAAATATCATAAAGAAGAGAAAATACATTTACAGTACTGTACTGTTGTGTATAAAAAAATGTGTATAAGTAGACCTGTGGATCCGTGCAGTTCAAGAGTCAACTGTGTATCTGAGCCTGTATTTTTCCTTCATTTGACAAAAGAAAGGGTGTTCTGATTCTTGACTCATGGCCCAAATTTTTAGAAAGAAATTCCTGTAACATGTGTAAGAACAATTCATTGTTTCTCTTCAGTTTGCTAGAAATTCTTTCAGAAAGCATCCAATTCTATTTGCTTTAGTTTTGTGCTTACTCAGCAGCCTTCTGACTTGCAAATTGGTCTCCTAAATGTACATACCCACAAGAAAGAAAAAATTCAGAAAAAAAGAAAAATGAGAAAGACGGAAGCATGAAATGGAGGCTTCTGCTTTTTTAAGCAAGAGATCATGTTTTGTGAAGAAACCTTCAGGTCTGGTTATCATCCTTGGTATATATCCTACTTATGAGACTAACATTCTGCTTTCTGTATATAATAAGCTTCTTGGAAGATGATTGGTTTCCCGTTCCCTAATCATCCCTTGAGTGAACTGGTAGAATACGATTCTTAAACATATAAATCTGAGGAGTAGAATCTGGACCTGCCATGTGGCCCTGAAGCAACCTAAAAGCACCCAGAGGTGTCTTTGTAATTATCACCAATTCATCATCAATGCAACACTTGTTTTGTCCTGCATTCTTTCTGGGTTTGTTTTTTTTTTCTGTCTACATTTAAATTATGTCCCGTGAGGGAAAAATATTTTAGGAGGAAATTCAAGACAGACTATCATTTTTTTTATAGCAGAATTTCTGAATCTCTGAAGGCTTGATAACGCCCAAATTAACCTGTTTATTTTTTTAAGTTTATGTATTTTTGAGAGAGACTGAGAGAGTGTGAGCAGAGGAGGGGTAGGAGAAAAGGTGAATCTCAACCCAATAGCACAGAGCCTGATGTGGAGCTCAAATTCATCAAACCATAAGATCATGACCTGAGCCAAAACTAAGAGTCAGATACCTAACCTGACTGAGCCACCCAGGCACCCCAAGCCTGTATGTTTAGAAGGAACCAACTATAACTTGGGATAGAGAGAAAAGCATTTAATACTTTGCTCAGTTCACAAACTCTATATCCATTTGACCTTAAAGTATGAGATAATTGAGTTCACTGTACTTGTATTATTAAGGACCCTTATAGAATATAGTGTAAATGAAATTTTTAAAAAGGGAAATACAAGATTACCCTTTTGATATATTTTGCCAAATTGCTCTCTGAAAGGATTGATTTCATTTCTCTTCCAACAACATACCAGGCTTCGCCCACTCCTAAAAGTAGCGCCGTCCTATGAAAACTTTAGCCAAAATGGCATAAAGCAGGGGCACCTGGCTTGCTCACTCAAAAGAGCATGGTGCTCTTGATCTCTGGGTCATGAGTTCAAGCCCCACATTGGGTGTAGAGATTACTTAAAAATAGATAAATAAATTAATAAATAAATAAATAAATAAACTCTAAGTCAAATTGGTGTCAAGCAAAGAAGCAATTACCATTAATTTACATGGAAAAACTTTTCATCATTCCCAGACCCGCCCCCCCACAATAACTTCTCTTAGGTTTTTCCAATATCTTAGAACACATCTTGCCAGTAGATGCACAAAATAAACGGAGACAGAGCACAGAGCATAGGTGCTCACAGGCGCAGTTCAGCGCTGTGGCCAGTCATGCTGAGATGCTGGGTGTGGATCTCAAGGAGTTAGGCAGGACCTCTCTCGCTGCTCAGGTGCCCGCTGCTTGTACTATAACAGTCCGCTGCAAAACACTCAATGCTATTTTCTATTTTTATCTTTTGCTTTTTGTTTTTGCTTTTGTTTTGTTTTGTTTTGTTTTGTTTTGTCTTGTAAAAGCCAAAATCCTCTTTGGACTTCTTTTGGTTGTGAAAACATGTACTAATGTAGGTCTTCTGTACAAGCGAGGTGTCATAATGAGAATTTGTGAAAAACGGGATAACTACATATCTCTTCCCCCACAGCTTTACTCACATTAAGTAGTGTTATGCTGTTAATCCTTGTCAACTAGATACAAGAAAAATATATCCTCATTGTTTAATTTCATTTCCTTAATTGTGTATGATATTAATACACTTTCCTGTATTTCTTTTCATATTCGACGTGTCGTCTTTGCCCATGTTTCTATTCAGCTGATGGTCTTTTGCGTATTGATGTATGAGTCCTTTCTACATTAAAGAAACTAACCATTTATCTGTCAAATGTTGATAGTACTTTTTCTTAATTGGTTATTGTTTTTGTGTATTATTATTTGTAATTCAAGGTGAGTTTTTGAGACAACAAGCATTTACCAAGAAACAATAAAGTAATCTCTGACTACATCAAACTAAAAAGCTTCTGGGGTGCTGGGTGGCTCAGTAGGTTAAGCAACCGGCTCTTGATTTCAGCTCAGATTATGGTCGCACAGTTGTGAGATGGAGACCTATGTCAGGCACTGCACGAACACTGCAGATACTGCTTAGGACTCTCTTTCTCTGCCCCCCCCCCCAAGCTCTCTCTCTCTCTTTCAAAATAACTAAATAAACACTCACAAAAACGTTTAAAAAGCTTCTGCAGGGGCGCCTGGGTGGCTCAGTCGGTTAAGCTTCCGACTTCGGCTCAGGTCATGATCTTGCGGTTCACAAGTTCGAGTCCCACGTCAGGCTCTATGCTGACAGCTCAGAGCCTGGAGCCTGTTTCACAGATTCTGTCTCCCTCTCTCTCTGCCTCTCGCTGGCTTGTACTCTGTCTCTCTCTCTCTCAAAAATAAATAAAACATTTTAAAAAATTAAAAAAATAAAAATCTTCTGCAGAGTAAAAGAGACAATCAACAAAATGAAAAGGCAACCTACAGAATGGGAGAAAATATTTGCAAACCATATATCTGATGTGGAGTTAATATCCAAACTATATAAAGAATTCATACAACTCAATAGAAAAAAGAAAGCCCAGGGACTTCTGACTGGCTCAGTTGGTAAAGCATGTGACTCTTGATCTTTAGGTTGTGAATTCAGGCCCTATGTTGGGTATAGAGATATCTTAAAAAATCCAATAAAAAAAAAAAGGTAGAGGAACCAAATTGGTATTTTTCCAAAGAAGACATATAAATGGCCAACAGATACATGATAAGATGTTTAATATCACTAATCATCAGGAAAATGCAAATTAAAACTACAAAACTCACACCTGTTAGAATGACTGTCATCAAAACAACAACAACAACAACAACAACAACAACAACAACAACCAAGAAATAACGAGTGTTAGCAAGGATGTGGACTTGTGCACTATTGATGGGAAAATAAATTGGTGCAATCACTATGGAAAACAATAGGGAGGTTTCCCCCAAAACAGTCCCATATGATTTAACAGTCCCACTTCTGGGTATAAATCCAAACGAAATGAAAACAGTATCTTGAAGAGATATATGTACTTTCATATTCATGGCAGTATTATTCACAAGAGCCAAGACATTGAAACAGCCTAAGTGTTTGTCAGTGGATGAATGGATAAAGACAATATAAACATACATATAATGCAATAATATTCAGCCACGAGAAAGAAGGAAATTTTGTCATTTTCAACAACAGGGGTGGACCATGAGGGCATTATGCTAAGCAAAATAAGTCATTTAGAGAAAGACAAATATTTTAAGATATCAGTTACACATGGAATCTGAAAAAGCCTAACACACAGAAACAGTAGAATGGTGGTTACCAGGGACAGGCATGTGAGGGAAATGAGAAATGTTGGTAAAGGGTACAAACTTTCAGTTATAAATGAATAAGTTTTGGAGCTCTAATGTGTTGCATGGTAATTATAGTTAATAATATTGTATTACTTATTTGAAAGTTGTTAAGAGAGTGTATCTTAAATGTTTTTACCACAGGGTGCATGGGTGGCTCAGTCGGTTAAGTGTCCGACTCTTGATTTCAGCTCAGGTTATGATCTCATGGTTTGTGAGTTTGAACCCTGAGTCGGGCTCTTTGCTGGTAGGGCAGAGCCTGCTTGAGATTTTCTCCTTCTCTCTATGCCGCTTCTCTGCTCTCTCTCTCTCTCTCAAAATAAATGAACTTAAAAAAAAGAAATTATATTAAAAAAATGTTCTTACCGCAAAATAGAAATGAAATGATAATCATGTGACATGATAGAATGTTAGCTGACTCTATGGTGGCAATCATTCTTCAATATGTTAGTATATCAAATCAACACATTGTACACCTAAATTTACACAATCTTATATGCTCATTATATCTCAGTAAAGCTAAAAAGTTTTTTCCAAATAAATAAATCTTAAATGTTTCTTTTTTAAAAATTATCTTTTAATGTTTATTTATTTTTGAGAGCGAGAGAGACAGAGCATGAGCAGGGGAATAGCAGAGAGAGAGAGAGAGAGACACAGAATCTGAATCAGGCTCCAGGCTCCTAGCTGACACACAAAGCCTGACCTGAAGTGGGGCTCAAACCATGAACTGTGAGATCCTGACCTGAGATGAAATCAAGAGATCCTGACCACGAAGTCAGACACTTGACCAACTGAGCCACCCAGGTGCCCCTAAATCAAATAAATTTTAAGAAATGAAATGAAGAGGAGCAGAGAGTATAAAAGAATCTAGGGACGTGTGGCCTGCTCAGTTGGAGGATCGTGCAACTGTTGATCTCAGGGTTGTGAGTTTGAGCCCCATGTTGTATAGGGAGATTACTTAAATAAAAATAAAACTTTAAAAAAAGGATCTAAAAGGTAATCCCAAGTCTCCCAATTGAGAAATAAAGAGTATTTCAGAGAGGACATCTCTCAGCACACTATTTCAACAAAATCAAATTTATGTAGGAGAAAGACCTGGGCAGTGAAGGAGAACAAATATATATTTTTTAATGTTTATTTATTTTGAGAGAGAGAGAGAGCGCACATGAGAGCAGGGGAGGTGCAGAGAAAAGGGGAGAGAATCCCAAAAGGCTCCATCCTGTCAGCACAGAGCCTGACACAGGGCTCAATTGTATGAACTGTGAGATCATGACCTGAAATCAAGAGTAAGAGGCTTAGGGGAGCCTGTGTGGCTCAGTTGGTTAAGCATCTGACTTTGGCTCAGGTCATGATCTCACAGTTTGTGAGTTCAAGACCCACATTGGGATTGCTGCTCTCAGTGCAGAGCCTGCCTTGGATCCTCTGCCCCCTCTCTCTCTGTCCCTCCCCCACTCAAGCTCTCTCTCTCAAAAATGAATACACATTAAGAAAAAGAGAGAGAGAAAAGAAAAGAGATGCTTAGCCAACTGAGTCACCCAGGCACTTCAACAAAGATTATTTTTTATGTTCTAACAGTTGGTGAGCACCCTAAATCCAGAAGTGTATGCGATGGTACAGACTAGCTAGACCATTGAGACAAGAACAATTGATGACAAACCAAAAAAGGAAATCTAGAGAGAACTGACTATTCCCTGACTCACACTGGCTAGGGATCATAATTAGTAGCATAGTGATCACTATCAGCAAGTTCATGTGATTTATAATAAGAAGTATATGCTTAGTCTTTGTCCCTCTTCCAGGCATAGGGCTCCTAAAACCCTTGGAATTTCCTAGGGTTGAGAGCAACAGAGGCCTCTTGTTATGTTAATAAGGTGAATTTTGCACACCACCTAAGGATAGGGGGATGGTTGCCAGGAGAACTAACCTTGTGATTAGAGAGTTGCCTCCCACCATCACCTCTGCAAGGGAAGGGGGCCTGGAGGTTGACTCAATTGCCAATGGCTAATGGTTTAATCAATCATGCTCATGTAATGAAGCCTCCATAAAAACCCATGAGGGCTGGGCCAGAGAGCTTTTGGATAGATGAACAGCGGAGATGTGGGGAGACTGGACATCTGCAGAGGGCATGAAGCTGCATGTTCTTTCCCCATTCTTCTCCCTATGCATCTCTACCATCTGGCTATTGCTGAGTTATATTCTTTTATAATACACTGGTAATCTAGAAAGTAAAACGTTTCTCTTGAGTTCTCTGAGCTGCTTTAGCAAATTAATCAAACCCACGGAAGAGATCATTGGAACCTCCCATCTATAATGAATTGGTCAGAAACACAGGTGATAACCTGGGCTTGTGACTGGTATCTGAAGTGTGTGTGTGGGGGGGGAGGGGGTGGTGGTGGAGAATGAACACAGTCTTGTAGGACTGAACCCTTAACTTGGGGAACCTGATGCTATCTCCAGACGGAAAATGTCAAAATTGAGTTGAATTGTAGGACACCCAGCTAGTGTCCTGGGGGGGTTGGGGTGGGGGTGGCTCCCACACATTGGAATTAGGTGCCAGAATCTCAGATGGTCATTCAAGAAACCTGTGAGTCATTCCTGATGTTACCTCTTTCCTGTTCCATAGCCAAGTCCTAGGCTTGGCCTAAGCCAAGACAGAGAAAGACAAAAATCATATGACTTCACTCATATGAGGACTTTAAGAGACAAAACAGATGAACATAGGAAAGGGAAACAAAAATAATATAGGCGGGAGGGGGACAAAACAGAAGAGACTCATAAATATGGAGAATAAACTGAGGGTTACTGGAGGGGTTATGGGAGGGGGAATGGGCTAAAGGGGTAAGGGGCACTAAGGAATCTACTCCTGAAATCATTGTTGCACTATATGCTAACTAATTTGGATGTAAATTTTAAAAAATAAAAAATAAAATAAAAAAAAAGAGTAAGTCATTTTTCTTTAATGTGTTTCTTTTCACCCATATACAATTCATGATCCCTGAAAACTATTTGGCACGTTAGTGTCAGACATGGTAAAACAACTAGCAAAGGACTTTTTGCTGGGTCAGTGAAGGTACTAGATTTGAAGAATCACTAAATTACTTAAAAATATAACTTTTCAGAGGCACCTGGATGGCTCAGTTAGTAGAACATGCCGCTCTTGATCTTGGTATTGTGAGTTCAAACCCCACATTGGGCATGGCAATCACTTAAAAATTAAAACAAAACAAAACAACAACAACAAAACACTTTTCATAATGTTTTCCCTAGGAGCGCCTGGGTGGCTCAGTTGGGTTGAGACTCTTGATTTTGGCTCAGGTCATGATCCCAAGGGCATGGGATCCAGCCCTGAGATAGACTCTCCACTGAGTTTGGAGCCTGCTTGGGATTCCCTCTCTCTGTCTCTCTCTCTCTCTCTCTCTCTCTTCCCCTTTGCCCCATTCCCCTCTTGAGTGCTGTCTCTCTCAAAAAAAGAATATTTTCCCTAAATAATTTTGCACAACTCATTTCTAGATAGAGCAGGCGAAATTTCTTTCAAAGGCCTTCAGACTAATTCTATTGCCATTTTTGCTACAGCACAACTGCAGGATTTAAAAGGCCAGATCTGGGGCGCCTGGGTGGCTCAATCTGTTAAGCATCAGACTTCAGCTCGGGTCATGATCTTGCAGGTCTAGGGTTCAAGACCTGCAACGGGCTCTGTGCTGACAGCTCAGGGCCTAGAGCCTGCTTTGGATTCTGGGTCTCCCTCTCTTTCTGCCCCTCCCCCACTGGCATGCACATGTGCACACTCTTTCTCTCTCTCTCAAAAATAAATAAATTTTTAAAAAATAAATAAAAGGCCAGGTTACCACTTCTTGGGTACAGTCTTGAATCAAATAAAAGGTAGACATAATTGCATTAGAATGTGCAAAAATCCCATGGAAATGGAAAAGGGCCTTCAAGAAGTTTTTCTCAAATTTGAATCCTCAGATTTATTTTTTGATACTCACTAGAATTTTCTCTTTTTTTTTTCTCCATTTAAAAAATTGTGGTGGGGTGCCTGGGTGGCTCAGTCAGTTAAGCATCTGACTTCGGCTCAGGTCATGATCTCACAGTTCGTGAGTTTGAGCCCTGTATCAGGCTCTGTGCTGACAGCTCAGAGCCTGGAGCTTGCTTTGGATTTTGTGTCTCCCTCTCTGTGCCCCTCCCTCCTCCCTGTCTCTCTCTCTCTCTCTCTCTCTCAAGAATAAACATTTAAAAAATTAAAAAATTGTGGTAAAATATACTTAACACAAAACTTACCATTTTGACCATTTAAAACAATTTTTTTAATGTTTATTTTTGAGAGAAAGAGACAGAGTGGGAGTGGGGGAGGGGCAGGGGGAGGGGGAGACACAGAATCTGAAGCAGGCTCCAGGCTCTGAGCTGTCAGCACAGAACCCGATGCAGAGCTTGAACTCACGAACCATGAGATCATGACCTGAGTCAAAGTCTGATGCTTGACTGACTGAGCCATGCAGGTGCCCCACCATTTTGACCATTTTCAAGGGTAGCGTTCAGGGGCATTAAGCACATTCATGTTGTCCAATCATTAATTACCACCATCCATCTCCAGAACATTTTTCATCTTGCAAAATGGAAACTGTACCCATTAAATACTAACTCCCCATTCTCCCCTCCACTCTCCCTCTGTCAACCATGATTCTACTGTGTGTATCTATGAATTTGACTACTTTAGATACCTTCTATAAGTGGAATCATACAGTATTTGTCCTATTGTGACTGGCTTCTTTTATTCAGCACGATGTCTTCAAGGTTCATCCATGGTATACCATGTATCAGAATTTCCTTCCTTTTTAAGGCTGAGTAATATAATAAATGTCATATTTATATGACACTTTGTTTATCAATTCATCTGTTGATACACATTTGGGCTGCTACCATTTTTTGGCTACTGTAAATAATGTTGATATGGACATGGTTGTACAAATATTGGTTTGATTCCTTGCTTTCAATTCTTTTGAGTATATACCCAGAAGTGGAATTCTATTTTTATTTTTGTGAGGGACTGCCATATTGTTTTCCATAATGGCTGTACCATTTTACATTCCTGCTGGCAGTGCACAGAGGTTGAAATTTCTCACGAACCTTGCCAACACTTGCTATTTTCTGTTTTGTTTTGTTTTATAATAGCCATTTATCTTTGATTTTTTTAATTAATTTTTTTTTTTTTAAAGAGAGAGCGGGGGAGAGGGGCAGAGAGAGAGAGAGAGAGAGAATCTTTTTTTTTTTTAATTTTTTTTTTTTAACATTTATTTATTTTTGAGACGGAGAGAGACAGAGCATGAATGGGGGAGGGTCAGAGAGAGGGAGACACAGAATCTGAAACAGGCTCCAGGCTCCGAGCTGTCAGCACAGAGCCCAACATGGGGCTCGAACTCACGGACCGCGAGATCGTGACCTGAGCTGAAGTCGGCTGCTTAACCGACTGAGCCACCCAGGCGCCCCGAGAGGGAGAGAATCTTAAGCAGGCTCTGTGCTCAGCACAGAGCCCAACTTTGGGCTTGATTCCAGGACCCCGGGATCATGACCTGAGTTGAAATCAAGAGTCAGACCCTCAATGGACTGAACCAGCTGGGCGCCCCTATAACAGTCATTCTAATGGGTGTGAAGTAGTATCTCATTGTGGTTTTGATTTGCATTTTACTAATGATAAGTGATATTGAGTCTGTTTTCATATACTTATTAGTCATTTGTACACCTTCTTTGAAGACATGTCTATTTAAGTCCTTTGCCCATTTCTTAATGAAGCTTTTCCTTTTCTTTTAAAGGGGGTGAGGGTGAGTACATTACTCAAGTTTAAGAGACTACTAACCAAATCCTAGAGATAAATCCATTGGCTACTTGGCATTAAATTTCCTATAAATAACCACTATGTTTACAAAACAATATTGCAATTATAGGTAAAACATTTGAAATTAAAAATTTTTAATTTTAAAAACTACTGCTTGTGAAATATAATTCACATACAGAAAACTGTGCATAGGATTACAGTTTGGTGAATTTTTACAAATAAACACATATGTGTAACTAGTGCCAAGATCAACAGAGAGAGCCTTACTAACACCTTGGAAATCCCTCACCCAGTCACTATCCCTTTCCTGCAACGGTAACCATTATCCTAAATTTTAGAGGTTTTTTTTTCCTGTTTTTGTGCTGAAAAAGTCTTACCCATTAAGTACTTTTTGTGCCTTACTTTTTGTTCAAATTTACATTTCTGCAGTTAAGCCATTTCATGTCGGTAGTTGTGGGTTATTCTTCTCATTGTTGCACAGTATTCCATTGCATGAACACTGTGTGAATTAGGTAATTTATTCTATAGTTTATGGTCTTTGGGGTTATTTCCATTTGGGGGCTATTAACACAAATGGAGTTGTGAACATTCTTTTGCCGTGTTGGTGCAAGGTAAGTACTCATTTCTCTTGGCTGGATTAGTAGAGGTGGAACTGCTGGGTCATAGGGTACGCTTCTTTAGGAAACAGTGGCCAATTGTTATTTAAAAGAGTTGTTCTAGTTTACTTTCCAGAAGCAGGGTAGATGCATTCAGTTACTCTACATCCTTGGAGTATTTTGCCAACAGTTGGTATTTTCCTTTATTCCCTCTATTCTATTGTATTTTGAAATATAAAAACAACTGAAGCAGTTTAGATTGCTTTCAGGGGGAACTTTTAATTTAATTCTCTCAACTGTTAACCATCTCAGACTTCTACTTTCTCCAGCTGCAACGGGTGGACTGTGAGTGCGTTTTCAGTTTTGCTCAACATTTTTTGCTCACTCTACCACTTGGATGTCATCCGGTGGAGAAAAAAAGGTGTGTGTCCAAGGCAGGGCAAGTCCTTTGAGTACTCTGGAAGTCTGATCACTTAGTAGGCGAAACCTATGCGGACCTTCCTCGGTCAGTGCTATACTAGGGTCCACGATCTAGGAGCTCCCGCCCGCCGCTGCGGTCCTCACTGCACACCGGGTTCCCCCAGACGCACCGGGAACGCAGAAGAGCCTCCGGGAACGCGGGAGAGCCGCCCTCCCCGAGAACCAGCCAGAACGCGGGTGGAGCAGGGCGGGGGGGACCGGTCCGCGCGGAGCATGCGCAGAACCAGCCCAGCGCATGCTCCGCAGAGCGGCGCGTCCACAGATGAGGGGAGTCGAGTCTCCCGCGCCCCACCATCCTTGCCGGAGTTGCTGCTGAGTCGCTCGTGCTGAGCCGCTCGTTCTGAGCCCTGGCTGGCAGTAAAGTTCGTTAAAAAAATCATAGTCATTTTTAAGAGAGTGAAAGAGGGAGCGAGCCAGCCGGGCGGCCCCGCCGGGGGGAGCTGGCGCGCTGGGAGGAGGAGGAGGAGGTGGCGGCGGCGGCAGCGGTTGCGCCGCGACCAGGAGGAGCCGGTCGCGCCGGGCGGCGGGTCCGTGGCCAGCGGGGACGGTGAGTAGCAGCCTGCACTCCGGGCAGCCGCGCGGCTCTCACTCGCCCTCTCCAGCGGTTCAGGACTCCCCCGGCTCTGCTGGGGAAGGACCAGCTTCTCCCCGGGGTCCCGGGATGTGCCGTACTCCGGGGACTGGAGAGGGGTGTCGGGGACAGGGGCCTCCAGGCCCGTGCTCCCATCCCCCGGCCCCTGAGCGCCCTCTCCCCCGCCTCGGAGCGCTGTGCCCAAGTTCCAGCTGGAGGAGGTGGGCGGCAGCTCCTGCCCGGCACCCGTTCTCCCCGCCCCGCGGCCGGGGCTCCCAGGGTGTGGGTCCCTGGAATTGCCCCTAGGGCGGGAAGGAGCGAGACGGCGCGGGGGAGAGGCGCTGGCCTCCAGCCTGGCTGAGCACCCAGCTTCTCGTCTTTCCCCAGCCCCCAGGTGGGGAAGGGGCGACCCCGGCCGGGAGACACAGCGGCAGGGGGCGTTAAGTGCCGGTTGAGGTGTGATGGGTAGGAGGGTCCCAGGCTCTACCCAGGCTTTTAGGCCCCCCTCCTCCTTGCGGAGGGGCCCCCTCCTTACCCGCGGCCCCACCCTTCCCTAGTTTCTCAGTGACTGCTAGAATATGAATGAGCCAGACTGCACTATTTCATTGACACTGGCTGCCGCAGAATTTCTTAACTCGGAGAACCGAGGAGCCTTCAGCAGCTCCCAGACGTAAGAACCTGAGGGTGTGTGAGAGTATTAACTTCACTATCAGGAGTGTCAGCAGAGTCTGAAAAGGGCCGGGTACTTCTTTAGGTTTTATATAACTCCTAACGTCTTCCGGGTAATTTCACTGAACCTAACAAGTTTTTTCAGTGTTATAAACATAATCGTACTGTACTTAAGTACAGGCTGAGATGAAAAAGACAACCCTTTTAATCAGTGACTTAGCTCATATTTTTCTTTTCTAGTTTATTAGATTGCATTTGGTTGGGTAAATCTTTAAAATTAAATTGGGGGAAAAGAGTATGTAAAGCATTCCTGTAAGCTTTTTAATTATCGTACCCAGATTTATGCTTATTTTCTAAGAACTTAATTGTTTTGATATAGTGCCTTAAGTCGAGACAGTAGTAGTAGCTGATAATCACAAGAGTCAGACTGCCTGCGTTAAAATCTGATTGCACTTTCCTTCTTTAAGTTAAAAAAAAAACATTATTTATTTTGAGACAGAGAGAATGAGCTGGGGAGAGGCAAAGAGAGAGAGGGAGAGATAATCCCAAGCAGGCTCCATGATGTCAGCTCAGAGCCTGATGCAGGGGCTGGATTCTACCAACCCTGAGATCATGACCTGAGCCAAACCAAGGTTGGAGGCTTAACTGACTGAGCCACCCAGGTGTCCCTTTAAATTTTGTTTTTAAAATTATATGATAAAGGGCACCTGGGTGACTCAGTTGCCTGAGCCTCTGACTCTTCGTTTCCACTCAGGTCATGATCCTAAGGTCGTGGGATCCAGCACGGCATTGGGCTCTGTGCTGTGCTTGGAGCCTGCTTGGGGTTCTCTCCTCTCTCTCCCTACCCGACTTCTGTGTTCGTGCTCACTCGCGCTCTCTCTCTCTCTCTCTCTCTCACAATAAATAAATAAACAAATATAAAATAAAATTAAATGGTAAAAGTGACTTTTTAGGGGATTTGTGGTTCTATGAATTTTAGATTAATGCAAACACCACTACAATCCGAATTATAGAACAGTTCTTACCACCGCCCCACCTCTGCCAAACTCATGCTGTCCTTTTATATCTTTTCCCTTACCCTAACCCCTGGTAATCACCAGTCCTTTGCAGATGTCATGTAAGTGGAATCATACAATATGTAACCTTTAATGCTGACTTCTTTTCACTCAGCTTAATGTCTTTGAGATTCCTCCAAATTGTTGTATGTATCAATAATTTTCTTTTTTTTTTTTTTTTTTTAATTTTTTTTTTTTTTAAATTTTTTTTTTTTTCAACGTTTATTTATTTTTGGGACAGAGAGAGACAGAGCATGAATGGGGGAGGTGCAGAGAGAGAGGGAGACACAGAATCGGAAACAGGCTCCAGGCTCTGAGCCATCAGCCCAGAGCCCGACGCGGGGCTCGAACTCACGGACCGCGAGATCGTGACCTGGCTGAAGTCGGACGCTTAACCGACTGCGCCACCCAGGCGCCCCAATAATTTTCTTTTTTTATTGCTAAGTAGTGTTCCATTAGGTAGATGTGCCATAGTTGTTTATACATCCACCCACTGAAGGACATTTGGAGTGTTTCCAGTTTTTCGTGATTATAAATGGAGCTGCTTATAAACATTCATGTACAGGTTTTTGTGTGAATATAAGTTTTCATTTTAGGGTATTGCTAAGAGTGGGTTGCAGGGTCATATAAAATATGTTTAACTTTATAAGAAACTGTCATGCTGATTTCCAGAGTGGTTGTATCATTTTGCATGCTTACCAGCAATGTGTGAGAGTACCAGTTGTTCTATATCCTCCTAAGCACTTGGTATTGTCAGTAATTTTAAATGTAAATGTAAAATGTAAAAGTAAATTTAAATTTTAAATTTAAATTAGCCATGCTAATAGACGTGTGGTATCACATGATTTTGATGTGTCTTTAACTAATGGTTAACGATGTTGAATATCTTTTCATGTGCTTATTTGGCATGTATAATCTTTGATGAGTATCTGGCCAAGGGTATTGCCCATTTTTCAAATGGGTTGTTTGCTTTCTTATGTTGAGCTTTGAGGGTTCTTGATATGTTCTGGAAACAAGTTATTTGGTAGATATGTGCTTTGCAAATACTTTCTTGTAGTTTGTAGCATGTCTTTTTGTTCTTTTGACAGCATCGTTTCCAGAGCAAATGTTTTTTGTTTTTATGAAGTCTAATTTATCGATTTTTCCTTTTAAGAACTCTGCCTAACCCCAGGTCAAGATTTACACCTTCTAAAATATTTCTTCCAAAAAATATGGTTTTATTTTTGTTTATTTTATTTTATTTCAGATTTTATTTTTAAGTAATCTCTACACCCAGCATGGGCCTCAAAATCACAACGCCAAGATCAAGAGTCACAGGTTCTACCAAACTGAGTCAGACAGGCACCCTTATAGTTTTATTTTATTTTTTAAAATGTTTTATTTATTTTTGAGAGAGAGAGAGTGAGAGTGCAGGGGAGTAGTAGGGAGAGAGGGTGACAGAGGATCTGAAGCAAGCAGGCTTGGCTCTGCACTGACAGCAGCTAGCCTGATTCAGGGCTGGAACTCACAAACTGTGAGATCATGACCTAAGCTGAAATCAAGAGTCTGATGCTCAACTGACTAAGTCACGCAGGTGCCCCTATATTTTTGTTTTTATTTTATTTGTTAAAAATGTTATTTTTGAGAGAGATAAGGAGAGAGAGCATGAGTGGGGGAAGGGCAGAGAGAAAGGGAGACACAGGATCTGAAGCAGGCTCTGAGCTGACAGCAGAGAGCCTGATGTGGGGCTTGAACTCATAAACCAGGAGATCATGACCTGAGCTGAAGTTGGATGCTTAACCTACTACCCAGGAGTCCCTTTTTTAAAAAAATTACTATTATTATTTTAATGTTTATTTATTATTATTATTTTTTTTTTTTTTTAATAATTTTTTTTTCAACATTTATTTATTTTTGGGACAAAGAGAGACAGAGTATGAACGGGGGAGGGGCAGAGAGAGAGGGAGACACAGAATCGGAAACAGGCTCCAGGCTCTGAGCCATCAGCCCAGAGCCTGACGCGGGGCTCGAACTCACGGACCGCGAGATCGTGACCTGGCTGAAGTCGGAGGCTTAACCGACTGCGCCACCCAGGTGCCCCTATTTATTATTTTTGAGAGAGCACCTTACTTTTACATCTTTGATCCATTTGAGGTTTAGGTAGATGTTTGCTTTTTTACATATGAATGTCCAATCATTCCATCACCATTTGCTAAAGACGTTGTCTATTTTCCATTGAATTGTTTTTGCGCCTTTGTTGAAAATCAATTGACTGAATTTGTATGGGTCTATTTTTGGGCTCTCTGTTCCATTGATTTATGTATCTTTGTCTTTGCCAGTATCATGCTGTCTTAATTAGTATAGCTCTTTCGTGTCTTAAAATTGGCTAGTATGATTTCCTCCAATTTTATTCTTTTTCAAAATTGTGTTACCTATTCTAGTTTATTTGCCTTTCCATATAATGTTTAGGATCAGCTTGTCTTGGAATACCTGGGTAGCTCAGTCTGTTAAGGGACCAACACTTTGCTCTCAGTTCAGGTCATGATTTCATGCTTTG
This sequence comes from Leopardus geoffroyi, assembly GCF_018350155.1. Classification (NCBI taxonomy): domain Eukaryota; kingdom Metazoa; phylum Chordata; class Mammalia; order Carnivora; family Felidae; genus Leopardus; species Leopardus geoffroyi. The sequence continues at coordinate 54,668,923 of NC_059332.1, forward strand.
TGAGTTTGAGCCTCGAATCAGGCTCTGCACCGTCAGTGTGGAACTTGCTTAGGATTCTCTCTCTCCCTCTTTCTCTGCCTCCCCTGCTTGTACTTTCTCCCTCAAAATAAAAAAAATAAAAATAAATGTAGAATCAGCTTGTCTCAAATACAGAAAAAATATCCTGCTGGTACTTTGGAATTGCATTCAACCATAGGTCAATTTGGGGAGAAGTGCTATTTTTACTTTGTTGAATCTTCCACTCTGTGAATATGGCATATCTTCTCATTTATTTAGGTGTTTATTTCATTAGTGTTTTATAGTTTTCAGCATATAAGTCCTGTACGTGTTTTGTTAGATTTATACCAAAGTATTTAATTTTTTTTGGAACTCTTGTAAATGCCACGTAAAAATTTTTGGTTTCAGGGTGCCTGGCTGGCTCAGTTGGAAGAGCATGTGACTCCTAATCTCAGGGTAGTGAGTTCAAGCCCCACGTTGGGTATAGAGATTACTTAAATAAATAAAACTTAAAAAAATATTGTTTCCTGCTTTCAAATTGTACATTGTTAGGGTATAGAAATACAATTCAGTGTTGTTTGTTGTTTTTGTATCTTGTGCCTTTGCTAACCTGATTTATTAGTTCCAGGATTTTTTTTTTTTTAATTCCTTTAAGTTTCTATAAAGACAGTCATGTAATTTGTGAGTAGGGTCACTTTTATTCATTTTTTTCCCTAATCTGTGTTTTATTTGTTTTTTTGTCACCTGTTTCTCTGGCTAGAACTTTGTGTATAATGTAGAACTTTGAGTGGTGAGAGTAGAGATCCTTTCCCTGTTCTTAGTCTAAGGGTTAAAGCAGTCACTTTCAGGTGTGTGGCTCAGTCAGTAGAGCTTGTGACTCTTGATTGCAGAGTCCTGAGTTTGAGCCCCATGTTGCGGGTAGAGTTTACTTAAAATAAAAAAACAACAGGTTTTTAGAGTTAAGTATATAATATTAGCTGGTTGGTTTTTTTTTTATATATGAAATTTATTGTCAAATTGGTTTCCATACAACACCCAGTGCTCATCCCAAAAGGCGCCCTCCTCAATACCCATCACCCACCGTCCCCTCCCTCCCACCCCCATCAACCCTCAGTTCTCAGTTTTTAAGAGTCTCTTATGCTTTGGCTCTCTCCCACTCTAACCTCTTTTTTTTTTTTTTTTCCTTCCCCTCCCCCATGGGTTTCTATTAAGTTTCTCAGGATCCACGTAAGAGTGAAACCATATGGTATCTGTCTTTCTCTGTATGGCTTATTTCACTTAGCATCACACTCTCCAGTTCCATCCACGTTGTTACGAAGGGCCATATTTCATTCTTTCTTATTGCCACATAGTACTCCATTGTGTATATAAACCACAGTTTCTTTATCCATTCATCAGTTGATGGACATTTAGGCTCTTTCCATAATTTGGCTATTGTTGAGAGTGCTGCTATAAACATTGGGGTACAAGTGCCCCTGTGCATCAGTACTCCTGTATCCCTTGGGTAAATTCCTAGCAGTGCTACTGCTGGGTCATAGGGTAGGTCTATTTTTAACTTTTTAGGAACCTCCACACTGTTTCCCAGAGCAGCTGCATAGCTGGATAGTTTTTTAATAGACACCATTAATCAGGTTAAAGGAGTCCTCTTGTGTTTCTATGCTGTTTTTCTGACAAATGGATGTTGAGTTTTATTATATATTTCCTGTGATATGTGTATCAGTTGATATGGTGATGAGGTTTTTCTTTGCTTTGTTAATATGGTTGATTACAGTGATTGGTTTTAGGTATTGAACCACCCTTGCATTCCCAGAACAAAGCCCACTTGGTCCTGGTGATTCTTTTTATATATTCCTGGATTTGACTTTCTAATACTTTGTTGAGGACTTTGGTGTGTCTGTGTTCATGAGGGGATATTTGTCCAGTTTTCTTTTTTGTACTGTCTTTGTGTGGTGTTGGTATCAAGGTAATGCTGGCTTTATAAAATAAGTTGGGAAGTGTTCCCCTCTTTTCAGTATTCTGGAAGAGATTGTGTATCGTTGGTGTCAATTCTTGAAAAGCTTGGTAGAATTCTCCCGTGAAATCACCTGAGCCTGGAGATTTTTCTTTGAGTTTTTAAGTTACAAATTCAATTTCCTTTATAGTTATAGGGCTATTCAAATTATCTATTTCATATTGAATGAGTTGTGGTAGTTAATCCTGTTTAAGGAATTGGTCCATTTCATCTATGTTGTCAAATTTATGTGTGTAGAGTTGTCTGTTGTATTATCCTTGGAGTCAGTCCACAGAGTCCATAGTGACATTCTTGATTTTATTCCTAATATTGGTAAATTGTGTATTCTCTTTTTTTTTTCTGTCAGTTATACTGATCTTTTTTTTTTTTTTTTAATTTTTTTTTTTTTTTCAACGTTTATTTTATTTTTGGGACAGAGAGAGACAGAGCATGAACGGGGGAGGGGCAGAGAGAGAGGGAGACACAGAATCGGAAACAGGCTCCAGGCTCTGAGCCATCAGCCCCAGAGCCCGACGCGGGGCTCGAACTCACGGACCGCGAGATCGTGACCTGGCTGAAGTCGGACGCTTAACCGACTGCGCCACCCAGGCGCCCCTCTCAGAGGTTATTTTAGAATATTCCCATATTCTACTTTACAATCCCTCTCAGTAATTTTTTTTATTTTTAAAAAAAAATTTTTTTTTTCAACGTTTATTTATTTTTGGGACAGAGAGAGACAGAGCATGAACGGGGGAGGGGCAGAGAGAGAGGGAGACACAGAATCGGAAACAGGCTCCAGGCTCTGAGCCATCAGCCCAGAGCCCGACGCGGGGCTCGAACTCACGGACCGCGAGATCGTGACCTGGCTGAAGTCGGACGCTTAACCGACTGCGCCACCCAGGCGCCCCTATACTGATCTTTAAAGGAACAGTTTTTTGTTTAATTTTCCCTGTTTTTCTGTTTCCAATTTCATTGATTTCTGTTCTTTATTATTTCCATCATTTGCTTTGGGTTTATTTTGCTCTTTTTCTAGTTTCTTGAGGTGGGAGTTTAAATGATTGAGACTTTTCTTCTTTTCTAAGGTAAGCATTTAGTGCTATAAATTTTCTCTTTCAGCACTACATTAGCTATGTCTCACAGATTTTCACATGTTGTATTTTCCTTTTCATTCAATTAATTATTTAAAAATGTAAAAATTATTTAAAAATTTAAAAATTAAAAAAAAATGTTTTTCTTGTGCACCTGGGTGGCTCAAGTCGGTTGAGCATCCAGACTCTTGATTTCGACTGAGGTCATGATCCCAGGGTTATGGGATCGAGCCCCATGTCAGGCTCCACACTGAACATGGAACCTGCTTAAGATATTCTCTCTCCCTCCCTCCCTGCCCCTCTTCCCACTCATGCTCGCTCTCTCTTAAAAAAAAAAAAATTATCTTCAGCTTCAGTCTTTGGCTCACACATTGTTTTTAGTTTGCAAGTGTTTGGAGATTTTCCTGTTATCTTTCTGTTTTCTGTTAATTATTTCTAGTTCGACTGCCTTGTGGTCCCATTATTTTAAGTTTGTTGAGGTTTTTTTTTTTAAATCACCTGGAATTTGTTTTATCTTGGTATATATTTAGTAGATAGATTTAATAGATACTTAAAAAGAAGTATATTCTGTTGTGTGGACAGTTCTATAAATGTCAGTTAGATTCTGATTGTTTTATTGTTATTAGACTTTAATTTTGTTTTAAGTATATCTCTTTGTAACTTCTTCAGTGGTTGCTCTGGATATTACACTATCTATCTATCTATCTATATATATATACACACACACACACTATGTACATACATATGTGTATGTATAAATATATGTACACACATATATGTATATATGTATACATACATATATATATGTATACATGTAATATACACATACATATGCACTTATATATATGCACACATATATATACACTTATATATATAATTTATCAGTCTTTTGGAGTCAACATTTTACCAGTTCAAGTGAAGCATAGAAACTTTACCTTCCTTTACATTCCTTTATCTTCTCCCATTTATAATTAGTTATCGTAAATATTTTCTCTATACATACTGAAAACCACACAATTGTGTTTGAGTCCAACATAATTTAGAACATTCAAGAGAAGTCTTGTATTTACCTGTATTTTTGCTCCTACCGTAGTCTTCTTTTCATTCTTATACTTTTTTTTTTTTTTTACATCATTTAATTATGTTTGAGGTGGAGACCTAGAACCTATACTTGAACAAATCCTTCTAGATGATTCTTATGATTGTGCAAATTTGCGAAGCGGTAGGGACAATTACTGAGGCTCCGTGGTGGGGGATGGGGGAAATGTTCTTCATGTTTCAGACTTGTTTTATGTAATGGTTGTATAGATGGATTTTCAGTTAAGGTAGTTGGAATATAATATTGTATAGTAGGAATTTAGTAATTTTAAGAAATAGAAGAAATTGACTTTCTGTTCTTTTCAATCTAAAATGCAGACAGTACACATTGTATTACTTTCATTATATGAGTAACTGTAACTAGTCTGAAACTAAAGAAAGAATGTGTGGTATAAGATTATTTATAAAGGATTCATTATAACCTGAACAGTGAAGCACTGTAAGAGTTCAGTGCTGACACACAGTTGTATATTATACAAAATCTTTCTTAGGGGTGCTTTTCTAGGGATAGTAATTATTACTTGTGAGGTTGAAAAAGCAGTTTTGTTAGATATTTTATTTGTTACCCATATGGTGGTGACTATGGAGGATTTATTATGTTGTATGAAACTACCATTTTTTGAGTGCTCGATTTTCATTATGCTTAGTGCTTTATATGTGCCATTGATCAACAATCTTGTGAGATAAATATCCTTAGTAAACTGAAGTTTAAAGAGGTCAAGCAGTAACTTCACTAAGAGCAACTTTAAATCAGACCTCAACTCTAACACTCACCATCTTAATCTTAGTCTCCGTGAAGGTAGAACTATGTAATCTAGGCCTTTATTAATACCTAGATATCATACATTTTGCTACTGATCAGGATTCAAAAATGAATGATATTATTGTTCCTCCTTTCAAATAATTTACATGATCTAAACAGGATGGTAAGGGGGCCTCCATCATGGAAACAAATTCTTGCAGTGCAATATAATTATTTCTCCATAAAACAATTACAGCTTATTTTGTACAATTTTTATGTTATGAAAAATAATTTCATTTTAAACCACAGATTTGAGAAGATCTGATCACCTGGAATTAAAGTTGGTTCAGAAACCTTTTCAACTGCAAAAATGTTGGAGGAAGATATGGAAGTGGCTATCAAGATGGTGGTTGTAGGGAATGGAGCAGTTGGAAAGTCAAGTATGATTCAGCGATATTGCAAAGGCATTTTTACAAAAGACTACAAGAAAACCATTGGAGTTGATTTTTTGGAGCGACAAATCCAGTATGTACTTGGCCATTTTATCCCCTGAGTTTTGATTTATGAAGTTTTGATTTGTGAACTATATCTAGGACTTTCACTGGAATAATACTAATTACAGTATAGTCCAAGGTTAGGAGTCTAGTGACTGTGGCTAATGAGACAGTCTGCGGTGGTTTTCAAATACTCATTACTGTGTGTATCTTTTTTTTTTCTTTTTAATATTTCAAGCTTTTATTTAGATTCCAGTTAGTTAACATATTCCTGTATATATCTTTATTCTTCTGCCTTTTTTCACCTTTCATCTGTTTTCCCTTTCTTATTTCCCCCCTTTTTTCATACTCCCCTCCCCACTTTCTGTATCTGATGTTATATTTATTGGTGGCACCTTGCGTACTTCTTCAAGTCAAACTGATGCTTGACTCTAATGAGATTTCTGTCCCTTATAGGCACAACTTGGAGATTTTGCAGGTTCTGTTCCAGACTACCACAATAAAGCAAGTCAAATGAATTTTTTGGTTGCACAGTGCATATAAAAGTTATGTTTATATTATACTGTAGTCTATTAAGTATGCAACAGCATTATGTCTAAAAAAATGTACATACCTTAATTTAAAAATACTGTATTGCTCAGGCACCTGGGTGGCTCAGTCGGTTTGGCATCCGACTTCGGCTCAGGTCATGATCTCGCGGTGTGTGAGTTCAAGTTCCGCGTCAGGCTCTGTGCTGACAGGTCAGAGCCTGGAGCCTGCTTCTGATTCTGTGTCTCCCACTCTCTCTGCCCCTCCCCCACTCCTGCTCTGTCTCTCTCACTCTCAGAAATGAATAAATGTTAAAAAAAATAAATATTAAAAGTTAAAAAAATACTGTATTGCTAAAAAATGCTAACCATCCTCTGATCTTTCACTGAGTCTTAATCTTTTTGCTGGTGAAGGTCTTGTCTTGATGTTGATGGCTGCTGACTGATCAGGGTGGTGGTTGAATGTTGGGGTGGCTGTGGTAGTTTCTTAATATAAGACAACAGTGAAGTTTGCTTCACTGATTTACTCTGCTTTTCAGGAATGATTTCCCTGTAGCATGTGATGCTGTTTGATGACATTTTACCCACAGTAGAACTCCATTCAAAATTGGAGTCAATTCTCTTAAACCCTATTGAATCACTATAGTGTACACCTGAAACTGATATAACGCTGTATGTTATACTATAATGGAGTTAAAATTAAAAACTTTAAAAAATTTTTCTCAAACTCTGCTGCTACCTTATCAGCTAAGTTTATTTAATATTCTAAATCCTTTCTTGTCATTTCAACAGTCTGCACAGCATCTTCACCAGGACTAGATTCCATACCAAGAAACCACTTTCTTTGCTCATTTATAATAAGCAACTCCTCATCTGCTCATGTTTTATCATGAGATTGCAGCAATTCAATCACATCTTCAGGCTCCATGTCCTGCTATTTCCACCACGTCTGCAGATACTTCCTCCATGGAAGTCGTTGAACCTTTCAGAGTCATCCGTGAGGGTTGGAATCAACTTCTTCCAAAGTCCTGTTGATGTTGATATTTGACCTCTTCCAGTGAATCACAGATGTTCTTATTGGCATCTACAGTGGTGAATCCTTTCTATAAAGTTTCAATTTACTTTGCCCAGATCTATCAGAGGAATTACTATCTGTAGCAGCCATAGCCTTACAGAATATATTTCTTAAACACTAAGACTTGAAAGTCAAATGGCCTGCAGAATGGATGTTGTGTTAGCAGTCATGACAACAACATTCTCTCATTGTACATCTCCATCAGACCTCTTGGGTGACCAGGTCCATTGTCAATGAGCAGTCATACTTTGAAGGAATTTTTTTCCTGAGCAGTAGGTCTCAACAGTGGGCTTAAAATATTTAGTAAACCATGATGTAAACAGATGTGCTGTCATCCAGGCCTTGTGGTTCCATTTATTAGAGCACAGGCAGGGTAGATTTAGTATAATTCTGAAGGGCCATAGAATTTTCAGAATAGTAAATAAGTATTGGCTTCAACTTAAAGTCACCAGCTGCATTAGCCCCTAACAAGGGAGTTAACTTGTCCTTTGAAGCTTTGAAGCCAGGTACTGACTTTCCTATAGTTATGAACGTCCTCCATAGAATCTCCTTTCAATAGAAGGCTGTTTCATCTACATTGAAAATTGGTGGCATAGTGTAGCCACCTTCATTAATTATCTCAGCTAGATCTTCTGGGTAACTTGCTGCAGCTTCTGCATCAGTACCTGCTGCTTCACCTTGCGCTTTGATGTCATAGAGGCAGCATCTTTCCTTAAACCTCATGAGCCAGTCTCTGCTAACTTCAGACTTTTCTTCTGCAGCTTCCTCACCTCTCTGCCTTCATAGAACTGAAGAGAGTTAGGGCCTTGCTCTGGATCATCGGGCTTTTGTTTGAGGGAATGTTGTGGCTGGTTATATCTTCTGTCCGGATCACAAAAGCTTTCTCCATATAAATAGTACAGCTGTTTCGCTTTCTTACGTTCTCTATGTGTTCACTGGAGTAGCTTGCTTGCTTATTTATTTATTTATTAGATAGTAAGTAAGTAAATATGTAAGTAATCTCTACACCCAGTGTGGGGCTTGAGATCAAGTTGTATGCTCTACTGACTGAGCCAGCCGGGCACCCCTGAGACAGCACTTTCATTTCCTTCAAGAATTTTTCCTTTCATTCATAGCTTGGCTTACTGGCACAAGAGGCCTAGCTTTCAGCCTCTCTCAGCTTTCAACATGCTTTCCTCACTGCTTAATCATTTCTAGCTTTTTAAAATTTTTTTAATGTTTATTTTTTAGAGAGAGCGCGCGCACATGTGTGTGCGAGTGGGGGAGGGGTAGAGAGAGAGGGAGACACAGAATCCGAAACAGGCTCCAGGCTCTAAGCTGTCAGCACAGAGCCCGACACGGGGCTCGAACCCAAAAACTGCAAGATCATGACCCAAACCAAAGTTGGACGTTTAACCGACTGAGCCACCTAGCTTTTGACTTAAAGTCAGAGATGTGTGGGTCTTCCTTTCACTTGAACACTTAGAGGCCCTTATAAGGTTATTAATTGGCCTAATTTCAGTATGGCTGTGTCTCGGAGTAGGCAGGCCCAAGGAGCGAGATGGGGGAATGACTGATGGTGGAACAGTGAGAACACACACAACATTGTTCCATTTAGTGTGATATCTTATATGGAAGTGGTTTGTGGCAGCCAAAACGATTATAGTAGTAATATTAAAGATCACTATTCACAGATCACCATAACAAATATGATAATAATGAAAAAATTTGGAATCTTCTAAGAATTATCACAATGTGGCACAGGGACTCAAAGTGAGCAGATGCTGTTGGAAAAATGGTGCTGATATGATTGCTAAATGCAGGGTTGCCAAAAACCTGCCATTTATAAAAAACACAGTATCTGTGAAGCCCAGTAAAGTGAAGTGCAATAAAATGAGGCATGCCTGCTTTATGTGGAAGGGAAAATACCTGTCTCTCAGTATAGTTTTCAACTCTTATATTATGGGATCCTAAGACTATCTAGAAGTTCGAGAATTAATCATTTGTTTTAAAGAAATAAGAGCAGATTTGGCAGGATTAAATACTCCTATGAAAAGGAAATCTTACTTTAGTAGATCCATTTGGATTCTAAAACATGTCAAGAGTGACACTTTTTGTCATTAGTCCTCAGAACTTTTAAGGAAATTTTATTTTAATTTTTTTTTATTTTGAGTATAGTCGACACATAATGTTACATTAGTTTTAAGTATACAACAAAATGATTCAACTCTCTGTAGGTTAAGCTATGTTCACCACAAGTGTAGCTACATCTGTTACCATACAATGCAATTACAATATTATTGACTACATTTTCTATGCTGTACCTTTTATTCCCATGACTTATTCATTCCATAACTAGGAGCCTATATCTCCCACTGCCCTTCATTCATTATGCCCATTCCCCCATACCCCAAGCATGCGTGTGTATATGTGTGTGTATATATGTATATGTGTATATATATATATATATGTATATATATATATATATTTTTTTTTTTTTTTAATTTTTAAAAATGTTTATTTATGTTTGAGAGACAGAGACAGAGTGTGAGCAGGGGACGGGCAGAGAGAGAGGGAGACACAGCATCCAAAGCAGGCTCCAGGCTCTGAGCTGTCAGCACAGAGCCCGACTTGGGGCTCAAACCCATGAACCACGAGATCATGACCTGAGCCGATGTCAGACGCTCAAATGACTGAGCCACCCAGGCGCCCATATCTATATGTATTTTTTAAGTATTTATTTTTGAGAGAGAGCCAGTTGGGGAGGGGCAGAGAGAGAGGGAGACAGAGGATCTGAAGCGGGCTGTGCACTGACAGCAGAGAACCCATTGCGGGCTCGAAGCCATGAACCGTGAGATAATGACCTAAGCCAAAATCAAGAGTCAGACGCTTAACTGACTGAGTTACCCAGGAGTCCCAGAAATAAGTAACATTAAACAAATCTGACTAGTGTAGACATTAGCATTAAAGATAATTGTGCTCATTGTTTTAAAGATTGTTCAATTTCTAATTTGCATTTTATTATCCTTATTTATTTATTTATTTATTTATTTATTTATTTATTTATTTATTTATTTATTTAAAGAGAGAGGGTGCAAGTGAGCTAAGGGGAGAGAGGGAGACGTGGAGCTCACCTGAAGCGGGACTCAAGCTCACCCTATGTGGGAATTGGCCTCATGAACTGAGATCATGACCTGAGCCAGAGTCAGATGTTTAACAACTGAGCCACCCAGGTGCCCCTATTTCCCTCTTTTAAAGATACTTCTGTGTTTACTTCCTTTCTCAGATATTTTAAGAGGATTCATTTTAAGTCTTAATAGTATTTATTTTTGTACTTGTTATCTGAACCAAATTAACATTTTAAGTATATAGTTGATCCTTGTTATTTGTAGAGTCCATATTTGTATTTTAAGTATACTGTTGATTCTTGTTATTTGTAATTCCATATTTGCAAATTCATCTACTTGCTAAAATTTATTTGTAATCCCAGAATCAGTATGCTCAGTGCTTTGGTGGTCATTCATTGATATGCACAGAGCAGCAAATATTTGGTACCTTACATGCACGTTCTCAGGTTAGACTGAACAAGGTGACTTCCTTTTTCATCTCTCATAAACAAGTGTTTTTGTGTGTGTCTGTTTTTGTCCCACATTTTTGTGCTTTTTGTTGAAGATGTTGCTGTTTAACATGGCCCCAAGCATAGTGCCATCTAGTTTCCCTAAGTACAAGAACGCTATGATGTGCCTTCTAGAGAAAATATGTATGTTAGGTATGCGTCATTCAGGCGTAAGTTACAGTGCTGTTGGCTTTGACTTCAGCGTTAATGAATAAACAATATGCATTAAATAAGCTATCTTTAAACAGAATCACGAAACACCAAGGTTATATATTTATTGGTTGGGGAGAATGTAACCAGGGCTTACAAGAACCTAACCCTGTATTTCCCTGGGAACAGTGTTTCAGTATTTGATAATGCCGCATTTGCAATAACTTTATAGAACAGGAATAAGACAATGGAGTGTATGACAAGTACATTTATAAGTTGAAGGGCAACCAAGCAGGTAAACTGCTTGCTTTTGCTCCTTCCTTCCTCTTGCTTCTTCCTTCCTCTTGCTTCTTCCTTCCTTTGTCACTCTTTTTTCTTTCTTTCTTTCTTTCTTTCTTTCTTTCTTTCTTTCTTTCTTTCTTTCTCTCTCTCTCTCTCTCTCTCTCTCTCTCTTTCTTTCTTTCTTTCTTTCTTTCTTTCTTTCTTTCTTTCACTTCTGTCTTTTGCTTCTTTCATTTCTTTCCTTCCTTATTCTTATGTATCACTTGTACACCAGAACCCATTAGAATTTTATAGCAAGAGGAGAGCAAGTATTAACCTAAGGGAATCCCCTTGCCAGTGCCAGTGTCTGAGAGCCACCACTGTCTGTGACTGGTGTTGAAGGAGAAAACAGGACAGGTAAGCTCAAATCATGTATAAAGTTATAGCTTTGAGGGACTGTCTTTCCCCCTTTAGTTTCACTATTGGTAATAGTATCAATATTTAAAAGCACTCAGATTTTTTCAGAGTGAACATCAATAATGTAGTTTTAAAACCTTCAAATCTTTGAAAAATAAAAATAGGTACAAAGTTATGTTGCTGAAGACATTTTCTTTTACATATGACATAAATTCATCTCTTGTTTCAGAGTTAATGATGAAGATGTCAGACTAATGTTATGGGATACAGCAGGTCAAGAGGAATTTGATGCAATAACAAAGGCCTACTATCGAGGTAAATTGTGGGGTATTTTGCAGGGGGCGTGTTCTTTTGGGTAAACAAAGAACTTCACTTTTTTTTATTCCACATAGAAGGGTTTCTTTTTAAGAATACTTAAATTAATTTCAAAGCATTTTTAAAAATCTCTTAGGTCACTATTCTCCTAATGATCTTGTTGAGTGGTAAACAATACTTTGTACTACAGATCATTTGTCTCTGCCTTGGAATTATATGACTCACATAGGCATTCCCAGTTCTAATCAGTTAGAAACTGTTAAATGCCTTTTTTTTTTTTTTTTTTAATGTTTATTTGTGAGAGAGAGACAGACAGAGCTTCTTGTGAGCACAGGAGGGGCAGAGAGAGGGAGACAGAGGATCTGAAGCAGGCTCTAGGCTGTAACCTGAGAGCAGCAAGCCCAAGGCAGGGCTGGAACCCATGAACTGCCAGATCATGACCTGAGCCGAAGTCAGACACTTAACTGACTAAGCCACCCAGGTGCCCCATAAATGCCTATTTCTGACCATATGGAGATGACTATATGGTCAGAGTGGGAACTAGCATGAAAGAAAGCAAAATCCCTGCAAATAAGATGACATTTTGTTATGACTCATGAAATTGCGTGGATAAAGCTGTCTCAGTGCTCTGAGTTCAGAAAGGTGTAAGATACATGTGAAAGGAAAGAACTACAACTATAGGATTTAAGAATAAAATGTGGGGTTAAATTCCTCAAGAAAAGCTGAAATTTCATTCATTCATTCGTTCATTTATAAATTTACACCCAAGTTAGTTAGCATACAGTGTAATAATGATTTCAGGAATAGGATCCAGTGATTCATCCCCTGTGTACAACACCCAGTGCTCATCCCAACAAATGTCCTCCTTAAGGCCCCTTGCCCATTTAGCCCATCCCCCCACCCATAACCACTCCAGCAACCCTCATAGTGTTCTCTATATTTCTTTTTTTTTTTTTTTTTTTTTTTTTCAACGTTTATTTATTTTTGGGACAGAGAGAGACAGAGCATGAACGGGGGAGGGGCAGAGAGAGGGAGACACAGAATCGGAAACAGGCTCCAGGCTCTGAGCCATCAGCCCAGAGCCCAACGCGGGGCTCGAACTCACGGACCGCGAGATCGTGACCTGGCTGAAGTCGGACGCTTAACCGACTGCGCCACCCAGGCGCCCCTAGTGTTCTGTATATTTCAGAGTCTCTTACGTTTTGTCCCTCTCCCTGTTTTTATTTTACTTTTGCTTCCCTTTTCTTATGTTCGTCTGTTTTGTATCTTGAATTCCACATATGAATGAAGTCATGATATTTGTCTTTCTCTAATACCGCTTTTAGCATAATACAATCTAGTTGTCGCAGATGGCAAGATTTCATTCTTTCTGATTGCTGAGTAATACTCCGTTATATACAATGGAGTATTCCACAGCTTCTTTATCCATTCATCTATTGATGGACATTTGGGCTCTTTTCATACTTGGCCCATTGTTGATAGTGCTGCTGTAAATACTGAAGTGCATGTGCCCCTTTGAAACAGCACACCTGTATCCTTTGAATAAATACCTACTAGTGCAATTGCTGGGTTGTAGGGGAAAAACTGAAATTTCTTTCTTTGTTTTTAATTTTTTTTTTTTTAACGTTTATTTATTTTTGAGACAGAGAGAGACAGAGCATGAGTGGGGATGGAGCAGAGAGAGAGAGAGACACAGAATCTGAAACAGGCTCCAGGCTCTGAGTGGTCAGCACAGAGCCCGACGCGGGGCTCGAACTCACGGACCATGAGATCATGACCTGAGCCAAAGTCGGACGCTTACCGACCAAGCCACCCAGGCGCCCCAAAAACTGAAATTTCTCAATGGAACTTAAAGTTTCCTATAAAATTTTGTCCTTTTGAAATTTATGACAAGCTTTTACAGTGTTTCTCCAACTGATTGCCAGTGGTAATTGCAATGAGAACAAAATAACTGGAGGTTTGATATAATACCATGTAGTCTTATAGTCTGTTGGCGCTTTTGAATGTATATCTTGTTTTTTCCCACTTTTGAAAATGTGGGATTCATAATAATAATGGCAGCTGAGGTATAATGAAAACACAATTGTGCTAAACATCTAAACCACCAAAGAAGTTGCTGTTCCAACTTGGGACCAGGGAAACTTGACTTCTACTGCCTAGTCTCAGAAGACATTTTGGTTCCTTGAGAAATTAAGAGAGGTACACCAGGTATTATTGTAATAATGTCACCACTACTTCTCACTCTATTTACTGTGTCCTTAAAAGCTTCCCACCTGCAGTAGTTTGGACTGTTGCTCTCCGATGTATGCCAGTTTGGATCTTGAGCACCTATAACACGGTATGAGGCAGGAATTGTGTCCTTAGTACCCAAAGCTCTTAGATTAGATGGGATTTTTATCAAATTATTAATTTCATAAGCACTGATGCTAAAGGTCCTAAAAATAAAGTTAATTCTTTTTTTTTTTTTTTTAATGTTTATTTTTGAGGTGGAGCAGAGAGCATGGGAGAGAGAGAAAATCCCAAGCAGGCTTCACGCTCTCAGCACAGAGCCCAACATGGGACTCGATCCCATGAACTGTGAGATCACATCCTGAGCCAAAACCAAGAGTCAGGTGCTTAAGCAACTGAGCCACCTAGATGCCCCAATTCTTTTTTTTTTTTTTTTTGACATTTTTAAGTTGTCTTATTTTATTTTATTTTATTTTATTTTATTTTATTTTATTTTATTTTATTTTATTTTATTTTTTTATTTATGAGAGAGAGAAAGTGTGTGTGCAGTGGAGAGGGGCACTGGGAGAAGGAGAGAGAATCTTAAGCAGGATTCACACTTAGTGCAGAGCCTGACATGGGGCTGGATCACGTGGGATCATGACCTGAGCCGAAATTGAGAGTTGAAAGCTCAACCGACTGAGCCACCCAGGGGCCCCAGTAAAGTTAATTCTTGAGTAAGATTATTTGTATTTTCTTAGGTTATTACCACCACATCCCCTCACCCCATTCACACAGGAAAAAACAAAACAAACAGCCTAGGTGTAAACTAGTAGGAGTATATGAGATTTTCATTGTTTTCATTTAGCTTTTTTCTCTAAATTCTCGGCATGAAACATATGTTCTTTTGTGAGGAAAAAAGATAGGTTGGGTTCTCTCATTTTAAGCTTTTGACAATTTTATATGGCAGTATTACTTTTTAACTGTTATGGATAATTGTGGAGAATGTATTTACCATATGTATCTCTAATTTATAAAGCAAAACTGTGTTAGTTTATAACTGACCCAAAATAAAGTTTAACTTGAAAAGAGGCAAAAATGATCAAATGTCAAAAATGATTTGATTTGCATATAAATAAAAAGGAGAAAATGTGGGAACTGTAGAGTTAAGTAGATCACTTGGGTCCCTGGTTTTAAAAAAAAAAAAGACCAGGTAGCTAAAAATATTTTTATATCCACTGTAGTTGAGGAATTAATGCTTTCTTCAGTTTTTCCCTTCAGACTGTGTTCAACATTATTATCTTTTAAATTTCAAAATTGTACTCGTCTGGCTTGTCATGTAATTCGTGTTTAGTGCTTTTTAGGTGTCCACAAATCAGTTTCTCTTTATTACCTCTACAAAAAAACACTCTTTGCCAGAAACTAAAAAGAGAACCCATAATTATTAGTATTTACATCTTAATTTACTGTGGGTGATGTTTAAATTTTTTTCCACTTGGTTTCATTTCGCCTAAAAGGCTTTAAACAGCTTTGATTTTCCTACATTTTACATTTTAACTTAAAGCGATCTTAAGCATATAAATAGACGTCTGTTAAAAGCTTTTCTTAAAATGTAAATTTTTAGTCAACCATGTTAAATGGCAAAGAGAGTGGGATACTGAGACAGGTCTTAAGTTTCAGCTTCTTTTTCTAAGTTGTAAGAATAAACATCCCATCCCAGTGGCAATTGTATGTGAATTTGAGAAATGGCATACTGAATATTTTCTATGCTTTTCTTTGGGGTTTCATCAGAATGCTTTTGGTTGCTGACAACAGAAAAGCAATTTCAAACTGACTTAAACTACAAAGAAAAGTGGAAGTATCATAGCTTTTAGTTATGGTTTGTTCTTACTGTAACCTCTCTGATTCTCCCGGCTCGCCTCTCTCCCTTTGTGGGGTTCCTTCTCATGCTGATTTTCCTCTTGGTTGCAAGATTGCTACCACCAACAATGGAAGCCACATTCTTTGTTCACATCCTTGGGAGAAAGGATCACTTCCCACAACAATGGATTATAAGTCCTGAGCTTTTATCTCAGATTAGATCACCCTTGACCAGATCACAGTAAGTAGTCAGAGGAATGTGATTACCCTAATTGGCTTGGTGCACTTAGGGCCTACTCCCTCAGAGCAGAGTGTAGGTTCAGCCTGCCTAAACCATGTGTCTACTATACAGTGAGGGAGAGGTGTTCTTGGGGAGGGAGGGGAATTGGATGCCAATTTTTGCCACTAACATAGATTCAAATAACGTAATTAAATAGAAGCAAAGACTAGGAAGAGAAGATAAAGGCTGGGAAGAATGCATTAAATAAGATAGTGATTTAGTGATAGTAACACCATGCCTCATAAAATTAGGACTTACTGATATATGTCCTAGAAATGTATCATCCAAAATATATAAAAATTTTAAAAGTTTATATTTAAAGAGGGAAAATGTTATTATAATTCATTTGAAAGACCTATGATATCAAAAACCTTTGCTTAAAGGATTAAGTATGTTCTTAGAATGCTGTGTTGATTGTATAGTGAGACATGTTGAAAAATAACCTTATAAAGAACAGAGCACAGATCATATTAGGACCATTTGGGATCCCAAATGATTCCTCTTAAAGTCTTAAGAAGTCCACCCTAGGCAGTAGAAATCATTCCTTGTATAGGAAGTTATATACAGTATAATACAGATTTTCATCATAGTTTTTACTATGATTTGGTTCTAAGAAATGTTCCTGACTAACAATATATAGAAAATGAGGTTACAGATTTGAGACCTATTATCTGAGATTATGTCCATAAATAGAAGGAAACTTTTTTAAAGTACCTTTTTTCACAAACCTACGTGAATATAAATTGTTGAAAATGAAATAGCTCTAGACAAGAAGCTATTTATGAATTTCAATTATTAATGCAAAAATTAAGGAACAACTGAATTAGACCATGCAAATCCTTTAGATTTGTTTCGAAATTGTATGAGCATGGAATCTGTAATAGATTGGTTCATTATGTAATCTGTGTGCTTTAGGGCACCTGGGTTACTCAGTGGCTGGAGTGTCAGACTTTGGCTTAGGTCATTATCTAGTGGTTCCTGTTGGGCTCTGTTATGACAGCTTGGAGCCTGGAACCTGCTTGGGATTCTGTGTCTCCCTGTCTCTTTGCCCCTCCCCTGCTCGTGCGCGCGCGCTCTCTCTCTCTCTCAAAAATAAATAAACAATTAAGAAAAATAAGAGAAATATTTGCTAATGGTGTTCTTATAATCGATACCACAACTTTATTCATATCTCTATGTTTCTGATGTGTGGATAAGTGGAGTAGTTTGTTAATTATCACAAGTGAATCTTTTGTGGGTGGCTTACTCTTAACTGTGATGACAGAGTAACTTCTAACCATGTGATTCTTAGGGTAGGTGGTATTGAAGTAAGATTGAATAGTGGGAAAATACAGATCTTTTAAAAATATATGGATAGAAAACAGTAGCTGCCTTTAAATATCAGGGGTGTAAGATATGTCCAGATGACTGCAACAGAGAAATTAAAACATTATTAACTTTTTTTTTAACATTATTTTCTTCTTCTTGTGTGTGTGTGTGTGTGTGTGTGTGTGTGTGGGAGTACACGCACATGTGGTAGGGGGAGGGGTAGAGGGAGAGAGAATCTGAAGCAGGCGTCACGCCCAGTGCGAAGCTCCATCTCACAACTATGAGATCATGTCCTGCACCAAAATCAGGAGTCCGAAGCTCAACCGACTGAGTGGGTGGCAGATGTTCAAAGATGATTCTTTCTCTAGGTGACTGTTCTGGATTCTTCCAAGGTTCCCAGTTTCAGGGATATTTCTTCTGAGCACTTGTACTTGATTCTTGCAGTTGCTTTGCTCCCTTGCTCCCCTTTGTGGGACTTACATTCCACCTCCACCTTCCTTATTTATTGTTGAGAGACAGAGTATGAGCAGGGAAGGGGCAGAGAGAGAGAGGAAGACACAGAATCTGAGGCAAGTTCCAGGCTCTGGGCTGTCAGCACAGAGCCCGATGTAGGGCTCAAACTCAGGAACTGTGAGATCATGACCTGAGCTGAAGTCAGTCACTTAACTGACTGAGCCACCTAGGCGCCCCCCACCTCCACCTTCCTTTATGCAAAGTTCCCATCACCTGATAAGCGGTACTGTTGGACATGAGTTAAAGATGACCCCTATGCTAGCTTGTCTCTTAGATGTGGTTCATCTCTATCCATATGAAATTTGTGTGCATTCTTTGTCTTGCCATTGGCAGGAGCGCAGTTACTCCCAAGTGTGGCTCTCTTCTTTCTGTCTGTTGGTCTTGCCCTTTTGCTCTCATTTCCAGCCTTGAATCGCAGCACCATCAATCCAGAGTGTCCTCCAGTTGCTGGGAACACGTATCATGCTACTTATGAGAGAGAAGGGTTGGAGTGGATAGCATTTTCTCTGAAAAAATCGTTTCCCCTTTGTCTCAATTCTTAAAAAAAATTTTCTTGAAGTGTTTGAGGGAGTTCCAAAGTTGTATAATGGATTTATGATCATTTCCTTTGTAAATTCTGCAAAGAATGGTCTTTCCACACATACTTGGAATCTGATATTTATCATCTGTTTTATTGGCACTTACGTAAAAATTTTCTATAAAGGGTCTTTAACTTTTTAAAGTATATACTGTAAAGGGCTTTTATGGTGAGGAGGTGTGCTGGTTTCCTAAGCAGAAAAGAACCATAATGCATCACAATTTCACAGAGTATTTATCTGTATGTATGGATGATAATGTTCAGTTAAGGGAAATTAAAATAAGTAGTTGTCTATCATTTGTCAGAATTATTGAATCTCCAGAAGTAATCCAGGTTGTCTGTCTTGTGTTTTTGGTTTTTCCTTTTGGTAATTGATTTAGGTTAAGTAAGCTAAGGTGGTGGCAGCGTCCAGTCTAAGGCTTCCTGTCAGTTGAACCATCCTGCTTCAGAGGAGCCATCTGAGATTGTAACTGCTCTTGTCATGACTTATTTCTGTCATCTTGGTTCAGGCTTTGTATTTTTTGTTTTGTTTGGGTTTTGTGTGTGTGTATTTTCTTTCCTCCGTCACTTTGGATACATCTTCTTTTGTCCTGTGGTTTAATAGTTATACTTTCCCTTTTTATTCTTCATTTAAAAAAATTTTAAAGTTTATTTATTTATTGTGTGTGAGAGAGAGAGTGGGGAAGGGGTAGAGAGAGAGGGAGACAGAGGATCCCATGCAGGCCCCCTGCTGTCAGCGCAGAGCCCCAATCCTTTTTATTCTTATGGTGATTGCCTTTAACTTAAGATTCTGTCTTAATTTGAATGCCACCCCCACAATCATGCGCCAAATAGTTCTTGGCACTACTAGCTGGGGCTGGTTTTTCTGGTAGGTGATCCCAGGAAGAAGTGAGAGACTGGGGAAGGAAGGGAAAAAAACCTATGCAGGTGCATTAATGAGCTAATTATTACTGTAGGCAATTGGGGACCAATCCCTGTGAGGAACCATGTAGACATGCCTCCAGATGGTCCCACCATAGTGAGGCTGAGGTTTTATCCTACCTCCCATGCATTCAAGTTTCTCCCCAGAGGTATCCGTTCCTTTAAAATAGGATAACCCAAGGGTCTTTCTGAAGTGTAGGAAAAAGCCATGAGGCAGAAAAGCCGAGTACCACCTGCAGCGCGTGCTTCAAGGTAGATACAACAGGCGGGACCTGTCCACAGCTGCAGTGAAACTCCCTTGATTGTTTTAACATACTCATATTACATGTTCCTCCTCTTTAGACTGGCACTTTAGCACTTTTCTTGTTCCTCTGTTGTCTCTTCACCAAGTTGCCCACTAAATAATTTTGGGTTGTTATGGACATACTTTTCTTTTATCTGTTGATCACTGATTTTTTTTTTTTTTTTAATTTTTAGAGAGCTTGCGAGCAGGGCAGAGGGGAGAGAGAATTTTTTTTTAATGTTTATTTTTGAGAGGGAGACAGAGCATGAGCAGGGGAGGGGCAGAGAGGGAGGGAGAAACAGAATCCAAAGCAGGCTCCAGGCTCTGTGCTGAAAGCTCAGCACAGAGCTTTAACTCATGAACCTGGCGCTTTAACTCTTGAACCAAGAGATCATGACCTGAGCCAGAGTCGTATGCCTAACCAACTGAGCCACCCAGGTCCCCTGGGAAAGAGAGAATCTTAAGCAGATTCCTCACTCAGCGCAGAGCCTGATGCAGGGCTCTATCCTATAACCCTTGGGATCAATGATCTGAGCCAAAATCAAGAGTCTGACACTCAACAAACCAAGCCACTCCGTTTCCCCAATCATTGATTTTTTTAAACAACGTTTTTCTTTTCTTAATTATTCTTACTACCCATATCTCTGGCACCATCTGCTTACTTTGTTGTGTTTTTTTTTTTTTTTTTACATTATTAAAATATATTTCTAAGAGTTTTTGTTTTTGTTTTTTTTTTTGAAACTGGACCATCCTTTTATTTAAACATTTTTAAGTTTTATTTATTTATTTTGAGAGAGGGGGGGGAGAGAGAATTGCAAGCAGGCTCTGAGCTATCAGTGCAAGTGCCCAACATGGGGCTCAAAATCAAAAACCATGAGATCATGACCTGAGCCGAAACCAAGAGTCAGATGCTTAACTTACTGAGCCACTCGTTGCCCCTTTGTTTTGTTTTTAAAGTGAGACTCTGTATCCCTGGAAATGCCCTTTTGTGCCCTCATTCAAATAACAATTGACTGGATATAAAATTCTAGGTTTAAAGCTAAATAGAGTTTTATAATAAACAGCAGTTCTTGGGGTGTCTGTCTGGCTCAGTCAGTAGAGCATGAGACTCTTAGTTTTTTCTTTTAGTGTAATTAGTATTTTTTGAGAGAGGCACGAGCGGGGCAGGGACAGAGGGGGAGAGAGAGAATCTCAATCAGGCTCCACACTCAGCATGGAGCCCAATGCAGGGCTTAATCCCACCATCCCAGAATCATGACCTTAGTTGAAATCAATAGTTGGATGCTCAGCTGACCGAGTCACCCAGGCACCCAGAGCATGAGAGTTTTTTTTTTTTTTTAAGTTTATTTTTGAGAGAGAGACAGAGTGTGAGTGGGGGAGAGGAAGAACGAGGGGGAGACACACAATCTGAAGGAGGCCAAAGCAGGAGACTCTTGATCTCAGGGTTGTGAGTTTGAGCGTCACGTTGGGTGTAGAGATAAGTTAAAAAATAAAATAAGTCTTAAAAAAAAGAATAGTTTCATAGTCGAAGTATAATTAAATGTTTTATTTATAGTTTAAGTAAATATTAAAGTTCGAGGAAATATAAATTTATTTACCAGTATCTAGTGTAATCTTATCAGTTTTATTTCTCCTTAAATTCCTGGAAGGTATCAGGGTACCTCTGTCTGTGTTGTACCCTGCCCCCTGCCCCAATTTTGTAGTAATTTGTACAGTTTTTGTAATTAATTTATTCTTTGATTTAAAACCTGTTTTAGAGTAGGGAAGATTTTCCCACGTGAAGCCTCTGCTTTTACAGTAGTAGTGAACTGTGGTTTTCTCTTTCATCCTCTTTTGCTTTGCTTTGGTGATTTGTAAACCCTTTTTTCCCTTCAGAGTGTCTTGGTAGCCCAGGTGTGTATGCTTTGAATCTTAGGAGATTTCTTATACCTGAGGAATCTGGAAGGAAAGAGTAACAGTAAGAAAACGTGCCTTGATTCCAGGAAATCCTTTTAACCCAAAGATGATTTTCTTTTGTTACTTATGTGTCTGCTTTTGTCACCATGCTGCCTGATTAATTCAACATCTAATCATTTATGAAAGAGCTTCTTTCAGGGGTGCCTGGCTGGCTCAGTCAGTAGAGAATATGACTCTTGATCTCAGGGTTGTGAGTTCAAGCCCCTAATTGGGTATAGAGCCTACTTAAAAATAAAATAAAATAAAAGGGCTTCTTTTAGAAAGTTGCTCCTTGTTTTCAATCTTAGATATTATCAACCTAATGTGATAATTGGAAGTTAAAATATTGTCAGTGAGAATGGGAATTATACAATTAAACAGGATAAAAAATGAAATTAAACCTTTTTCTCTATTTTATATATACATGTTATATATATATACACATATAATTTATATATACATGTTATATATATATATATATATATATACACCAGTGCCAAAGTTAAATATATATATATATATAATTTATATATACGTGTTATATATAATATATATATAACGTGTGTATATATATATATGTAACACGTATATATAAAATATATGTGTATATATATATATATTTAACTTTGGCACTGGTTTTTATTTTTTATTGTTTCAAAAAAATTTTTTAACGTTTACTTATTTTTGAGAGACACAGCATGAGCAGGGGAGGGACAGAGCAAGGGAGAGACACAGAATCTGAAGCAGGCTCCAGGCTCTGAGCTGTCAACACAGAACCTTTGCAGGGCTTGAACCCATGAACCGTGAGATCATGACCTGAGCCGGAGTCGGATGCTTAACTGACTGAACCACACCCAGGTGCCCCTTGGCGCTGGTCTTTAAATCGTGTTCCTTAACATCACTGGTATTCTACTGAAATAAAATAATACATATCTTTTAAAAAGTTAATACAATGAGAAAATTATGACTTTTTCCTCATAGATTTTTCTTAAATATGTGCTAAAAGAAATTAAGCAAATAATAGATATTAACAGGAAGAACTTGGCAACAGCCTATCATTCATACTTAGTTTACCATTCTCTCTAGAGAATTTTTTTTCTTCCAAGTTTTTATTTAAATTCCAGTTAACAAGAATAGTTTTGAGACTTGTACATAATTTTGAGAACCACTGGTTCTTTGAATTGGAAAATAGAGTTTAAATGTTAAAAATAAGCAGAACGCTACAAAGATGAGCTCAATATTTATTTACATAAAATTGTCTTGATACACCTAAAGCTAATATAACATTGTATCTTCATTATACTTCAATTAAAAAAATTGTTTAAATATAGGATTGTTTCATTAATGTAAATAATATTTTTATTTTGTGACCTTACAGGAGCCCAGGCTTGTGTGCTTGTATTTTCTACCACAGACAGGGAATCTTTTGAAGCAATTTCCAGTTGGAGAGAGAAAGTCGTAGCTGAAGTTGGAGATATACCAACTGTGCTTGTGCAAAACAAGATTGATCTTTTGGATGACTCTTGTATAAAGAAGTAAGGTGTCCACTTTTCAAGGGGAGGTGGTAATTCTGTACAGTTAAAACCTGTTCTAATTTATGCATACATTTAAAAAATTTAGGAGAGGTTTTATAGAGACCACCTAATACTTAAAATTTTCTGTGGGCTATTCTGCGTGATCAGTTTGGGTTTGTGCTAAGTCATAAGGAGAACAAATTAAAGGAATAAATTTTGAAGGCCCTTTTAGAATTCTAGTCTTATTCTTATACCACAATTCCAGCGCTTGATGTTAAGTCAAATCTAGATATAATAAGAATGTTAAGAAAAACATCCCTGTATATTTTAATATCTAAAGCATGGAGCTATCCTGTGTGGATGAATTTAAATGGGTAAGTAGTTCAGATTCACGTTGTTTTGTATATTCAGAAGTAGGCTCAAATTTGTGAACAAAGCATCTAGATAATTCTATGAGTATTTGTACATCACATTGTTAACTTTTTGCTAGCTTTGAAAATCTTTGCTTGGTTTTTACCTTATTTTTTTGTATGTTCTTATATTAGTTATCTGTTGCTGTGTAACAAATTAATCCAAAACTTATGGCTTAAAACAACAAAAATTTGTTATTTCACAGTTTCTTTGGGTCAGGAATTTGGGAGTGGCTTAACTAGGTGGTTTTGGTTCAGGTTTTTCATGAGGTTACAGTCAAGATGTTGCTGAGGACTGTAGTCATCTAAAGGCTTGACTGGGGCTTGGAGGACCTACTTCCATGTTGGCTCATCACTTGACCATTATCAGGAGGCCTTAGCTCTTTGCCATGTGGACCTCCCCAGGGCTGCTTGAGTGTTGTCACAACATAGCAATTGGCTTCCCCCAATCCCATGATTCAAGACAGAGCAAAGCAGAAGCCATCATGTCTCTTATGACCTAGTCTCAGAAGTCACCTGCTGTCACTTCTGTGTGTTATTGATCACACAGACACAGACCAACCTCGATTCCAGTGGGGGAGGAAACTATACAAGGATGTGAAGACCAGGAGGAGGGTGAGGCATGGGGTGGAATCCTTGAGAACCATTTTAGAGTAGAGCTACTACAGTCTTAATAAAACTAAGATCAGGAGTCATAATAAAACTACAGTTAGGAGTCCCCTCTTATAGACACAGTTGTTAATACAGTAACTTTGGCTTTGTCAGCAAAGTGGTTTCATAGTGAGCAAGAGTGAAGAAGGGAGTGCAGTGTAAGATTATCAGGGTGGAGTTAAATTCAAATGTTTTTAAAGACAAGGGAGAAAATTAAGTATTATATAAAAAAAAGTTATATTTAGCTATTTTAAGCCTAGAGTTTGAGACTATAGAAGTGACAGCATAATGGTATTTATTCTACAAGAGTACTGAAAACTAAAAATTCTGCTCAGGTACTGAGAACATAGCTTTGAACTGGTCTGGAAGGTCTCACACCGCCCCCCCCCCCCCGCCCCCCCAACCTCAAGCTGTATTCAGTAAATAAATATGATTTTTTAAAACAAGCTATCAGAAAGTACCTTTGTAAGCACTTTTTTTCTTTTAATTTATATATAGTGAGGAAGCTGAGGCACTGGCAAAAAAGTTAAAGCTAAGATTCTACAGAACATCAGTGAAAGAAGATCTAAATGTGACTGAAGGTAAACTGCCTTTTTAAAAAAATTTAATAACAGGAAGTTTGTTTTATTCTGCTTATGGTTTTTCGGTTGTATTGTTTGGAAGTCATTTTTAATGCGAACAGAATTTTCTTATCACCTATCATTAAGTAAAATTAAAAAAAAATTTTTTTTAATGTTATTTTTGAGACAGAGAGAGGCAGAGCATGAACGGGGGAGGGTTACAGAAAGGGAGACACAGAATCCGAAGCAGGCTCCAGGCTCCAGGCTCCGAGCTGTCAGCACAGAGCCGGATGCGAGGCTTAGAACTCATGGACTGTGAGATCATGACCTGAGTCGAAGTTGGATGCTTAACCGACTGAGCCACCCAGGCGCCCCTATCATTAAGTAAAATTTAAAGGCATGATGATGCTTCTTAGAATCCTTATTTACTAATGTCTTGGTTTTTTTTTTTAATTCTTTAAAGTTTGTTTATTTTGAGAGGGACAGAGACAGTGCAAGTGGGGGAGGGGCAGAGAGCGACAGAGACAGAGAATCCCAAGCAGACACTGCACTGTTAGTGTAGAGCTTGATGTGGGACTTGAGCTCATGAAACCATGAGATTGAAACCAAGAATTGAATGCTTAACTGACTGAGCCACCCAGGTGCCCCTTTACTGATGTCTTTGAATAGTTGTTGCTCTCTATAGCAAAACTCCATTGGGTTTTGTTTTGTTTTTTACCTTTAAAAATAGAACTGGGTGGTTCAGTTAAAAATATAACTGAGCCTGGGTGGCTCAGTCGGTTAAACATCAGGCTTTCCGTTTCAGCTCAGGTCATGATCCTCAGTTTCATGAGTTTCAGCCCCGTGCTGAGCTCTGCACCAACAGTGTGGAGGTTGCTTAGGATTCTCTCTCTCTCTCTCCCTCTCCCTCTCCCTCTCCCTCTCGCTCTCCCTCCCTCCCCCTCCCTCCCTCTCTCTCTCCCTCCCTCCCTCCCTCTCTCCCTGCCCCTCCCCTGCTCATGCTGTTTCTGTCTCTCTCAAAATAAATAAACTCTAAAAAAATTAAAAAAATAAATATGTAACTGCGTATATGTATGTATACATGTATGCGTTTTTCATGCATACCTCTTAAAGTTATTGAATTGAGAACTCCACAATAGTGCATATTCCATTAGGTAGTTGTAATGGCCTTAATTTGATGTGATGTTTTGTTTTTTAAGTAACCTCTACGCCCAGTGCGGGGCTCGAACTCATGACTCTAAGATCAAGAGTCTTGTGCTCTACCGACAGAGCCAGCCAGGCACCTCTGACCTTAATTTGTTTAATACTATTTCCCAGTTTAAGAAAGTGAGATTAGAGAAAGATGGCTGTTATTTTTCTCATTCCAGAATTGCTACTTACTTTATTAGATTGCAATTCGATTGTTGCATCGTTGATTATTGTTTTTTTCATCTAAAGAAAGGGGACATCTTTTCAAGACTGAGTTAGTGTAGTGCTGCTGAAGCTGATCCCTATTCAAGTACCAAAACTAATGACTACAAGTATTTCATTTCTTTACCAATAAAATGCCATATATATATTAGTATTACCATTTTCTTAGGTATTGTTCAAATAATTTTTTTTTTCAACGTTTATTTTTTTTGGGACAGAGAGAGACAGAGCATGAACGGGGGAGGGGCAGAGAGAGAGGGAGACACAGAATCGGAAAAAAGGCTCCAGGCTCTGAGCCATCAGCCCAGAGCCTGACGCAGGGCTCGAACTCACGGACCGCGAGATCGTGACCTGGCTGAAGTCGGACGCTTAACCGACTGCGCCACCCAGGCGCCCCGTTCAAATAATTTTTAAAAGTTGAAATTTTTGAACTAGATTGTATACTTTTTTTTAATGTTTATTTATTTATTTTGAGAGAGAGATAGCGTACCTGCAAGCAGGGGAGGGGCAAAGAGAGAGGAGAGAGAATCCCAACATGAGGCTTCATTCATCTCATGACCATGAAATCATGAACTGAGCTGAAATCAAGAGTTGGACGCTTGGGGCACCCGGGTGGCTGAGTGGGTTAAGCGTCTGATCCTTGATTTCGACTTGGGTCATGATCTTGGCAGTTGGTGAGTTTGGGCCCTGCATTGGGCTCTGTGCTGACAGCCTGGAGCCTGTTTGGGATTCTCTCTCTCTCCCTCTCTCAATGCCCCTCCCTCACTTGTTTTCTCTCCCCCTTTCTCTCTCAAAATAAGTAAAGCAAGAGTCGGTCGCTTAACCAACTGAGCCACCTGTGCCTCCCCCTAGATTGTATACTTTAATGTAATTTTAAATGTGTTTAGTAAGGATTAATAAAAGAATATAAATATTTCAAATATAAAATGTAGTATAGTATAAAGTATTATAGTGAGTGATATAAAATAATAGATTTTACATGCAGAAATTATATTGACCTGGTAAGATTATTGTTTTTGTTTTTATTTTAGTATTTAAATATTTGGCTGAAAAATATCTTCAGAAACTCAAACAGCAAATAGCTGAGGATCCAGAATTAATGCATTCAAGTAGTAACAAAATTGGTAAGTACTCAGAAAGTTTTAGTCCCATGTTTACCTGGTAAATTTATTTTCATTCGTTATCATATTTACTATTTTTTTAATTAAAAAAAATTTTTTTAGTGTTTATT
This sequence comes from Leopardus geoffroyi, assembly GCF_018350155.1. NCBI lineage: Eukaryota > Metazoa > Chordata > Mammalia > Carnivora > Felidae > Leopardus > Leopardus geoffroyi. The sequence goes on from NC_059332.1 coordinate 54,696,333, forward strand.
TTTGAGAGAGAGAGACAGAGCGTGAGTGGGGGAGGGGCAGAGAGAGGGGGAGACAGAATCCAAAGCAGGCTCTAGGGTCTCTGAGCTGTCAGCACAGAGCTGGATACTGGGTTCGAACTCATGAGCTGAGAGATCATGACCTGAGCACAGCCCCAGTCAGACTCCTAACTGAGCCACCCAGGTGCCCCATATTTACTATTTTTTAATACAATATATTCCTTTCTTAAAAAAATGTGATTAGGAAGTATTAGATAAGCAATTAAAAAAAATTTTTTTAACGTTTATTTTTGAGAGAGAGAGAGAGATACAGATTGCAAGTGGGGGAGGGGCAGAGAGAGAAGGAGACAGAATCTGAAGCAGGCTCCAGGCTCCAAGCTGTCAGCACAGAGCCCAATGCGGGGCTCGAACTCACAAACTGCCAGATCATGACCTGAGCCGAAGTTAGTCACTTAACCAACTGAGCCACTCAGGTGCACCCCTCAGGTGCAATTTTTAAACTTAGTATCAGGTCTCATATTAAAAGGTATATTGAGTTAAAAGATTGTTTTTTAACTATTGAATTTTCTAAATTCATTTTATATTTTAGGAGAACAGATAAAGACTTTTTAAAATGGTCTGTTCTATAAGTAAAGAAGCTCTTAACACATGTTCTGTACTTGTACCGTCTCCATACACTTTACTGATTTTATTTTTAATGCTAAATGCCTGCAAAGTTTAGCATTTCCTGAAGAACAAGTGTATTGTCTTCTCTGTAACAATAACTGACTAACCATGTCTTCTTACTTGTTGCTTTGGCTTCCAAGAAGTTGAGAACCAAATTTTCTAAGGCCTTTTTTTTTTTTTTTTAATGTTTATTTAATTTGAGAGAGAGAGTGAGAGAGTGCACATGCATGTGAGTGTAAGCAGAGGAGGGGCTCTCAGCACAGAGCCCAACTTGGGGCTTGATCTCAAAAATTGCGAGACCATGACCTGAGCCCAAATCAAGAGTTGGACGCTTAACTGAATGAGTCACCCAAGCGCCCCTGTTTTGTTTTGTTTAAATTTTTTTCTTAATGTTTATTTATTCTTGAGACAGAGACAGAGTGTGAACAGGGAAGGGGCAGAGAGAGAGGGAGACACAGAATCTGAAATAGGTTCCAGGCTCTGAGCTGTCAGCACAGAGCCTGACGTGGGGCTTGAACCCATGAACTGTGAGATCATGACCTGAGCTGAAGTCGGACACTTAACCGATTGAGCCACCCAGGCGCCCTGTTTAGTTTTGTTTTTAATGTTTTATTTATTTTTGAGAGAGAGATCACAAGTTGGAGAGGGACAGAGAGCGCAGGGGACAGAAGATCTGAAGCAGGCTATGCACTGAGAGCAGCAAGCCTGATGAGGGGCTCGAACTCATGAACTGCAATATCATGACCTGACCTGAAGTCAGATGCTCTGCTGACTGAGCCATCTAGGTGCCCCAGGCGCCCTTGTTTCTTAAGTTTCTGTGTAGTCTCTTAAGGACTTCATATCTGTATTCTATCCAACCCCCCCCCCCCCCCCACTAAGTAGTTTAGAAATTGGAGATTACATTTTAAGACCAGCACAGTTCAAAATGGAAACTCTAATAGTTAAACATTTTCTTTTATTTCGTTCTTTTATCTACTCATCACTTTAATTATCTATAGACCATTTTGTTGTTGTTTTAGCCAAATAGGAAAATTTTACATTACTACCTGCTTTTATATATGCAGTGTTTTTATTAACATAAAATCTCACAAATACTGTTGTCACCTACAGATCTGGTATTCTTGAGGAAATTATACAATGTAAAAGATAATAAGTGAATTTATTAGAAGTATCATATTTACTGATTCCAAATTTCAGAAATGGATTGTTAGTGAAAAGATGCAGAGCAGTGTATATAGTTCATCACTATTTTGGTAGTCAAGGAAGGAAAGGAGAATATATATGTGCATTTTTGCTTACATATGCATAAAATATTTTTGGAAGGATACATAGGAAAAGTGATAAAACATGCATGCATTAGGGAAGGTAATCTGGTGATGTGAAAGGGAGACTTCATTGTAATCCTTTTTTTGTATCCTTTGAACTTTGAATGATGTATATTGGCTATTAAAAATAAATTGGATGGCTTAGTTGGTAGAGCAGATGACTCTTGATCTCAGGATTGTGAGTTCAAGCCCCATGTTTACTTAAAAAAAAGATCGTAGAGTTTAAAAAAATAATAAATGAAATGAAAACAAAAGCTTAAAATTATAAATACTGAACATATTACAGACTTACTAAGAAACTGGATGCACAGTTTACATTTGGTAACCCTGAGCTGCATCAGTGCCATTCTCTGTGCTTTCTCTCAATTTATACAGGTGTCTTTAATACATCTGGTGGAAGTCACTCAGGTCAAAATTCAAGTACCCTTAATGGTGGAGATGTCATCAATCTTAGACCCAACAAACAGAGGACCAAGAAAAACAGAAATCCTTTTAGCAGCTGTAGCATACCCTAAAATGTTTTAGGGAGGAAAAAAGTTGAATTGTATTGTGCAATTCCGTAAGAAACACATCCAGCTGTCGTGGTATGTTACAAGTTTTTTTTTTTAGCAGACTTTGCACCTAATGGCTCTCTGAAAGTTGACAGACTTAAATACTGTTCTGCAGTGCTTTTCAGATGGAGTGACATCTTTGGTGGAAAAATTACTGCCTTGTGGACTCGTTTTAATTTTTTTGCATCAGACGAAGCTTCTCCTGTTTTTGAAGGAATAGTCCATAAGAAGTGTCAAAAAACAGGTTTTGCTGAATTTGAATCGCTGGAAAACATAACTGAAATGCCTAAATGTGTTGGTACAGATTTTAATATTATGGATCAAGGAAAGATAGCAAGCGTTCTTTTTCTGAAGTTGGTCATATAGCTTTTTGGAAAGTAGTACTGAATCTGAATACTTACAAAAAAATAATATTGAAAGGTAAGCTCTAAATCTTGCCAGACTGCATTGGTGTGTATTTTGGCAATGTTACTTGTGCAATATCTGTATAATTTAGAATGTGGAGGTATGCATGCAGATATCTGGTACTGAAATATACTGACGGTATGTTCAGTATTTAAGGAAACATAGAATCTAATTCATTCATAAAATCATTTACACATTGTGTGTATGTTAAAAGTTTTTATTTTCAAATAAGAAATTCCAGACATATATTTTGCAAAATGAGCTCAGATTTTAAAAGTGCTTTGTGCCAAATATATCATACCTAATTTTTACAGTGCTTTACTATCAGAATTTATATTGTTTATAATGTCTTTTAAAAGCAGTTTCCCTCTCTGACAGAGTAGATACAAGTCGAGTATAAATGTTTTAATGCTAGAATATCTCCCAGGTGAGACCTGTTGCAAAATCTCTCTCCTACGTCCATCCATAAGTGCGGTGAGCTTGTGCTGGCCAGGTCACAGCGCACCTGCAGTTATCCCTTAGGTCCTGTGAAGTGCGGTGGTACTTCCAATACCTTTCGCTGCTGACTGAAACGCAATTTTGAACTTTTAAGATTGTGCTAATAATGTTTTTAAATGCAAAAGAAATGATCTTTGGTCTTAATCTGCATTATGGATTTTATAATGCTCTGCAACTCTAAAGCATCTTTTCGTTTACACATTTTGTATGGTATTTTAAGATTATCACTTAAAAATTTCTATAAACTTCAGTTTGTATAGCACTTTCTCAAGAGCTCTGTTAACACCAAATACAAAATAATTTCTTTTAAGAAACGATTTTCATACGTAATCATGTGACAGCATAAATTTTGTGACTTGGGACAGGAGCTTTCCAACTAAGATAACTGCATGAACTCTGTTAAACAGTGATTATCATTCATCAGTGACTTTGTTTTTAACCCTTGCTATCTACCTGGTTTTTACAGGATTTCAAGATATGTAAAAATAACTTTTTTTGGAAAATGTGTCAAAGTCATTTTTCATTATTTGTACTATATGCATAATGTTATATGTATTTCTTTTGTATGTTTTCTCTCTTTCTCTCTCCCTCTCTCTCTCTCTCTCTCTCTCTCTCTCTCTCTGTCTCTCTCTGTCTCAAAGTTTTCCATCCACACCGTCCTCCTCCCTCTGTCCAGATTACTATTAAGAAGATAATAGAAATTTCTGGGGCAAGTCCTTAGTAAGTGGTCAAGAGTGAATGTTTGCCTTTTCATAATACTGAAACAATCTGGCATTATCTATTTTAAAGTAATATAACAAGTTAATTTTTATGTCACCAGTTGTCTCCACACCCATTGCTGGCAGTGGGATAGGTGTTGGGGGAAACAAACTCAGTGCCTAACAATGGGTACCTGTTAATGATTCATCTTTCCTTTTATTCTCTCTTAAAATACAGTCTCTTTAATTTTTGCACAAAATATATTTTGTGGCGAATTGTTTTGTGGTCTTTAGTAGCCAAAGAAAATCATGTATGTAATATGTTCACATGTGTTCTATTTCAGATTAATTAAATGTGTGTGGGAAAGAGTTTGCTAGTTTTCTATATAATCTCTGATGATTGTTGAAGTTTCCTGATATTTGTAATATAATTTTACATACTTAGTTTTGTCCTTTTTTCTTTTCATAAGAACTGAAGAGAGATCTTTGTTACACATTTGAATTTTTATTTGCACTTGTGTATTTTAAACCTAACCATAATTTGTCATTTTAAATAACTAAGTATGTCTGAAAATCAGTCACAAATGATATGTTAAATACTTCCTCAGTTTAATTCTAAAGCCTTCAAAGTTGACATTAATTTTTTTCTTGAGACCCTTAATTCTCTTAAATAACCATTAATTTCTAACGAGCTATGGATGCTAAAGAAAAAACTGTGTAAGACTCCAGGATGTTGTTTGTGCATTTTTACATTATGGCTGGTTTTTAGTATACAGACACACAGCTGTGGGATAATTGCCATATTGCAGAGTTCCTCAAGTTTCCTTTTCTCTTTCAGTCAGTCTGCTGAATTAAATAGCACACAGAATAGCTCATGTAAGGCAATATACCATTGAACTTTGAACAACACCAGTTTGAGCTGTGTGGGTCCACTTACATGATTTTTTACAATACTGTAAAATACAACACTGTATTTTTCTTCCTTACGGTTTTCTTAATAACCTTTTCTTTTCTCTGGCTTGCTTATTGTAAGAATACAATATACAATATGTACAACATACAAAATATTTGTTAATAGTCTATTTTATTCGTAGGGCTTTCAGTCAATTGTAGGCTATTAACTTTTGGGGGCGTCATTATACTTGTATTTTCCACTGTGCAGGGGTCCGTGCCCCAATCCCTGTGTTGTTCAAGGATCAACTGTATTTCTGTTGTTATTAGTGCCATAAGATGATATTAGCTGCCATTAATTTAATACTTACTATCATGTAGGAACTATACAAAGTACCTTGCAAACAATAATCTTTGCAACTCTATGGAGGTATTATTATTCCCTCCCTGTTTTTGAGAAAAAGGAGAACGAAGATGTGAGAGAAGTTTGTCAGTCGCATACTAGTTAGCAGCAAAGCCATTTTCTATCCCATTTTATAACTATTAATTTTCATATAGTCCAGACATAAAAAGATGTGCTATCTTCTCATTATACTTTACTATCTAATATATATATATGTATATTTGTGGATTTGATACTGCTTTATATATGCAGTTATATTTTATGGAGGAATTACTGCTAAGAACATTTTCAGATTATAAATGTTCTAACATATTGATTTCTTATTTGATGCATTTATTTTAAAACGAAAACTAAAATAATAAAGAATAACTTTATTTTTCAATCAGAAGTCTAATTTCTCATCTGAAATTACGGGGAGGGAAGTATCTTAAAAGACTGATTTAATCATATTTTAGTGTATATTTATTTGATAGTTTTGTCTAAAAAAATTAAAGAATTAAAACATGACGAAAAGCTTTTGAATTGGGATTATGTACTTAGTAAGCAAAAAGAAATAAGTTAACCTTTTTCAAGTACATTATAAAAGGTTTATATAAAGGGAATTCTGACCAGCCATTTTTAATTAAAGTAGAAGATCATAGGTGAAGGATTAAGCTTGGTTATATTGATTATTAAATGCTGAAATCATTTAATGAAGTTAAGTAATCTTCATAAATGAAAATATTAAATAAAAAAAATAGAGGCACCTGCCTGGCTCAGTCAGTAGAGCAGAGTCAGTGACTCTTGATCTTGGGGTTATAAATTTGAGCCCCACATTGTGTAGAGATTACTTAAAAATAAAATCTTTAAAAAATATATTTTATCCATGCTGAATACCAATTTGGATGCAGAAGTTGTCATAAAAAGATTTTTATTTTCCCAATTGCTTATATCTCTTAGAATTCAGTTTTTCATATATTAAGTGACAGATTCACTTCAACATATTTCTATTATTTTTAATTGTTTAAGAGAAATCAAAGGCTAGATTTGCTTTCTCCTTGGTTGTTGTATTGTAGCATGTGTGATTCCTTTATATCTCTTATATTCTATCTTTGTGCTGTCATTAAATGTGTACATATTTCATCTCTTCTAATTCAAATGTTATTCAAATTTTTCTATTTTTAAAACTGTAATGAGGATAGTTTGCTCTCCTATTAGAGTATAAGAAAAAACACCATGTCATACCAATCTTGAAATTTCCTCATATGGCTTTACACAGATTTATAAGTTACACTAATCAGCAGATTATAAACAAACACCTAAGATTTAAATGTGTGATACTTATTGCTGAGAGAAATTAAAGGAGATTTAAATAAATGGATATATTATATACACGATTGGAATACTCAATATTGTTTTGTTGTCAGCTCTTTCTAAATTGATCTGTAGATTCAGTGCAGTCAAAATCCCAGTAGGCTTTTCACTAAAAATTTCAAGCTTATGTAAAAGCTATGTGATGAACCTACAATAGCTAAAACAGTTTTGGAAAAGAACAGAGTTGAGGGACTGAGTCTCTATGATTTTTAAGACCTTGGGTATGGATGGGTACTGTAAACAAGACACATAGATCATTGAAATACAAATACAGTCCAGAAAGACACCCACACAAATATGATCAAATGATTTTTTTTTTTATGTTTGGTTATTCTTGAGAGAGAGAGCGCGTGAGCATGAGTGGGGGAGGGGTAGAGAGCGAGGGAGAGAGAATCTGAAGCAGGCTCTGCGTTTGTCAGTGCAGAGCCTGACACAGGGCTCGAACCTGCAAACCGTGAGATCATGACCTGAGTTGAAGTCAGATGCTCAACCAACTGAGCCACCCAGGTGCCCCTATCAAGTGATTTTTTTAAAAATACTCCACAATAATTCCATGGGGAAAGGGAAAATGTGCTGGAATAACGATATTTTGAATCTCAGGCCTTATCTCATAGTACCCTTGAAAAGTAATTTGTAGTGTACTATTAACCTAAATGTAAATGAAAGCAAAAACTAAGGCTTTTAAAAGAGAACAGGAAATACCTTCATGACCTTGGGGTAAGCAAGTATTTCTTCGAACCCAGAAAACACTATAAAAGAAAATTGATAAGTTGTACATAATAAAAATTTTAAATTTCTCCTCATCAAGGGGCACCTGGGTGGCTCAGTCGGTTGAGTGTCTGACTTTGGTTTCTACTCAGGTCATGATCTCAGGGTTCTCAGGATCTAGCCCCATGTTGGGCTCCATGCTGACAGCCTGGAGCCTACTTGGGATTCTCTCCATTTCTGTCTCTCTCAAAATAAGTAAACTTTAAAAACAAAACAAAAAATTTCTCATCAAAAGACTTGGTTAAGAAAATGAATAGACAAGTATATTCGTAATGATCATGTCATTAGGGATTTAAATCCATAATATATTTTTGGGGAGCCTGGGTGGCTCAGTCGGTTAAGTGTCCGACTTCGGCTCAGGTCATGATCCCACGGTTCGTGGTTTTGAGCCCCGTGTCAGGCTCTGTGCTGACAGCTCAGAGCCTGGAGCCTGCTTCAGATTCTGTGTCTCCCTCTCTCTCTGCCCCTCCCCTGCCCTCTCTCTCCCTCTCAAAAATAAATATTTAAAAAAATAATAAAAAGCATAATATATTTTTTAAAAATCTTACAATTCATTTATAAAAGTAAAAATGAGCAAAATACGTTAACAGACACATTACAAGGAAAAGTATATGAATGGGCATTAAGTACATGGAAAAACGCTCAACATCATTAGTCATCGGATAAATGCAAGTTAATACAACAATACGATTATATCAGACACCTCTAAAATAGCTGAAATTAATGACTGACAAAATATTTGCATAGATGTGGAGAAACTGGAATTCTGGCTCAACCACTTCAGAAGCCTTGGCAGTTTCTACTAAAATTAAAGATATGTCATCTGTATGACCCAGAAATTTCATTTCTAGGTATTTACCCAAGAGAAATAAAATTTTAGGTATATGAAAATGAATGTTAATAGCAGTTTTAAAATAGCCCCAAACTGGAAACAACCTAAATATCCACCAACACATGAAGTTGTACAAATTGTAGTATATTCATTAAATGAAATGCTACTCATAATTAAAGAGAACAAATTATTAATATACAAAACAACATGAATCTCAAAAACTATGCCAAATGAAGTCTGAAACAAGAGTATGTGCATATAATTTTATTTATATGAAGTTCTAGAGTAGGCAAATTTAAGATTAAAAAAATAACAGTGGTTGCCTCTGGAAACATGCATTGACAAGAAAAAGGCACAGAATATTTTTGGGTGAGGGAGATATCTTGATATGGGTATGTGTTACACAGCTATGCACATGCGTATGTGTGTATGCATACACAGCTATATGCGTGTATCAAAACACATTGAATTCTACACTATGACCTGTATGTTTCACTAAATTATACCTAAAAAATTAGGAAAATAATGTGCTTCTTTTCTGGGAAATACTACCTTCATGATGAGTTATATTTAGATTAATAATTATTTGGGACTACTTCTAAGAAAGGTGGTGGCTTAAGCACTAGCCATTTGGATATCCTTTATGGAAACTGACCAAATGACCAATGGAATATAAAATAGAGGAACAACCTGAGTAGTAGATAGTCTCCAAAGATGTCCCCCAAATAATTCTGCCCCTTCTTGTACATACATGCCGCTACTTCCATCAGGAGGGAGAATTTATGTCTCCTCTTGAATCTGATGTGGGCTTGTAACTGCATTACCTAGTTGAATGCAGAGAAGAAACATTCTGGGATCTCTGAAACCAGGCATTAATAAGCCTTCTGCTTCCTTCCTCTGAAACCCAGTAGCCATGCTATGAGAAAACTTGAGTCAAGGGGAAAAGGATAAAGGGCTCCACCTAGTAGTACTAGCTGAGCTCACATATGATTGCCAGCACCAACCTGGAGCCATCTTGGAAATGGATCCCCTAGCCTGAGTCAAACCAACCTTACTAGTGCTATACAGAGCAGAGATGAGTGCCCCTTTGAGCCCTGCCCAAATTACAAAATCACAAGCAAAGAAATTGATTATTGCTTTAAGTTACTAAATTTTGGAGTTGTGTGTTACATAACAATTGGTAATGAAAACAACTTGCATTAATATGAGGATATGGAAAATAGCAACTACATGGCACAAATTTCAAGGAGTTTTTCCCAAGTGGTATATATGGAACCAGATCAAAGTAGGACATGTAGGGCTTGCTCATAATTCCTTTCCTGAGGAAGGAGTGCTGGGCTTCAGAGAGTATGTAGAGGAAATTCTGATGAAATGCTTAACACAAACCTTTTAGGATTCTGGTTGGGGTTGTATACATATTATAGATTAATTTGGGGTGAATTGTCATCTTCGTCGTGTTGAGTCTTCAGGAACATCATATTTATTTACTCATTTTACAACATTTATTTACTCAAGTCTATGTGTATGTGTGTATTTGCCAGTAAACTTTGAAATTTGTTAACTTTTCTGGTTGTTCATCCTAACAAAGTATCTATATTGGTCCAGTATTAGGATTTCAAATAAATTGTGTTGGAGATTATCTGGGTCCTTGGGCAAATCTTTTGGTTTCAAGAAGGGGTAAAAGTTGGGGTGCCTGGGTGGCTCAGTTGGTTGGGTGTCCGACTTTGGCTCAGGACATGATCTCATGGTTCATGGGTTTGAGCCCCACGTCGGGCTCTGTGCTGACAGCTCAGAGCCTGGAGCCTGCTTCAGATTCTGTGTACCCCTTCCCCACTTGTTCTCTCTCTCTCTCTCTCTCTCTCAAAAATAAATTTTTAAAAATTTTTTTTAAAAAGGGGTAAAAGTTTATATTTTCTTCAGTGATTTTGCAAGATTTATAGTATAAACAGTTTGTTTGAAGTAGGAAGGAAGCTATCTCAAACAATTTCTCTAAAAATTTTTTTTCACTGATGTGCTAATCTGTTGCCTCTCAAGGTTTGTTCTCAAGGTTTGTTCCTTGGCACTGCCCCCCCTTCCCACACTCACCCTGGCAACAGGCACTGATCCTCGTTTTAGAGGTTCACAGGCCTCTCTGTGCTCCACTTCACAAGGGCAGGCTTAAGGAGCTGCGGTTCTGGCAGGGCCTCCTGCTGACAGCCTGAAGCTCTACTGCCCTCTCTCTAGTATGGGGGTGTGGGTTCAGTCATGGACATCATCACTAATTACCCAAGCAGCCTCTTCCTTTTTCATTTATTGACTTGCAGATTGCTCATTTCCTCCTCGCCCCCACCTCCACCCTCTCTGGTTTTGTTTGCACTTTGTCTTATAGAAATTGCTCTGGCCTATACCATCTCTTTTTCCATCCCTGAAACAGAATTGTTCCTGTATTTATATTATACTGGCCATTTTTGAAAACATCCCTAAAATGGGAAGTTTCAGAATTATCTTTTTTTTCTTATATTTTTTCAAAAAATTTTTAAGTTTTATTTATTTATTTTGAGAGCGAGGCAGCATGAGTGAGGGAGGGGTAGAGAGAGAGGGAGAGAGAGAATCCCAAGCAGGCTCCACGCTACCCACACAGAGTCTGATGTGGGGCTCAAATTTACAAGTCAAATTAGGAGATCATGACCTGAGCCAAAATCAAGAGTTGGATGCTTAACGGACTGAGCCACCCAGCTGCTCCCCAGAATACCTTTCTTAAGCAGATAGCTGATTATAACCAAATTTTAATGGTTCTCTCTAAAATCCAAATATCTTAGCATTCAGGACTCCCCAAGGTTTTACTCCAGCTCACCTTCTTACTTTGCTTTTATGTATCTGATATTTTGACCATTACTGCTTTTAGAACATACCCTGAGTTTGCCATCTTGGGTCTTTTATTTTATTTCCTGACCCCAAATGTCCACTCATTTATCACATAGTTGTGGACTGCCTCATATACCAAACACTTTAAGTAGTAATGTTTTTTTTAAACCAATCATGCTTAAACTTCGGAAGAAAATGTTTTCTTTGATCAAAACTATATTTTGTGTGTCTAAATGTTTAAAAATATCGAGGTTTAAACTGTGACAATACACAGAGCCTATCTATTGACACGTGAGTTGTGTTATTGCCAGTGGTTCACATGTAAGGGAGTGAGTTAAACTGTCATCCTGAACCAGATCATGATGCAGTAGGATGTGAAGCCATGAGCAGTGTCAGCTAATGGTAAATTAAGAGGGGAATAACGCTGAAGGAGTCTGTAGGTTTGTGGTGAAGAATAATTCCATAAATAATAACAGAACAGACAGCATGGCGAAAGATATGGTGGATTCTATCTTTAATTATAGATGCCAGGTGCTATGACTGATTGTGTCCCCTCCCTGCTAACCCTCAAATTCATATGTTGAAATCCTCATCTCAAGTGTGATGGTATCAGGAGGTAAGGCCTTAGAGAGCAGGGCCTTCATGAATGAGATTAGTGCTCTTATAAATGGGACCCCATGGGGCTCATTTGCCCTTTCTGCCATGTGAAGACACTACAAAAGATGTCTACCCATGAACCAGGAAGTAGGTTCTTACTGGACACCAAATCTGCTGGTGCCTTGGTTTTGAACTTCCCAGCCTCCAGAACTGTAAGAATTAAATTTCTGTTGTTTATAAGCCATTCATTCTATGGATGCTGTGTATATATATATATATATATATATATATATATATATATACACACACACACACACATATATGTGTGTGTGTGTGTGTGTGTGTGTGTGTGTATGTATGTATATATTAATGTTTATTTTTGAGAGAGAGAGCAGGGAGGAACAGAGAGAAGGGGACAGAGGATCTGAACCAGGCTCTGTGCTGACAGCAGTGAACCCAATGTGGGGCTTGAACTCATGAATCGTGAGATCATGACCTGAGCCAAAGTCAGACACTCAACCAGCTGAGCCACCCAGATGCCCCTTGGATGCTATGGTTTTTTCTTTTTCTTTAAAAAAAAGTTTGTTTTTTTTTTTTTTACGTTTATTTATTTTTGAGAGACAGAGAGAGACAGAGCACAAGTAGGGGAGGGGCAGAGAATGAGACACAGAATCCGAAGCAGGCTCCAGGCTCTGAGCTGTCAGTACACAGCCTGATGCGGGACTTGAACTCATACACTGTGAGATCATGACCTTAGCCGAAGTTGGATGCCCAACCAACTGAGCCACCCAGGCGCCCCTATGGTGTTTTCTTAAAGCAGCCCAAAGGAACTAAGACAGAAAATGGGTACTGAGAAGTGGGGTGCTGCTATAATAAATACCTAAAAATGTGGAAGTAGCTTTGGAACTAAGTAATGGGCAGAGACTGGTAAAGTTTTGAGGTACATGCTAGAAAAACCCCATATGCCCGTGAATGGACTATTAAGTGTGATTCTTGTGAGAGCTCAGAAAGAAAAGAGGAGAGCTGTGGAGGAAGCTTCAGTCCTATTAGAGAATACTGAAGTAATTCGGAGCAGGATGTTGGAAGGAACATGAATGGTGAAGACCATTCTGGTGAGGTCTCAGACAGAAATGAAGAGCCTGTTAGGGAAACTGGAGGAAAGGCAATCTGTTATAAAGTGGCAAAGAACTTGGCTGAATTGTGTTCATGTTTTAGTGTTTTGTTCTACCTTCCACATTCCCAGTTGGTCTTGCTTCTACTTGCTACTTCTCATGCATCCTACACATTGCTGCCAGAATGATCTTAAGCAAAATTAATTTGTAAAATCTTTGGGGCACCTGGGTGGCTCAGTTGGTTAAGTGTCTAATTCTTGACTCAGCTCAGGTCTTCATCTCAGGGTTGTGAGGTCAGGCCCCGTGTTGGGCTCTGCACTGGGAATGAAGCCTACTTAAAAAAAAAATTAATAATAATAATAATAATAATAATAATAATAATAATAAATTGTAAGATATTCTGCTTCAGAGCCTTGAATCATATTCACTGCCATATTGTCAAATTCTTTAGTATGACCTTGCTCTTATATTGCTCTCTAGTCTTCACTCTAATCTGCTATAGTGAATACATTGTAGTTCACAGATTGCATCTGTTATTTAAAATTTCTGTGATGTTGATCAGTCTGTTTCTTCTCCTAGAATTTTCCTCTTCTCCTTCCTTGCCTTCCTAACTCCTGAATGTTCTTTAAGAATTCATGTCAGTACCTTCATCCCTCAGGAAGTCCTCCCTTATCATCGCGTGCTAAATTAAGTGTCTTCACTTAATTCTACTTCTTCTGGAATTCCCCTCTATGATTTCCCTCTATGATTATATTTATACCATACTACTTCTTAATCTGCTATTTAAATTTTGGTCTGCTTCAGAGCACCTACAATGTATCAGGCACCATACTAAATCTAAGAGGTAAAGTAATGATCAACAAAGACACAGTTCTTGCTCTTAGGGAGTTCAGAGACTAAAAAGAAGTCAGAAATTAAGCAAGGAATTGTAAATGCTCCAAAAGAAATATAAATTCTATGGTAAGTATAACAGAGAGACCTCAGGGATCAGGAATCTTTAGGCTGAGACATTTCTATCCCTCCATTAGACCATGAGCAACTTGAGATCGGTGAGAAATTATGTTGGTCTTAATGGGCACTTGATAGCTGTTCATGAGTGAATACCTATGTTCCATGATGGAAAGCTCTTTATTTCATGAGGCAGCAGATTAAATTTTTAGACTCCTCTAATATTTTTTCTTTAAAAAGTTTTAAAGTTTATTTATTCATTTTAATATTTACATTCAATTTAGTTAACATATAGTGTAATAAAGATTTCAGGAATAGAATTTAGTGATTCATCACTTACATATAACACCCAGTGCTCATCTCCAGTAAGTGTCCTCCTTAATGCCCTTTGCCCATTTAGTCCATCCCCCCACCCAAAACCCCTCCAGCAACCCTAGGTTTGTTCTCTGTTTAAGAGTCTCTTCTAGTTTATTCCTCTCCCTGTTTTTATATTATTTTTGCTCCCCTTCCTTTATGTTCATCTGTTTTGTATCATAAATTCCTCATATGAGTGAAGTCATATGATATTTGTCTTTCTCTGACTGACTTACTTCGCTTAGCATAGTACCTTCCAGTTCCATCCACATAGTTGCAAATGACAAGATTTCATTCTTTTTGACCTGGACCACTTTCTTACAACATACACAAAAATAAACTCAAAATGGATCAAAGACCTAAATGTAAGACAGGAAGCCATCAAAATCCTAAAGGAGAAAACAGACAACAACCTCTTTGACCTAGGCAAGGGGAACTTCTTACTTGACATGTCTCCGGAAGCAAGGGCAACAAAAGCAAAAATGAACTATTCGGACCTCATCAAGATAAAAATCTTCTGCACCACAAGGGAAACAATCAGCAAAACTGAAAGGCAACAGACAGAATGGGAGAAGATATTTGCAAATGAAGTATCAGATAAGGGGTTAGTATCCAAAATCTATAAAGAATTTATCAAACTCAACACCCCCAAAAAAATCCAGTGAAGGAATGGGCAAAAGACATGGGTAGACCCTTTTCCAAAGAAGACATCCAAATGGCTAACAGACATATGAAAAAATGCTCCACGTCACTCATCATCAGGGAAATACAAATCAAAACCACAATGAAATACCACCTTGCACTGTCAGAATGGCTAAAATGAGCAACTGAGGCAACAACAGATGTTGGTGAAGATGCAGAGAAAGGGGAACCCTTTTGCACTATTGGTAAGAATGCAAACTGGTGCAGCTGCTCTGGAAAACAATATGGAGCTTCCTCAAAAAATTAAAAATAGAACTACCCTACAACTCAGCAATTGAATTACTAGGTATTTATTCAAAGGATATAGGAGTGCTGTTTCGAAGGGGCACAGGCACCCAAATGTTTATAGGAGCACTATCAACAATAGCCGAAGTATGGAAAGAGCCCAAATGTCCATTGACTGATCAATGAATAAAGATGTAGTACATGTATATAATTAAGTTTATTTCTTTTGAGAGAGAGAGAGAGAGAACAAGCTGGGGAGGGTCAGAGAGAGAAGGAGAGACAGAATCCCAAGCAGGTTCATCAGTGCAGAACCTGTTGTGGGACTCAAACTCAGAACTGTAAGATCATGACTTGAGCTGAGATCAAGAGTCAGATGCTTAACCAACTCTCTCTCTAAAAGTTCTACTTATTGTTCTTAGTTATGGATTCTGGAGGAGCTCAGGGTAAGTTTACTCTTTCTTCTATATAGTAGCCCTTCGAATATTTTAAGATGGTTATATGGCCTTATTTGGAGCAGGAGTAGGGTAGGGTGGAGTACAATGGTTAAATATTCCCTTCTTTCAAAGTAAGAGGAAAAAGTATTTGTACTTATTTGTCACCACCTGTTAAAGATGGTAGACTGAATACGAGCATTCATCTTTGCCACCTCTCCAAATCCCATTAAAATGACCTTAAAGATGTTTAAAAAGCTATAAATATCTCATATTCAAAGAGAACAAGGGAGAGCAACAGCATACAATTTCGAAAGCTGGAGAGTGGATGGATTGGGGAGAAGTCCTTACCTGTCATAATCATATTATATCCAGGAAAGCAGAACCATAAACAGCGGTGGAGGAGCCCCAGAAGTGAGCCATCTTGCACCACAGTCCTCCCAGAGGCTCAAATTGGCAGGACTAAGTGTGTTAAATACACCTTTTTATTCTGATGTTTTGACCTCTGATGGTGGGGAGACTGAACCTCCCAGGGCTTCTCTCCCCACCTCTCCTATGAGGTTCTTCCATTCTGGGCTAGTATTCTGCTGCCCTAATCATCCTAGGCTGGGAGTCAACACCTAAGGACAACCCCTGTGTCCCAGAGCCTGCTGAGATTATTTAAACTAGCCAGTCCTTGGCCTGCTTACCCTGCCTCTCCCAGTCCTCTCAGGAAATTGCAGTAAAGCCTGTTTCTCCCTCACTCCCTGTTATTGAACCAACCCTGGGGCTTCCCCTGTGGTTCTTTGTGGGTTGGCATGCTTCCTTCCGGGAATGGTGAATAACAAAAGATTTTTTCAATGGCAAGTATCTCCTGACCTCAGTACTAATAAAACCTAAATGTTAAAAACCAGGAATCTCTGAAAAAGAAGGGTAAAATAGGATTGATTGATTTAAAAAAAAAATTTTTTTTTATGGCACAAAAACAGACACATAGACCAATGGAATAGAATAGAAACCCCAGAACTAGACCCACAAACGTATGGCCAACTAATCTTTGACAAAGCAGGAAAGAACATCCAATGGAAAAAAGACAGTCTCTTTAACAAATGGTGCTGGGAGAACTGGACAGCAACATGCAGAAGGTTGAAACTAGACCACTTTCTCACACCATTCACAAAAATAAACTCTAAATGGATAAAGGACCTGAATGTGAGACAGGAAACCATCAATACCCTAGAGGAGAAAGCAGGAAAAGACCTCTCTGACCTCAGCCGTAGCAATCTCTTACTCGACACATCCCCAAAGGCAAGGGAATTAAAAGCAAAAATGAATTACTGGGACCTTATGAAGATAAAAAGCTTCTGCACAGCAAAGGAAACAACCAACAAAACTAAAAGGCAACCAACGGAATGGGAAAAGATATTTGCAAATGACATAGCAGACAAAGGGCTAGTATCCAAAATCTATAAAGAGCTCACCAAACTCCACACCCGAAAAACAAATAACCCAGTGAAGAAATGGGCAGAAAACATGAATAGACACTTCTCTAAAGAAGACATCCGGATGGCCAACAGGCACATGAAAAGATGCTCAACGTTGCTCCTCATCAGGGAAATACAAATCAAAACCACACTCAGATATCACCTCACGCCAGTCAGAGTGGCCAAAATGAACAAATCAGGAGACTATAGATGCTGGAGATGATGTGGAGAAACGGGAACCCTCTTGCACTGTTGGTGGGGATGCAAACTGGTGCAGCCGCTCTGGAAAACAGTGTGGAGGTTCCTCAGAAAATTAGAAATAGACCTACCTTATGACCCAGCAGTAGCACTGCTAGGAATTTACCCAAGGGATACAGGAGTACTGATGCATAGGGGCACTTGAACCCCAATGTTCATAGCAGCACTCTCAACAATAGCCAAATTGTGGAAAGAGCCTAAATGTTGATCAACTGATGAATGGATAAAGAAATTGTGGTTTATATACACAATGGAGTACTACATGACAATGAGAAAGAACGAAATATAGCCCTTTGTAGCAACGTGGATGGAACTGGAGAGTGTGATGCTAAGTGAAATAAGCCATACAGAGAAAGACAGATACCATATGTTTTCACTCTTATGTGGATCCTGAAAAACTTAACAGAAACCCATGGGGAGGGGAAGGAAAAAAAAAAAAAAGAGGTTAGAGTGGGAGAGAGCCAAAGCATAAGAGACTCTTAAAAACTGAGAACAAACTGAGGGTTGATGGGGGGTGGGAGGGAGGGGAGGGTGGGTGATGGGTATTGAGGAGGGCACCTTTTAGGACGAGCACTGGGTGTTGTATGGAAACCAATTTGACAATAAATTTCATATACTGAAAAAAAAAATAAAAAAAATTAAAAATAAAAAAAATAAAAATAAATAAAAAATTTATGTTTATTTATTTTTGAGAGAGAAAGAGAGAGACAGAGCACAAATAGGGGAGGGGCAGAGAGACAGGGAGACACAGAATCCGAAACAGGTTCCAGGTTCCAAGCTGTCAGCACAGAGCCCAAGATGGGGCTTGAACTCATGAACCATGAGATCATGAGCTGAGCCAAAGTTGGACGCTCAACCGACTGAGCCACCCAGGCGCCCCTGAAAGCTTTTATAAGAAGCAGTTAGATACTCCAGATCTCCTTTGCTCTCTCCCTGCTACTCGCCTTGTCTACCACCATGTATAGCTTGTCAGTTGCCCTTCTCTCACTATAGCAGATTTTGTTTGCTTTCTGAATAAAAGTGAACCAGAGGGAGTACCAGGCCCAGCTGAAAGGAGAGTACCACACTGAAAACAAGAGTAGTAAGTGCAAGTCTACATGTTGAAGGGAGAAACTCTAAATCCACTCAGCTCCAGGATCAGTAGCAAGCAGGCTTAGAGCCTTCACATAGAACACTGGACATTTGGGGCACCTGGGTGGCTCAAGTCAGTTAAGCATTTGACTTTTTTTTTTTTTAATATAATTTTTTGTCAAATTGTCTTCCATACAACACCCAGTGCTCATCCCAAGTGCACTCCTCATTACCTATCACCCACTTTCCCCTCTCCTTCACCCCCCATCAACCCTCAGTTTGTTCTCAGTATGTAAGAGTCTTATGGTTTGCCTCCTTCCCTCTCTGTAACTTTTTTTTCCCTTCCCCTCCCCCATGGTCTTCTGTTATGTTTCTGAAGATCCACTTATGAGTGACAACATATGGTATCTGTCTTTCTCTGACTGACTTATTTCACTTAGCATAATACCCTCCAGCTCCATCCACGTTGCTGCAAATGGCAGGATTTCCTTCTTTCTCATTGCCAAGTAGTATTCCACTGTATATATATATACCAATTCTTCTTTATCCATTTATCAGTTGATGGAAATTTAGGCTCTTTCCATAATTTGGCTATTGTTGAAAGTGCTGCTATAAACATTGGGGTACATATGCCCCTATACATCAGCACTCCTGTATCCCTTGGATGAATCCCTAGCAGTGCTATTGCTGGGTCATAGGGTAGTTCTATTTTTAATTTTTTTGAGGAATCTCCACACTGTTTTCCAGAGCAGCTAAGCATCTGACTCTTGATTTTGGCTCAGGTCATGATCTCATGGTTTGTGGGTTCGAGCCCCATGTTGGGCTCCATGCTGACAGTGCAGAGCCTGCTTGGGATTCTCTCTCCCCTCTCTGCCCCTCTCCTGCTTGTGCTTTCTCTCTTTCAAAATACATTAAAAAAAAAAAACTTTAAAAAATAAAATAACATTAAAAAAATTTTTTTAAAGAACATTGGACATCTAAGAAAAGGCCTTTCTTTGGAAATCTAAGAGAAAGCCTAAAGATACTGATAATTGGGGATCTCCCCAGGAATCACCTCAATTAGCTCACTAGTTGACAAAGCCCTGCCCATGCACACACGGCTTCAATTCAGGTTTGAATGTTCCACTCTTAAATGTGAATGAATTGTCAAGGATCCCCATACATTTGAGCAAAGCCTCCAACCTCAAAGACAGAGACAAAATCCAAGGGTAAGCTAAAACTTAGAGAAAATAGAAACTAAGAGGGAGGAAAAAAAGCTAAAAAAAAATCCCAACACCACAGCTCATTAAAATCTACAGAGACATAATACAAAAATAACATATCCATGAAACAATAGATAACCTTCTCTCTGCCCCTCCCCCGTTCATGCTCTGTCTCTCTCTGTCTCAAAAATAAATAAACGTTAAAAAAAATTAATAAAAAAAAAGGGGCGCCTGGGTGGCGCAGTCGGTTAAGCGTCCGACTTCAGCTCAGATCACGATCTCGCGGTCCGTGAGTTCGAGCCCCGCGTCGGGCTCTGGGCTGATGGCTCAGAGCCTGGAGCCTGTTTCCGATTCTGTGTCTCCCTCTCTCTCTGCCCCTCCCCCGTTTATGCTCTGTCTCTCTCTGTCTCAAAAATAAATAAACGTTAAAAAAAAATTAAAAAAAAAACCAATAGATAACTAAAAGGAAAATTATAAGAGTAAAAAAATTATTGGAAACTTAAAATATGATAGTGGAAAATTAAAAGCAATTTTTTTGTGGAAAATTAAAATTTCAATGGAAGGATTGAAAGATAAAGCTGAGGAAATCTCCCATAAAGTAGAATAAAAATGGAAAGAGATAAAATGGGAGAGAACAGGTAAAAAAATTAAAGGACTGATCAAAGTTCAATCCAACATCTATAAAACAAGAATTCCAGGAAGGCTATAGAAAGAGACTAGAAGTGGGGCGCCTGGGTGGTGCAGTCGGTTAAGCGTCCGACTTCAGCCAGGTCACGATCTCGCGCTCCGTGAGTTCGAGCCCCACGTCGGGCTCTGGGCTGATGGCTCAGAGCCTGGAGCCTGTTTCCGATTCTGTGTCTCCCTCTCTCTCTGCCCCTTCCCCGTTCATCCTCTGTCTCTCTCTGTCCCAAAAATAAATAAACGTTGAAAAAAAAATTTAAAAAAAAAAAAAAGAAAGAGACTAGAAGTGAAAAAAATCAAAGAAATAACTCAAGAAAAATTTTCAGAATGGAAGGGCCTGATTCTATAGATTGAAAAGGTCCACCGTGTTCCCAGCACAGTGGAGGAGAAAAGACCCAAATCCAAGTACATCATTATGAAATTTCCAAACTCTTGGGACAGAGATGTTAAAGGCTTCTAGAAAGAAAAACAGTCACATACAAAGGATCAGGAGTGAGACCAGGGATCAGACTTCTCAGCAGAAACACAGAAAGGCTGATGACAGTGGAACAGGGGTTCAAAGTTCTGAGAGTGAATAATTCCTGACCCAGAATTCTTCGCCTACCCAAACTAACAAATGTGAAGGTATAATCAAAGCATTTTTAAATGTGAAAGGTTTAAAAAAACTTATGTTCTATATATACGTTTCAGGAAGTTACTTGACAAGATACGTTATTAAAACAAAAGAGTTAACAAGGAGAAATACACCTGATCCAGGAAATGGGAGGTCCACCACAGGTGAGGAGTAGGGGAGAGCGGGGACCAGCAGCTGTGAGAGATAGGGGAGAGCGGGGGCCAGCAGCTGTGAGAGATAGGGGAGCAGCAAGTCCTGGATGGTAGAAAAGGGAGAAGCTCCAGAATGGCTATCTCCAGGGGGGATAAAATTGATAGAATATATAAGGGTTTAAAAATGTTTTGAGAGAAGATTTACATTTCTAGGAAAGAGTTTGTGGTAAATTAATATAAGTTACATAGAAAACTAAGCAAATGAAAAAACAAGCACTAAGGAAAAGTACAAGAGAGGAAATATAATCACATTGTGCTACTTAGCTCAACAATGCAAATTATTTTATGGCCATAACAAAGTAAATACTGTTTGATCTAATCAAAATATGAGACAGTTATGTATTATGAGGAAGGAGAAGATTCGTAAGTGTGGATGTGTGGATGTGAGTGTGGGGGCAGTTAGTATGTGAGAGAATCATTTTCTCGTCTTCCATAATATAAAGTTGATGGATATAGAAGATTAAGACATGTTTAAAGTAACAAAACTAAGTATAGAAATATGGCTATAAATACTAAAAGAAACAGAAAAGGATTGAAAATTCGTCCTTTGGAAACAAAAATCAGAGGCATACGAAGCTATTGGATTACTGTTTTTCATAATAAATTTTGTGGAACTATTTAATTTTTTAAACTATGAATATGTAAACTGATAAAGATAAAATTATATTAAAATTTCTTTGTAAACTGTTAAGTGACAGATAAAGACTATCACTATTATTAATAATGATATTAACAATAATTGGTTCTTTACTTGGTTTGGTACAATGTTCAGCTAATTAAATGAGATCTGACATGTTAATGTCCAAAACACTGGTTGGCATATCATAAATGCTCAATAAATAATGATTTCTTTCTTCTAGTACCTCTAAATGAAAGTACCTCTAACTTCCTTCATGTCAAAATATAGTAAAAGCCTCTAATAAAGCATTAAAAATTCCCTGCCAATAAAATGTAATATGATATTGTGTTAACAGAAAAAGTGAAATGTTTTGATTTTTTTTTGTCTATCAATAAATATTCCTTAAGGGAATTATTATAATATAAATTAGATAACTTGTAATCACAACTTAATACTGAAAAGAATTATAGTCGTATAGCTACAACATGGAAATCAAGTAACTTACAACTGACTTAAATTGTTTCATGTTTTCCTAAACCAATATGACGGTTACCAAATCAAAAAGAAAAACCTGCTAGTTAATCATAGCATAAGCTTTTTTCCTAATATGGTATAAACAATTGTAAAGTTCTTACTGTATGACATCTTAGGGTGTGTATTTTCCTAACTCTCAGAGGAAGATTAGTAACATATGTGCTTGGTTTTTGGTTTGTGTGTGTGTGTGTGTGTGTGTGTGTGTAACCAAATTGCTGCCCAGACTTTATTTAGAGCCCTGAAAAGCCCAGGCTCCTTACATTATAATTAAGCAATGATGTAACCTGATCTGTATTTGTATCTGAACTGATTACAGGCAATCTCGCAGTGATGTTTGCCTTGAGTTTTTTTTTAGGAATGATTTCTTACGGAAAAGAGGAATTTTATAGAAATCCCCCCCTTTTTTTTTTTAATCAAGTAGGCTTTACACCCAACGTGGGACTTGAATTCATGACCCTGAGATCAAGAGTTATACACTCTACCAACTGAGCCAGGCAGGCAGCCCTCTAGAAATTGTTTTAAATACCTTTTATGAATTTTGTGGATATTCTCAAACAACATAGTATTATTTGTTCCAAAGACCATGTTTCCCAGTTTGGTACCAACGAAATACCATCTACCAAGGCCAGCCACCTATAAAATATAAGTTCTCAGAAGGTTCCTAGTGTTCAGTCAGCTCTCCTCTGCAGTCTGTAATTCATTGTTTCACCTTTTTACACTTTCCAGATGTCATTATTACATATACTCTGAAAATGCAAATGGTGAAAGAAATGCAAATGGTAATGGTCATTCACTACTGAATATTTCACCCTGATTAATTGCCTGAGAAGAGGGAAAGGAAGCTGTAGTGGGGAGACAACGAGGACAAGGTGTGGGTGTGTGACGGTGACGGTGGTGGCTGTGGAGAGCCTGAGTGTAGAATAGGCTGCTGTGTGCACGTGGGGACCAAGGGACAAAGGATGCAGAAAGGAATGGTGCTGGTCCCCTAAAATAAAGATTAAGAGGGGATGTCAATAGAATATTAGCACAGATAGGGATGCTTGGGTGGTTCATTCAGTTAAGTGTCCGACTGTTGATTTTGACTCAAGCTTTCTCTCAAAATAAATAAACATTTAAAGAAAAGACTATTAGCACAGATGAAGAGGTTAAATTCTATTTTATCTTATTTTTTAAAGTTTTAAAAATTTATTTATTTTGAGAGAGAGAGAGACTGAGCAGGGGAGGGGCAGAGAGAGAGAGAGAGAATCCCACGCAGGCTCTGCACTTACAGAGCCTGATGTGGGGCTCGAACTCATGAACCCATGAACCTTGACATCCCAATTTGAACTGAAGTTAAGAGTCAGACACTCAACCTATTGAGCCACCCAGGCACCCCAGTGAAATTCTATATTAAAACTGAGTGTTCAGAATGAGACACACAGTATTTGGCTTACTGTTCCTTCTATATCATTTGAATCTAGCTAATATAATGGGGAAACACAGATACTTCAATTGCCTGAGAAAACCTTTCCTGACTTCCCTGATCTCCCCAATTATATTCCTTTCTTCTAAGTATTTTTTGAGGTTGTATTTTACATGTATTTGTGTGATTCTTTTATTTTATTATTCTCACCCACTAGACTGTAAATGCCCTAAGGAGAAGCACTTTGTCTTTTGAGGTTCACCATTGTATCCCAGTATGGCAATGGGTCCAGCACATAGTAGGTTCTCCAAGAATATAGTTGACCCTTGAAAGCATGGAGGTTGGGGTACCAAGCCTCCATGCTGTTGAAAATCCACGTTTTGACTCCCCCAAAACTTAACTACTAATAGCCTACTGTTGACCAGAAGACTTAGCAATAACAAATAGTTAACACATATTTTGTATGCTGTATGTGTTATATACCGCATTCTTATAATAAAGTAAGCTGGAGAAAAGAAAATGTTATTAAAGGGGCACCTGGATGGCTCAGTTGGCTAAACATCCAACTCTTGATTTTGATTCAGGTCATGATCTCACAGTCCATGAGATCGAGCCCCGCATCAGGCTCTGTGCTGACAGCACAGACCTTGCTTGGGATTCTCTGTCTCCTCTCTCTCTGCCCCTTCCCCTTGTGTGCATGCACTCTCTCTCAAAATAAATAAATAAACATTAAAAAAAAAAAAAGCTGTGGAACCCCTTGTTCAAAGAGCGGGGAAAACGTGCCATTAAAGGAACTAAAATAGAGGCCCCTGGCTGGCTCAGCCTGAATAGCATGCCACTCTTGATCTAGGGGTCCTGAGTTTGAGGCCCACATTAGGTACTAGAAATTACTTAAATAAATCAATTTTAAAAAAAGGAACTAAAATTTAAAGGTTTTTCTTTTAAAAAATCCCTATGTTATTATTATTTTTAATGTTTTATTTTATTAAAAAAAACATTTTTTTTTCAACGTTTATTTATTTTTGGGACAGAGAGAGACAGAGCATGAACGGGGGAGGGGCAGAGAGAGAGGGAGACACAGAATCGGAAACAGGCTCCAGGCTCTGAGCCATCAGCCCAGAGCCTGACGCGGGGCTCGAACTCACGGACCGCGAGATCGTGACCTGGCTGAAGTCGGACGCTTAACCGACTGCGCCACCCAGGCGCCCCAATGTTTTATTTTATTTTTGAGACAGAGAGAGCATGAATGGGGGAGGGTCAGAGAGAGAAGGAGACATAGAATCTGAAACAGGCTCCGGGCTCTGAGCTGTCAGCACAGAGCCTGACACGGGGCTCTAACTCATGGAGTGTGAGATCATGACCTGAGCTGAAGTCAGATGCTCAACCAACTGAGCCACCCAGGCACCCCAAAAATCCCTATATTATTTATGAAAGGTAATTGGGAAAATATTGATAACTGAGTAACAACATAACTTACAGATTTTAAAATAATATTTCTGATATCATAATTTTGTGAATGCAATAAATAATAATACTTGATTAATGTGATATCTTGATTGATCATAAGACTTTTCTGGCTCATATTTCTGCAAATTTATTTATTATGTGATCAAAATTTACACTTTTAGCTTTATTTTCATTTGATATAATTGGAGTCTGCTGCGGGGCTTGATCCCAGGGCCTTGACCCTGGGGTCATGACCTGAGCTGAAGGCAAGATGCTCAATGGACTGAGCTGCCCAGGCACCCCACACACATATTTTTATAATTTAAAATTTGGGGATCGACTGATACAACTGTTCCTGAGCTCTTAAGAGTATTTGATAGGCTGTGACAACTTTGGGATACATTCAAAAAAATGTTTTTTAAGTTTTATTTTTATTTAAGTAATCTCTGCACCCAACTTGGGGCTTGAACTCACAACCATGTGATCAAGTGTCACATGCCTTCTGTCTGAGCCAGCCAGGTGCTCCTACATTAGGATAAATTTCTGATCAATTATTTTGAAATGTAAATTTTAGTACATCTAGACTTAATGATTCTCATGGCACAACTGTTCTAGAAAGATTTAACCCTTCATAAAAATCCATATGTGTATGTCTGAGTGTGAATTTAACTTTCCAGGAAAACTTATACATTGGCATTTTAATGTTTGTTCTGACATTTCCTGTAACTTGTGTACAACAGCCTGCCACTGCCTTCATCATTTGTATATAATTTGTATGTAATTCAATAGGCCCATTTATGCATTATAATGCTTTATCTTTTTAAAAAAATAATTAATTAATTAATTTTTAAATTTACATCCAAGTTAGTTAGCATATAGTGCAACAATGATTTCAGGAGTAGATTCCTTAATGCCCCTTACCCATTTAGCCCATCCCCCCCTACAACCCCTCCAGCAGCCCTCTGTTCTCTATATTTAAGAGTCTCTTATGTTTTGTCCCCCTCCTTGTTTTGTTTTTTTTTGAAAAATTTTTTTATGTTTATTTATTTTTTGAGAGGCATAGAGAGACAGAGCACAAGTTGGGGAGGGGCAGAGAGAGAAGGAGACACAGAATCCGAAACAGGCTCCAGGCTCCGAGCTGTCAGCACAGAGCCTGATGCGGGGATCAAACTCACAAACCGTGAGATCATGACCTGAGCCAAAGTCAGACGCTTAACCAACTGAACCACCCAGGCGCCCCTGTCCCCCTCCTTGTTTTAAAGTTATTTTTGCTTCCCTTCTCTTATGTTCATCTGTTTTTATCTTAAATTCCTCATATGAGTGAAGTCATATGATATTTGTCTTCCTCTGACTGACCAATTTCGCTTAGCATAATACCCTCCAGTTCCATCCATGTAGTTGCAAATGGCAAGATTTTATTCTTTTTGATTGCCAAGTAATACTCCATTTATTCTTTTTGATTTCCAAGTAATACTCCATTCTTTTTGATTGCCAAGTAATATATATATATATATATATATATATATATATATATACGCACACACATACCACATCTTCTGTATCCATTGAACCTTTGAAGGACATTTGGGCTCTTTCCATACTTTGGCTATTGTTGATAGCACTGCTATAAACATTGGGGTGTATATACCCCTTCAAAACAGCACACCTGTATCCCTTGGATTAATACCTAGTAGTGTAATTGCTGGGTCATGGGGTATTTCTATTTTTAATTTTTTTGGGAACCTCAATACTGTTCTCCAGAGTGGCTGCAACAGTTTGCATTCCCACCAGCAGTGCAAAAGAGATCCTCTTTCCCTGCATCCTTGCCAACATCTGTTGTTGCCTGAGTTGTTAATGTTTGCCATTCTGGCCAATGTGAGGTGGTATCTCATTGTGGTTTTAATTTGTATTTCCCTGATAATGAGCGATGTTGAGCATTTTTTCATGTGTCCCTTGGCCATCTGGATGTCTTCTTTGGAGAAGTGTCTATTCATATCTTTTGCCCATTTCTTCACTGGATTATTTGTTTTTTGGGTGTTGAGTTTGACAAGTTCTTTATAGATTTTGGATACTAACCCTTTAACTGATATTTCATTTGCAAATATCTTCTCTCATTCTGTCTGTTACCTTTTAGTTTTGCTGATTGTTTCCCTTGAGGTGCAGAAGATTTTTATCTTGATGAGGTCCCAATAGTTCATTTTTGCTTTTGTTTCCCTTGCCTCTGGAGATGTGTTGAGTAAGAAGTTGTTGCAACCAAGGTCAAAGAGGTTTTTGCCTGCTTTCTCCTCTAGGATTTTGATGGCTTCCTGTCTTACATTTAGGTCATTCATCCATTTTGAGTTTATTTTTGTGTATGGTGTAAGAAAATGGTCCAGGTTCATTTTTATGCATGTTGTTGTCCAGTTTTCCCAGCACCATTTGCTGAAGAGACTGTCTTTCTTCCATTGGATAGTCAATGATTAGTTGACCATACATTTATGGGTCCATTTCTGGGTTCTCCCTTCTGTTCCATTGATCTGAGTGTCTGTTGTTGTGGCAGTACCATACTGTCTTGATGATTACAGCTTTGTAATACATCTTGAAGTCTGGGATTGTGATGTCTCCAGCTTTGGTTTTCTTTTTCAAGATTGCTTTGGTTATCAAACAATTTTACAAACAGTTTTAGGATTGTTTGTTCTAGCTCTGTGAAGAATGCTGGTGTTATTTTGATAAGGATTGCACTTTATCTTTAATTACAAGGAAAAACTTTTTTTTTTAATTTGAGAGAGCGAGAGAGTTCGAGTATGGGAGAAGGGCAGAGAAAGAGAGAGCATCTCTTTCCATTTTTTTCCATTGAATATGACAATCTTGAAACTTAATTTCTAAGTCTGTGGATATTTGTTCTGCTACATTGCACGGTTTTCAAAAACAAAGACTCTAAACAAAAGAATTGCCGTAACTCCCTATGATGCCTTATTGCAATGTCTGTGTGTAACACTGTGATTTATAATAAGAAACAAATTTGGTCTTCCTCATTCCAGGCACAGAGCTACTAAAACCTTTGGCATTTCCTAACTGATGAGAGTAACAAAGTTGTTCCTTATTATATTAATGAGGTGAATTTTAAACCCCACTAAAAGGTGGGGGCTGAGTTGCCGGGGACACCAACCTGTGAATAGAGAGTTCGAACTTTTAGTTCCACCTCCTGACCTCTGGGCAGGGGAGGAGACTGGCGGTTCAATCAGTCAACAATGGTGAATGATTTAATCTGCTATGCCTGTGTGAAAAACCAAAACGGTGGGTTCCAAGAGCTTCCAGGTCGGTGAACACATGAAGGTGCTGGGAGAGTGGTACGCCTGGAGAGGGCATGGAAACTCTGTGCCCTAGTATGTCATCCTGTGTATCTCTTCCATATGGCGGTTCCTCGGTTATATCCTTTTTAATAAACCAGTGATCTAGTAAGTAAAATGTTTCTCTGGGTTCTGTGAGCCACTCTAGCAAATTAATCAAATCCAAGGTGGGGGTTGTAGGAACCTCTGATTTATAGCAAATTGGTCAGATATGCAGGTAACAACCTGGGCTCACTCTAGACGTCTCAAGTGTATATGTGTGTGTGCAGGGAGGCAATCTTGTGAGATCATACCCTGAACCTATGGAGGCTGATGCCATCTCCAAATGCATAGTGTCAGAATTGGGTTGAATTCTCAGGCGCCTGCTGCTCTCCAGAAATTGCTTGGTGGTATGTGGCAAGTACTACCTCCCACCCCGCGCAACATTGGAATTGTGTCCAGGACCCAGAAATTCTGTGTATATGCTTTTACTCTGTAATAATTACAGACAGGATTTGCTACCTGAGCACCAGCAGCGCCTGTTCCAGAGCTCAGGTGGGAGAGTTAATACTTGTGCAGACTCCCCAGGAAGAACTGGCTCAGGGGATGGACTGGCTGCTGCCCTCCCACCACAGGTGCCAGCACTGTTCCCTGGTGGGGCCAGTCCTCTGCTGCTTCTGCTACTACCTTTGCCACCGCCAATCTCTAATCACCTTGGAGCCCTGAGGCATGCAGGTGCTCACCAGATCCCCAGGACACCTGGTCTCTTGGCTTGACTTTTGTGCCACAGACCATGTTCATGGGCCCGAGTTTACTGTTGCCTACAGCCCGTATCTGCTCTGCTCACATGCATGCTCCATTACCCCATCACGCCTCATTGACAAAGTACAAGTGCAGGGGCACCTGCGTGGCTCAGTCAGTTAAGCCTCCAACCCATGATTTTGGCTCAGGTCATGATCTAGTGGTTCGTGAGATTGAGGCCCACGTAGGCTATGTGATTATCTCTCTCTCTATATATACCCCTCCCTCTCTCTCTCCCCAAATAAGTAAGTAAACATTCAAAGCACAAGCGTAAAGATTAAATTATTAATAATTTCAAGACATTGTCTTTCTGATAGCAGAACCCAGGTCACACACGCATGAAGCCCAGTTTGCCTACCTCTTAGGCTTTAAAGATGAATTATATCTGTCATCTTTGGAAGCAGGTACCAGTAAACTCACAGTGTTGACTTTGCCTTGGGCCTGGTAACCAAATAACCAAGGTTGCTCAAAGAATTGCATCAAGGCTCCATTTTTCACCTTCTTTGTCTTACTCTCTTCCCCCTCTGAGGTCTCAGTTTTGCAGATTTTGGTCTAGGTTAGTGACCACCTCACAGAGAACCGACTAATGCCGGGTTTTGGTTTAGCACAACTGCTGGGATCTCAGAGCTCAGAGGGTCAAAGAGTAGCTCAGCAAGAGAATAATTATGGGGTCCTGAGTCCTGAGTGCCCTGGCGTGGAGGTGGAGGGAATGGAGGCCCAGGCAGAGGACAGAGTGCCTGAAAAACTAGATTATAAATGGTAGGACACGAGTGTTCCTGTTTTATAGAATGTGGTGGAATAGATGATTGAATTTTTCATCCATAATTATAATTTTCAAATTGTTGAGAAAGACTAGACAATTATTTCTAGTGCCATGCCAGTCACTGAAACATAATAAATCTAGTCCTGGTTTTGTGTCAGAAGAGTTCTATTATTTTAGTGGTTGCTCACTTACAGCATCATATCTGTATATCATGTATCTCGATGCTGTAAAAAATTTAAAAGCTTAAAAAAATGTTCATTATTTTGAGAGAGAGAGAGAGGGAGGGAATGAGTGGGGGAGAGGCGGAGAGAGAGGGAGTCGCAGAATCTGAAGCAGGCTCCAGGCTGTGAGCTGTCAGCACAGATCCTGACGCAGGGCTTGAACTCACGAACCGTGAGATCATGGCCTGAGCCGAAGTCAGATGCTTAACTGACCGAGCCACCCAGGCGCCCCAATACTATAAAAACTTTTAATTTCTTTAGAAATAAATTTTTATTTTCTAAGATTCCCTCCCCCTGCCAGTAAACTCATTTAAATGTTAAATTGTGTTACAGAAACCTGTGTTATCTGTTCTACAGCCCATTTATGAGTGAAAGGGTGTTACAAGTGATCAAAAAAATGCCTAAAGAAGACAAATTATGTGATACAGACAAACTTTATTTAACACTTCATGGACAGTCTCCATTTGGAGAATTGCCAAATGGGGTAGAAGGCAAGAAGCTTTTATAGAATAAAGAATAGAGAACTAGTGGGGCACCTGGGTGGCTCAGTCGGTAAAGCGGCTGACTTCAGCTCAGGTCATGACCTTGCGGTCTGTGAGTTCGAGCCCCGCGTCGGGCTCTGTGCTGACAGCTCAGAGCCTGGAGCCTGTTTCAGATTCTGTGTCTCCCTCTCTCTCTGACCCTCCCCTGTTCATGCTTTGTCTCTCTCTGTCTCAAAAATAAATAAATGTTTAAAAAAAAAAAAGAATAGAGAACTAGAGAGAGACAAATAAAAATATCTGATTGGTTGGAGCCAATAGTCATCTTTGTTGGGGGTGAGAAGGCCCCAGAGTGGCTTTGGTTTGGGGACTGGCTGACTGGATATACTGTGTTTCTGGTCAAGAGGACCATTTACAGAGACATGAAAATTATTTAAGTTTTCTTTTACTGACTAGGCACCCTGGGCAGGAGTAGATCCATGTTGGACCTAGAAATTTATTTCAGTACAAGTTTTCTTGGTCTGTGTTTCAAAGGCATTAACTCTTTTTGTTCCTGTAACTTCTCACATCTTCAAGTAAAAAACTATAGGAGATCACTTGATTTCCTGTCTCCAGGAGGCCAATAGAAAATGGCTGCAATACTGGAGATGGTGCTATTCTACATTTGCCAGTTTCTAGGTTTCCTCAGATGTGAAGAAAAAGGAACTGGCTCAGTCCTTTTCTGGCTCAACTCTTACCTACAACTCCCCCCTTGCCAGTCTCCACTCACCCATCAATACTTTGTTCTGGCAATGGGGTAAAAGTAGGAGTTAAAGATAAGATGGTGTTATACCAGCTCAAAAACTAGGAGCACAGTTAACCCTAATGCACTAGCCCTATGATTTATTCAGTCTGTTTCAGAAATCCATACCTGTGCCCAGGTGGGTGGAGAATGGTGAGAACAGAGGAAGCCCTGGCCAGAACCATTAGGCTGGCACAGGGAGGGGCAACTCACCGGTGCAAGGAATGCTACCAAGGTAACCATTCCTGTTGATTCCCTTACCTGCTAGTTTCTGTACCTGCCTTTATAATCCTCATGTGCTGCTTCCTGTCTGGTTGACATCTCTGGACATGATTTCTTGACCACCTAGACCTAGGGTATTCATAATCTCTCCCATTTTGCTGGAAAAGTAGCTCTAGCCCCTTCAGGCCAGCCCTCTTTTACTGCCCTAACATCCAAGGGTGACATTGATTGAATTGTGTAAGAGTATCCATCACGTCTATGGCTTGGATAGATTATAATGAGTTTTAAGTCTCTGTTTCATACCACACATATTGTTAGGAATTTGAAAAGTGCTTAATTATCCATTAGTGAGTGGGCTTTGAAGGAAGGTAGAAAAGTATTATCAAATAAATGACAATATTAGAATTGAAGCTTATTCAGAACAAAATTATTTTTGGTATTTTTTGAGCATATAAATGTCAATGAAACTAATGAGAAATAGCAAGAACTGCTGAAATAGCATAAATTCACATTTTTAGCTACTGCAGATAAAATGAAAATGTTCTCTACGTGATTGGTCTATGTGAGAAAGTTTCACAGGACTATCAAAATTATATCTTAGGATGTCATTTTGGATACTAAAATCCAAAGTTGTAGATTTTAAGTTGTGATTTAAATAATCTTGGGGTTTTGTTTGGACATGGCCTACAAACCTTTGGCGAACTAATTTCTGTATGACTCAAAGGATTTTTCCTAGCAGTGGAAACATCTATTTTAGCTTTTTAAAATAAACTCTTGTCACTCTGGATGTATTTGTAGCCCTAGCCAGTGAGTGAGCATGAGATTATTTCTGAAATTTTTATAGAACAGGGAGATTAAAGAAAAATCAAGATACTGGGTGTAATAACACAAGTCAACATAGTATGTAATTCAAGTCATGCTTGGAGATTTTGAATTTAACCAAAAAATAATTGGATCCATCACAGGTGCCAATGGTCAGAACGAGACCAAGTGGAGAATTAAGGAATGTACTTAAAAATCTTGGACTATATAAATAATACATGTGAAGCGCCATATCCAAATCATGTATCATACCTAACATGGCATAAGCAAATGTATCCTAGTGTAGTTACACAGGACTTTGCATTGTAACTTCAGAGAGTTGGTCAGGAAAGAGTAGTACCCAAGGACTCTGCAAATCAACATTGGAAACAGATGGTAGGAGCAGTTTGAACTTGAGCCAAGCTCTTTGGGTTACAAAGCACTTTTCAAATTCATTTTGCTATCCATAGAGAGAGATAAATCACACCTATTAACTTACCTAATTGTCCTTGGCTTGCAATGTGAGGTTCAGTCTTGTACTCCTTTAACTTTCATTTCATAACCATTTGAGACAGAAGACAGTATTTCACAAGATGCCTTGCAGTGGGCTAGTGACTTCTGTTCAATATCCTTAAGTTATTACTTAGAAAATACCAGAATTCCCTTAATACCGTTTATGTCAATTTGCTCAGCACATTGTTCTTTGTAGAACTGATGGCTTCCACTCCCCCTCCCCTACTTTTTTGAAGCCACCGTTAATATACCGGGGAAACAGACTCCGTTTGAACAGTTATCAAAGGACAATTATGAAATGTAAATATGAAAGGCTGTAATATGATGCCACAAATTAAAAAAAAAATTGTCCTCCCAAAACACTTAGAGCTTGGGTGCGACATGCCTGTTTCAGGAAATATTTTATAGGAGTATTTTATAAGAAATATTCTTGGAAAATCTAAACTACCTTTTCCTTTCCTCTTCTGCTTTTCCAAAGAGAACATTTTCCTCATATTATTTGCTGAGCAACTCTCGATTACGAAAAAATGGATCACTTGTGGAAGAAAGAAGTCCTTTTCTAGTTGGACAACTTGTTTAGAAATTGAAGTAAGAATATCTTACTCTTTTTTTTTTTTTTTTAATTTTTTTTTTCAACGTTTATTTATTTTTGGGCCAGAGAGAGACAGAGCATGAACGGGGGAGGGGCAGAGAGAGAGGGAGACACAGAATCGGAAACAGGCTCCAGGCTCTGAGCCATCAGCCCAGAGACGCGGGGCTCGAACTCACGGACCGCGAGATCGTGACCTGGCTGAAGTCGGACGCTTAACCGACTGCGCCACCCAGGCGCCCCAAGAATATCTTACTCATAATTGAGAGCAAGAATAGCACAAGTGTGCGGCACCTGGGTGGCTCAGTTGGTTCAGCATCTGACTTGGGCTGGGGTCATGATCTCGTGGTCTATGACTTCAAGCCCTGCATCAGGCTCTGTGCTGACAGCTCCCAGCCTGGACCCTGCTTCGGATTCTGTGTCTCCCCTTCTCTCTGTCCTTCCCATGCTCATGCTCTGTCTTTCTCTCTCTCTCAATAATAAATAAACGTTAAAAAAAAAGAAAAAAAGAAAAAAAAAAGAATAGTACAAGTGTGTCCAGTACAGAGTAGGGTCATGTTTGCCAAGACAGGAGATAGGTTATCTAATGAGAGATAAGGACTACCCAGGTTAATGTGCTGGCCAAAGGCTTAGAACGAAAAGATTGGGCCAAGACAGGACCTGGCACACTAAGTTTGAGAACATAGGCCCGGGGGCTTTATAAATTTTTTTTAAGTTTTATTTATTTATTTTGAGAGAGAGAGAGAGAGAGCGCACAAGTTGGGGAGGGACAGAGAAAGAGGGAAAGAGAATCCTGAGCAGGCTCTGTACCATCGGCACAGAGCCTGATGCGAGGCCCGAACTCATGAACTGTGAGATCATGACCTGTGCCAAGATCAAGAGTTGGAAGCTTAACCAACTGCACCACCCAGGCACCCCTAGTCCAGGGGCTTTCAATGGAATATTGGTTACTGCCGAGGGGCACTGTTGCTCTAATATGGCCCTGATGCTCCTCAAGTAATGACATCCTGCCTGGACTAGTTCTTGGCCTTCCTGGTATTCAGAAGACCAGTATCTAAACGTCCATCTTTCTTGTTTCATTGCACGTTCCATTGTTGCAGACAGTTCATCTGGTGGTTTGGGGCATATGTCCTGAGAGTTGGAGGAATGGAACTCATATTTGTTGACTGACATACTCTGGAGTGCTGCACACTGCAGCAGACAGTTGATATTCCCTAAGTCGTTAGTTTTTTGATTGTACAAATATTGCCGTTTCTTCAATATGTGAATACTGACTCAGACAATGTGTAACATTTCTTCAGTGTTTCAGATTAGAAATCTGAGAATTACTTAATTAGCTCAGCAAATATTTTTTTGGCTATCTACTGTGTTGGGCATTGGGTATAAAAAAGTGAACTGAAAGAGATGGTCACTTTCTTCATGACACTTACAATCCAGGGAGACAGATTAACTTTAAATAAATAAACCCCTACAGATATATATAATTACAAATTAAATAGTAATTTATAGTAAATACTATTACAGAAAAAGTTTAGGGGAGTATGAAAGGCAATAAGAGTGAGAGGGACATAATTTATTGTTTATTTATTTTTAATTATTCATTTATTTATTAATTAATTTAGATTGAGGAGTGAAGGAAAGCCTCTCATGAAGGTGACTTTATTTATTTATTTATTTATTTATTTATTTATTTATTTATTGAAAATGTTTATTTATTTTTGAGACAATGCGAGAGACAGAGTGCAAGCAGCGGAGGGGCAGACAGAGGGAGACACAGAATCCGAAGGGGGCTCCAGGCCCTGAGCTGTCAGCCCAGAGCATGACGCGGGGCTCGAACTCACAAACTGTGAGATCATGACCTGAGCCTAGGTTGGATGCTTAACGGACTGAGCCACCCAGGCGCCCCAAAAGTGACATGATTTAGATTCTAAATTTCTGTGTTAGATTTATAACTAATCTCTTGCTTCCATTTTCTTTTGCCTTTGCTCCATCTTGCAGATCATCTATTTAGATTTTTTTTTTAATCTTACTTTAATTAAGGCATCTAAGAGTTTGAAGGGATATTTAGAGGTGATGTAGTATAAATTGCTGTTATTAGTCAAGGTGGATGAATCACTATTACAACCCCTAAATTTTAGTGGCCTAATACAATAAAGGCTTGTTTCTTGCAGGCTCACAGTGTAATGCAGTTTGGCAGGGGAGTGTCTCTATGTAGTCATTTAGTAGTTCAGGTCACTTCCATTTAGTGGGTCAGTTACCCCCTAGGTTTTCACCTCCTCCACTGGAACCATCTCAAATTTCCAAAAGGGAGAATTCGAATATCTAACTTGGATGAGATGCTTTCTTGGGTCCAAACAACTGAGCCATGAAGAGGGGCTGGTGAAGTACTTTAAACATGGGTACAGGGGTACCTGGGTGGCTCAGTCAGTTAAGCGTGTGACTTTGCTCAGGTCATGATCTTGCGGTTCATGAGTTCGAGCCCCAGCTTAGAGCTTGGAGCCTGCTTCAGATTCCGTGTCTTCCTCTCTGGCCCTCACCTGCTCACACTCTGTCTCTCTCTCTCTCTCAAAAGTAAACAAATATTTTAAAAAATGTGGCTGCAGTGGTCATTTTTTGAATTGGACCATTTACACAGAAGGGGAAATGAGCCGGGCAGATACCATCCAACCAGGTATTATTCATGCAGCCATTTTTACTTCATATGACAGATCTTCACATATTTGAAGAAAATAGCCAGTCATCTTCTTTCTCATGAGCTTCATTCTTTTCTTTTCAGGGTAAACATTGTCTGTTTTCTGCAGCTTGTGCAATTCAGGTTATTTAAACTAGCTCATCAACATCCCTCCTCACATTTCAATTGTGAACTTCCTTCAAATTTCCTCCAAGAAGACGTCCTTAATTAACTCCAGTCCTTAATAATTATTCTTTAGTTCTCTGGGACGCCTGGGTGGTTCAGTTGGTTAAGTGTCTGACTTTGATTTTAGCTCAGATTGTGATCTCATGGTCATGGGATCCAGCCCCAGGTGGGGCTCCATGCTGACAGCATGGAGCCTGCTTGGGATTCTCTCTCCCTCTCTCTCTGCTCCTCCCTTGGGTGCATGTGCATGCATGCATGCATGCATGGTCTCTCTAGCTCTTTCTCAAAGTAAACATTTAATAATTATTCCCTTGTGCTCAATTCCTACATGACTTGATCCACCCAACCAAGTGACCCTTAACCTTGCTTGTACTTTCGCATAGTGTTAACCTTTAGCTCTTAAAATTCTATGTCTTGCCTTGCACCCTTCACAAAAAATAACTCAAAATGAATAATAGGTCTAAATGTAAAATGCAAGAGTGCCTGGGTGGCTCATTTGGTTAAGCATCCAACATGTGATCTTAGCTCAGGTCTTGATCTCAGGGTCGTGAGTTCAAGACATGCCTAACTTAGAGCTCACTTAACGACAAAAACAAATAAAACAAAATATAAAATGCAAAATTATAAAACTCCTAGAAGATAACATAGGAGAATACCAAGCTGACTTTAG
Organism: Leopardus geoffroyi; assembly: GCF_018350155.1. Taxonomy (NCBI): domain Eukaryota; kingdom Metazoa; phylum Chordata; class Mammalia; order Carnivora; family Felidae; genus Leopardus; species Leopardus geoffroyi. Next base: position 54,733,439 of record NC_059332.1, read on the forward strand.
GTATAATGATGTTTTTAAAAATACAACACCAAAGGCATAAACCATGAAGTAAACAATTGAGAAAGTGGGTTGAATTAAAATTAAAAATTTCTCCTCTGTGAAAGACAATATCAAGAGAATTAGAAGACAAGCCACAGCCTGGGAGAAAATATTTGCAAAAGACACATCTGACACAAGACTGTTATCCAAAGTATACAAAGAACTCAATACTCAGCAGTGAAAAAGCAAACAACCCAAGTAAAAACATGGGTCAGTGGTTTTAATATACCCCTCACCACAGAAGATGTACAGATGGCAAATAAGCATATGGAAAGATGCTCCACATCATATGTCATTGGGGAAATGCAAATTAAAACAACAATGAGATATCACTACACACCTATGACAAGGCCCAAAATCCAGAACACTGATAACTCCAAATACTGGCAAAGATGTGGGGAGCAACAGGAAATCTCATACGTTGCTGATGGGAATGCAAAATGGCATAGCCAACACATTTTGGTGAATGTCTTGCGAAACTAAACATACTCTTATATAATACAGCAATTGTGCTCCTTGGTACTTACCCAGAGGAGTTGAAGACTTACGTCTGCACAAAAACCTGCACATGGATGTTTATAGAAGCTTTGTTTATAATTGCCAAAACTTGGAAGCAACCAAGATGTCCTTAAGTATGTGAATGGGTAAATAAACTATGGTACATCCACACAAGGGAAATGTTTAGTGCTAAGAAGAAATGAACTATCAAGCCATGAAAAAAACACGAAGAAAACTTAAATGCATATTACTAAGTGCAAGAAGCCACTGTGAAAAGGCTACATACTGTATAGTTCCAACTATAAGAAATTCCGAAAAAGGCAAAATATGGAGACAATAAAAAGATGAGTTGTTTCCAGGGGTAGGAGTAGGGAAACATGAATAGGCAGAGCACAGAAAATTTTTAGGACAGTGTAAATACTCTGTATGATATAATGATAGGTCATTATACTTGTGTCTCAATCCACAGGATGTAAAACACCAAGAGTGAAGTGTAAAGTAAACTATAGACGTTGAGTAATTATGATACACCAATGTAATTTCCCCCTTGGTAAAAAACATACCATTCTAGTGAGTGATATTGGTAATAGGCGAGGTTATGCAGTTGTAGAGACAGGAAGTATATTGGAAATCTCTATATCTACCTCTCAATTTTGTGTTTGTGTGAGAGAGAGAGCAGGGAAGGGGCAGAGAGAGCGGGAGAGAGAGAGAGATAGAGAGAGAGAGAGAGAGAGAGAGAATACCAACAGGTTCTGCACTGACAGTATGGAGCCCAACATGGGGCTGAAACTAATGGACTGCAAGATCATGACCTGAGTTAAAATCAGCGTCAGACACTTAACCGTTTGAACCATGCAGGCACCCTTCACTCTGAGTTATATTGATCAGAAAGGAAATCTGTTTTATTGAAGGGAAGAAATGTATTCACTTTAGTAGTTATTAGAAACAGAATATGTTAGATCAGTAAATTCAGGAGGGACATTGGAAGTAACAGACAAGATAAAGAGGATGAGGTTCTCTAATGTTTACATTACTGTGACTCCAGTGCAGAGAGCCAAGAACAAAGCTGAAGTTTAGCCAGGAGGAGAAGGTCCAACTGTAATTGAACTCTGCAGGTGCTGTTCCCAGTTTTTGAAATTTCAGGATCTCCTCCTCAATCTCCTAAAACAACAACAACATGCAAATGAAGTAAATAGTAATTAGGTGTGACATAACCTGTGTAATTAAGGCTGAAGCAACACGTGGTGTGGTTAGCTTCATTTGGAGAACCATCTCAGTGGTGATTTGGGAGGGGTATGTATCACAGCAAAGGAAGAAACCATGAGTATAAGTTTATACTAACTCCGTGAACTTAAGTGCTTTTTAGGTACTGTGGGCTTGTTAATATGCTACTGGACCTATTTGGTTAGTTTAAGGATAAACTGAAAAACATTAGTCCATGTGGCCATGTCTGTTCCATCTGAAAACTGTAAGTGTGGGAGTGAACATTTTCTCCACGTTCAGCCCTGGAACACCATGACACTTATCTTCTTGCTGGTTTTTATGAATGAAACAGGATTAATAGCTACCAATTATATGTAATTATTAATAGTATAATTATGGTTATTATAAAATATTGCTGTTACAGTTATTAATTCAGCTTGCCCTCTTGTATACTCCTGTCCCCAGTTTCTGTCAGGATGGCTGAGCCCATGCAAGGGCTTAGGATAGGAAGGAAGAGAGTCAACATTCAGGGCTGCCTCTGGAACCCTTCTTCCATTGCAAACAAACCCCTCTATTGCCCCGGCTTTTCTTCATAATGCTCCCTCTATTTTATGGCTTTAACTGAAATCTGAATCCCACAGATGACTAAAGAAAAGGCTGTGATGGTAAATGGGTGGATGCTGACCCGTTGTTCAGCTTTGTTTGTAGCTACTTCTAAACCGACGGTGGTCAAACCTTAGCAAGCCTCTGCACCACTTGGAGGGCTTCTTAAAACACAGATTTCTGAGCCCACTGCCAGCTTCTGATTCAGTAGATCTGGAGTGGAGGCTAGAGTTTGCATTTCTTTTTTTTTATTTAATATATTTTTTTTAACGTTTATTTATTTTTGAGACAGAGGCAGAGCATGAACGGGGGAGGGTCAGAGAGAGAGGGAGACACAGAATCGGAAGCAGGCTCCAGGCTCTGGGCCATCGTCAGCCCAGAGCCCGACGCGGGGCTCGAACTCAGACCGTGAGATCGTGACTTGAGCTGAAGTCGGACGCTTAACCGACTGAGCCACCCAGGTGCCCCTAGAGTTTGCATTTCTAACAAGTTCCTAGGTGGAGCTGGTGTAACTTATCTAGGAACTAGACTCTGAGAACCACCATTGGAAATCATTACTCCTTTATGCTGGTGAAAATGTTCCTCTTCCTTTGATACCTTTGACATAATGCCATGCACTCTCCAACTTGTAGTTGCTGTCTACTGACATTCCAGTCACCCCATACACACACTCTCAGAAGATCTTATGGCACTATGAAATAATAGAAAAAGTAAGGGTGCTTGGGTGTCTCAATCGGTTAAGTGTCTGACGCTTGATTTTGGCTCAGGTCATGATCTCATGGTTTGTGAGATTGAGCCCCGAGTCAGACTCCGTGCTGACAGCAAGGAGCCTGCTTGGGATTTTCTTTTTCTCTCTCTCTCTCTGCCTCTCTCCTGCTCTCTCTCTTTCTTTCAAAATAAATTTAAAAACTTTAAAAAAATGGAAAAAAATATATTGGTCTCTGCCCCTGGTTCCTGGCACAGGGCTCCTACAACCCTTGTGATTTCCTAAATGATAAGAACACAAGGAGCACCTCTTGCTCTAATATTTGTCTTTGACCTCCATCCCTGGCACAGGTCTCCTAAAACCCTTGTAAATTCCTAAAGAATAAGAGCACTGAGAACATTTTTTGTTCTATTGAGGTGACTCTGGGTGAGTTCCTGGATGGCTCCAAGATAGGCACTGGTCCCCAGAACAACCAATCCAAGATTAAAAGCTTAGAATTTTCAGGCCTACCCCACACTCTCCAGAGAGGGAAGAAGGGCTGGAAACAGTAAATAATTGATCATGCATACATGAGGAAGCATCCATAACATTCCAGTAGTGTTTGGGTTCAGGGAGCTTCTAGGTGGGGAACACATGAATACCAGGAGGATGACATACCTCAACTCCATGGGGACAGAGGCTTCTGCACCAGAAATGCTACCACACTTCACCCTATGTTTCTCTTCATCTGACTATTCATCTGTATCCTTTATCATATCCTTTAAGAAACTGACAAACCGAAGTGTTTCCCTGAGTTACGTGAGTTGCTCTAGCAAATGAACCAAACCCAAGTTGGGGGTCTTTGGAACCTCCAATCTATAGCCAGCTGGTCAGAAGTCCAGGTGATAACTTGGATTTACAACTTGCATTTGATGTGTGTTTTGCATCAGGGGAGGGGGGGGGGCAGTCTTGTGAGACTGAGGCCTTAACCGGTGGGATCTGACACTATATCTGGGTAGATAGTATCAGAACTGAGTTAAATTGTAAGATACCCAGCCTGTATCCCAGAGAATCGCTTGGTATGGGGAAAAGCCTCCACATAACTGGTAACCAGAAGTGACCAGAAGTGAAGTGTTCTGGGTAAAAGTAAAGCAGACTCCTAGGAAAGAAACACACAGGGAAGAACTGGATTTTCCCCACAGAAGGAGGAAAACGAGTTTTCCTGTTATAAATGCCCAGTTCACTGTCTTCCCTGCTACTCCAGCTCCCGAGGTTTTCTGAGGAGTTTCAGCATCCAGGGGACCTTTTAGCATCCTAGCTTTCAGAATGTATTTACCTCCTCAGGTCCATAGATTTTCCCTTCAACTCTTTTTTTTTTTTTTTTTTTTTTAAAGTAGGCTCCATACCCAGGGCAGAGCCCAATACGGGACTTGAACTCATGACCCTGAGATCAAGACTTGAGCTTAAGAGTCAGACACTTACGTAACTGAGCCACCCAGGCACCCCAATTTTCCCCTCAACTCCTTTTTTTAAGTTTATTTATTTTGAGAGAGAGAGTGAGAGAGCGCGAGACTGTGCGTGTGCAGGAGAGGGGCAGAGAGGGAGGGAGAAAGAATCCCAAGCAGGCTTTGCTCTGTCAGCTTGGAGCCCTACTGGAGCTTGATCTCACAAACTGTGAGATCATGACCTGGCCCAAAATCAAGAGTCGGACTCTTAACTGACTGAACCACCCAGGTGCCCCTTCCCCAACTCTTAAATCTCATTTCCATTACCCACTTGGAGAGTTACAGCTGAAGTTTATCATCACTCTGAGCTTCTCTACCACATACAATGTGAATTTTACTTTTTTTCTCTGTACCCCTAACATCTACTCTTAATTCTTGCATCTCTCTGCAACTCCACTGACTATTTGAGCACAAGGAGAGCTTGATCCCCTTGATCCCTCTATTTAATTCATCTTTTACTCCCTGCTTGGCTTCTCACCCTTCTCTATACAGCTTGGAAACCACAGTTGATCATTAGAATTGCTCTCAGTTTATTTGCAATCTTTCTACCACTCTTTCTAGTGACCAATGCTGTGTCATTGCCACAACCTGTCATTTCCATTTTTCAATGTGCTGGCAGAGGTGATAAGATATAAACACACATAGCTGCAATATGCAGCGGTATTCCATAACAATTATAAGCATAATACAGAAATCCATGACCTTGTAAAGGTGGGAAAGAGCACATCTAGTTAACAATGATCAGAAAAATCTTCAAGTCTATTATGGAAGATACAAATATGAGTAAAACACTACTAGAACCTAACACACTTTAAGCATAGGTATGGTAATTTATATTAATTTCAGTGATAGAACCTAGCAGTTCTTAGAAAGACAATTAATGAGTTGCATCTCCTCTAGTATGACTCTGTCCATTATGCAGTGCGGTGTGAAAAACCTTAAGGGTGCTCAAGTGAATAAATTTTAAAAAGCAATTTATCACCTCGTGTGTGGGTCAATACTCACATATATTTGTTGTATAAATATAGAAAAATCTGGGGAGGATAAATACTGTCTTGCTTTACCCCTCAGTATATTGTTTTCATTTGTGATTAGGTGAATGCTCCCCTTTACAATGTAAACTTTTCCAATAAAAACAAAAATATTATTTTGGAGAAGAAGGAAATTAACTTGCTTTTGGCAAAAAGTAGTAGAAATAATATGTCTTATATTTCCTGAGGACCTTCCATATGTCAGGCAAATGTTACTTTATTTATCTGTCACCGTCTCCCTGCAAGGCTGTAGTAGGTAGGTAATAGGGCGCCTGGGTGGCTGGCTCTTAGTTTTGGCTCAGGTCATGATCTCATGGTTCATGAGTTTGAGCCCTGCATTGGGCTCCGAGCTGGCAGTGCAGAGCCTGCTCGGGATTATTTCTCTCTCCCTCTCTCTGCCCCTCCCCTGCTTGCACTCCCTCTCAAAAATAAATAAATGAAACAAAACAAAAAGGGCTATAGTAGGTATTATCTTCATTTTTCAAATGGGACTGAAAGAAATTATTGTAGTTCATCAATTCTGAGATGACATTTTAAAAGAATACTTGAATGGGGGCACCTGGGTGGCTCAGTTGGTTGAGCATCTGACTCTTGATTTCTGCTCAGGTCATGATCCCAGGGTTGTGGGATGGAGCCCTGCTTCTGGCTCTGTCTGCAGTGTGCATGGAGCCTGCTTAGGATTCTCTCTCTCTTCCTCTGCCCCTCTCTTGCACTTGTGCTCTCTCTCTCTAAAATAAAAAAAAAATTAATTGCATTATTAATAATTAAATAATTATAATTATAATATTTAATATTATAAATAAATATTTATTTATTTATATAAATATAAATATATTTATATTTACTATAAAATAAATAATTAATAATTATAATTATTAATATTAAATAATTATTAATTAAAAATAAATTGCATTATTTCTTCTTTTTTTAAAGTTTTAATTTATTTTATTTAGTAATTTCTACCCCCAACATGGGCCTCAAACTCATGATCTTGAGATTAAGAGTTGCATGCTCTTCTGACGGAGCCAGCCAGGTGCCCAACCACATTCTTTTCTAATAAAAACAGACTTTTTGCTCCTTCTCCAAATTTTCTTTTTCTCTCCCTCTTATACACACACGCACACACATTCCTTCCCCCTTTCTCTCTCACATGTCCTTACATCTCAGTCCAAGCTAAAAATATCCTGCTCGTAAGATGCTCTGCCTTATGTCAAGCCTTACGCTTATTTTGAGTTTAGCCATGATGAACTTCATCTGTCTAACTGATGTGTTTGTCTCCTTTCTCCTGCTAAATTACTCAGTTAATCTGTTTGGTTCAATTCCATTTTACCCACAACCCTTTAGAATCAGGTGCCTTGGCAGTGGGGAAGAAGCTAATATCTCTTATAAATATGGTTAATTGGACAAATTAATTCTGGCTGATAAAATAAAGGTGTTTTTATTTTTCTTGGGCAAGGTAGCTGCCCTAGGCCAGTGCTTCTCAAACTGGGCACACCACCTTAAACACTTAGTCTACCATCTTGGAACATCAATTTTGGTTGAAGATTTGCTTGGAGGGGAAGTAGGACATTGAAAAATGTAAACCAAACTCTTTGAGGGCAGATTTTATCTTAAAGCAAATGTGAATTATCAAATAGAATGAAGTATCCATATGCATTTTTAAAATATATTTTTAAAATTTTTATTTAAATTCTAGTTACTAAACATATAGTGTAATATTTGTTTCAGGAGTAGAATTTTTTTTTTTTTTTTTTAGAGCCGTAAAGAGGGGTGGTTAAAAAAAAACACAACATTTGACATTAAAAATATCAGAAAAGTGGAGGGGTGAGGGGAGGAGGGAGGGAATACATAGGAACAAGGAAACTTTTGAGGGTGATGGCTATGTTCGCTGTCTTGATTGTGGAAGACAGGTTAAGATTTATTAAATTGCACATTGTGATTATGGATTTTATTTTATGTCAATTGTACCTCAACAAACACCTAGTGCTCATCACAACTAGTGCCCTCTTTAATACCTATCACCTATTTAGCCCATCTTCCCACCCATCTCCCCATCAAGCAACCCTCAGTTTGTTCTCTATAGTTAAGAGTCTCTTATGGTTTGCCTCTCTTTTTTTCCCCTTCCCCTATGTTTGTCTGTTTTGTTTCTTAAATTCCATGTATAATTGAAATCGTATGGTATTTGTCTTTTTCTGACTGACTTATTTCACTTAGCATGATACACTCTAGTTCCATCCACATTGTTGCAAATGGCAAGATTTAATTCTTTTTGATGGCTGACTAGTATTTCATTATATATATATATATATATATATATATATATATATATATATATATACAACATCTTCTTTAACCATTTGTCAGTCGATGAATATTTGGGCTCTGGCTATTGTTGATAATACTGCTATAAATATTGGGGGTGGATGTGCCCCTTTGAATCAGTATTTTTGTATCCTTTGGGTAGTGCAATTGCTGAGTCATAAGGTAATTCTATTTTTAACACGTTGAGGAAACTCCATACTGTTCTCCAGAGTGGCTACACCACTTTGCATTCCCACCAACAGTGTAAGAGGTTTCCCCTTTCTCTGCATCCTCACCAACATCTGTTTTTTCCTGAGTTGTTAATTATAGCCATTCTGACAGGTGTGAGGTGATATCTCATTGTGGTTTTGATTTGTATTTCCCTGATGATGAGTGATGTTGAGCATCTTTTCATATGTCTGTTAGCCATCTGGATGTCATCTTTGGAAAAATATCTGTTCATGTCTTCTGCCCATTTCTTCACTAGGTTATTTGTTTTTTGGGTGTTGAGTTTGTTAAGTTATTTACAGATTTTGGATGCTAACCCTTTATCAGATATGTCATTTGAAAATATCTTCTCCCATTTCATAGGGTGCCTTTTACTTTTGTTGATTGTTCTCTTCTCTGTGCAGTTTTTTTTTTTTTTTGTCTTGATGAAGTGCCAATAGTTCATTTTTGCTTTTGTTTTCCTTGTCTTTGGAGATGTATCTAGTAAGAAGTTGCTCTGGCCGAGGTCAAAGAGGTTGCTGCTTGTGTTCTTCTCTAGGATTTTGATGATTTCCTGTCTCACATTTAAGTCTTTCATACATTTTGAATTTATTTTAGTGTATGGTGTAAGAAAGTGGTCCAATTTCATTCTTCTGCCTGTCTCTGTCCAGGTTTCTCAATGCCATTTGTTGAAGAGAGTTTTTCCATTGAACATTCTTTCCTTCTTTGTCAAAGATTAGTTAGTCATATAGTTGTGAGTCCACAACGCACAACTTGTTGAAGAGAGTTGCAGAGAGTTTTTCCATTGGACATTCTTTCCTTCTTTGTCAGAGATTAGTTAGTCATACAGTTGTGAGTCCGTTTCTGAGTTTTCTATTCTGTTCCATTGATCTATATATGTGTTTTTGTGCCAGTGCCATACTGTCTTGATAATTACAGCTTTGTAATACAGCCTAAAGTCCAGAATTGTGATTCCTCTCACTTTGCTTTTCTTTTTCAAGATCGTTTTGGCTATCAGGGTCTTTTGTGGTTCCATAATGCTGGTGGTATTTTGATAGGGATTGCGTTAAATGTGTAGATTGCTTTGGGTAGCACAGACCCAAAGCATGGAGTGTGGAATTCCATGAGCATGGAATGCTTTTCCATTTCTTTGTGTCCTGTTCAATTTCTGTCATAAGTGTTTATAGTTTTCAGAGTACAGATCTTTTACCTCTTTGGTTAGGTTTAGTCTAGGTATCATGGTTTTGGTGCAATTGTAAATGAGGCTGATTCCTTGATTTCTCTTTCTACTGCTTCATTGTTGGTATACAGAAATGCAACAGATTGATGCACATTGATTTTATATCCTGCAACTGTACTGAATTTGTGTATCAGTTCTAGAAATTTTTTGGTGGAGTCTTTGAAGTTTTCTACAAAGAGTATAATGTCATCTGCGAATAGTGATAGTTTAACGTCTTCCTTGCTGATTTGGATGTCTTTTATTTCTTTGTGTTGTCTGATTGCTGAGGCTAGGACTTCCAGTACTATGTTAAATAAAAATGGTGAGAGTGGATATCCTTGTCTTATTCCTGACTGTAGAGGAAATGCTCTCAGTTTTTCCCCACTGAGGATAATATTTGCTGTAAATCTTTCATATATGACCTTTATGATATTGAGGAATGTTCCCTCTATCCCTACTTTGTTGAGGGTTTTTAATCAAGAATGGGGGCACCTGGATGACTCAGTCAGTTAAGTGTCTGACTTTGGCTCAGGTCATGATCTCACAGTTCATGGATTCCAGTCCCACATCGGGCTGTGTTGACATCTCAGAGCCTGGAGCCTGCTTTGGGTTCTGTCTCCCTCTCTCTCTGCCCCTCCCCTGCTCATGCTCTGTCTCTATCTTTGTTAAAAATAAATAAACATTAAAAAAAAACTTAAAAAAAAAAAAGAATGGATGCTGTATTTTGTCAAATGCTTTTTCTGCATCTGTTGAAAGGGTCCTATGGTTCTTATCCTTTCTTTTATTAATGTGGTGTATTACATTGATTGATTTGCGAATATTGAACCAAACCTGCAGCTCAGGAATAAATCCCACTTGATTGTGGTGAATGATTCTTTTAATGTACTATTGGATTTCATTTGCTAGTCTTAATGAGAATTTTTGCATCCGTATTCATCAGGGATATTGGCTGGTAATTCTCTTTTTTACTGTGATCTTTGTCTGGTTTTGGAATAGGTAATGCTGACCTTGTAGATGAGTTTGGGAGTATTCCTTCCATTTCTCTTTTTTGAAACAGTTTGAGAAAAATAGATATTAACTGTTATTTAAATGTCTGGTAGAATTCCCTGGGAAGCCTTCTGGTCCTGGACTTTTGTTTGTTGGGAGATTTTTGATTAAGGATTCAATTTCTTCACTGGTTATGGGTCTGCTCAAATTTTCTATTTCTTCCTGTTTCAGTTTTTGTAGTTTGTGAGTTTCTAGGAATTTATCCATTTCTTCCAGATTTCCCAGTTTGTTGGCATATAATTATTCATAATATTCTCTTATATTGCTGTATTTCTGTGGTGTTGTTTGTGATCTCTCCTCTTTCATTCATGATTTTATTTCTTTGGGTCCTTTCTTCTTTTTGATAAGTCTGGCTAGGGGGTTATCAACTTTATAAATTATTTCAAAGAAACAGCTCCTAGTTTCATTGACCTGTTCTCCTGTTTTTGTAATTTCTCTCTCTATATTTTTCCTGCTCTAATCTTTATTATTTCCCTTCTGCCGTTTTTTTTTTTTTTTTTTCTTTGCTGTTCCCTTTCTAGCTCCTTTTTAAGGTTAGTTTGTATATTTGAAATTTTTCTTGCTTTTTGATGTAGGCTTGTCTTGCTATGTACTTACCTCTTCTGACCACTTTTGCTGCATCCCAAGAGTTTTGGACTGTCACATTTTCATTTTCGTTTTTTTTTTTTTAATTGTTTATTTATTTTTGGGAGAGAGACAGAGCCCAAGTGGGGGAGGGGCAGAGAGGGGGACACAGAATCTGAAGCAGGCTCCAGGGTCCAAGCCATCAGCACCTGAGCCCCAACGTGGGGCTCAAACCCATGAATTGCAAGATCCATGACCTGAACCAAAGTCAGATGCTTAACACACTGAGCCACACAGGCCCCTCTCATTTTCATTTTCATTTGCTTCCATGTATTTTTTAATTTCTTCCTTAATTTCCTGGTTAACACATTCATTGCTTTGTAGCATGTTCTTTAACCTTCATGTATTTGTGGTCTTTCTAAATTTTTTCTTGTGATTGACTTCAAGTTTCATAGTGTTGTGGTGTGAAAATGTGAATGGTATGATTTCAATCTTTGTGTACTATTGAGGGCTGGCTTGTGACCCAGTATGTTATCTATTCTGGAGAATGTTCCATGTGCACTTGGGAAGAATGTGTATTCTACTGCTTTAGGATGGAATGTTCTGAATATAGCTGTTAAGTCCATCTCATCCAGTATGTCATTCAAAGCTATTGTTTCCTTGTTGATTTTCTGCTTAGATGATCTCATTTCTGTAAGTGGGGATTTTAAGTCCCCTACTTTTATTGTATTGTTATCAATAAGTTTCTTTATGTTTGTGATTAGTTGATTTATATATTTGGGTGTTTCACATTGGGGGCATAAATACAATTGTTAGATCTTTTTGGATAGACCCCTTTATTATGATATTATGCCCTTCTTCATCTCTTGTTACAGTCTTTAGTTTAAAATCTAGTTTTTCTGAGGATGCCTGGGTGGCTTAGTTGGTCGACCATCCATCCGACTTTTGATTTTGGCTTAGGTCATGATCCCATGGTTTGTGGATTGAGCTCCACATTGGGTTCTGTGCTGCCAATGGGTAGCCTGCTTGGGATTCTCTCTCTCCCACTCTGCCCCTCCCCTGCTCAAGTGCATGCTCTCTCTCTCTCTCTCTCTCTCTCTCTCTCAAAAATAAATATTTTAAAATAAAATCTAGATTGTCTGATATAAGTTTGGCTACTTTGGCTTTCTTTTGACATCCATTAACATGATAGATCCATCCCCTCACTTTTAGTCTGCTGGTGTCTTTAGGTCTAAAGTGAGTTTCTTGTAGGCAGCATATAGATGGATCTTGTTTTATTTTGTTTTTGTTTTTCTTAGGTTTATTTATTTATTTTGAGAAAGAGGGGGTGGGTAAGGGCAGAGAGACAGAGAGAGAGAGAGAGAAAGTATCTCAAGAAGGCTCCGCACTGTCAGCATGGAGCCCAATGTGGGGCTTAAATACACAAACCATGAGATAATGACCTGAGCTGAAGTCAAGAGTCAGACGCTTAACTGATTGAGTCACCCAGGCACCCTTGGATCCTGTTTTTTTAATCCATTCTTATACCCTATGTCATTTTATTCACATGCATTTTTAAGGTGAAACTTTAACGACACTTTGAGTGTTTAGTAGACTACTCATGGCAACGTGTGATTGAAACTACAGGCTTTAGAGCTGTAATTTAGCTTTTTATAGCTAAATTTGGCTATATTTAGCCTTTTTATTTATTTGTATTTAGCCTTTTTATAGCTGTGTATTTAGCTTGGACAAGTTGCTTAACCTCTTTGTGTCTCAGTTTTTCATTTTCCTTATCTATAAAGTGGGAATAATAATGTCATCTGCCATATAGAGTTATCATGAGAATAAATGACAAGCATATGTTAAATGTTAGAGCAGTGGCTGGTACACAGTGAACTCTCACTAACGTTAGCTATTTTCATTTTTGTGTATACTTCCATGTGCCCCTGGGCAATTTTTTTGTTCTCCTCTTTTGTTAAGGTGTCCTGGTGCAAAAGTTCAAGAAGCCCTTCCCCAGGAGTCTCTCCATGCTGCACTTGCTTCTCTTCTGTTGGTCTCTTGTAATATTTCAGGAATGTGCTGTTTTCTTTTCTCTCTCTCTCTCTCTCTCTCTTTTTTTTTTTTTTTTGTAGCACCATTAAAAACAAAGAGTAGCTGTTTTAGGAATTTGGGAAATGAAGGGGACTGAGTCTCAGTTTCACTCTATTTAAAATGAAATAACCTAATAGTTGGGAATAAGCAAGCCAAGATAAGATTTTGGAGATATAGATGGGAGGCGTTTCAGTCTCAACTCCCTTTGGAAACCATGGCTTGGACTTGCTGGTGATGAAACATGAAGTCTGTAATTAAAACTTTCTCTTGTAAGGCTTGGGATATGTTCAGTCTCATCTGGTTATGGCTCATTGGGGAATGAATTTTCTGACGCAAATGAGGTTTAAAAAAAATCAGTGTCTCTTTATTTGGTTAACAGTATTTCTGCACTTTATTTTTCCTTCTCAGCTTTAAAAGGAAGAGGAAAAAAATAAAGCACCGTGCCAAAACTTGGCAGTAGAATTTCAGCGGGCAAAAATTCTCCGCCTGCAGTACTGTTTGAAGTGGCTACACAGTGAGGGCTCCACAGACTATTCTTAATGCATCAGAACACCATGTTATGAATAGTTAAGAAAGCTCAAGAGCCTGGAAGCCACAAGAAAAGACCAGTGCAGGACTAGAAGGCACCTGTCCTCTGTTATTTCTTGCCCCTTCTAGCAAATATTATCTTTGGCTTAATAGTCCAGGAATTGAAGGGCAGATACACCAATTTACTGCTGACATTGCCGGACTCAGCTTTGCCACTTCTTCCATTGCCAGACCTAAACATTTGAAGGGTGGAGGGCAGGATAAGAGTAGCCAATGGGATTGGAGAGCAGTGGGAACTGACCCTTCCTTTGCTATCCCCCTTCACCCAGCAATATCTTCTAGGGTCATGATTTGACACCTAGAAATAAAAGCATACAAATATTGAGCATATCTTATAGTGATTAAGTGCTTCTAAGTTGCCATGTACCACGCTAAACTCACAACAACATTACAGAGCAGATACCGTTTCTATATCAAGGGTAAACTTGAGGCTTACAAGACAAGATTGGGCAAATTGTTCAAGATCACAAGTAGGTCACTGTATTGGTTAGGGTTTTCCAGAAAAACCTAACCAGTGGGAGATATGTATATCTTTCTTTCTCTGTCTTTTGATCTATTCAGGCCCTCCCTGGGTTGGGTGATGCCCACTCATATTGGGGAGGTCAATCTACTTTACAGAGTTTACCAGTTCAAATGCTAATCTCATCCAGAAATACCTGCATAGACACATCTAGAAATAATGTTTAATCTGTGTACCCTGTAGCCCGTTGACACATAAAGTTAATCATCAATGCCAGAAGTATTGGATTTTGAATCAGATTTGACCGTTGGGTCAGAGTCTGTTATATCGACTTGCTATTGATGCATAACAAATCACATCATACAAAAGCAAGCACTCAATTTCTATAGTGTCTACAGGTCATCTTGGGTGTTAGCTGATCTAAGCTGGGCTTGCCTGGGTGGGTGGCTGGCTGGGATGGTTCTGTTCTATGTGCCTCTAATCTTCCTCCTGAGACCAGCAGGTTAGCCTGGACGTGTATAAAAAGGAAATTGGAAATATGCAAGGTCTCTTAAGGCCTAAGCTTGAGACCAGTATACACACTTCTGCCTCATTCACTTAGTCAAGCTAAGTCACAAGGCTGAGCCCAATGTCAAGCAGCAAAGAGATACACTCTACCTCTATGGAATATAGCACATGCTGTGAAACAGCTGTTGATCCCCCTTCAGAATTATTCTCATTCCCTCAGCTGCTTTGAATATTTATTGCTGATGAAGACTCACAGATAGACCCCCCCAACCCTCCCGTCCTCCCACTACTACCCTTACCCCTGATCTCCCATCCCCACTGCCTGCCGGCAGCTGCTTTGCTCGAGGGTGCCCCCACAGGTCACCCACATGCAGTAACAGGTCAGGTGTGACAGTGCAAAGACCCAACCCCATGCCCCAATTCAAAACATTTCCGAAGGGCCATCCCAGTTCCAGAGCTTCCTGTGGGATTGGCTGAGACCTTGGGTGCAACAGACCAAGTCCTATTTTTTCTCCCTTGCCTAGTCTTGCTTCCCTTGCTCTGATGAAAGTGCTGTTCCCAAGAGCACTCCTCGATAATTGCCACATACAAATCTAATCTTCAACTGGGGAGGAATTCCGAAGACAATGGCAAAGGACATGGATGGAATATAGGAAAGTCAGGACCAACAATGCAATTTACCACACCTTTGCATTTAACAACTAGACTAAACTGCATCCAAGATTAGGACAAAAGTATGTATTGGAGAAACCATTGAGTCTCTGTCTGAAATATCCTAATGTATAGTTAAACCATTGGTATTAGAGCTTAAAATATGGTTGAGGTGGAACTGAATGTGCAAAATCTGGTGTTCTGGAGAAGTTGTGGGCAAATGGAAGCTTCATAAATTGAATTAAATTCCAAGTGTGTGGTGGCAGTTCAGTATTCCAAAGATAAAAATGCAGTGAACTGTTTTATAGATATAACTGACTTAATAATATTGATTCTTTTCCATGTCAGGATTTATATATCAGCAGTTTATTTCATTTTCTGAACAAACCCATTCTACTTTTTAAGAAATGTTTATTTATTTTGAGAGAGAGAGAGCAAGTGCAAGGAGGATGAGGGGCAGAGAGAGGGAGAGAGAGAAAATCCAAAGCCCCATGCTGGGCTCAATCTCACCATGAGATCATGACCTGGACTGAAATCAACAATCAGACACTCAACCAACTGAGCCCCCCAGTTGCCCCAACCTCTTCTGCTTTTAGGAAATCATTCCATGTATGAAATTATGGCATGTTGTCATAAATTTATTTTTGGTCTCTGATTTTTTTTTTAATGTTTATTTATTTTTGGGAGAGAGACAGAGTGTGAGCAGGGGAGGGGCAGAGAGAGAGAGAGAGAGAGACACACAGAATCTGAAGCAGTCTCCAGGCTCTGAGCTGTCAGCATAGAGCCCGATGCAAGGCTTGAACTCACGAACAGTGAGATCATGACCTGAGCCTAAGTCAAACACTTAGCTGACAGAGCTACCCAGGCACCCCGGTCTCTGATTCTTACTGGATTTCCTTTGCATCAATTTTAAACTGATGTGAAGCTTAGTGAATTCAAGAGACTCTGGGGGAAAGATATGTGTGCAGAATTGTTGGAAATGGACACTATGGATATAATGAACAGAGCACATGAACATCCTAGGAAAAGAAACACATAGTATTTCTCTGGCCACATAGTATTTCTCCAGAAAAAAAGCAGGAACTGTGAAAGTAGAGAATTTGTTCTACTCAGGGATGTGTCTTGATAAGATAGAAGGACCATTCGGCAAGGAAGCTAAGAGTTCTAACAGACTATTGCTTATGTGGCTATTTGTCATCTCCAGGGGTATGAAGGGCAAGAGGGGCCAGAGAGCATATCCGAACACTGGTGGCTAAGGGACAGGAGGCCCCAGTAAGACGGAGAAACAGGCTCACAACAGTGATAGATAAACAAAAATTTATTCAATACTTAGGATATACAAGTCATGTTTATATTAATTTTCCTCCTATTTTCTGTAGGAAGGTTGGGGGTTTGTTTGTTTGTTTTTGCTCTATTTATTTATTTTGCAGGGGGAGGGGCAGAAAGAGAGGGAGAGAGAGAATGCCCAGCAGGCCCCGTGCAGTCAGCACAGAGCCTGACATGAGGCTTGATCTCACAAACCATGAGATCATGACCTGACCTGAAATCAAGAGTCAGGCACTCAACCAACTGAGCCACCCAGGTGCCACAGGTTGAAGCTTTCTGGTGTGAGTTTCCTATATCAGCTAGGGTCTAGGAAATATTCTTGATATTTTAAAACAGAGAACTTAGTACAAAGAATTGGTCCCACTGGCACTGACAGAGCTGAGAAGCCTAAAGTGGGATCGTACAGCATCCCTGAGGTTAAGAGCAAGAAGCTACTATCACTGCCTAAGCTTAAGGGGCACCAAGCGGAAGCGGGCACCTCGGCAGGCCTTGCCACAAGAGCTGGGCTCACAGAAAAGACAGCCACTGCCACAGACAGTGCCTGAAGCAGAAGGAGAGGGGGAGAAATAGCCTGGATTCTCTGTTTCCTCCCCCTAGTCTTCCTTCAGAGCCTCCCACTGGCTGAATTGATGCAGAAACCAGAGGGCCAAGGAAGGTGGGGATGGAAATTCTCATGATACAGAATAGGACAGAGTAGGGCAGGGAATGGATCCAAGAGCAAAACAGGCCAGGATTAGCACATAGCCTCAATTCATCTTCTTTCCATGGAAATGTCTTCCTTCTCTTCCACTTGTGAGTCTCTGATCCCTGACACTGGCCTCATCCAGGCTTCCTTGGCAGCCAGTTTCCAGTTTGGCACCATCAGTAGGTGGTGCAGTCAGAAGGTTGGGAGTAAGAGGAAAGGTCAGATTATTCTCCAGCCCCCCACCTCCCTGTAGGTTTCCCTCCCTGGTTACCAATCCCTCTGGCAGCCTCTTCTGCATGGTTTCCAGTCTTACTAGGATTCACTAGGAGTGAATCCTCTGTTTCTGGTTTCTGGGTATCTTAACATCCCCTGTTGTTGATTCTCTTAATCCTGCCCATAGCGATGTCAACTATATCTTTTATTAGAGTCTCTTCAGGGGTGTCTGGGTGGCTCAGTTGGTTAAGTGTCTGACTCTCAGTCTCAGCTCAGGTCTTGATCTCAGGGTTGTGAGCTCTGTGCTGGGTGTGGAGCCTGTAAGTAAGTAAGTAAGTAAGTAAGTAAGTAAATAAATAAACAAATCTCTTCATTTAAACAACTCAGGTTGCATTCTGTTTCCTGCCAGAATTCTGGCTGATACCCTGACCTACTGTATTATTTTTTTTTTAAGTTTTATTTATTTATTTTTGAGAGAGACAGGGAGAGCATGAGTCAGGGAGGGAGAGACAGAGGGGAAGAGAGAGAGTCCCAAGCAGGGTCCATGCTGTCAGTGCAGTGCCTGATGTGGGACTTGAACTCATGAACTGTGAGACCATGACCTGAGCCAAAATCCAGAGTTGGACACGTAACTGACTGAGCCCCCCAAGTACCCCTGTATTCTTTTCCCAACTCTTTGCAAGTGTTCTTCTTTCCTCTGCCTAGATCCACAGTGTGTATAGTGGGAAACGCATTGGCCACTGACAGACATGGTTTTATTTTTGATCCAGAATTAAACTGTGTTACTGGCTGGGAAAGTTATTTAACTGAGTCTCAGTTTTTTTGCCTGTAGAGTGGGAATAATGATGGGGATTGGCTGGATTAAATAAAATCTGTGCCTGATTGGTATATTCCAGGCCTCATCAGCCTGCTGTCACAGAAAAAGTTCTCACATTCTTTTTTTTTTTTCAATATATGAAATTTATTGTCAAAATGGTTTCCATACAACACCCAGTGCTCATCCCAAAAGGTGCCCTCCCCAATACCCATCACCCACCCTCCCCTCCCTCCCACCCCCCATCAATCCTCAGTTCTCAGTTTTTAAGAGTCTCTCATGCTTTGGCTCTCTCCCACTCTAATCTCTCTCTCTCTTTTTTTTTTTTTCCTTCCCCTCCCTCATGGGTTTCTGTCAAGTTTCTCAGGATCCACATAAGAGTGAAAACATATGGCATCTGTCTTTCTCTGTATGGCTTGTTTCACTTAGCATCACACTCTCCAGTTTCATCCACGTTGCTACAAAGGGCCATATTTTGTTCTTTCTCATTGCCCTGTAGTACTCCATTGTCTCACATTCTTTTTATATTCCAATTTTTTTAAAGATTTATTTTCTTTTTTAGAGAGAGAGCACACAAGGAGGGGAGAGGGGCAGACTTCTAAGTAGGATCCAAGCTCAGAGCCCAATGTGGGACTTGATCCCATGGCCCTGGGATCATGACCTGAGCTGAAATCAAGAGTCAGATGGTCAATCGACTGAGCCACTCATGTGCCCTATATCCCAATTTTTATGGTGTGAATCCCCATCCTATTTGGCTGACGGAAGTTAATTCCCTTCAAAGTATCTCCAGTTATTTCTAGAAATTCTCAAAGAAACTCCCTTGCTAACCTTTCTTTTGCAGTTGCCATGGATTTCTGCCCTGTTAATTTTCTTCCATCCTAGCTCCCACATGTCCAGCATCTGCTTGCAAGGCCACTTGCTGAGGCTTTGCCAAGGCTGAAGCCTTTCCAGGGCCACTGTCCATCATAAGAACACTGCCTATGCCAAAGTTGTTGACTCTCCGTGCTCTCAGAGTCTAGTCCTTGGAATGCCTCCATGTGGAGAGGAGGGGAGAATGGCCTCCCCTTCCTCTGAGCCAGATTAGCCCCAAACATGCAGAGCCTCTTGAAGTTCCCTTGACTAGCTCCTCATCTAGTTTCACATGAAAACAAAAACAACTCACAGAGGTTCTGGACCTTGTTTCCACCCTCTCTTCTAGAAGGAGATCATGGCCAGGCTGGAAGGGGAACAGATGCTTTGCCATCTGCTCCCTGCTTCCTTCCCTCCCTTCCACATCTGTCCACAAACCCCAAGCCCTCCTTCCTTTTCCATTTATTAAACTGAAACTTCTTTCTTCCTTCCTTCCTTTCTTTCTTTCTTTTCTTTCTTTCGTTTTTGTTTTTTTTTGAGAGAGGGCGAAAGTGAGCGAGGGGCAGAGAGAGAGAGAATCCCATGAGGGGTGGAGAGAGAGAGAAGGAGAGAGGAAGAGAAAGAGAGAGAGAGAGAGAGAGAGAGAGAGAGAGAGAGAAGTGGGGCTCACTTAAAGCGGGGCTTGAGCTCTCCCCATATGGGACTTAAACTTATCAACTGAGATCATGACCTGAGCTGAAGTCAGATGCTTAATGACTGAGCCACCCAGGCACCCCTAAACGGAAACTTCTTTACATATCAGACATTGTGAAATGGAACAGCAAGCGTCGATTAGGGAGGTGAGGTCTGTATGCACTTCTTTATGAGCCAGAGACCACGCCAGTTACGTATGAATGATTCCTAGTACAATACCTGGTACAGAGTGGATTCTCAGTAAACGGTAGATGCTATTATCATATAAATAGGAAATCCCATTTCCCGCTCTTGGTATACTGCAACTTCTTCAAGGTTACATTCAGACGTCATTGCTTACAAGAAGACTTGCTGTAATCTGTTTAGTGTGAAGTAATCTTTCCCTCTGAATTAGTTTCCTAGGGCTGCGGTTGCAAAGTAACAAAAGCTGAAAGGTTTATAACAACAGAAATTTCTCTCTCATGGTTCTGAAATCCAGGCGTCAGCAGAGCCGCCCCGATTCTGCTGTCTCCAAGGAAGCATGCTTCCTAGGCCCTTTGCAGATTCTGGTGGTTCTCCCAGCTTCTAGTGGTTCTCGCAGCTTCTGGTGGATCTTGGCAATCCTTTGTCCTTGCAGCCTGTGTCTGCATCACTGCAGTCTGCTTCCACCGCCTCATTGTCACCTTCTTGGTTTGTCTCAGTTTTTATAAGCTCTTCTCCCTTCAAAGGACATCAGCCTAGTGGATCAGGGCCCACCCTTATGACCTCCTTTAACTTCATCATATTTGCAAAGACCCTATTTTCAAAAAAGGTTACATTCTGAAGTACTTGGAGGCTAGGATTTCAACACATCTTTTTGGGGAACACAATTCAATCCATAACACCCTCCAATAATCTAAATTCTAATAGCAACATTCATTTCTTTTCTTTTTTTTTAATGTCTATCACATTCTGGTTTGTTTTATAGTAATTGATCTTTTATCTCCCCTTACAACCCTGAACACTCCAAGGACAGAATGTATTTCTGGTTCACTTTTGTGTTCCTGATACTACCTGCCTGGCCATAACAGGTTTGATAGTTTAATAAATGACTGGGCTCTTTTCCTGACTCATGACCAATCTATGACACTCAAGCATGCTGCTGCCTGCTTGGTATATGTATTTCTGAGTTCCTTGTGTTTTTGGCCCTTTGGCTGATTTCTTTTCTTGGAAAATATAAATTGGGAGGATGGTTTTGGCTGGCTGAAAGCTAGTTACTGCCTGCTTCAGGTGGTGAAATATTTATGTTTTCTGGGGGTGAATAGTGGGCTTCACTCTGCCAGGGAAACAATCTTGTTTGTCCCCAGTTTATGCCTCTTTTTCTTCTTTTGCATTTTCAGCATCCTGATGATGTCCTTAGTTACAGTTGCTATGGAAATATTGTAGTGTTTCCTGCAGTGCTGGGTGGTGTGGTGCCTAGAGCCCTCTTTAATGCAGATTTATGATGATGCCCAAGCCGTGGGTTTCATTCGCTAGTTTTCTGACCTCGTAACTGGTTGTCAACAGGGGAGTGATGTGCCTTTATTTTTGTCCCCTGACTTGTTACATTGATTTGCTTTTTCATTGGTTCTGGAGTGCTCATCATCTTCTTAAATACTCAACCGATTATTTCACAGGATGTAATGACAGAGCCAGCCCGTCTTCTTATCATTGAATAAATCAGTAAACAGATGCAGTCTTTCTGATACTAATGCGGTGAGGGGGTGATCTAGGCTGGTTAAAACACTCAAAATCTTTTAAGGACGTAGATTTTAAGGATAGAGACTGAGTAATAGGTGGAGGAGAGAAAAATCCAAGTCTGGAGACTTGGACTCTGATGTCTTTTGTCATTGGGAAAGTAATAGTAATGCATGTCCCACCTACTTGATAGGATTGTTGTAAAGATAACTTGATTAATGTCTACAAAAGCAATTTGTAAGCTATACAATGTTGTAAATGCTCTCAAATGCCATTGTGAATAACATCAGCTGCAATCTTAATAGTCTTGGCTCTGTCTTTGACCTGGGTGACCATGGGAAGCAACTTAATCTCTGGTGAAGACCTGAGTTGGCCTCTTTACTAAGCCATCTGGGCAAATAAGTGTTTAGGCCACTTAGCAGCATTTTCAAGGTCATCAGCTTCTGTGTGTTAACCTCTTCTATTCTTTCATCATCTTTTACTTTGGGGAGGGAAGGGATACTATGATGTTAATTATCAGGCTATAAAGGAGCAAAAATCTTGATTTTTTTTGATGATCTTTCCCAAGTTCGTTAACATAATGCCTTCTGATGTATCTGTTGCTTGTTTGGTGTGTTGGCCTGTGCCATTATAATTTTGCTTCTCCAGAAAAATTTTTTGTAGGACTTTAGTTTAGGGTAGACACTCAGACACTTACTAGAACACATTTAGGCACGCAGACTTCGACAATTCCAGAGAACGTTTTGAATACATTTAGTGATTTATGTATTTCAGTTTTTGAAAATCTATTAATTTATTCTGGAGATGCTCCAAAAATTGATACAATTGTAATTAAACAGGATTCTTTATGAAGCATTTTGTGCCTGACCACTTCAGATATATATTCATCATGCAGCTTCTCTTGAAGCATTTTCAATTTGCTCATTTGGAGCAAATTTTGTGTGTTGAATGTAATTGGTTCCTAGACACTGACTCATTTTCCGAATACAAGTACACTTTTTTTTTTTTCCAATTGATTTTCTCCTGCCAGGATGTCGTCCAACTCTTCCTTAATGTCCTGTCAGAATATGGTCAGCTCATCATGAACAGGAAAGGGCTTCTTGCCCACTCTTACAAAAGTAGAATGAAGTCACGTATTTTGATTTTTAAATGATAATAAAAGGAGAATAAAAAAAGGAACAGTCAGAAACCTAACTAATTTTCAGGCTTAGGACTCTTATAAAGAGCTTAACCAGATGAGACACCCAAAAACAAAATCTGCAGTTTGCATGGTTTTGAGCAGAATGCATCAAAATTTCCATTTTGCTTTAAATATCAAATAGCTGTAATATGATTCAACATAAATAAACCAAGGAACCAAAATTTTCATGGAAGACAGTAGCAATTTCATGTGGGCAGACAAGCATCTCAACACAAAAACTTGGCCATATGCTCAGGACTATTCCTACGTATTTAGATTTTTGGTGCAAATTCCATCTTTGTCTCTAGAAAACAAACCCAGAAGGCCTACAGAGTCAATAATGAGGGACTCATTTCAGTAAAACGCCAATAATGTTGATCCTAAAAATATCAGAATTTTTAGTTCTACCTAATCTAATAATCACCTTGACAATTTTTGCAGTCATAGTTTCTGATGGGACTGAGCAAAGTGACCATTTGTTTAAGACGAAGTCCAGAGTTATTTAAGCATACAATAAATAGCAGAGATTTGATTCAACTTTATGGATAGTTCACCCAAAAAATGTTCCTCATGGGGCACCTGGCTGCCTCAGTCGGTGGAGCGTGCAACTCTTGATCTCGGGGTTGTAATTTTGAGCCCCACATTGGGTGTAGAGATTACTTAAAAATAAAATCTTAAAAAAAAATTCCTCATGAATTGCCAAGGAAAGGGATAATTTGTTGCTGTTGAGTTATTTGGTTATTTGCCCTGATCTTCCATTTCAGTTTGGGTGTATATGTAGCCTTTACTAAAATAATATTTTGTAGGATAAAAACAGTTTATTCTGCCATAGCTCCTCTTCATTGCTAGTTCAAAACTTTGTCTTTAGTTTTTTCTTTTCAAAATTTTATGTATTTATTTTGAGAGAAAGGGAGAGAAAGAGAGAATGCATGTGCATGTGTATGGGGGAGAGGCAGAGAGAGAGAATTTCCCTGATGTGGGGCTCGAACCTATGAACTATGAGGTCATGACCTGAGCCAAAACCGAGAGTCCAACACTTAACTGACTGAGCCACCCAGGTGCCCCACTTCTCTTTAATTTTTGATTGGTGCCAGTTTGGAGCCAATCTCTTTAATTTTTTTAATGTTTATTTTTATTTTTGAGAGAGAGACAGAGACAGAGACAGAGAGTGAGCAGCATAGGGGTGGAGAGAGAGAGAAACACAGAATCCAAAGCAGGCTGTAGCCTCTGAACTGTCAGCATAGGCCCCCATGTGGGGCTTGAACTCATGAGCCATAAGATCATGACCTGAGTTGAAGTCAGACTCTCAACTGACTGAGCCATCCAGGCACCCCTTGGAACCCATCTCTTTAAGCCTCAGTTTCTGCATTTGTGGAGTAGATATAATTAAAACCTCTAAAATAATATAAAGCTGTTGCAGTGATTAGTGAAATGGGGCAAAGTATTTAACACAGGGCCTCATATATAGTCAAAGCTCAAAAAATCTGAACTATTTTTTACTTTTACTGATAAAGATATGATCTTGGAAGTCATTAAACTTTTTGCGGTCTGGTTTCTTAGCTGTGAAAGAGGGTGTCTTGATATAAATCTGAAAATGCTGTTAGAATGAATATGGCGCTTTCACACACAAAGTGAATATAGAATTCAAGTAACCGGGATGCCTGGCTGTCTCAGTCAGTAGAGTGCGCAACTCTTGATCTCAGGGTCATGAGTTCAAGCCCCACGTTGGGTGTGGAGCCTACTTAAAAAGAAAAGAAAAAGAATTTAAGCAACTACCTTTATTAATTAAGACATGGTTTTACCTTATTGGTTGATGTATGCTTTGAAGGAGAACTTGATACACAAAGCTTTACTTTGCCTGGATATTATGGTTATTACCATTTTACCAGGGTTTTTTTTGGTGTTCATTATCTACTACAATGTGCTAAGAGTTTGGGTGCAAGTAGTTTATTTGGGATGTGACCCTAGCAAGCATGATTAGGGAGTGGGAAAGTAATATTGACAAGAAAGGAATGTTATTATGTGAAACTTGATAAACAGTTTGCTGTAGTGGTCAAGGGGGGCTCAATCCCACTGGTCCCCCTGAGAGACTTCAAAACCTGTTGGCTTTAACCAACCTCAGCCATTTAGCTCAACACTGTACATATCTTGTCACTTTCTATGAGTTTTACTACATGGAAGTTTGGGAAGCATTGCTACAAAGCTTGGTTGGTAGATATACAGAGACCAAGACTGGAGAAAGGAAAATTTAGTTAAGTAGTGGGGTTAGAAGATGTGAGGTCAGAAGTTGGAGGCTTATGGTCTTTGCATACCTGAAAACTGAAAGGGAGGTTATTTCATTTGATCCTTGTAAGAATCATGTGTATTGGGATCTTTAGTTTTTCCCACAGCCCCAACCAAACTATTTTACTGATGGGAAAAGGGAAGTTTCAGAGGTTTTGTTATTCACCACAAAGTAACTGCAAGTGCAAAGATTAGGACTTTGATGCATTTGGTGTTGGATCCCATTCCCTTTTCTCCACTTCACACTGAACTTGTTCTCTCTCCCCAGAAGTGTTCAAGCAGAGACTGGTTTACTACTTGCAAACTTTGGGAGGAATTCCTATACCATGGTATAAAACCAGATGACTTTCAAGGTTTCTGCCATTCATGAATCCGTAAGTGGTCATAATGTTAGTAACAGTTATAGTGTTAAAATAAAAAACAAGTGGAGACCAGTTTTGAAAATTCTCTGAGGAGACAAAACCAGTGTAGTCCTGTAGACAAAGCTTAATTTAGCTTATTTTGAAAGACTAACTTGACCTGAGTCATTTCTCGCTTACACCTCTGGAAATCACAAGCAAAACTTAAACTGTTTCCCCAAGTT
The DNA here is from genome assembly GCF_018350155.1 of Leopardus geoffroyi. NCBI lineage: Eukaryota > Metazoa > Chordata > Mammalia > Carnivora > Felidae > Leopardus > Leopardus geoffroyi. The sequence continues at coordinate 54,758,938 of NC_059332.1, forward strand.
GATATGAGGTATTCAGTGACCAATTCCCTGTCATTTAAGAAAATTCTCATATTATCACCAGTCACTGTAAAATATAAAGTCCCTCCTTTCTCACTGTATAAGCCGCTTTATAACAATACCCCTGAGCCTCATTCCGTGTTTGGTTTGAGTGCTCCTGATTTGCCAGCTGCCTTTTTGGTGCACGCACTATAAATTTTTACTAATTACTACTTTGGCAAATCACTGCTTTTACTTCTGTTATTTCTGAACTTTTAACGCATGCTAAGCCATCAATTCTTCCTATAATTTAAGAATTGTTTATTTCTTAAATTCAGAATTTAAGTTCTTGTTTATCTTAATGGACATTAACTGTTTTTGAATTACCTTTGACTTGATACTAATAAAAATGGCTTGTTAATTGTTCAAAGCACTGACCATTAGCTATTCTCTTTAATTAGACTGGAATGTGCTGTTTGAATCAAGAATAGCTTAGGCAACCAGAGGCGATTAAAATGATCAAGCGTGAGAAGGTTGTAAATTAAAGGCTAGAAATGGAAACGAAAATGAAGCCCAGATATTGAAAATGCAGAAGGGCAGATTATGTTGAACTGTATCACAGGAACGATCTAAGACTTCATGCAAAATGAAGGGGCTGTTGAGCTATATGAGGAGCATATGGAAGCAGGAGCAAAATCAGCTTTGTCTATGCAGTGTTGTCTGGGCTTTAAGAGAATAACAGCTCTTGTTTCTGGTTTTGCAATTTCAGTGAGATTTAGAATAGGCCTATGAACACTGTTAACATGTTGGGGGCAGAGAAAGATTCTATGAATTATGTAAATTGTCACTTCAGTCGAGAGGCCCCTGTTGGCTCACATTAACTCCTTGGTCTCAAAGAACTATTGGTTTCTTTCATATCAGGAATGTAGCCAGAATGCCCACTAGGTGGTGCTCAAATTACTGTATGGAATTACTTGACCTCTAGTGGGCTATAAGGACATTAAATGTTAGAACCAAAGAGCAGAACATATTCTATGCTTTGAGCCTCAGGACATGAGGTTTTCACATATTGAGAGATCATGGCTTTAAAAAATATATATAATGGGATATCAAAACATCTATGCACAAAAGGTGAAAAAAATGCTACCTCAGAGTCAAGGTTAACACTGTTGGTAGGAAAGTGGATTTTATTCAGTATTTTTTTTCTATTGAGCTGAGAATGATTGTAATACAGTAGGTTCTGGGAATTTATGAAGATTTCAATTTATGTTACCATGTCTTTTGCCTACCAACACTGTTAAGAACCCGTTTTTCCACATTTATACAGTTTTTCAATGTCATCTCCAAAATGGAAAGATGTGGATTGATAACTCTGAAAAGCAATGATTTGGGGGGAAGGCAGGGGTGGTGGTGGGGGGGGGAAGGCAAGCAGAATGAAATGCCAATTGCTGAGGTAAGGAAGCAAGGCTAGAGTTAATTTTTTTAATGCTCATTTATTTTTGACAGAGAGAAAGAGCACAATCAGGAGAGGGGCAGAGAGAGAGCGCTCCAGGCTCTGAGCTGTCAGCCCAGGGCACTATGTGGAGTTGAAACTCACAAACTGTGAGAGATCATGACCTGAGCCAGTTGAGCCACTCAGGTGCCTGGAAGCAAGGCTAGAGTTAAAAGTAGATGCTGTTACAATTGGATGGTTTCAGACTACCTAAGGCACAATTCTTTCTCTCTTCCTTCCTTCCTTCCTTCCTTCCTTCCTTCCTTCCTTCCTTCCTCCCTCCCTCCCTCCCTCCCTCCCTCCCCCCTCCCTCTTTCTTTCTTTCTTTCTTTCTTTCTTTCTTTCTTTCTTTCTTTCTTTCTTTCTTTCTTTCTTTCTTTCTATTTCTTTCATCTCTACCCCTAATGTGGGACTGGAACTCATGACCCTGAGATCAGGAGTCCCATGCTCTGCCAATGGAGCCACCCAGGTGCCCCACCCAGGCCACCTGGGTGGCTCAGTCAGTTAGGTGTCCAACTCTTGATCTCAACTCAGGTCTTGGTCTCAGGGTCATGAGTTCAAGTCCTGCGTTGGGCTCTATGCTGGGTGTGAAGCCTACTTAAAAAAAAAATAGTCCCCCCACCCCCACCCCCACCCCCATACCTTGTTCTGGATAAATCCAGATATTGTTTTCTGCAGTCTACTCTTGGGCTGCTGATAGCTAGAGGAATATCTTATAAGAGGACATCTTGGTGCTATTACAAAGTCAGATTTTGGACAGATGGTAATTTTAATTCACTGCCAACCCAACACAGCTCCTACTCCTGAGCTACTCAGTTCCTGGGTCTGAGGTGGCTACCTCTGCTGGAGTCCTCATGAAAAAGCAAATTGGACTTTGTCCCCAAAGGCCAAATGTACCCCCCCCCACTCTTGCCTAAAAGGTAACAAAAATGTCCAAAGAACAGTTGTCATAATAGCAAAAATTGAAAACCTCACATTAGTCGTAAAATGCATTAACCAACGGTGATGTATTTATACCATGGAATACTATATAACACAGCAGTGATAAAGAAGGAACTAGGGCTCCATGTTTCCAAGTGAAAACAAGCAAGTAGCAGTGGTGTACCTGAATATGGTATAATGAATAAAAAGTTAAAAACTGTCAAACCACACTGTATATATACATATATATAGACATATGTAGTAAAGCAAAGCATAGTAGTTACTTTTAAGAAGGGAAGAGCATGGGTGGGGACACATATATAGGGACTTCAATTTTAACTGTAATATCTTTTTGTGAGCTGAATGGCGGTAGAGGCACAATCATGATGACATTATACTTTTTTGCTTGTCTCAAATAAGAGAAGAACGGGAGGTGAAGAGGAGGATGAGGAGGAAGAGGGGAACCAAAAGAAAGGAAACAGGAGAGGAAGAGGAAGAAGGAGAAGACAACTCAAGGGATCAGGAATGGGAACTCGCAGGCCAGTGAGTTCCAGGAGGTATGTGATTTTAGTCAAGAGGTTATCACCACAGGGACACCTGGCTGGCTCAGTCAGAAGAGCATGTGACTCTTGAGCTCGAGGTTGTGAGTTCGAGCCCTATGTTGGGTGTAGAACTTAAAAAAACTTAAAACTTAAGTTTTAAGTAAAACTTAAAAAAGAAAAAAGAGGTCACCACCACAGAGACTTAGTGCAAAAAGAGGGAACACTGAGAGGATGAATCTGAGGTCAGTGTGTGTGACTACTAGGAAAATCAGATGATATAGAAAGGACAGAAAGGCACCCTTTCCAATGAAGCAGATCCATTAATTCATTTATTCAACATATATTTGTTAACTGTATGTGCTCTGCACTGTTCCAGGGCACAGCAGTAGACAAAACCGCAAAAAAATCTGTCTTCGTGGACCCAAGGTGTCTGGAAGGCAGATTCTTTCTGTGTCCAACCTGTTTGTGTGTGAATGTCCCAGCAAGGCACCCAGGGAAAGAGAGGGGTTTATTCATTCTACAAATATGTACTGAATGCTTCACAGATGGCAGACTCTGTGGGATGCTGGGGATACGGAATGAATCCTTGCCTTCAAGGAGCTCATGATCTCCTGGGGAGAGCTCTATATCCACTGAGACATTTGCAGCTCTGTGTGTGGGAGGAATACCCAAGCTACCTTGGCAACAAAGTAGTGGGGAGTGTTGGGAGTTTGCTTCTGCTTGGAAATAGATTTGGTGATCTTGGAGGACCGTGACGGGAATTCAAAGCCCGGTACAGGTCATTAGCATGAGTGAAAGATTCTGCCTGGGCAGTGGGTACCTAAGGTTCAGCTCTATGCTCTAGGACACTGGGAAGAGTCTGTTCTCCAAAACCTGTCCCCTTACCCTTTTGTCTGCTCTCTCAGCACCGGTATGTCATTGTTAGAAATTCATTTCATTGCCTCAATACACTTTTGTTATTTTGCATAGCAAGCTATTGTATGAAAAGATATTTTACAAATAAATTCTTTATCATTTAATTTGTAACTGTATAATGTTTTGGCAAGAACTACATCCCCCAAATGTCTTGTTGACAAAAACGTATAAATATCTGACATCCTGAGAGACATAATAGAATTCTACATATGGATGTAAGGTGTCTTTGTTATTGTTTTCTTCTTCATGCTTTTCCGAGTTGTGAAGAGGATTGTAGGGAAAAGAGCTGCGGATGAGGGAGCAGCTTCAGCTGGAAGGGACCCATGAAGGAGTTGGGAAAGGGTGTCCCGCAGGTGGGGAGGGGGCACCAAGATACAGATGAGGAGACCTCTTCCATCAACATTGCTCTGGAACTCTATGGAATATTTTCCTCCTTCTCGAGTGATCATTATATTGACACAATGAAGCAAATAAGAAACAAAAAACAAAAAACCAAAGACTCTGTATTCACTCAGTAATGGTGTTTTGTGCTTACTACTTGCCAGGCACTGTGCTGGGCACCAAGAGCATGGCCTGAAGCATCCATTAAAGACAGTAGGTTGTGACTGCTTAGAGTGTTTGTTCTACCCAGAGGGGTGAAATGGTGGTTTGTGAAACCTAAGCCCAACTCACTGAGGGCATGTTACTAGAGGTTTGGCTTCCAAGATGATTTAGAATCATGTTTCCAAGTCCTGTCTTAAGAGGCACTTGAGCTTGTAAAGATTTTAGATGGGGGAAGCCACACATTAAAGCTGGAAAATTTTACTGCTTACTTTACTGGTCTCTCTCTCTTTTTAAACTTCTGGAAACTGCATCCCCTAGGTCTGGGAGGAGAAGGAAATCCCTGGTTCACCCCTTTTCAATTCCCGCATGGGGTAGATTGCTTTTAAACTGTAGGGAAATAGTTTAAGAAGTTGCTGTCAGCATTTTGAACTCTTTTGGGTCAGTAACTGCAGTGCCCTGGGGGGAATTCAGGAATTCAGGGCTGCTGGATCAGTCCACGCCAGGCTGGTACAGCCACCCTCTTTGTGGAGAGCTGTATGACTAGATTGAGACAAGTTCCTCTTTGCGTATAGAGGTTTAGGGGAAGGTAGGTTGGGGTGGGCTAGAGGGAACATAAAGTAGTTCAGGATTAGTGTCATTCAAAACATGTTTGAGGCCCTACTCTGTGCCAGCACTGTGCTAGGCTCCGAAGTGGAACATAAGAGAGTTCTCACAGACAAGTGACTGAGAGGGATTAATGTATGGTACACGCTAAAAGTAGGCAAAATGTGATACTATGGCAGTATGGATTGAGTGGAGGCAAGCATGTCCTGAGCTGAATTCTGAGAGAGTAGCCCTTAAACAGGGGAAGATTTGGGGAAAGGGCCGTCCACATTGAGAACAGCCTACATGGACCAGGTAGGCTGGAGGCCTGTAAGTGGTTCAGAATGATTAGAAGGGAGGAGGGCAAGAGGTGAGGCTGCAGAGAAGGGCAGAGCCCAGATATCATGCCCCTCACCTACCATGCTGAGAAGTCTAGACAGCCCCCTCAACACTCCACAGAGACATTGAGGAATCTTAAGTAAGACGGTGAGTATTTGAAAGGGGGTTGGGGGGCACATGGGCAGCTCAGTCGGTTAAGCGTTCCATTTTGGCTCAGATCATGATCTCACAGTTTGTGAGTTCAAGCCCCACATTGGGCTCTCTGCTGTTGGCGTGGAGCCCACTTCAGATCCTCTCTCCACCTCTCTTTCTGCCCCTCCCCCACTTGTGTTTTTCTCTCTCTCTCAAAAAGATATAAACATTTCTTTATATTGTTTCTTTAATCTTTGTATTTTTTCTTATGAAATTGAAAAATTCTCTGGGGCGCCTGGGTGGCTCAGTCGGTTGGGCGTCTGACTTCGGCTCAGGTCATGATCTCGCGGTCCGTGAGTTTGAGCCCGGCGTCGGGCTCTGTGCTGACAGCTCAGAGCCTGGAGCCTGTTTCAGATTCTGTGTCTCCCTCTCTCTCTCTGACCTTCCCCTATTCATGCTCTGTCTCTCTCTGTCTCAAAAATGAATAAACGTTAAAAAAAGAAAAAAAAAGAAAAAAAAAAAGAAAAATTCTCACTGAAGAAAATTTGGAGGTTATAGAAGGGCATAAAGTGAAAACGTAAAATCAACCTTTAACTCCACCACACAGATAACCCTGGCCAATATATTGGTATATCTGGTATATAACTTTTTACATGTTTGTGACCATTTTATGTATAAGACTATATTTTGCTTCTTTCCACTAACATCACCTCCTAGACATTTCCCTACTCTATATTCTTTTTGTTAACAAATATTAAAATTTGCAATTATTTTAGATTTACAGAAGAGTTCCAAAGACACTGCAAGAAATAGTTCCTGGGTGTCTGCGACCTAGCTTTCCCTCATGTTAACAATTTACTTTCTCTGTCTCATCTCTGTCAGAATATACTTACTTCTATCCTATTTCCACTAACTAACCTGGAAAACTGACCCGTAGTGTTCTGAGTCAGTGGACATTCCCAGCCTGAAGCAGGGGCTACTGAGTTACAGTGCATTGACCTGGAGAAGTAGGAATTCTGGGTCAAAGAAAGCAGAGAATCTTGAGTCAGGATGTGCTCCTGGACAGATGGGACTCTCAGGACCTTACGGCTTAACTTACCTATGGCAGCAGCTTTGGGCACTACTTCCAGAGGAGTCCTCACTCCCTAAGATAGTTACAAGTGGTTGGCAGGTGCTTCTCCTTATGTTTTAAAAGAGTATTAAAGCTGAGTTTCTGCATGATCTAGACCAGTTTAAACCCCGAGTCTGATCCAATATTTACTGGCATTGCTCAAAGCCAATACTGAATGATTTGTGCTCGGTTCTAAAGTACTCAGTTAAGTCCCTTGGTCCTCATAGATCATCTGAGGGAAACATCAAGTACTGGCAAAAGCCACCACTAATGGTAGGAGAAACTACCCCAAGCCTCATTCCTAGACCCTCTGCTTGTTCCTTTTCATTATCGGAAGTGCTTTCTTCCTTTAAAAAGCACTCTTGAGGGGTGCCTGGGTGGCTCAGTCAGTTATGCGTCAGACTTCAGCTAAGGTTATGATCTCGTGGTGGGTGAGTTTGAGCCCCGTATTGGGCTCTCTGCTATCAGTGCAGAGCCTTGTTTGGATCCTCTGTCTCCCTCTCTGTCTCCCTCTTCCTCCTCAAAAATAAACATTAAAAAAATCACACTTGATACTTATTTGTCCTATCTTAGGACCATCTTCACGTTATGCCATTCGTGTGTGTGTGCGTGTGTGTATGTGTGCATGTGATCTGTGTGTTTCTCGTTTTCTGCACATTTTTGAGAGTAAGACAGCATCTTCTTCAGTTTTGCAGACTGCACAGTGCTCACCATGCTATCTTGCTATTACATGGTAAATACATTTTTTTCATTTAAACATTATTTCTATACTCTTTCCCTCAGAGAAGTCATAGAGTCTTTCAGTTTTGTCTGCTTTTAGTATGCACATTTTGGTGCTTATCTCCCAACTGTTTCCTACATAGTTCTACTCCAATAATCTAATTTCATTGCAAATTACAAAAGGCTAAAATTAAAATGCCCACTCCCCTCCGCACCCAGCCAGTCTCTTCCTGTGATGAGCTGAAATGTGTCCCTCCAAAATTCAAATATTGAAGTCCTAACTCCCATTGACTCAGAATGAGACTGTATTTGGAAATACGGTCTTTAAAGAAGTGATTAAGGTAAAATGAGGTCCAATGGGTGGGCCATAATCTCCTTTGCTCGTTGTCCTTATAAGAAGAGAAGATTGGGACGTGGACAGGGACAGAGGGAAGACTGTATGAAGACATAGGGAGAAGGTGGTCATCCACAAGCCAAGGAGAGGCCTCAGAAGAAACCAACACAGGCAACACCTTGATTTTGGACTATTTGCCTGCAGAACTGTGAGGATATAGATTTCTGTTGTTTATGCCCCCAGCCTGAGTCTGTGGTACTATGTTATGGCATCCCAAGTAACCTAATAGACTTTTTTTTTTTTTTTACTAATACATTTTCTTTATCTGAAGTATAAACTGGCTTTCCCAATGTTCCTCCATATTTCTGCACTTACCAGAATTCTCTCATGCATATATATTTGGAAGTCTCTTTTCTAATACTCTCAACCCATTTTATCATCACTAAATATTTGTTTTGCTTTCTTTCTTTCCCTCTACTGGCAGTGCTGTCATTCTAGTCCACTCATTGTTGATTCTTTTTGTTTTGTTCTATTTGGTTTTTAAGTAGGTTTTATGCCCAATGTGGGGCTTGAACTCATGACTCTGTGATTAAGAGTTGCATGCTCTTCTGAGTGGGCCAGCCAGGGGCCCCAAAGTTGATTCTTATTAAATAGTCTCAGCACATTTTTCTTTATATACAGATTTCAGTATCAGATTTTTCTTTTATGATATGCTCCTATATGTACTCTGAGTACCACTCATACTGAATGATTGACAATTTGACCATGTCTTTTTATTGTTACCTCTGTTGGAAATGCCCCTTCTCTTCTCCAAGGCCTAGTAATTTGTGGATCTAGACATAAAACTATATGCCTTCTTTTCTTTTTTTATTTTAAAGTTTATTTATTTTTTCTATTAGTCTCTACACCGAACATGGGGCTTGAACTCACAACCCTGAGATCAAGAGTCACATGCTCTACTGACTGAGCCATCCAGGCGTCCCCAGAAAACAAATCATGGGGTTGCCTTCCCCATGAATGGCCCTGCTTAAGAAGAACCATGGAATTTGTTTCATGAAGATAAGAGGGGCAAGGGGCAAACTTTCTCTGAAGGAAGATGTCTGAAGATGAAGAGAGTTGAATCCAAAAGTAAAAAGTTCTATTTAGGAGAATATTTCAGCTAATGGCCATTGAGAAGCCTGCGGGTAAATTTGTTTTCCTTAAATGTTCAGAGGTCAGATAAGATAAACCAGCTGCACTTCACTGCAAGCAATATTGCCAAGTTTAGTCTTCGACTTTAACTTTTGGCAGATATGTTTGGATGCTGTACAGCTCGAAAAGCTACTAATCAGATGGTTTAAGTGTGTGTTGTTAAAAGTCAAAGATGAGTCTATATTCTGATTTTAAATAGTTTTTGTCTGTTTTTCATTGCCCATGTAATATATGCACACAGTTTTGGTGTGCCTAGATGAAATGGTATCACATATAGAGAATAAAAATAAATCCCTCTGTCCATCACCACTCATCCACTCAATCTCCATCTTCCATAAGTAAACAGCACAAAACAAAGATTGAGTGCAAATAAGTTATCATTATTAAAACATTGCAGACTTGGGGTACTTGGGTGGCTCATTTGGTTGGGTGTTCAGACTCTTGATTTTGGCTCAGGTTATGATCCCAGTGTTGTGGAGTCGAGCCCCACGTCAGGATCTGCACTGAGTGTGGAGCCTGTTGGGATTCTCTCTCTTTCTCCCTCTGCCCCTCACCCTTGCTTGCACACTTTTTCTCTGTCTCTCTCCAAAAGAAAATTAAAAAAATTGCAAACTAGGGGTGCCTGAGAGGTTTAGTCGGTTAAGCATATCACTTCGGCTCAGGTCATGATCTCACGGTTCGTGAGTTCGAGCCTCACATCATTCTCTTGCTGGATAGCTCAGAACCTGGAGCCTGCTTCAGATTCTGTGTCTCCCTCTCTGTCTGCCCCTCCGCTGTTCAGGCTCTGTCTCCATCTCCCTCTCTCTCTTAAAAATAAGCATTAAAAAAAAAAGTTAAAAAAAATTGCAAACTCAAAAAGTTTATAGAGAATGATCACATTTATACATATATATATTTATATATAAGCATATATAAATGTATATAAACATGCATACACATAAAATAAACTTTAATTATTTATGTATATCCATTAAAAACACATGGAGGGGGGTGCCTGGCTTGTTCAGTTGGTAGAGCATGGAACTTTTGGTCTCAGGGTTGTAAATTTGAATCCCATGCTGGGTGTAGAGATTACTTGGAAAAAAAAAAAAAAGACAGTTAAAAATACATAGAGGGAAGGGCGCCTGGGTGGCTCAGTTTGGTTATCCGACTCTTGATCTCAACTCAGGTCATGATCTCGTGGTTTGTGAGATTGAGCCCCATGTTGGGCTCTGTGCTGTTGGCACAGAGCCTACTTGGGATTCTCTCTCTACCTCTCTCTTTGCCCCTCCCTGCCCTCAAAATAAATAAGTAAACTTAAAAAAAAATACATGGGGGGCGCCTGGGGGGCGCAGTCGGTTAAGCGTCCGACTTCAGCCAGGTCACGATCTCGCGGTCCGGGAGTTCGAGCCCCGCGTCAGGCTCTGGGCTGATGGCTCAGAGCCTGGAGCCTGTTTCCGATTCTGTGTCTCCCTCTCTCTGTGCCCCTCCCCCGCTCATGCTCTGTCTCTCTCTGTCCCAAAAATAAATAAACGTTGAAAAAAAAAATTAAAAAAAAAATACATGGAGGGAAATACAAAAAAATTAACAGTAATTATTTCTAAGTGGTAGAGTGTTAGAATTTTTTTTACTTTATTTGTCATATTTTATACTGATCTCCACAATAAAGATATATTTCATAATCAGAAAAAAGATATCTTCATTTTTTGTTTTAAAAAATTAGAATTCCAGTTTTACTTTACCCATAAGTCGTCTATTTAAGAGTTGTTTTTCTTCTCCGCCAGCTGGTGAGAGGAAATGCTGCCAACATTTTTGGTGCCAATAATTACTTCTACATATCAAATACATCTATATTCTGAAGCAAGATAATCTTTTATCAGCAAGAATTGGATTTTATAACAATAACAATTCAGATAGGGAATATCTGATCTGATGCCTAGAGGTTTAACCAGCACCAGACCACTATTTTATTTTGGAGTGAATTAGTCTGCACTAATTTTATTAAAAAAAAAAAAAAAGAATTCTAAATCTCTCTTCTGCCAAAGGAAATATTTGGCATGAGAAAAGGCCAGTTTTATACTTGATTGGTAGCATATTGTGATTTAATGAGTTAGAATTATAGTCTTTAGCTTTGTTCTTAACAAACTGACTGATTTTAGAGAAAGAAAAAGAAAGTGCAGGGAGGGGCTAGAAGAAAATACATTTCCAGGCACTGACAGAAGAACTGCTTAAAATATCTTCTGAGTGGCAAATCCTAATTGCCCAAGTCCTGATGTTTAGCTCCATGTGAACAGGTGCACAGGCACCTTAAGTCCTCATTTGCAAAACTGAGTGCATCATCTTCTCCCTACACATCTGTCCTCTATTCGTTGGTTCCCCGACATGAGAGTAAAACCTTCCTCCCCAAGACCAAGATTATGGAAACCAATTTGACAATAAATTTCATATAATAAAAAAAAAAAAATAATAATCTCTAAGTCTGGGTGGGAAGAATGGAGGAATGGGCACAACATCTTCCCCTGGAAAGACACACTCCTGCCAAAATTCCATAATTTGAATTTCATCATGAGGAAACATGGGCAGTCGACAGAATAACTGGCTAGCATTCTTCGACAGTATCAAGGACGTGAAGGACAAAGGAAGGCTCAGGAACTGTCCCATATAAAGGAGACTAAGGAAACATGGCAGCTAAATGTACTGTGGAATCCTGGATGACACAGAAAGGCATCAGTGGGACAATGTCTTTGGGGTCAGCTGATGAAGGGAAGGTCAATAGGTAATTTTTGGTGCTATTTTATACTGTTTTGTAAGCCAGTTATTTCAAAGTGAAAATTTTAAAAATTTAAACATCACAAAAAAAAAATACCAATTTGCAGAATGGTACCCCATGCTAACAGAATGACAACACTGAAGAAACGAGGAATGGACATGTACACCTGGTTTAGGAATGCTGGTTCATGCAGGGCACATGGGGAGTTGACCCTGGAAAGCGTGGCTAGAGTCAGATGTGAGAGGGGTTAAATGTCACCCCGGAGAGCAAAATTTTAACAGCTAGAAAATTGGGCTTTTGTGTAAAGGAGTGGATTCCCCTTCATTCTCTCCCTCCAGATTCTGAGAGGCATTTGATTTTTTTAAACAACAAAAATTGTGAATGCTATTGTTATTTTCAGTTGTGTAAGATGACAGTCAAGCCTAACATCACGTACAGAAAATGCATTTTGGAATAAAACATACGTGTAGTAAAAAAAAAAACAACACCAAAATCTGAATCATTTTGATTCTACATTCTCCTCCCTGCCTCCTCTCTCCTATTCTCCCATGCCCCATTTGTCACTTGCCAATTCTCTTTCTTTTTTTAAGTGTTTATTTAAATTCCAGTTAGTTAACATACAGTGTAGTATTAGTTTCAGGTGTAGAATTTAGTGATTCAACATTCTCAACACCCAGTGCTTATTACAACAAATGCATTCCTTAATCCCCATCACCTATTTAACCTATCCTGTCACCTACCTCCCCTCTGGGAACCATCAGTTCTCTGTAGTTAAGACTGTTTCTTGGTTTGCCTCTGTTTTTCCCCCCTTTATTCATTTGTTTTGTTTCTTAATTTCCATAAATGAGTAAAATCATATAGTATTTGTCTTTCTCTGACTTACTTCGCTTAGCATTATACTCTAAGCTCCGTCCATGTCATTGCAATTGACAAGATTTCATTCTTTTTGATGACTAAGTAATATTTCATTGTATATATTTACCACATCTTCTTTATCTATTAATCAGTCGATGGACATTTGGGCTCTTTCCATAATTTGGCTATTTGATAATGCCAGTATAAACATCGGGGTTCATGTATCCCTACGAATTAGTATTTTTGTGTCCTTTGGGTAAATACCTAGTAGTGCAATTGCTGGATTGTAGGGTAGTTCTATTTTTAACTTTTTGAGGAACCTCCATACTGTTTTCTACAGTGGCTGCATCAGTTTGCATTCCCATCAACAGTGTAAGAGGGTTCCCCTTTCTCTGCATCCTCGCTGACACTCATTGTTTCTTGTGTTGTTAATTTTAGCTATTCTGACTGAATGAGGTGATACCTCATTGAAGTTTTGGTTTGTACTTCCCTGATGATGAGTGATGTTGAGCATCTCTTCATGTGTCTGTTGGCCATCTGGATGTCTTCTTTAGAGAAGTGTCTATTCATGTCTTCTATATGTGAAATCTATATATGAAATCCTTTAGTGAAGGGTTAGGGTGATTTCAAAAGGACTGTAGAGGGGCACCTGGGTGGCTCAGTTAGTTAAATGTCCGACTCTTGATTTCAGCTCAGGTCACAATCTGACAAAGTGAAATTGAGCCTGGCAACGGGCTCTGGGCTGACAGTGCAGAACCTGCTTAGAATTCTCTGTGTGTCCCTCTCTCTCTCTCCATTTTCCCTGCTCATGCTCTCTCTCTACCTCTATGTCTCTCTCTCAAAATAAATATACATTTTTTGAAAAAGCACTTTACAGTAGAGGAGGGACAAGTGTTAAAGTTTTAGCCAACTTGCATTAGGAGGCAAGTCCTGCATATACTTCCTCCACTTTGGATGTGGCTTACATTTGCACCAGCACCCTGTGCTCCCCTTACTCCCACATGTACCTCAGGTATACTTCATGTATCTTGGTGCAGTAACCTCAGCTTCCCTGGGGAAATTTCAGTCCCTGTGCATAAGAGAAGATTTAGATCAGAATGACTCTCTGGGCTTCAGATCTAGGTGGATGAGGTGGGTGTGTTTAAACTGGCTGTACATTGCTGTTCTGTCATGTGTGTGTGTGTGTGTGTGTGTGTGTGTTGGGTCTGGTGACTGGGTAGTCCCTTGAGTGTGGGTTCATGTATATCTTCTACTTAAGAGTTCAATCTTCCCTCTGGTAAGACTAATGAGGTTGTTGGTTTCTTAATTGGTTGGCAATAAATGAGGACATTCCTCAAAGACATTAATTTTTCTGGATAAATCTTGATTTAAACATGTATTGCTATTTTCCCTACTAGCATAGTTCTGGTTCTGCCTTTAGACACAATAGTCCTATCATCATGCTGAGATGCAAAGTTTCTTTCTAAATTTGCTCTGGGGGAAACAGCTGCAACACAGATAAATTTTACTGGTTGATCTCTGCCTCAACTTGTGCAAGGTAGTAATATTTATTAAAGTATCTTGATTTAAAGGATGTCCCTCTTGGGGCACCTGGGTGGCTTGGTTGGTGAATTGTCTGACTCTTGGTTTCAACACAGGTCATGAGCCTGCTGTTCATGAGCTTGAGCCCTGTGTTGGACTCCATGCTGACAGCATGGAACCTGCTTGGGATTCTCTCTCTTCCTTTCTCTCTGTCCCTCCCCTGCTTGCTCTCTCTCTCAAAATAAATAAATAAATAAACTTAAAAAATAAAAAAAATAAATAAAGGATGTCCTTCTTATCAAAAGGTGAGGAGGAGGGTTACTGGTTATCTTTGCCATTTAACTATTAATGTTGGTGTGAGAGAAGCTGATTTCAGAAAAATAGGTAGTTTCAAACACCTGATATTTTAGGTCTTTTTTTGCAGAAAGGTCTTTGTAGCAAGGAAACAAAAGTAATATCTGACTACCCTAAGCACAGGATAGCCGTGGCTGCAGTTCCTGGTGTGGCTAAGATCCCTTTTCTAAGTTTTACTACCCTTCCTTCCTCTTCCATTAAAGGCTGCTGCCAGAAGTGAGATTCGTGTTGGCCCTGAATGCAGATTATTGTCAGGCATGGTAGTCTTAAGAATGGGAGAAGTAGCCCTAGAAACCTCATACCCGATGATGAAATGATTAATCTTAAGAATAAAGTGGAGAAAGCCTGCCAGTCAGAACCTGATTTTCTGCACATGGGCACTACCAAGAAGGAGTTCACAAAAAGATTTTGTGGATTGTTGATTATATGCGTGTTGAGGTCAGGAATGAGTTAAGACTGAATCCTGATGCAATTCTGGTTCTATTTTCCTTTGTCTTTTCCATTGTACCCACCTAAGTACAGATACTTCAGAACATAATCCCAGTTATGGCTAGAAGTTCAAAACTTAAGATAGGACTTTCAGTCCCAATCCTTAGGGGTCACAAGATTCTTGCTTCCAAATTTGAACTGATTTCATTTCCAAATTTGAAACATCAAATATGAAACATGGCCTTACCTGCACCTTTTATGATGAGAATACAAACTTCTTTAGGAAAAAAACTCACTTAAACATGAATATCTGCTAAACACTTTAGCTATTTAGTTTTTTTTTTTAAACAGAATTCCATTTGAATATATGTAAAAGTAGAATTTGTTTTTATTTAATATATTTTTATTTTATATAAATAATTTTCATTATTTTTTCTATATCTTATCTATCTATCTACCTATCTATCCATCTAGTTTCAATCCAGGTTATTTAACTCTTGAATCTTTAAGTGCTCCATTAAGTACATCATTGAATTGTAAGCAAATGTTTTTGGCTTTCAATTTTTTTTTCTAGCACTTTTCCATGTGTTTCATTGATTTTAAGGAAGCTGTTGAATTTTAAATAGTTCATTAAAAATTATGTGTCCAACAGAGATATGAAAATTGTTGCTTGGTTATGCACATACAACTAAGAGGTAAATATATAAAATATCTTAGCAATGAAAGTATTATCTTTATCTCTCAAAGACACAACTACTAAAACACATTTTTCTTCCTTAACAGTTTGTAACTCCCTTAGGGTTAATGGATGTTATAAATAACCATGAGGCATTTGGAAGAGTGCTTTTTAATAACAACACTGTTTATCTCCCACAAAATAAATACTCCAAAGGGCTAGTACTTCTATCCCTAAGCCAGTGCCTTCTGGAATTGATTCCATCATAAAAGTCCATTATTTTCAATTCAAATAAAATAATTATTGAGACAGAAAGTAATAATTGATTTTTTAAATTAAAAATTTTTTTAATTTAAATTGATTTTAAATTTCTAAATTTGTCAAAAACTGTTTTAAGTTACTGTGGGTAGCATTTATCCTGAGTAGCAGTATAAATCAAAAAGTTTACTGTTAATCTATTTCATGATTAGACTAGTATTTCTCAAATTTGAGTAATGTAAAGAAGCCTTTAAGGGGAAGAAAATTATCAAGGATTCCTAGAGTTGACACATATCATTTTGATGTCATTGTAATTGTCGTCATAATATTTATGTGTATGTAGCTAAGAAATCCACATGACACCTAAGTACATTTATATATTAAGCTCAGAATTGTAAAGCTGATACAATTCCTTTATTTTATTTTATTTTATTTTATTTTATTTTATTTTATTTTATTCTTGAGAGAGAGAGAGAGAGATTGTGAGTTGGGAAGGAGCAGAGAGAGGGAGATCGAGAACCTGAAGCAGACTCCAGGCTCTGAGCTGTCAGCACAGATCCTGATGCAGGGCTCAAACTTGTGAACCATGAGATCATGACCTGAGCCGAAGTCAGACGCTTAACTGACTGAGCCATGCAAGCTAATACAATTCCACTTGACAGTATTTAATTTGCTGGATGTTTGCTGAAATTAAAAAGCACATTTGAGGGTTAATAATGGAAAATTCAGTCACTGTTTTACTTGATATTTTTTATTTTGAACATAGTGACTCATCATCTGAATCACTGTCATTACCATAGTTGGTTATTTATTATTTTATTTTAAACAATGATTTTGTTTTTAACCACTACAATTGATTGGAGCAACAATCAAGTTAATTGTTCACTATAAAACACAAGAGAAAAAAAATTGAAAATGCCACTGACTGAACACCCTTAAATATATATTAACTTTTATATATAATGCTTGTACATTGTTGCAAGTTGGTACATTCAAAGGCAGAATCGGAGCAACATTTTTACTTGTAATACCAACTGAGCACTGGCTGAATGGGCTGAGCAGGCTCTTTGTAACCTCTAAATATCTTTTGAATTATAAACCCTCTGAAAATCCAGCTGTCCTACCGCAAATTCTATTCCAACTGCTGTGAAATCTTTGTTTAGTGAACAAAAGCATCAT
Organism: Leopardus geoffroyi; assembly: GCF_018350155.1. Classification (NCBI taxonomy): domain Eukaryota; kingdom Metazoa; phylum Chordata; class Mammalia; order Carnivora; family Felidae; genus Leopardus; species Leopardus geoffroyi. The sequence continues at coordinate 54,775,757 of NC_059332.1, forward strand.
TTACCTTATTTGATTCCAATGAATCCTTTTCATGTTTAAGTTCACCTCTATTGTGTTTTCAATAGTACTTTATTTTCTACTCTGGTTTGTTTTCACAATATCAAATCAAACGTTGACTATTAAATATTTTAAGAAACCAAAGTCTTACTCTTGAGAATGTCTTGCAATTGAAAATTATGCAAATTATGACTGCAAGATAGAAGCTCCTTTTATCTGTATAACTGTTGAAAAAAATCTGAATTAAGAACAATGGCAATGCAGCATGATGATTGACATTTTGACTTTAGAACTTGTTAATCTAAAGGCAGATAGACATGTTTAGCAACGCACGGCAAATCAAACCATGTCATTTCAGACGATCGTATGACACCAGTGGGATTGGTGTCATATGCAGTGGCTGGCACTGAAGTCATATAGCACCATTTGGAAATAACATTGTCTTCCAGATGACACAGGATATGCTTTTTATTAAACTTTTCAAGCTTATCATAGAAGATTGAAGGAAAAAATGGAAATTATGTTGAATGAAGGAACCCCAGAGATTCAACCGGTTTGAGAAATCCTGGGTTAGATCATACAAATAAAAGTGCTTTGAAAACTATAATGTGTGGGGCACCTGCATGGCTCATTCAGTTGAGCGTCCGACTTCAGCTCAGGTCACGATCTCACAGCTCGTGAGTTTGAGCCCCGCATCAGGCTCTGTACCGACAGCTCAGAGCCTGGAGCCTGCTTCTGCTTCTGTGTCTCCCTCTCTCTCTGCCCCTAACCCACTCGCATTCTGTCTCTGTCTCTCTCAAAAATAAATAAACTTTAAAAAAATTAAAAAAAAATTAGAAAAAAAGGAAAATTATAATGTGCTCCACAAATGCCAATAGCATTATTATTAGGAAACAGATATAATTGGAAAAGTCTGGAGTTAATAATATTATGTTTTTATAATATAAAAATGCTTGGATTAACTCTACATAGCAAACTCTAAAAATGCTCACATTAACTCTACATAGAAAATTCCCACAATAAAGATCATTACACAGAGTTTCCAAGAAAACAGCTGTTCCTATCACTCCACTGGAAAAAGCACAAAACAACCTCATTCCTTCATAAATATACTCTGAGGAAGACTGACCTTGGTTCTAAGAGTTGCCTGTGTGGCGGGGTATTTGTGTGGGTTGGGGGGAGGGGGCGGTATTGAATTGGAAGGGAAGAAGACTGCCCTGTGAAAGAGACCGGACATTTGAGTTGGGAGCCCATTGCCTGGTGTCTCGTGGGGTAGAGGGGTCTGGACAGAGAGCAGCAGGTGTGAAGCCCACCTAGGGTGGAGTCCCAAGTGCATACTGCATTGCTTCTGGGCCACTGATCCTAAAATATTTAACTTCATAGGCAAAAAACATGTTCCTTCTAGACGGATGAGGTTTTTAACCACATGAGCCCTCGGCTGACAGATTATGTTTTACTATTCCAAGAGAAGAAAATGCAGATGATGGGATTCCACATGTGGTAGGAATGTCCTTTCTCTCCATGCTTTGGATAACCCTGAACATCGATGCTGGAGTGTTTAGATTAGTCAGAGTGGATTTATTTTTTTACTTTTTTATTTCCATTTTCTAGAATGTTAAAATCATTATCTAGCTGAGAATGTTAACTTTTGGATATGATGATCAGTCAGTTAGTCAAGTTGGAATGAAATCTTGGCATCATAATGGGATCGTATTTACACCTACTTCAGTTTCCAAAACTCAGCCAACTGAGAGAAAATATTTTCATCAGGAATTTTAGTGGGAAAGCCAAAATCTAGAGTGAAAACACATCTTCTGTGAAGGATTACATCATAAAGCGTAAGAGGACCCATCTGGAATTAAGGATAAATACAGAAGAGTTCAATTCAGTTCAGCAGACAGCTATGCCAGGAACTGTGGCAGAGGCAGGAGTGAATGAGATAGTTGGCTTGATCTACAGGAGCTCATGGTGTAAAGGAGCTCATACTGGTCTCATATTACAAATTCAAATATTTGGGGTGGTGTCACTGCAAAGAAAAACTGATGTTGCCAAGATCCAGTTAAATTCATGTGGACTCACTAATTTATTTTAGCAGGTTATATGGACAGTACATTATTGAAAAATGCCATCAATTAATTATAGAGCAAAAAGCAAATTTGTACTTGAAGATAGTTTTTTGATTACTTCAATTCTTATGTTCCCTTTCTCTAAATTCCTTTAAACACAAATAAGATGATTCTAAGTAGATGGGTCTAGTTCAGTGGATTCCAGTCAGCTGAAATTTAAATAGGGAAAGAACAATAAGGGACATTCTACTAAGTTGTTAGGGACCAAATGGGGTTGTGTGCTTACTTAAAATAGGTATTTCTTATACTCTTTGGATATCCTGAGCTGGCATAAATAATTAACACTGTAATAAAATAAATTCTGCCCCAAATGTAATCTGATGCAGAGTAATGAAATGCCTCAAGTTATTGTTAGGATAATTATCCAGAAATGGTAAGTAGTGCTTATAAATACTAGTATCTGAAATTATTTCCCCATGGCTAAACCAAGGTCAGACTTTTTCTGTATTCATTATTAGTCTTCTGTATTTATAAACAGCATTGAGTGGATAATTTACTGGATGTTTTCATGAAATTCATTTCACACCCTTCATTCATCCCTACACACGCTCACACACCATATGGATAAACTCAAAGCAGAGGTATTGGGTTAAACCCCACATAGTTCCTATCCCATGTCTCCTTCTTCAGCCCCAGTCTCAGATTCAGGATTCTGAGATGAGCTCCATACTGTGTTATCCCAAGTGAGAGGGCCAGCCTAGTGCATCCAACTTCCAGGTGTCTGGGCTGATGAAAAGCCCCAAGTGGGACAAACTTCATGGGAGGCTCAGGCGACTCCCTCCCTCTACCAGGTCATTACAGCAAGAGGTGAATGACACCGGCAAGTGGAGGTGAGAATTTAGGGGAAGGTGGTGACTCTCAAGAAAAAAGACATGGATCTTGACACCTGAGAGGTTCAGAGATGAGGAAGACAAGGAAGAGGACCTGTATCATAAGAATGAGCTCCTGGTCCCAGGAGAATGGATGGAAGTGGCTGGGGACTTCACACTGAGTCTCCATGAGTCCATGCTTGGAACTCTCCGTCCCTATTACAATGTCAGCTCTGTCTTGGGTCTAATAGGGAGAGAAAGGAGAAGGCATAAGAGTTTTGGAGGGATATGAAGTGGGGATGAGATGTGGGTTGGAGGGGGGAGGAAATAGGAGTAAAGAAGAATAATAAAAGGAACATTCATGTTCCCCTGATTGAGCATAATCACTAGAACAGGACCAGAACCTTCAAAGTCCATGTACCCACACAGTGCATCCTCCCCTTTCCCCCACTTAGTTAACCACTATCTTGAATTTTGTATGAATCACTCTCTTGGGTTTTTTCTTTTTTAGTTTTTAAAAAACTTATTTAAGTAATCTTTACATCTAAGGTGGGGCTCTGACTCATGACCCTGAGATCAAGAGTCTCATGCTCTTCCAACTGAACCAGCCAGGCGCCCCACTCTCTGCTTTCTTGATAATTTTCCACTTGCAGTATGTATCCCTGAACAATATATTATTCCATTTTTTTAGTTTTTATATAAAGGCTGAATTGTATTCAACAAGAGACAGATGGCACACTCAAAATAACCTAATTGAAAGACAGAATTTGCAGAGACTATTTACAAAGATGTGGGAGTAGGGAACCATAAGGGATAGCCTAACCAAGTAGGGCTTAATTGAAGTTGCTGTTTTAGTGTGTGTGGACCTGAAAAGTAGAGATGGGAGCTGTTCCAGACCCAGGGTGAGGGTCACCTTGAAAGAGCAAGGACAGGTTGAGAACACAGGCAGCTCTGCAGGGAAGCAGCTAGCAGAATCAATACTTTGATCTCACTTTCTTCTCTCCTTCCCATCTCCTGTTAGGGCTCCCAAAGTAACTTTTGAAGCTATGAAAGCAGGGGCACCTGGCTGGCTCAGTTGGTGAAGCATACAAGTCTTGATCTCAGAGTTCTGAGTTCGAGCCCCATGTTGGGCATAGAGATTACTTAAAGATAAATCTTAAAAAAAAAAAAAGTTCTGGAAGCAGAACGCAGAAGGCACAGGAAGATATATGGTCCATGCCAGTCAGGATCAGAGAGTATGGGAGAGGGCGGGAGTGTAGGGTGAAGGGTGGAATGGAAGAGATCTAGTACATAGATATATACTCCTTAGACTTGCTTTTTCTTCAACATATTTCTGAGATTCACCCATGTTGATGTATTTACTTTAATTGTAGTTCATTCATTTCTTTCAGTTGGTGTTAATGTTTCTTTCTTTAATTTTTAATTTTAATTCCAGTATATTTAGCATAAAGTGTTATATTAGTTTTAGGTATACAGTATAGTGATTCAACACTTCCATATATTACTCAGTACTCATCATGCTAAGTGTGCTCTTAATCTCCTTCACCTATTTCACCCATCCCCCAGCCTTCCCTCTGGGTAACCATCAGTTTGTTCTCCATAGTTAAGAGACTGTTTCTTGGTTTGCCTTTTTTTTTTTCTTCCTTTGTTTCGTTTCTTCAGTTTTGCATATGAGTGAAATCATGTGGTACTGTCTTTCTTTGACTGGCTTATTTCACTTAGCATTATACTCTCTAGCTCCATCCACGTTGTTGCAAACATGTAGTTCATTCATTTCTACTGTCTTTGTTTGTTTTATTCCATTCTGTGAATTGACTACAATTTATTCACCCGTTTTCCTGATGATGGATAGTTTTCAGTGTTTTAATATCTTAACGTTGTTATGAACATTCTTGTTAAGGGTTTTTGATGTCTATGCATGAAAATCTCTCTAGAGAATACACTTAGAGTAGAATTATTATATATACTGAGACAAAGGGTTAGATTTACCAGATGATGCCAAATTGTTTTTAAAAGTAGTTGCATTAGGGGCACCTGTGTGGCTTAGTCGGTTAAGCATCTGACTCTTGGTTTCACCTCAGGTCACGATCTCATGTTTGTGGGTTTGAGCCCTATGTCAGGCTCTGCCTTGGTGGTGCAGAGCCTGCATGGGATTCTCTCTCCCTCTTCCTCTCTCTCTCTCTGCCCCTCCCCCACTTGTGCTGTCTCTCAAATAATAAATAAATAAACTTAAAAAAAAATCTTAAAAAGGGGCCTCTGGGTGGCTCAGTTGGTTAAGCATCCGAATTTGGCTCAGGTCATGATCTCACCAATCCCAAGTTTGAGCCCCGTGTTGGGCTCTGTGCTGACAGCTCAGAGCCTGGAGTCTGTTTCAGATTCTGTGTGTCCATCTCTCTCTCTCTGCCCTTCCCCCACTTGCGCTCTCTCTCTCTCTCTCTCTCTCTCTCTCTCTCTCAAAAATAAATAAACATTAAAAAATTTTTTTTAAATCTTAAAGTAGTTGCACCAATTAATACTCCTACCTACAGTAGGAGTTCCTTGTTAATACTCGATATTTTCAGATTTAAAATGTTTTCCCATCTAGTGGATATAGATTATTACTTCACTGTGGTTTTAACTTGCACTTCCCCAATTGCTAATGTGGTTGAACATATTTTTGTATGTTTATTGATCATTTATGTTTCTTCTGTTGTGAAATACCTGTTCAGGGTTGTTCTTCCCCCTCTTTTCTATTGTGTTTTTATCTTTTTTCTATTGATTGTATTCTGATACTAATCCTGTGTTAATCATATCTAACAAGTTTCTTTTCCCAATTTGTGGGTGATTTAAAAAAATATATCTTTATGTGTTTCTTAAACCTAAGTTCTTAATTTTAATGTGGCTGAAATTACCAATATTCCCCTTTTAGGTTTGTGCTTTTTAGGAAAGTTGTGGTGCAAAACTTACCATTTTAACCAATTTTTAGTGTACAGTTCAGTGGCGTTAAGTTCATTCACATTGTTGTGCAACCATCACCGCTGTCCATCTCCAGAATGGCTTGTGCTTTTTCATAATATCTTATTTAAGAAATTCTTTGCCATATTAAGACCATCCATATATTTGCTCTAAATTCTTAAAGTTTTTCCTTTCACATGTAAGTCATTTAACCATCTGGAATTGATCTTTGTGTATAGCGAGAGGTAAGAAATATATTTCCCCCATATAGATAGCCAGTGGTCACAGGACCATTTAGAATCATCCATCTTTTCTCTGAGTCATAGAGTGGACGTGTCCTATACCAAGTTTCTTCATAAGTGTAGGTCCATTTCTGTTTTTTTTTTTTCTGTTGCTATTGTTGATTTATTACTGTCCCAATATCACATTGTCTTAAATACTATGGAATTATGATATGCCTTCCATCTGCCTGAAATGTTATTCTTCTAAAGATACACATAACTAAATCCATAATTTTCTTATGGTCATATCCTTAGCTAGTCTTTCCTGACTACCCTTTTCAAAATTTCAATGCCTCTTCCAAACGCTTTATATCCTCATACTCTGCTTTAATTTTTTTTCTGCTTAGCAGTTATTATTTAACATAGTAATGTGTATTCTTCTCTTCTTTGTTGTCTCTCTTTTCCACTAGAATATAAGGTTTGTGATGGCTGGGATTTTTGGCTGTGTCATCATTCTTGTATCCCTGACATAGAAAATATTGCCTGGCACTTAGTAGGTAATAAATTAGTATTTCTAAAACAAGTCACATAAGTTTGATACGTGGAAGGGTAATCTTTTCTCCCTGTACTTTCCTTTAAGAATATGCTTTTTCTTGGGGCACCTGGGTGGCTCAGTTGGTTAAGCGTCAGACTCTTGATCTTGGCTCAGGTAATGATCTTGAGGTTCGTGAGATTGAGCCCCATGTTGGGCTCTGTGCTGACAGCGTGGAGCCTGCTTGGGATTCTCTCTCTCTCTCTCTCTCTCTCTCTCTCTCTCTCTCTCCCCCCGCCCCTCCAGCGCTTGCACTTTTTCTCTCTCAAAATAAATAAACATTAAAAAAAAGGAATATGCTTTTTCTCTACTTCTCTTGCTACTTAATGCTCGACTAATAAAAGCAATCTGAAACAAAGGGATAAAAACAAAGTGCTCCTTCAGGTTTCTTTCTTTGCCATGTCCAGAGGTGGGCAGTGAAATGAAAAGGGTGGAGAGATCAGTATTGGCTAACTGTATTATTTTATGGGTCAGCTATCCTGCTGGAAATACCTCCTGTCTTTGCTTTCATTGGCAAGCAGAGCTGGCTGGACCTAGAGTTTATAGAGTCATCACTGGATAAAGAAATGTACCAGACCTTTGGTTTTTAGGGCAGCATACCCTGCATAGGGGAAGAATGAGCACTCATTTTGATTTGCTAAGCATGGTAACGAAAATCTTGGTTGTAAGTACGACACATTGCAGGACATAACTCTTGGAGCTGTGGAGTCATCTAAGAGTGAATGCCCCTCTGTGGGACAGTCTGCCTGTAGCTGGGTGATGTCCAGGGCAGGCACTGAATTTAGCAGTGATGATTATGGAATTTTCATCAGAGATGGTACTCTGTGCTTACTATAGGCTAAACTTGGGACCCAAGTTATTCTGGAAGGAATGTGTATGTAGTTTTCAGATGAGGACTTGAAGTTTTATATGTTGAGCCACCTTTGATTCAAACCATCTGTTGCATGGCAAGCTGAACCCATCAGTTTTTTCATGCATCTTTCATATTTTACATCAAATTCAAAATAATAGATATTTGTAGGGGTTACAAAGATGAATGATGCTCTGGTCCCTGTTTTTGAGATGCTTATGGTCTAATGGAAGTAAAAGTTATATGTTTATATGTGTTTTTCCTCCCATGGATTATGAGGTTAAGGTCTGTAATTTATGTGCATCTTGGTTGCCAGGGCTGAGCATTGTGTTAATTAATTTTTTTTGATGAAAATAAATACATGAAAGAGATTACAGTGATTTACCAAATATGGCTACTGAAATGTATGACACTGTTGTCCATTATTGGTGCTGTGATAGGTAGATGCATATTACAGTTGCCTCTGGATACAGAAAACACTCTTTACAGTGAGGTAGTGACCAAAGGAGTGTACTTTGAGGAGTGTGTTCATCAAATCATACAGTAGTTCACATTCTGAAAAGATTAAGAACTTCTGTGGTATAGGGATATAATATAAGAATTATACTGTATGGAATTTCAAAGAGCATGGTGGTTTACATGAGGAGCAACCCAGGTGGCAGAAGCAAAGGCTCAATAGGATGGAGGAGGGCAGCTTTTGATCCTTGAAGGAGAATTTTTTTTACATAGAATTTTTTAAAATTTTTTTACATTTATTCATTTTTGAGAGACAGAGAGAGACAGAGCACAAGTGGGGGAGGGGCATAGAGAGAGGGAGACACAGAATCTGAAACAGGTTCCAGGCTCCCAGCTATCAGCACAGAGCCCAACATGGGGCTCAAACTCACAAACCGGGAGATCATGACCTGAGCTGAAGTTGGATGCACAACCAACTGAGCCACCAAGGTGTCCCCAAGATGTGTTTGAATAATTAAAATAGAACTTTAAAAATACCAGAAAAATACTACTGCACTGCCAGTGGCTTAGTTGCTATCAATGTAAAGCATTTGTTATTTTTGCAGTAGACCAATTTTTTTAGACTGGACTGAAGATAAAGCTAAGAAAAGTTAAATAAAAACTATGTATAGCTCAGAGTGGCTGTCTTGCACCTAAAATTCTATTTGCGACGGATACCATCTGCCCGGATCGTAAGAGGAGGGGAGGTTGTGGATTGGTGTACATTTGGAGGGAGAAGGAGTTGCAGAGGGCAGCCTCCTTCTGGAAGTCAGAAGCATTGCAGAAAAATATACTGGTATGGTACCACTATCTTTTGTTCATTCTCACCAACCATGAAATTTTATTGCTTGAAACAAAATGTTAACAGTGCCTGTCCCTGGGTGATGGCATAAGTAGATAGCAACATCATAGGTGGGTTTTCTTTTTGACAGTTCCCAAAATTTCTACAGTTTTATTTACCAGGAAAAGTAACTTGAAAATGACTGTTGTCAGTTTTTTTTGTTTTGTTTTTTTTTTGTTTGTTTTTGCAAAATTGGGCTCATATGACATACGTGGTTTTATGTATTCTGCTGTGAGTAGTATCTTGAGCATTTTCCTGAGTCAATATTCTTCAAAAACATATATTTTGAATGGTTGTGTAATGTCCCATGACACAACTATATCATTGCTCATTTATTCTTTTTTCTGGGTTTTCACTCTTATAATGATGTAATGAAGTTACTTGGACACAGATTTTTGTGTCCATTTCTGCATAGATTCATATAATTGAAATTATTTGGTCAAACTGTATGAATTCTTTTAGGGCTCATAATACACATTACTATATTGTACTCCAGAATTTTAGCACCAAGATCAGTTCCTATGTGAGCTCATTGTACTGGACTTTGTTCAGCACTGGGTATTTCCATTGTAAAATCCTTGCCAATTTGGGGAAAATTTCTTTGTTCTCAATAACAAACATTTTTTCACATTTTATTGGCTATGAGTTATTTGCTGCTGTTCTTTTTCCAGTTTTCAATTTGTGTCAGGATTTTTTCTAATTAATTTACACAAGCTCTTTGCATCTTGATGGTATTAGTTACGGTAAACTTTCCCTCTAGTTTTGGTTTTTTTTAGATGCCCAATTTTACATTTTTACAGTGAAATCTTTAGATTTCTTTGTAATTTATTTACCTTGCTTTCCTATCCAGAGATCAGATGAACATTCAAATAAATGTTCTTATCGTCTGTGCTCCAGATTTTTTCAGGCAGCTCTCATGCTTTCAGATACCTTCTTTGTACCAGGTGATGTTAATTATGTTGTCTGATACAGACAGGAAAGCATTAAAGTGAGGCACTGTTGTCATAACACGTAATTAGTACAGTATGCTGGTTAGCACTGTGGTGTTTGGGGACATTCTCCCTCACTTTGAACGTGGCTCTGTCATCTTTGAGATAACTTCTTTCCCTGTTCTACGGTTTCCTTATCTGTAAAATGGGTTAATAATAAGCCTATGTCACAGGGTTATGAGAATAAAATGAATTGATATGGAAATCACTTAGAATGTGTCCTGATACAAAGTCAATGCTAGCCACATTTTAGTCCATGATAGGTATGTTCTTTGAAATCTGATACCGTTTCAATATATTTTGCATTTCTAGAAACTTGAACATTTCATTTCAAAGCGCTCTTCACCTGCAATAATTACCTTTACTAGATCTTTCCTCAGCTACTTTAGTGAGACACGCCTCCTACAGGCCACAGGTGAAGCTTATTTCCAGCTCTTGAAAACCATACAGACCTCAGTCGGAGAGCTGTTGTGGCTGACTCACCGCTTCTGTTCGACCCCTACTTCTTCCCTCTGAGTCGAATCTCTTCTAATTTCTGTAGGCTCGGAGCTATTTCTGCGTGTGTGCATTCATTCTAATTCCAGTTTTTTTCGGGGCGCTTACTATGCGCGAGGCGTGGAAGGGGAAGAAATGAAGGTACAATCTGTTTTTACTCGGCTTGACGTCCCATAGAAAAATCAAAATATGTACTATATATAGGCTAACTAAGGTTCATCTTTTAGCTTCTATTTTCTCATCTGTAAAATGGGGGTAATATCTCAAGGTCGCTGAAAGATTAAGGAAAAGAACAGAACCTCTAATACTGAGCAGTTCCGTAAACGCCCATTCCTCCCTTCCTCTGCTAGCTCCACAGTCCAGCCTGTGGATTAAAGCGCCACACTCTTGGGAGTCTGGAAATTCTGCCGATAGCCTTCCAGTTCCCCAATTGCAATCGTCAAAAAGCTACCGACTGCACATACAGGCCGTGCAGCTTTTAATTTGGAGACACAAACAGTCCTACTTAAAAAACTTTAAGCGGGCAACGTGGATTACACACCCCCAGGAACCGAGGGGCGCCACATTGAGCATGCGCAGGGCGCGCGCTAGGTGGGCGGGAGGTTTGAAGGGCGGGCTTTGTGGTCCAGTCACTTCCGTTTCCGGCCCTATATGAACTCTCCCGCCATCTGACAAAAGCGCTTATCGGCGTTTCTGCATATCGTGTTTGGTGTGGTTGCAGGTAAGAGGATCTCCTGTGGTTTTACCACGGACATTAGTTTTGGTGTTAAGGCTTGCAGGTCGAGAAAGAAGGGAGAGCACTTTGCGAGCTGTGGGAACAGAAGAATGACATCCTGGGGTGGGTGTATTGAGTATTGGTTGGTTGAGGCAGAGACGCAGGTGTCAGCGAGCTAAGGAGAGAACAGCTTCGTCGGAGGAGTCCTCAGGTAGGATTGAGGGGCTTAATTTTTATAGGAGTTTGAGGATGTTTTCTAAAAGGGGTTCGGAAGGACTGGATTAGAAAGACGTGTTCTATTTTCCGGGGTCATAATATAGGAAGTGATGAATTGGACCCGGACCATTAAGCCTCTTCTCTGGAAAGCCAGAATCTACCGCGCTTTCCTCCGAATTTACGATTGCAACGGGTTTAAAATCTCATCTTAACTCTTGGGACTGTAGAGATCTAAGGACGGTGGTACACAGACCTATAGTGAACTGGCAATATCGCTTGACTTTGACTTTGATGTTGCTGGAAGTTATGACCACCACCTGCGTTTCACCGTGCACACCCCCCCCCCCTTCCCTACAGAATTGTTACAGGTGTGTTGTAGAAAATCTGGAAAATCCAGAAAGACGTATTGCCTCGGGGTGACCACTTTAACCTTTTATGCATGCCCTTCAGTTTTTTGCTGTGTATGTGGAGTTGTTTTTTGCGCTTGTTGTTTGTTGTTTTCAACTCCATTTGCCATCCTTTTAACCCTTTTATGTTTCCTTCCAAGATGATGAGATGCAGTTTTCTGGAGGAAATCGGAGAAGACTGAGGTTGGGAGGTGACCAAAGGAATGCTTGCTATCCTCATAGCCTTCAGTTTTACTTGGAGCCACCTTCTGAAAACATATCTTTGATTGAGTTTGAAAGCTTGGCTATTGATAGAGTTAAATGTGAGTGATATTTGAATTAGAATTTATATATTCTTGAGAACTTCACTTACACTTTGTGGAAATGAATGAGGGTAATTTCCTTCATTCAGTTCATTCTCGAAATATTTATTGAGCGTTTGCTATTTACTGCTCAGTGTATGTTTATTGAGTGCCACTATATTCTGGGGTGGGGATTTCCAGATGAATAATGTAATTCTCATATTTGTTGAAGCTGTATTCTAGTACGCACATAAAGGCATCCAAAATAATAATCATAATTTAGTATTGTAAGTGCCTTACTAGAGGTAAATAGTAATGCTCTTATTTTTTTTTTTAAAGTTTTTTTTTATACATTTATTTATTTTTGATAGACACAGCACAAGTGGGGGAGGGGCAGAGAGAAGGAGACCCAGAAACCGAAGCAGGCTCCAGGCTCCGAGCTGTCAGCACAGAGCTGGATGAGGGGCTTGAACTCACAAACCATGAAATCATGACCTGAGCCAAAGGTGGATGCTTAACCGACTGAGCCACCTAGGTGCCCCAAATAGTAATGCTCTTAAAACAGAAGTAGGGGTGACTTAGTTTGATTAAGTAAGACTTCTTAGAGAAGTTGAAGTGTAATCTGGACCTTGAAGGAGGAGTAGAAATTTCTGAAAAGAGAAGTAGTTAAAGGTTTTTTTCAGTCCAAGATAACGAACTGTACTAAGGCTGGGAGGCAAAAGAGAGAATGTTATATCTGAGGCAACAGTGACAAGTTCAGAGCAAATGGAGAAGAATGGATAACCACGGGCATTTTTTTTTGCCAAGCTAACAGTGCAATATCAGGGTGTAGGCAGGATGTGGCCTACTTATCCTCTGTGTGCTAGTGGAAGAAAGAAATAAGCTAGGCATGAATTGAAACAGAAATAAAAGCAGTGTTTTCTGAGTTTATGTTCCAGAATATCCCTGTGGGAAAATCAGAAGGTAAGGTGAGAAACTGTTCATCATTTTTAGAAGAGCAGAGTGACAACTGCTAATACACAGAGGGGGCACTTAGTGTCTGTTGACAGAAAGAGTGAAGACAAGGGAGAAAAGGGTTTTAGGAACCTTAACAGTGTCAGATGCTTCATGGAGATTAAGAGGATGATTGAAGAGTGTCCCTTGGATTTGGCACTTAAGGGGTGAGCTAGTAAGTGCCTGAACTAAGGCAGTGACAAGTGGCAGTGTGTAGGCAGGGAGAGATTTAAGGGATACTGAGGAGGTATTCCTGACAGGATTTGGGAGTTGTTTGGATGTGAGGAGTGAGGGGGCCAGTGGGGGTGGCTGAAATTCCAGTCTGGATGGTCTGGTTAGAAACTGTGCTAGTGGAGGGGTGCCTGAGTGGCTCAGTTGGTTAAGCATCCAGCTTTGGCTCGGGTCATGATGTCATGGTTCATGAGTTCAAGCTCCACGTCAGGCTTTGTGCTGACAGCTCAGAGCCTGGAGCCTGCTTCAGATTCTGTGTCTCCCTCTCTCTCTGCCCCTTCCCTGCTTACGTTCTGTCTCTCCCTCTCTCAAAAATTAAAAACAAACAAACAAAAAAAAACTATGCTAGTTGAGATGGGGATAATAGGAAGAGGGGCAGGACTGAGGGGAAGATGATGAGTTTAGTTTGAGATACTGTAATAAGGAGGTACCTTGGGACATGGATTTATGTTCAGGATTCATTTTTAGTTTTTCATCCTTGAATTACAAAAATGCTTTTTATATCGATGGAAGTAGAATTAATCTGAGAAAGAATTGACAAGGAACCTTTGAACAATATGCATCTAATCAGGACAGTTCACTTGCATCATTGGAGGGCTATGCTTCTTCACTGTTGTGTCTTCTCCTCTACTTCATCAGGAAAGGAAGGGCTGTTTTTTCTGATGATTCTATGCTGAGTAAATGAAACAAACTAACAGTATCACAGAAGGGATGCAAACAAGGGTACTTAATTTTTTTTTTTCATACCAGCACACTTGCATTCCTCGACAATGGTGGCTCAGTACAACAATGATTATTCCCCACCCTTCACTCTCTGCGAATCCTGGTATTAACTTGTGTTATGGGACATGGATATTTTCTGCACATGGATGGACATTATCTTCTTATAAATTTATATAATTTATATAATGTACTTGCAGAAAATAAAACTATTACAACTTGTTATCTTTTATTTATTTTTTCAAGTTTGTTTACTTTGAGAGAGAGAGAACACAAGCAGGGGAGGAGCAGACAGAGAAGGAGAGAGAAAATCCCAAGCAAGCTTCTCCCTGTCAGTGCAGAGCCCTGATGCAGGGCTGGAGCTCCTGAACCGTGAGGTCATGACCTGAGCTGGAATTAAGAGTTGGATGCTTAACTGACTGAGCCACCCAGGTGCCCCTATAACTTATCTTTTAAAAACAAGTAATTATGGAATTGTTCATAGGCTTTGTCTTGGGATTTAGTTTTTAAAAACTATCTTGGGGCGCCTGGATAGCTCAGTCACTTGAGCACCCGACTCTTGATTTCACCTCAAGTCATGATCCCAGGATCGTGGGATTAAGCCCTGCGTTGGGCTCTGTGCTGAGCGCAGAGCCTGTTTAAGATTATCTCTCCCTGTCCCTCTCCTTGTCCCTCCCCCCTTCCCTTTCCCTCTCTGTCCCTCTTCTCCGCTTGTGTGCGTGCTGTCTTCTAAAAAAAAATTATCTTGCATTCATACCTTTTTCTTTCTTCTGTTTTTAAAAAATTTCTAGTGCTAAAAACAGTCGAAAATCTTGGTGTGAGCCATGTGAAAGGAACCGAGCAATACCAGAGTAAGTTGGAGGCTGAGATAAGAAGGCTCAAGTTTTCCTTCAGAGTAAGTAAAAGTGGGAAAGAAATGTTTTTCAGTTTGTATATATTTATATACTTGAGTCTTGGTTGTGGAAAATATTTTGTATTAAGCACAGGGCTTTTAAAAAGACTAAAATAGCATGGACTGTGCCTGAAGGTATATCTGCAGTCCACTAGGAATGATTGCCATATATAGTCAGACGATTATAATACAGCAGGGTTTCTCAGCCTCGGAACTACTGACATTTGGGCCTGATAATTTCTTGGTGTAGGGACTGTCCTGTGCATTGTAGGGTGCTCAGTAACATCTCTGGCTTCTACCTGGTATATATCTCCAGACATTGCCAGATGTACCCTGTGCACCACAGGATGAGTACTGTTACTAGATATGTGTTCCAGGAACTCCAAGAGCACATAGGATTACCCAGCCTAGCTTGGGGAGGTTTGGGAAGGTGTTAAAGTTCCAGGTAGTGCTGGAACTGAAACTCGATAGATGTGATCAGATCTTTATTTTGGGAAGATAGCAGATTGAGAGGGCCATGTCTGTGGGAGGAAAACCAAGTAGCTTGGACATAATGAGAGTGATTCGAATTGGAGAAAAGGATGAGAGTGATTTGAATTGGAGAAGAGGACTAGTATAATGATATTATGAAGGTAGAATCAAAAGGTTTTAGTGATATTACAGGGAGAAGGGAAAAGAGAGTTGTGAATGACACCTTAGGTTTCTGGTTAGGACAACTATGGATGGTAGTAGTATTTTGAGAGGTAATGTACAGGAAGAGAAGCAAGTCTTAGAAGGAACGTGTTGAGTTCTAGACAAGAATTTGAGGTTCTAGTGGAACTGTGTAGTAGATGATTGGATATGCATATAGCTTGGACTTAAGGCTGGAGTTGGGAGTATGGATTTAAGAAGAAAGTTGGAATCATCAGGAGGAGGGAAATATTTGAGTGAGAAGACGATGGAGGACAAGATGTGAAGAATACCAGTACTGAAGGTGAAGTAGCATTGAGGGAGTCTGGGAAGGAGATTGAGAAGGAGCTGCCTGAGAGGTGGGAGATCAGCAGGGATAATAGTGGCATGGTAGCCAAGGAAATTTGGAGTTTCCATAATGATGATTATGATGTAAATACTGATCCCATAGGAATAATAACAGCAAGCATTCATATTATGCTTAGTGTATCCCAGAGTTTGCCCTAAGCACATTACATATATTAATCCATGCAATATAGTTAATAGTCTTACGAAGCAGGTACAATTGTCATCCCTATTTTATAGATAAAGGTACAGAGTTATTGATAGGCTGAGTAACTGGCCCAGGCTTATGAGATGGTAAATGGTGGGACCAAGATTAGAACTGGACATTTTGTCTCCAGGTGATACTCTTAACCACATAATTTCAGAAGCTTAGGCTCATGTAAGATGAGTTGTACGGATAGATGAGTTGTAGATAGAGGCAGAAGCCAAAATGAGGACAGTGTTTGGAGGAGAGAGGTGGGTATAGAATATGTACTCTTTTAAGATGGCTAGCTGAAAAGACAGGGGAGAAATAGGTCTGAATATAGAAGAATTTGTAGGGAAAAAGAGAGGACACATAACAGGAGACACTTGAACATGCTTATAAGCTGAGTGAAAAAATCTAGAAGAGAAAGAAGAGGAGGGGAGCTTAAAGATACTTGGAGAGAGCATTTGATAAATCAAGATCCTTAGGAGCCAAGAGCAGATGGATTGCATGGTTCAGGTTTAGGGATGAGCTTATTCAGGAGGAGGGGGAGATCTTTTGTCCATAGAGATGGAAGGGAAAGTAATACAGTGGATGCACAAGCTTGGAGCTGAAGAAGTTGGCCTGGTGGCCTTTATTTTCTGTAAAGTAAGTGAAGTTCTCTGTTGAGAGAGAAGATGGTGTGGTAGGGAGCTTGGGTCAAGTAGTGAAGACTGAAGCAGCTTTTCTAACAGTGAGGAAGGAGATGATTATGTGTCAAATCTCTGTTCTATTGCTTAATAAGCTTTATGACTCGAAAAATTTCAGAACATCCCTGTGCCTCAGTTTCCTCCTTAAAAAATTTTTTTTTTTTATTAATTTTTATATATTTTTGAGAAAGAGACAGAGTGTGAGCAGGGGAGGGGCAGAAAGAGAGAGGGAGACACAGAATCCAAAGCAGGCTCCAGGCTCTGAGCTGTCAGAGCAGAGCCTGATGGGCGGCTAAAACTCATGAACCGTGAGATCATGATCTGAGCTGAAGTTGGATGCTTAACTGACTGAGCCACCTAGGCGGTTTCCTCATATTTAAAATAGGGATATAGTAGTGCTTGCCTCATGAGAGTTTTTTTTTAAAGATTAAATGAGTTGATAGATTAAACATGCTTACAACAGTGTTGTAAGTGTACCTCATAAGTGCTCAAGACATGTTTGCTCTTACTGTGTTGGACTTGAATAAGAATTTCTTGGTGCTTGTAAAAGTCCAGTTCAGGTTAGAGGTTGTGAATTTTTAATATTCCAAATTCTCAATAATTGTGTATTTTTTTCCCCCAGAGATTCTTAGTGTTTTGGGAATAGGAGTGCAGATATATTTAGAATCTAGGTTTGGCCAAATGGTTAAATGAAGGTGGTGGAAGAGGGGACAACCCTGGATATATGCTGGGTAAGAAAGAAAGTTAAGAGAGGAGTTGATAGGAAGAAAGTCCAAACCCAGGAGGTTTTGTTTGAGATCAGGTCAGATCTCAGTGTCACTTGTTTGCTAACGTAAGTAAAATGGTAATTACATATTATGAAATTTGTTTTTGAAACTTTTATTTTAGCATTGGCTTATATTGACTCCATTTTTCTTTATACCTCTTAACATTCTAATGTGTTTATGTTATTCATGTGTCATTATTTTTAAGGAAAATGTAGAAAATGAATATGAACGCCGAAGAAGAGATCATATTTCTCACTTTATTTTACGCCTTGCTTATTGCCAGTCGTGAGTATACATTTAGACTCTCATAGTTAAAGCTGCTATCTTGGGTTACAAATTGGTACGTGGGAAGCTGACATGTATTGTACTGCACATAGGAAAACTCAGAATAACATCAGAAGCTGGTGATTCATGGGTTGAACACTGTTGTTGCAAATTGTTTGAAGCCAGTTGTTTACTAAAAAAAATTGAAAAAAATTCTATTGTAAAACTTGCCTGTTGAAACACTTACTAGTTTTATGGGAGAGGCTCTTCATTTGGGATTTGCAATTGTGGGGGTGGGGGGATTTCGGTAAGAAAGGACTTTTTGATCCTGTTTTCTCAGAAAAAAAGTGGCACTATTTGTAAGAAATAATACCGGGGCGCCTGGGTGGCGCAGTCGGTTAAGCGTCCGACTTCAACCAGGTCACGATCTCGCGGTCCGTGAGTTCAAGCCCCGCGTCGGGCTCTGGGCTGATGGCTCAGAGCCTGGAGCCTGTTTCCGATTCTGTGTCTCCCTCTCTCTCTCTGCCCCTCCCCCGTTCATGCTCTGTCTCTCTCTGTCCCAAAAATAAATAAACGTTGAAAAAAAAAAAAAATTAAAAAAAAAAAAGAAATAATACCTCAAACATATACTTGAATTTAGTACAGGTGTAAGCTATTTTCCCTTTGCTAGTTGGTTTCTTGCAAGTCTACAGTGCCACCCAGAGGGAGAAGGAGTTAGTTGCCTTTTTCTTTTCTTTTTTTTTTAAACTGTTTTTTTTTTTTTTTCTGTACTAATTTTGGCTAAATAATATACTTATTGTAAGCTTCTTTTCTGTTTCTTTCTGTTAAGAGTCTTATCAAATGAGAATCTTGAATTGTTTACTATCCCACTTATCCCTGGACAGGTGATCCTATCCACGACCATCTTTGGTTCTGGAGGTTTTCTTTTGTAAAGATGAATGTGCAGTTTATGTAATTTATGCAGTCAATGAATTGCTGACAATCTGTGAAAGTCCCTTTGAGGGGGGAACTACATCATATTTTATCTATAGTAGTATAATTATTTTGTGACAATAGTAATAACCATTATGTATTTTATGAATTTATATTTGTGTGTTGCTTTTTCAAAAATCAAGATGTAGTTGTGCATATTAAATTTTGTGAAATTATTAACTATAAAGCTGTAAACAAAGTTTACTTTAAGAGTTTATCTGATCATAATCTATTCAGAGATAAAGTGACCTTTAAAAATTTTGGTGTTGGGGCGCCTGGGTGGCTCAGTCAGTTGAGCGTCTGACTTCGGCTCAGGTCATGATCTCCCTGTTTGTGAGTTCGAGCCCCGCGTCGGGCTCTGTGGTGACAGCTCAGAGCCTGGAGCCTGTTTCGGATTCTGTGTCTCCTTCTCTCTCTGACCCTCCACTGCTCATGCTCTGTCTCTCCCTCCCTGTCAAAAATAAATGTTAAAAAAAAAATTTTTGGTGTTGATTTGGCACTGATGAAACCACCTTAGACTGAAGGAATACCCCATTTTCTAATGTAAATGACCGTTTTGCAGTTAAATGCAATGAACTGTTTTCTTTTATATTGTTGGATAATCAGCTAGGCTCAAGGTATTCTGTATTTAATTCTATATTCATAATACCTCTCCCAGTGTTCACATCCTTGAAGATTGTGGTATGTGCTCTGTATAGTGTTTATCATAATAGACGACATGTGTGCTTTTAACTTCTGTCTGTTGGCATCTTGCTCATATTTGAGTTTTATTTCATAAAAATTTCTTGATTTAATAATCCATGGACTTTTAAAATAATCAGTGGACTTTTCATTTATACTTATCATTTCTCTGTTTTGATTTCAGTGAGGATCTTAGACGCTGGTTCATTCAACAAGAAATGGATCTCCTTCGATTTCGATTCAGTATTTTACCCAAAGACAAGATTCAAAGTTTCTTAAAGGATAGCCATTTGCATTTTGAGGCCGTGAGTATGGTTTTGTAGTCATTTTCAGTTGTTTTCACCATTCATCCCTTCCCATTCACCTTAAGTGCGAGTATTAATGTGAGGTGTTTTTCCTGTTTACGTTTTCTTAAGTACTTGCCTGAAAGAATAGCTATTGGTTTTGCACAGCAATGAAACTTTGCCTTTCCGTGACTAGAAGAAAAGGGATTCCTTAGTACCGAAGTTTCACATTTAGTTGCTTTATTAAATATGTGACTTGTGAAAGCACAAGAAGGTTTAATTTACAAGAGTTCATCTTTAATCTTCTAGGCTGAAAATTTAAAGCTAATAATATACATTAAAGAGAATAGAGAGGTGGTAGTATTTACTTCTAATGATGATGTTTAATTTAGACTTTATTTGAAAAGTTAGTTGTCAGTAGAATCTCTGAATAGTTATTCTGCAGATATATTTAATTTACATATCATAACTATATATTAAAGAAGAAATGTCTGGGATATATTTAGCAGGTATAAGTATTGTGGGTGGAAATAGGATTTATGTCTTTTAGGTGGATCTGTGTTGTAGTGGGAAGGCTGAAAAATTCTGTTCTGGAAGACTTAGACTCAGATGGTAGTAGCATTGGGTGAGTCTTGATTTTGATGTTAGAGTGAGTAACTTAAAGCCAAATAAAGTGGAAGTTGGAGTGAAATACATGGTCCTGTCTGAGAAGTGGAAAATGTACCTACTGTATACAGGAACACTGTTGGTTGTTGAAGTTGGTGGAAAGAAATAGCATGAAGGGAAGTAAACGTTTGATAGACGTTTAGTGTTTAGCATGTGCTAGGGAAGCACTTTCAAATTTCTCTCCCTTCTCATAAGAGGTCAGTGAGATTTCTAAATAACATCTATGTGGGCATAGAAGAGTGTCAAGCTCAGATCATCTGACCCAAGCCCCATGCTTTTTTCCCTTTGTTTTAACTTAAATCCTTAGTGAAGTCCATTATTGCTAATTCAATTACAGTTACTTTATCCTTTCATGATAAAAATAGTGTATATTTTCCTGTGGAAATGAATAGAAGAGTGTCTTTGAGAAGATCTATTTTTTATAGATGTGTCTACGGTGTCTCCATGTATTGTCACATGTAATTTTTTAAAGCAAAAACCATGGTTCTTTTAAAAAACTTTAAAATTTGGGGTGCTTGGCTGACTCAGGCAGTTGAGCATCCGACTCTTGGTTTTGGGTCAGGTCATGATTTCACAGTTCATGAGATTGAGCTCTGCATTGGGCTCTGTGCTGACAGTGTGGAGCCTGTTTGGGAAACTCACTCTCCCTTTCTCTCTGCGTCTCCTTTACACGTGTGCACGCGCGCGCTCTCTCTCTCTCCCCCTCTCTCAAAATATTTAAAAAAAAAAAAACAACTTTAAAATTTAAGTGTAACACACACAGAAAAGTGCACAGGTTGTAATTGTATAGCTCTGTGAAGTATCACAAAGTGAACATTATCAGAGTTAAGAAATAGAATGTTGCTCTCACCTGTGCACCTTATGCATCCTCCCATTCACTATCTCCTATCTTCCACCGAAAATTAGCCACTGTCTGACTCTTAATATCACAAGTTAATTCTGACTATTTTTTGGACTTTATATAAATGGTATTATATAGTATGTTTTTCTTTGCCAGCTTTATCGAGACCTAATTGACATATAACATTGTGTAAGTTTCAGGTGTCAGATGTGATGATTTGATACATGTATGCCTTGTGAAATGTTTTACCACAGTAAGGCTAGTTAACACATCCTTCACCTCACATAATTACCATTTTGTTGTGGTTATGGTGAGAACATGTAAAATTTACTCACATAGCAACTTTTCAGTTATATAATATAGTATTGTTAACTATATCCATCATTCTACTGGAAGTTTGCACTCTTTTTTTTTTTTTTTTTGATTTAACTTTATTTTTTATTTTTTAAAATTTACTTCCAAATTAGTATATAGTGAAGCAATGATTTCAGTAGATTCCTTAATGCCCCTTACCCATTTAGCCCATCCCCCCTCCCAGAACCCCTCTAGCAACCCTCAGTTCTCCATATTTATGAGTCTCTTCTGTTTTGTCTCCCTCCCTGTTTTTATATTATTTTTATTTCCCTTCCCTTATGTTCATCTGTTTTGTCTCTTAAAGTCCTCATATGAGTGAAGTAATATGATTTTTGTCTTTCTCTGACTAATTTCACTTAGCATAATACCCTCCAGTTCCATCCACGTAGTTGCAGTTGGCAAGATTTCATTCTTTTTGATTGCCGAGTAATACTCCACTGTATATATATACCACATCTTCTTTATCCATTCATCCATCGATGGACATTTGGGCTCTTTCCATACTTTGGCTATTGTTGATAGTGCTGCTATAAACATTGGGGTGCATGTGTCCCTTTCAAACAGCATACCTGTATCCCTTGGATAAATGCCTAGTAGTACAATTGCTGGGTTGTAGGGTAGTTCTATTTTTAGTTTTCTGAGGAACCTCCATACTGTTTTCCAGAGTGGCTGCACCAGCTTGCAATCCTACCAACAATGCAAAAGAGATCCTCTTTCTCCTCATCCTCACCAACATCTGTTGTTGCCTGAGTTGTTAATGTTAGCCATTCTGACAGGTGTAAGGTGATATCTTACTGTGGTTTTGATTTGTATTTCCCTGATGATGAGTGAGGTTGAGCATTTTTTCATGTGTCGGTTGACCATCTGGATGTCTTCTTTGGAGAAGTGTCTCTTCATGTCTTTTGCCCATTTCTTCACTGGATTATTTGTTTTTTGGGTGTTGAGTTTGATCAGTTCTTTATAGATGTTGGATAGTAACCCTTTATCTGATATGTCATTTGTAAATATCTTCTCCCATTCTCACGGTTGCCTTTTAGTTTTACTGATGGTTTCCTTTGCTGTGCAGAAGATTTTTATTTTGATGAGGTCCCAGTAAGTTCATTTTTGCTTTTGTTTCCCTTGCCTCCGGAGATGTGTTGAGTAAGAAGTTGCCGCGGCCAAGATCAAAGAGGTTTTGCCTGCTTTCTCCTCGAGGATTTTGATGGCTTCCTGTCTTACGTTGAGGTCTTTCATCCATTTTGAGTTTATTTTTATGTATGGTGTAAGAAAGTGGTCCAGGTTCATTCTTCTGCATGTTGCTGTCCAGTTTTCCCAGCACCATTTGCTGAAGAGACTGTCTTTATTCCATTGGATATTCTTTTCTGCTTTGTCAGAGATTAGTTGGCCATACGTTTGTGGGTCCATTTCTGGGTTCTCTGTTCCATTGATCTGAGTGTTCATATGCCAGTACCATGCTGTCTTGATGATTACAGCTTTGTAGTATAGCTTGAAGTCTGAGACTGTGATGCCTCCTGCTTTGGTTTTCTTTTTCGAGATTGTTTTTGCTATTCGGGGTCTTCTCTGGTTCCATACAAATTTTAGGATTATGTGTTCTAGCTCTCTTAAGAATGCTGGTAGGGATTGACTGGGATTGCATTGAATATGTAGATTGCCTTGGGTAGTATCGACATTTTAACAATATTTGTTCCTCCTATCCAGGAGCATGGAATCTTTTTCCATTTTTTTGTGTGTTCTTCAGTTTCTTTCATAAGCTTTCTATAGTTTTCAGCGTATCGGTTTTTCACCTCTTCAGTTAGATTTATTCCTAGGTATTTTATGGTTTTTTGTGTAACCGTAAATGGGATCGATTCCTTGATTTCTCTTTCTGTTGCTTCATTGTTGGTGTATAAGAATGCATTTTTTTTTTTTTTTAATGACTGAATACTTCATTGTATAATATACCACATCTTTTTATCTATTCATCTATGGGTGAACACTGGCATTGCTTTCATATCTTGGGTATTGTGAATAATGGTTTGTTTAGCACAATATTTTAAAGTTTCATCCGTGTTGTAGCCTATATCAGTATTTCATTCCTTTTTATTGTCAAATGATACTTCTCTGTTCAGCAGTTGATGGACATTTGGGTTTCTACATTTTGGCTAATAGGAATGATGCTGTAGTGAGTATTTGTGTACAAGTTTTTTTTTTTTTTTGTGGATGTCTTTTTTATTTTATGTATATATCTGGGAGTGGAATTACTAGGTTGTAGGGTGATTAATTCTGTGCTTAGGCTTTTGAGGAACTGACGAACTTTTTCAAAGTGGCTGCACTATTTTACATCTTAGCGGTATATGATGGTTTCACTTTCTCCACCATTGTCATCCACACTTGTTTTTGAATGTAGCCATCCTAGTGGATGTGAAATGATAACATAACACTGGTTTTGATTTGCATTTCTCTAATGACACATGATGTTGAGCATCTTTTCATGTGCTTATTGGTTATTTGTATATCCTTGGAATGTCTTTTCAAATCCTTTGTACATTTGTTTTTTTTCCTTTGTACATTTTTTAATTGAGTCCTCTTTTTATTGTTGAGTGTTAATTCTTTACATATTCTGGATACAAGTCCATTATAAGATCTATGATTTACAAATATTTTCTCCTATTCTTAGAATTGTCATTTCATTTTGATGGTTATCTTTTGCAACACAAAAGTTATTAATTTATGTGAAGTCTCGTCTGTTTTTTTCTTTTGTACTTTTGATGTCAGATCTAAGAAGTCTTTGTCTAAAGGAAGGTCATGAAGATTTACTCCTCTGGCTTTCTCTACGAGTTTTATAATTTTAGTTTTTATATTTGGGTCTGTGGTCCATTTTGAGTTAATTTTTGTATATGATATGAAGTAGGAGTCCCAACTTCATTTTTTTTGCATGTGGATATCCAGTTGTTCTAGCATCATTTGTTGAAACAGCTGTTGTTTCCTCACCAAATTATTACTCTTGACTATAAGTTGGTTTATTTCTGGACTCTTAATTTTATTTCTTGGAGCTGTATGCTTATCATTGTGGCCGTACTATTGTGGTCTTGAATGTTGACTACTGTAGCTTTGTAGTAAGATTTGAAATTGAGAAGTAGGAGAATAAAATGAATTTTATTCTTTTTTCAAGATTATTTTAGTTATTCTGGTTCCTTGTATTTTCTTAAGAATTTTAGGATTTACTTACCACTTTCTACAGATAAATCAGCTAGGATTCAGACTAGGATTGCAGAGAATATGTAGATCAATTTGGGGAGTATTGCCATCTTAATATTAAGTGTTATTCATGAACATGGGATGTTTTTTATTTTATTTTTAAATTATTTTTTAAAATTTTATTATAGAGAGATAGAGTGCAAGTGGGAGAGAGGGGCAGAAGGAGAGGGAGGGAGAATCCCAAGCAGGCACCATGCTCATCACGGAGCCTAATGTGGGGCTCGATTCCATGTCTCTGGGATCATGACCTGAGCTGAAATCAAGTTGGATGCTCAACTAACCGAACCCACCTAGGCACCCCCTGTCCTTTATTTCTTAAGGTTTTCTTTAATTTTTCTCAACAAGATTGAGTACTATATTTGTTAAATTTATACCTAAGTATTTTATTCTTTAATGTCATTGTAAGTGGAGTTATTTTCTTTATTTCATTTTTGGAATGTTTCTTGCTAGTGTATAGAAGTCCAGTTGACTTTTGCATGTTGATCTTATATCCTGCAACCTATGGAACTCTGTTAGTACTAATCGGTTTTAGTGGATTCCTTGGGAGGTTATGTCTCACAAATAGAGATAATCTTACTCCTTACTTTCCAGTCTGGAGGCTTTTTATTTCTCCATTTTTGATTAATTTCCCTAGCTAGAATCTCCAATGTAATGTTGAATAGAAGTGGCAGTAGTGGACACCCATCATGTTCCTCATTTTAGAGGGAAAGCATTCAGTCTTTTAGCATGACCTATGATATTAGATATATGATTTCTGTAGATCCCCTTTATCAGATTGAGAAAATTTCCTTCTAATTGTAATTGAGCATTCTCATCATGAAAGGGTATTGGATTTTGTCATGTGCTTTTTCTCCACCTGTTGAGATTATCTTAGGGATTTGTCCTTTATTAATATTGTGTGTTGCATTAATTGGTTTTTGGATGTTAAACCAATCTTGCTGGGATATTCGTGGGATAAATCCCCCTTGATTATCCTGTATGATTCTTTTTATATGTTGCTGGATTTGATTTGCTAGCATTTTGTGGAGGATTTTTGTGTTTATCGATAAAGGATGTGGGTTTGTAGTTTTCTTGTGATGTCATTGTCTTATTTTGGTATCACGGTAATATTGGTCTTATATAATGAGTTTGTAAAAGTATTTCCTGCTCTTGTGGTTTTTTTGGACGACGTTGTCAAGGATTGGTGTTAATTTTTCTTTAAACATTTGGTAGAATTTAACCAGTGAATCTTTCTGGCCTTATGCTTCTCTTTGTGGGGTGCTTTAAAATTACTAATTCACTCTTATTATAAATCTATTCAAATTTTCTGTTTCTTCTTGAGTCAGTTTTGGTAATTCGTGTTTTCTAGGAATTTGTCCATTTAAGTTATCTAACTGATGTGTACACTTGTTCATAGTATTTTCTTACAATCCTTTTTTAAAAAAAAAATAGAGATATAATTAACATCTGATGTTATATTAGTTTCAGGGATCCTTTTTATTTCTATACGGTTGGTAATGATCTCATTTTTTTATTTAAGTCGTTTTTTGTTTTTTTTTTTTTTGTCATTGAATTTGAGGTTTGTCAATTTTGTGGATCTTTTCAAATTACTATCTTTTGGTTTTGTTAATTTTTCTCTACTGTGTTTCTATTCTTGTGTGTTTAATTTTTGTTATTATAACTTATTAGTCTTTATTATTTCCTTCCTTCTGTTTGCTTTGGGTTTAGTTTGCTCTTCTAGTTTCATAAGGTCAAAGTTTAGGTTACTGATTTGAGTTTTTTTTTTCTTCTCATTTTTAATGTAGGCATTTATAGCTAAAACTTCCCTCTGAACACGGCCTTAGATGCATTCCGTGAGTTTTGGCTATGTCATGTTTTGTTTTCATTCATTTGAAAGTATTTCCTTGTTTGTTCTTTGACTTACTGGTTATTTTGAGTGTTAATTACTATGTATTTTTGAAGTTTCTAAACTTGCTGCTGTTACTGATTTTTAACTTAATTTCATTTTAGTCTGAGAACATATTTTGTATGACTTCAGTCCTTTTAAAATTATTGAGACTTTTTTTTTCTTTTGTTGTGGAGGTAATGGAAATAAATATGTTGTGTTTAGCCAGAGGCCTTAATGACCTCAATAATTATAGTTTTAAATTTAGGGAACAAAGTTGAAATCTTTGAATGTTTTATTAATAGTGGTCAATAGTCCAGACTCTGGTGTTGTATTTGTTTAGTTTGAGTTTTCTCTCTGGCACACATCAGTGTTGGGAAAACACCTCCAAGGGTCTCTTCTGATCCTACATATCTTGCTTGGTATGTCATGAAAACATGGTCATGATCACTCTTCACCAGGCCATTTCTCACAGCTGTGATTTTAGTAAGCAGCCTTGAGGGATGAAGAAATATCTTCCTGGTATATAGAGGAGGCTTGCTTACTGCCTGCTACAAAGTTGATTGTTTCTCCGTGTTCCCTCGTAGTGCAAACCTACTCTACTTGACCATTCATCTGGACTATGTCATGTTGCCCCCCAGGAACTTAAGGTTAAGGAGAATGACACATGTTGGCTCTCTTGCTGCTTCTTGTGATAGGAGTAATAAAGTTCTTTGTCTCTAATGCAGGAGTCTGTATCTTCTGTCAGCATCTATTAAACAGTAGTAGGCTAACTTTTGACTTACAGGTAGCATAAAATTCAATCCCAGACTTGACAATCAGCTATGTGATTTAGAGTAAATTTTCTTTTCTTTTTTTAAATGTTTTATATATTTTTGAGAGAGAGAGAGAGAGAGAGAGAGAGAGAGGGAGACAGAGCATGAGCAGGGGAGGGGCAGAGAGAGAGGAAGACACAGAAACTGAAGCAGGTTCCAGGCTCTGAGCTGTCAGCATGGAGCCTGACATGGGGCTCGAACCCATGAACCATGAGATCACGACCTCAGCTGAAGTCAGATGCTTAACCAACTGAGCCACCCAGGGGCCCCTTAGAGTAAATTTTCTAATCTGTATTTGTTTCCTCATTAAAAAAATTTTTTTTACGTTTGAGAGAGAGACAAAGCATGAGGGGGGAGGGACAGGGAGAGAGGAAGACACAGAATTTGAAGCAGTCTTCAGGCTCTGAGCTGTAAGCACAGAGTCCAACACAGGGCTTGAACTCATGAACCGCAAGATCATAACCTGAGCTGAAGTCAGACGCTTAACCGACTGAGCCACACAGGTGCCCAGAGTTTCCTCTTTTTTAAAATGAAGATAATCTGGAGCGCTTGGGTAGCTCAGTCATTTGAATGTTTGTTGATTACAGTTTAGGTCGTGATCCCAGGGTTCTGGGGTTGAGCCCCTCATGAGGCTCCATGCTGAATGTGGAGCCTACTTAAGATTCTCTCTCTCTTTCCCTCTCCCCCTCTCCCCTACTTTCTCAAAAATAAAAAATAAAATGAAGATAATCCTAATCCTCACCTCACAGATTTGTGAGTTTTAAATGGATTAGAATATGTAGAGTTCTTAGTACTGTGGCTGGCATATATGTTAACTAGTAATACTATGGCAGATACAGAGGCAGCAAATGCCTATATGTTGGAGAAGTTTGGGGTTAATTAGATTTAATATACTTTTGCTGCAATTTAAAACAAAATCTATTTTGGAGACTTGAAACCATAAAAATCCTAGCAGAGAACACAGGCAGTGAGTTCTTTGACTTTGATCATAGCAACTTTTTTCTAGATGTGTGTTCTGAGGCAAGGGAAACAAAAACTAAACTCCTGGGACTACATCAAAATAAAAAGCTAATGTACAGCAAAGAAGACAGTCAACAAAGCTAAAAGGCAACCTGCGGAATGGGAGAAGATATTGCAAATGACATGTCAGATAAAGGGTTAGTATCCAAAGTATATAAAGAACTTATAAAACTGAATACCCCCCAAAAATAATTCAGTTAAAAATGGGCAGAAGACATTGTTCTTCTCCAAAGAAGACCTACAAATGGCCAACAGATATACAAAAAGATGTTCTTCATCACTTATCAGGGAAATGCAAATCAAAACTACAATGAGATATCACCTCCCACCTGTCAGAATGGCTAAAATCAATAACAATAAGTGTTGGCGAGGATGTGGAGATAAAGGAATCCTTGTGCACTGTTGGTGGGAATGCAAATTGGTATAGCCACTGTGGAAAACAATATGGACGTTCTTCACAGAGTTGAAAATAGAACTACTGTATGATCCCGCAATCAAACTACTGGGTGTTTACCAAAAGAATACAAAAATACACTAATTCATGCATTCTTAGTTTATTACAGCGTTATTTACAACAGCCAAATTATAGAAGCAGTCCAGCTGTCCGTCAGTTGATGAATGGATAAAGAAGATGTGGTATTATTTACAATGGAATGTTACTCAGTTATAAAAAATGAAATCTTGGGGCGCCTGGGTGGCGCAGTCGGTTAAGCGGCCGACTTCAGCCAGGTCACGATCTCGCGGTCCGTGAGTTCGAGCTCCACGTCGGGCTCTGGGCTGATGGCTCAGAGCCTGGAGCCTGTTTCCGATTCTGTGTCTCCCTCTCTCTCTGCCCCTCCCCCGTTCATGCTCTGTCTCTCTCTGTCCCAAAAATAAATAAACGTTGAAAAAAAAAAAAAAATGAAATCTTGCCATTTGCAATGACGTGAATGGAGCTAGAGTACAATGCTAAGCAAAATGTCAGAGAAAGACAAATACCATATAATTTCACTCATCTGTGGAATTTAAGAAGCAAAACAAGTGAGCAAAGGGAAAAAAGACAAATCAATAAACAGACTCTTCACTATAGAGGACAAACTGATGGTTACCAGAAGGGAGGTGGGTCGGGGGATGGATTGAAAAAGGTGATTGGGATTAAGGAGTGCACTTGTGGTTATGAACAGTGGGTGATGTGTGGAATTTTGAAATCACTCTATTGTATCCCTGAAACTAATGTGTGTTGGTCATGATTGGTTTTTAATATTGTGGTTGCTTCCAGTGTGTTTGCTATAATCATATTTTATTTCATTCTGCAAGTCGTTTGAGGTGCATTATAATAAACATGCATTAAAGTAAGATGTAGAAATATGGATGATTGGGAAATTGATTGTAGGGAAAATTAATGTCTACATTTGTATGTCACAGGGGGTCCTGTGCAATTTCTAAAAGGAATAGTAACTTTTGGCTTACTAGTGTGACTTTTTTTAGTTCAGTGATTCTCACTTGGGGGATGGGATGTAGGTAGTCCTCCTGGGGGTTTATTAGAATGTTGGTTGAAGGTGTGTAGAGTGTGAAAAACACGTTTTTTGTTTCTGAAATAAACTGGAATGTAAAACTTGATCAAGTGTTTGTAGCTGGTGTTTGTAGCTCACCTTCATGGAAAAAGTGAGAAAGCATTGCAGGAGCTTGGCAGAAAACCCATTCCTGTGATACATTGTATCACTTTCCTGGCTGAGACTTTTTCCTTCTGGTATACTCTCATGGCAACTGGTACTGGTAATTAAGGCGCTTGAATTCAGGTGCTTTTGATTAGCTCACCCCTAGTTTCCTGTGGCTCTTCCCATTTACCAACTTTTACCATTTCGTTAATAGAAACATGCACAGTTTTCTTCACTTTGATTGGAATATTTGGTTTGCATTTGAAACTGTTGGGCTTAAACAGGTGCTTTTAGACTTAAGGCAAAGCAAGAGTTAGGGAAACGTTATTAGCATTTATTGCATAAGCTGGTCTCTGATGTATAATAGACCCTGCTGCCCAAGTTGAGTCAGAAGGAAACATCGGGGAGTGGAGAGCCACAAGGCTATCTTCGTTTCCATGCTACAGAAGCGGGGTTCCTGGCACACACATCTTAGAGTCTACCTGGACTCTGTTTGTATGTCTTTGTTTATCTTGACAGTTTCATTAAAGCTGCAATGACTTTTTTAAAAAAATATTTTATTTTTAAATTTTATTCATTCATTATTTTTTGAGAGAGAGAGAGGGTGCAAGTGAGGGAGGGGGAAGAGAGAGCAAGTGAGAGAGAGAGAGAGAGAGAGAGAGAGAGAGAGAATGCCATGAGAGGCAAGTAAAGAGAGAGAAGCGGGGCTCACCTGAAGTGGGGTTCATGCTTACCTGATACTGGGCTCGAACTAATGAACGATGAGATCATGACCTGGGCAGAAGTCTGATGCTTAACCTGCTGAGCCACCCAGTTGTCCCTAAGGCTGCAGTGACTTCTATGTGGATCTGTTTATGTAAAATAAATATATTTTTATGTTAGGAGATGCAGTGTTATAACTAAATTGCATTATGTTTGCATAATGGAGAAATACTTACAGAAAAAGGAAGAATTTTTTGCATAGTTTTTTTCTTAAATTTTTTTGTTCAGTTTGCCATAGCTGATGTAATTTTATTGGGTAAAAATTTGGGGGAGAGGAATGGGGCCAGTTATGAGATTCAGATTCTTGTGTTTCTCATTCTGGCTGTGTTTTGATAATTTGGCTTTTGTAGTCTGTGTTTGGGTTTCTAGTGCATAGTAGATTCTGATATATAACACAAAATGTTAATGTGAAGTATTCAGAAAGGAAAAACTTTTTTTTCATTCTTGGACTTACATGTAAATAATTTGGATTTTAAATCTGTAATTTCTAGGAAGGATTAGAAATGAGTAAATATTGTCTTTGGAGGCTATTTTGGGTCCCATTGCTGAGTTGATTGACTTAACCTTGTGTCACATTAAAGGTGAGTGGGTAAGGTCAAATATGCTCTTAGTGATTTTTCACTTGGCCAGTTAGGGAAAGGTCAGGTTTTGACACCTGTCAGCCTCGCAGACAAAGGTTCTCTGTGCTGTTGAAGTTCAGAGTCAGATACCTGTTTATAATTTGCCTTGATGTTTAAAAAAAAAAAAAAAAAAAAAAAAAACCTTCTTGGAACAGTCAGAAAATATTTTTTACCTGATTTGAAATACTAGTGGATTTAATGGTAGGAGGCATTTCATTTATATAGCCCAGAATGGCAGTGAAGATGAGCATCTTAAAAGATGGAGAGTATTCTGTGTGTCACAAATGAGAAGTCCACTGCATATTAAATAGAGTTAGTGTTATTCACTTGGCAAATCTTTTCAGGAAGTGAGGGTTTTTGAGTGAAGGCGATTGTGGATGGTAACATTATGCGTGGCTCACTGAAAACAAGTACATGTAAAACTTTGTATTGCTTATTTTTACCCATTTTAAAATAATTTTCCTTATCCTGAATCTGATATTTGAAATTTGTTTCTTATCCCTTATAGTTTGAAAACTTAATTTCTTCTGTCTTAGAAATTATTTCATGTCATTTTTGGCTGATAACTTTTCACTGCACATGAATTAATGTTTAATTTGTCACTTGTTATTGGAAATGTCAGTTGTGTGAATTTATTAGGAACTTGGGGATGCATTTCTCCAGTTAACATTGGAACATTGATTTTACATTTATTTGATAGTTTTATGTGTTGAGTTTTAAAATAGTTTTTGGTGTTCACTTGTGTATTATATTATTTCTTAGGTATTTGCAAGTTGGCCTTGAGGTAGTCAGGGTTTTCTGATCATTTTGGTCCTTATATTGTTTTCATTGTTAGTTGATCTAGTTTGGATTGTTGTAGCTCTTTCGGACTGTGCATTCATCATTGTGGTCAGCTCTTTCTGTTACATAAGGTAGGAAAATGCCATTCATCTGATGTATATGCCTCTGTTTGTAGCTACCCTCTGGGATGTGTTTACAAATTATAATAAGCCTCTTAGTAACTTGTGAACTGATTTTAATATGCCTGCAAAATGGAGAAACGTGTACCTTTAATTCCCTTTGATGCAGACTAAATTTCAGGCAACAACTAAATTTCAGAATCTGATGTTATATAGCTGAGACAGGACATGCAGATGTGAGAATGGAATGCACTAGACAACAAATGTGTTTGAGTATGGAAGCTTTTCATAGGGCTTCTGACAAGCCATTGACTATGATATGAGTGGAAAGGGGGCCTGGAGAAGAGTGAAATGGGGTGGTAAGACTCATGCTGTTAACTTTTGCTGGAAATTCCAGACTTAAAACGAACTAAGGGAAAAAGGATTAATAATCAGATGAAAGGTCAAGTTGATTTTTATAATGGAGAAGTAAGTTGTTTTATGTTTTATGCCTACTTCTAAGAATTGGAAGTAGGCAAGTTTTTTTTTTTTTTTTTTTAATTCTTTTAATCTTTATTTTTGAGAGAGAGAGAGAGAGAGACAGACAGACAGAGACAGAGTGCGAACGGAGGAGGAACAGAGAGAGAGGGAGACACAGAATTTGAAACAGGCTCCAGGCTCCGAGCTGTCAGCACAGAGCCTGACACAGGGCTTGAACTCATGAACCGTGAGATTATGACCTGAGCTGAAGTCAGACACTTAACCAACTGAGCCACCCAAGCGCCCCTGAAGTAGGCAAGTTTAAGTTGCACTGCTTAACGGATTCAAGCATGATGCTGAGTGTTGAGTAAATGAGTTAACTTCCAGAGAAAATATTAGTTCAATTTGTGTTTCATAAACTCGAGGTAATCTTTAAGATAAGTACAGTAACATGAGATACTTTTCGTTTCTCAGGGTTAAATATCAGGTGATATATGTTATAAATGAAATGACCTTTTTCTGTTGAACTGAATTTGAGGAATTATGCTGGTTAGCAGATTTCAATTTGTTTTGTATTCTGTACAGAACAATTTATGTTTTACACAGAGCCCTTTATGTGTTTCTGTTACAACTGCATACCCTTAACTTCTTTCCAAATGATTTAAGTGAAGGCATTACCAGGGCTTCCCCTCTGTAAGCACACTACACAAATACAATACTTATATCCTGACAGTGTTTTTTGTTTTTTTTTTGATGCCAGATAATTATGGAAGCTAACCTTGTATTAGTTTATATATATATTTTTGGCAGCTCTAGTATTATATTTGGAGAGTGAGGAAAAGATTCATTGAATTTTTTAGTTAATTGAGGCCTCACCATTTATGTATATGATTGTAAAAATACACCATAGCAGATGGTCTTTAGTGGCAATATTTTAGAAGTTCACAGAATTTGGATTTTCCTGATCAAGCTACAAAATTAGATTTTGCTCATTATAAGATAGTTTAAACCTAGAGATGCTATGACTAAATGTGAGACTTCAAGCTGAATTATCCTTGAAGGCTAAAATTAACATATGCAAAAATTTTCAAATTACTTATGAAAGTCATTTTTCTTTTTTAAAGTTTTTGTATAGGTTTTGAATACACAATTCATTGTGTTCTTATTGGTATTGACTTCATGCCTCTAACTTTGCCCTTGAAAAAGTATGACTGTGACCTAGCTGAAGTTTCTCACCTAATCGTTGTATAATGTTATATATATGTTACTATTTAGAACTCAAAAGAATGAAATTAATTTACTTAATAACATCTTTAGTGTTCTCATTCTCTGAGATGAAGCATATTTATTTATTTATTTATTTATTTATTTATTTATTTATTTGAGAGTGTGCTCATGCTTGTGAGTGTGTGCAGTAGAGGGGCAGAGGGAGAGGGAGAGGGAGAGGGAGAATAGCAAGCAGGCTCTAGGACTTGATCTCATGACTGTGAGTTCATGACCTGAGCTGAAGTCAAGAGTTGGATGCTTAACTGACTGAACCATCCAGGTGCCTCAGTGGTTAAACATTCACATTGTAAAGTGTTACTCATGTTTTCTGAAAGTGTTCCAAAAAAAGATACTGGATTTTTAAACATATACTTTATTTTTTCATTTTATAATCTTCCTCACTTTTTGTTGTTTCCTGTTCTCCCTCCACTCTATACCAACTCCCTGAAAATTTAATCCTTTTTTAGTTGAAGTTGTGTTATGGATTAGTTCTGAGCCTAGCTCAGAGTGCCTCTCCTAGATCTTTGGGATGAGAATAGGAACAAGGCTGATGGAGTTGCAGAAAAAAAATCATTTTGTGTTCTCAGTCATATTGAGTGGCTAAATCTCAGTTATAAAGGCAGGAGGAAGTAGTTGCATAACTACAGTTAGCCTAGGCTCAATCACTAGATCTATCCTGCTACTCCCCACCCTTCTGAAGGCATAGAGATAAAGCAGTTAAAATTCTTATTCTGTACTTCCTTTTCTCTGTTTACTTCCTAACAGATTGCTGTTTGATTGCCACTGATTGCTAATCTCCTTGGCTTTCAGATTCCTGGTGCCATATTCTCACTATTGATACCTGTCAGCTGTCTGGCTTTTTCACCTGTTCATATCTGGTTAAAGTGTTGTTCTCCCAAATCCAATGTCTCATGAAGGTTTTGGGCAAGAGAATCCTTCTGTTGACTATATTGGAGTCTAATAGCCAAATATATTTTAGTTTCTTTTAGTTGATCCAGGGAGTTGACACCCCTGTATGAATGCTGGAAAATGCAGAGGACTGTTTTGGAGCTTGTATGGAGTTCTTGTTCCCCAAGGAAGGAATACTTGTTGGTGAATAAATGAACAGTGGACTTATTAAGTTTTGGGTCTTTACAGTGATCTAAGGAGACAGAAGTTAGTCACTAAATAGCTAACATTTGTGATGTGCTTACTAACTGCCAGGCACTAAGCTAAATGCTTTCTATGGATTGTATAATTTACTCCTTATAGTAGTGCTTTGGGGAAAGCTTAGAGAGGTGAAGTAACCTCTCCAGAGTTAAATGATAGAACTGGAACTCAAAAGTCCAACCTCTAGATTTTTTGAAATGTGTAAATCACAAAGTATGTTACTAAAATTATGAGCACATTTCTTCCCAGCTAGTTCTTAACTAGCACTGAAATCAAGTGGAATAGATGCTGACATTTAAGGTGACAGTGCCCATCAAAAGGGATATGCAAACACAGGTGTGAGATTAGAGATTTACATTAATGTAGGAAATTAAAGCATTAACTGTAATTTTACTAAGGTGTTTTATTTTAGCTGACAGTTCTTGGCAGAAATGGAAACAAAGTATATTAAATATGCCATAAGTTTTCCCAGTGTACTATGTGTGCTACCTCTAGGGAAAACATAATATATTTTCACATCTTAGTTGTTGAAGGTCTCATTATCTAGCCCATGGCTTTTCTATACCCTATGTTGCTGTTCTTCTTTGGTGCCTTTTTTTTTTTTTTTTTTTTTGAAATTTTCTTTGGTCACATTGTATGTTTTAGTTCATGTTCAGCAATAGACTCGTGTAACAATAGACTCATGTAACATCATGGTCTCATTGGAGACCAAAATTCAAGAGATTTTATGCTTGAGATAAGAAGAACTTAACAGGCCAGTAATAAAAGGTTATAGGCTCAATTTGGTTTTGTTCTTGCCTTACAAGGAAGGAGGAGGACCTTTTTAGAGGGAGGTCCACTGGTTGTTACAGACTGGGCTTTCTATGGGTTCTGGACTCCAGGAGCTACTCCCCTACTGGATACTTTGGACATCTTTATGGTGTTTCTGGTGGCTGTTACAGTGACTGGTGGGTGCTACAAGCATTTCATAGAAGGGAGATGGGGATGCTGGAGTGTCTGCAAGGCACTGGATAATTCTCTACAGTGAATCTTCCCATGTCCTTGATTTTTTTTTTTTTTTTGAGAGAGAGAGAGCAGGGGAGAGGGGCAGAGGGAGGGAGGGAGAAAGAGAGAGAGAGAGAAAGAATCCCAAGCCAACTCCACGCTCAGTGTGGATCTCAACATGGGGCTTGATCTCACAACCCTGGGATCATGATCCAAGCTGAAATAGTCAGATGCTCAACCCACTGAGCTACCCAGGTGTTCCCCTTCTTGATTTTTAAGGTTCCTTTAAAAAACTTATGTGCAGGGGCACCTGGGTGGCTCAGTTGGTTAAGCGTCTGACTTCGGCTCATGTCATGATCTCCCAGTTCATGGGTTCGAGCCCTGCATTGGGCTCTGTGCTAACAGCTCAGAGCCTGGAGCCTGCTTCAGATTCTGTGTCTCTCTCTCTCTCTCTCTGCCCCTCCCCCTCTCACTCTTCTCTCTCTCTCTCTCTCTCTCTCAAAAAGAAACACTAAAAATAATTAAAAAAATAATAAACTTATGTGGAGTAAAAGAAAAAAACCTGTTTCTAATGATCTGAATCTAGAACCAAACACTATTCTATAAATATAAAATATTTCCCCTTGGTTTTTGTGTATCCTGATAATTCCTAGAATGCAACTACTGTGTGAATTGATGGGAGATTATACTTTGTTTTGTTCCATATGTTTCTGTAAGTTCACCTTCTTGGAAAAGCACTTCACTGATATGGCATTTGAGGCACCACACACTCACTGTACCAGTCTGCGTTGGTGGGTGTTGCATTCGCAGTGTTTCTAGGAGTGGGTACAGTACCTAACTACTTGATTATGGCATTTAATGCACTGTACATGATTATTTGTGTATGTCAAAATTATTTTATTCTGGATTGTTTTTATGTTTCTTTATATTTTAGTTATGGAGTTACCCCTATTTAAAAAACAGATTATGTCACTAACACTAAAGTAGCTGTCACCTCAGACACATTGTTTCCATAACTAAGGTTAGATCTGGATGTCTTCCGATTATTTGTGAAAAACTATCTTCTTGGGGTTCCTGGGTGGCTCAGTCAGTTGAGCATCTCATGGTTGTTTTTGGCTTAGGTCATGATCCAAGGGTCATGGGATCTAGCCCCGCAATGGGCTTTGCACTGAGCATGGAGCCTGCTTAAGATTCCTTCTCTTGGGCACCTGGGTGGCTCAGTGGGTTAAGCATCCGATTTCAGCTCAGGTCATGATCTCATGGTTTGTGAGTTCCAGTCCCACATGGGGTGAGCTTGAGCTGTGCTTCAGGTGAGCGTGAGTCCCACTTGGGGTGAGCTTGTGCCCCACGTAGGGTTAGCACGAGCCCTGCTTCGGGTCAACCCCGCTTTCTCTCTCTCTCTCTCTCTCTCTCTCTCTCCCTCCCTCCCTCCCTCCCTCTCCCCCTCCCCTTCTCTCTCTCTCTCTCTCTCTGTCACTGCCCCTCCTTGGATTCTCTCTCTCTCTGTCCCTTGCTCACTTGTGCCTGCTCTCTCGCACAAAAAAAAAAAAAAAAATCTTTCTCCCTCTGTCCCCTCCCGTGCTCATGCTCTCTCTAAAAACAAAACAAAACTTCTTAAACCCTCAGTATTGCCTACTTCTAGTATGCACAATAACCGTGAACATAGCAGATGAAGGAAACAGCCAAAAGTAGCATCAAAATAATACTTCTTTGTAGTCCCATTCATAAACAGTTCAAAAGTCTTCATGCATTGTGAATACAGAACTTCCCAGTATCCTAGTGGAATAGGGCAAGCAGACTTTAAAGATGGGGAGAATTAAGACTGGTTGTTTGGGGTGCCTGAGTGACTCAGTTGGTTAAGCCTCCGACTTCGGCTCAGGTCATGATCTTGCAATTCGTGAGTTAGAGCCCTGCATTGGGTTCTGTGCTGACAGCTCAGATTCTGTCTCCTTCTCTTTCTGCTCTTCCCCCACTCAAGCTTGCTCACTTGCTCTCTCTCTCTCTCAAAAATTAAATAAGCATTAAAAAATTAAAAAACAAAACAAAAAAAACTGGTTGTCTGCTCACAGATCACTTGGTGGGCCTGGGGTGGGACACT
Organism: Leopardus geoffroyi; assembly: GCF_018350155.1. Classification (NCBI taxonomy): domain Eukaryota; kingdom Metazoa; phylum Chordata; class Mammalia; order Carnivora; family Felidae; genus Leopardus; species Leopardus geoffroyi. Next base: position 54,814,087 of record NC_059332.1, read on the forward strand.
GAGTTCTTTCTGTTCTCCTTGGACATGTCTTTGTAGAACATAGAGTCAAGGTGCTTTTTTTCTTTAGATTGTGGTGTTCATATAGTGTGGTGTCTGGTCTTTGGGTCACTTTTGTATAGAAGTAATTCCTAAAAATTATATGTTTATGACAATGACTTAAAATAGTCTTGAGTATTAATCACAAAAACTCTAATTTTTAAAAAAATTATTTATATTTTAATGCATGATGATGATGTGTATAAACAATTGAGGAATTCAAAGCATCAAACCATTGAGATAACTTTGCCTTTGGACATAGGGACCTCTGAAATTTCTTTAACTTGTAACATGTAACAGCTTACAGGTCCTGAACATAAACTTGAGGGATGGAATTGGATGGGTTAAGGTGATCTCTTTCTTGTGCTTCTTTGTGGGGGCTTAGTGGCTGATGGAGCTCTGTTCTGAGGACTGGTTGGTGATAGAGGGCTTTGGACCCTTCTTTTCTCTTTTTCCTAGCAACAGCAGCCTGTTCTTCCTTAATGTAGTGTGTTACTCTTTCTTCTTTCCAGCTTGAACATGTATAGTTCCATAATCGTATTTTTCCTAACCACAGCATCATCCCTACTGTGAGATCTCCTAGATATCATATACTCTGTTCATTTAGTGTTATTTTAATGATTTCTTCCCCTTTTTTATTTCAAGGAAGTACATTCCTTGGTTTTGGTTGTACGTTAATCTTGGTTTTGGTTGTACATTTTTATGACACATTAATCTTGGTTTTGGTTGTACGTTTTTATGACAACGAAGTTTGTTGTTAGATTATGGGGGAGAGTGGAAGATGAGGCTAGTGAGATAGAATAAAGACAGGAGGGAATTGTTGAACCTTTTTGAGGAGTGGACTGACATGTTTGAATCTAGTATGATAAAAGATAATGGCAGTAGCTGAATGAATAAGGAAGTGCAGAGTTGAGGCCCAAATCGAGATTCAGGATTGTCAGGTAATATTAGACATCATTTCGTGTATCTTTTAGTGGACCTGTCTACTAGCTGAATGTGAGAATGCGTCTACTAAAGCCTCAATGAGATTAATTAGCCCTAAGAACCTCGGAGTAAAAATAATTCCTTTCAATTGTAGTTGTTGTGTCTGTCTACAGATGTGAGGAAATGGCATGGAACTGTCCACATGCACTGTACCAACATCATTCGTCCTGATTTAGATATTGTACTGTAGTTTTATGTAAGATGTAACCATGGAGGAACCCTTGGTGAAGGGTACACAGGAACTCTCTAGTATTTTTGCAGTGTAACTTCTTGTGAGTCTATAATTATTTTAAACTTAAAAGCTCAAAGAAAAAAGATCTCAAGTGAAAGAATGTTGAGACTTAGGGCAGATTTCTGTTAGGAATTTTCCAATTTCTGTTTTAACAAGGAGAAATTTGTTGAGTAAATGTCCAAATGAAGGACTGAATGAGGGTCTGAATTATAGCAATGGCTGTGGCAGTGGAAAGAAGGAGGCAGATATGGTCGACATGGAAGTAGCCTGAAGATTTGATGACTAATGGAATGTGAAATGAAGATGACTCCAAGCTATTTGGTATATAGGGTACAAAATAGTGTGTTAGTGATGGTAGGGAATATAAAAATAGGAGTATGGTTTTGGGATAAGATGGTACATTTGCTTGTGAACATCCTGCTTGTGAGTGCTGGTGGGCCAGTGGAGATAGGCAGTGGGTAATTCAGAGTATTAGGCTGTGTTCAAGAAGTTATGTTTGAAAATATGTAATAAAAATGCTATGTAACATTAGTGTTTGAAACTGTGGGATAGATCATTGCTAGGGAGAGTGTATGAGTGAGAACTGGGAAAATTAATCTCATAATGGATTATTTATGACCCTGGGTAAGTTACCTAACCTTTTGATGCCTCATTTTCTTCTACAATAAGATAGAGAACATCATAGTATATTCCTCATAGAATTATTGTGAAATTGAATGAAATTATCTATGTATATTGCATAGTACTTGGCATATTATAAACTTACAAAGGTTGGCTATTTTATTATTTAGTAATAAACACTTTGATAATGCATACGAAAACAACTGACTAACTCTAGAAGTTGTAATGTATGTTTAAAATTAAACAAGTGAACTTATTAGCAGTGGTATTTTTTTATTTTTCAAATCAGAACTTTTTGGTTTTTGAAAGTCTGGTCAGTTGTGATCTCGGAACTAATCTTTGTGGTTAATTACTTTAAGGAATTTTATAGAAAGCTGTCACTTTTCTTGACTATTAATACTTCAGTGATGCAAACTTTGGCACAGTACCTTTTCTCTTCTCTTCTCTTCTCTTCTCTTCTCTTCTCTTCTCTTCTCTTCTCTTCTCTTCTCTTCTCTTCTCTTCTCTTCTCTTCAGCAATCTCTACACCTAGCGTGGGGCTCTATCTCACAACCTGAGATCAGGAGTCTCAAGATTTTTCTGACTGAGCCAGCCAGGAGCCCTTGGTACAATACTTTGACTTTCACTTTTCTCCTCTTTTCTTAATTATATAATCCATTCTCCTTTTGGCACTTGGAGACAAACTCTTGATTGAATATATAATATTTTTCTTTGATTAGGTTGAGAGTGGAGTAAACCAGTGATGATATTAAAACTGAATTTAGTACTGGCCAGGTTTCTTCTGATGAAAATGATACAAGGAACCCAGCTGTATTTGGCTTGTTTCATTTCTCTGTGACAGGGTTATTATGCTCTAGACGTGTCATTTGGGGGAGCCAAAGCACTGTACTTAAACTTCCAATCGTCCATTCAGTGTGGAAGGGAAGAGTAGTGAAATGAATTGAAGTTCATGGTTTGCAGGTGTTTATATGTTTCTTCCTTCTGCTTTAATAGTAAATGGCTGCTGGGGTTTGTTAAATAGCAAATGAATAAGGCTAAAGGTTGGGCATTTGTATTCCTAAAGTTTAACTTTTCAGTTTTGCATGTTAGGTGTCCTGTTGATATTTCAGTGGTTAAGAGAAGTAAGTATTTTCAGCTGGATATGTGTCCTATCACTTCAGAGCTGTAGTTGTTCCAAATTAGGCTGCCGATTCTTCCTTTGAGACCTACTATGAAATACCAGAATACTGCGTTTGGAGTGTAGACTTGATTTTTCCAGTCATTGAACCGACTAATATTTTCTGAGTGCCTGTAGATGCAAAACACTGAATTATATTACAAATATTGCCACTTGATTAAGTCTTTAAAGAAAAAATTTGGTACTGTTGATTAGTGTCTATCAGAGCTATTGTTTGTTGATTAGTGTATATCAGAGGTATTGTTTGTGCTGTCTCTAGATCCAGGTTGTTCCGGGATGCAGTAGAATCTGCATACAGATAGATTGAAATTTGGATTTGGGAAAAGATAGCTTCTTGCTTATTCTGTGTCAGTTTTCATTTGGTTTGTTGTATATCCTTTCAAATGAATTAGAATTCATTTTAGTTCCCTTTTTATTTTTTAATAAAAAAATTTTTTTAATGTTTATTTATTTTTGAGAGAGAGTGAGTGAGCGTGCACACACACACACACAGGCCCGCACAAGTGGGGGAGGGGCAGAGAGAGAGGGAGATACAGAATCTGAAGCTCCCAGCTGTCAACACAGAGCCCACAAAGGGGCTCAAACTCACCAGCTGTGGTATCATGACCTGAGCCGAAGTTGGACACTTAATCGACTGAGCCACCCAGGAGCCCCTTAGTGTCCCTTTTTAACATAAGCTTAATATGATTATTTTTCTTATTATTTACCACTCCCTTTGACACACAGGCACATAGGCACATGCACACACCATGAAGAGTTACATTTTGGGTAGTATTTATAGAAGGATAAAGATAATTTGTTTGAAAGTTTTTAGTAGGTTGATGTCTGTAGTCATGAGAAAAGTCTACTTTTGAATTTCACGGCCTCTTTTTGGTAAGAGGATTAATTCTAAAACAGAGGGGCTATTTCCAAGACCACATCTTTATCAGAAGCTGGGGTTTAATATATGTTAGAAATGATATATGCTTCCCCTACCATCTCTTAAGCTTTTGTTATTTATTACTTGTTTATCAAATCCTGGAAATTGGTACTTTTGTTAGTTAATAGGGTGTTTTGGTCCTTTAAGAGAGGAGATAATTGAAAAAAAAAAAAACATCACTCTGTGTGTGAGAGAATGTAGTGCCTGTGGATAAAAGTAATGGCTTATCTTAGTTTCTTGTGATGAGCTTTGCTACTTTATATTGTCCTATGGTCTCTTGTCTAACAAAGAAAATTGACAGGTTACTTACCTTTTTATGAATGCATTTCTTTAAAACTGTATGATTGAATGCTTAGTGAAATTAGCCTTGGCTCCTGTGGTACTGAATGGCAGAAGTGGAGAGAAGCGTGCTCCTTCCTTCCTTTTTTCCTTAAAAAATGCTGTTTGAATCAAGTTTGAATAAAGTTGACCTCCTGGGTAGTTGATGGAGGATAATTGAAATGAAATATTTTTCTTTTCTTCTGAGTATTGTGTTACTTTGCTCCAAATGACATAATTAGCTTAAATGTTGTGAAGTGTTAGATTTTAGCAAACTGAGTTTAATTTGTGTTTCTTTATTTTTACTGTATATATGTAAAATTTGATAATTAATAAAGATTTAAAGGAATATCTAACTGATAAATTCACCCTGTTTCACCTTCTTAAACCTAAGAAGCATAATTTGGCTAAATTATGCAAAATGCTAATTAAAGGGTTTAATTTGCTAATCATCTCAGTTTGATTAGAGGCAGATGCTGATTATCTGCACAAGTCTAAATGGACCTTTCAGAGATGGCTTTCATTATTTAAAATCAACTTGTCAAACTAATTAAGATATAAATTTAAGGAATAACAAATACCAGTAGTTATCTATAGACTTTCAGTGTAATGCAAGGCGAGATAATTCACAAATGCTTTACACCAAAGGCTTGGTGTATGCAGTGTCATTATGAATTTCAGTACTCTCAAAGTTTAAGAGCTGAACTTGGGCTTTTTTACTGAGCTCATTAGATTGTCTAGTCATACCTTTGTTGGTCCTTTGTGTCTCTGACATTTTTTCTGCCTCTTTTTTCCCTTTCCTATAAAGGAAAACAACGTTGCGGGGGAGCCAAGACAATCCTGTGCGTGTACATTTAAACCATACATAGGTATATAGGCAGGTGTATCTCAAATAGGTATACTAAATTCCTCGGAGGAAAGACAGAAAACTGTTTACAGGTCAGTCAAGTGTCTGTGGCTGATTTAGGGTTAAGAGTAGAGAAACCAAGGCAGAGACTGCATAATTCCTAATCTGAGTTAGATACAAACAGCCCAGTAACAGAAAATGTTTGGGGTTTTTCATTGCAGACTTAGGGTGTTAGGATACAAGATTTGAGGTATATAAATATGGTCCTACTTTGATCTGCACCAAGGTCGAGGGTAGTAGGATGAGGCAGCATGATGTCTAAGTGGGGATAATCTGTATGTCATATGGCCTAGGGGTGGAGAGCACAGGTTCTGGTGCCTTACTACCCGGGGTTGAATACTGGAGCTGCCTCTTAATGGTGGTTATATTTTTTTCCCCAATTTGGTTTTCTCATCTGAAAAATAGAAAATATAATAATACTGTCTCATAAGGTTAGGAAGCTTTAATAAAGTTAATACATGTAAAGTACTTAGAGCAGTGTTTGGCAGATAGTAAGCACATAATAAAAGGTAACTATAACTTATTTGTTACTTTCTAGTTTCTTTGTGAGATTTGCAAAAGATGGTGTACATAGAGAACATTGGGTTCTTTCCCCAAATATCCCTTTGAGTGATTTAAAAATGATTGCTACAAATATGTGTATAATAACAAAAAAATACGTAAGAACTTGAGTTGTATGAGATAAGCTAATAGAATTTGGAATACTAGAATTTTATTACAATGAACAAGTGCAGATTTTAATTTTAGTCCAGTTCTTTTTATGTCAGTTTAGCAGTATGTATAGATAGTTGCTAGACTGACAACTGGATGGTTCCTGATCATGAGTAGTTTTTACATCTGGATTCAAAGGGTGGAATGGGAGGTGCTTTTGAAATTCAGTTATTTTCTAGCTCTCAGAAGACTAAAAGGTTACTATGTAATAGGATGAAGAGCATAAAGGGTAAAGAATGCCATGGTTTTGTAAATACTTAGACCAGTAGAATTTGGTGGAAGTGACACTGTACCAGTTTTTGAGTGCAGACCTTAAGAAACTGGCAGCTTCTACTTCCTGTATCTGGCATACTTTCTTTGGGAATCCTGAGATGTCATGTAAGAAGTCTAGCTAGACTTGCTCAGATCTGCTTGGTGGAGGGGTCTGTTCTGAAGCCTGGCATAAACTAGCAACTGCCATACTGGAGAGGCCATGTCTTGGCATTTCTCGACAGTCCCAGCGGAGCTCAGCCTTTTAGCCATCTCTGCCAAGGTGCCAGACGTGAGTGAAGCCATCTTGGGCTCTTCAGTCTATTTATTCATCATTTCAAGACCTCAGGTGACCTCATTTGATGCCATATGGAGCAGATGAATTGCTGACTGTATCCTTTCTGAATTTCTGACCAACAAAATTGGGAGAAAACAAAACTGTTGTTGCTTTAAGCTGCTAAGTTTTAGGGGTAATTTATTATGCGGTAACATGTAACTGGAATCCATAGGTAAGCTAGAGCTTCTGGCTTCTTAAATTTAAGCAGAAACCAAAGCAGTGTACCCTAGATACCCTCAACTCTACCATGATTTAGAAAGACTTTGAAACATAGTGAAAATTTTATAACTCAGAACTATAGTTAATAGTATGGAAAATGAAATTCTGGTAATTAGATGAGTAGAGAAGATAATCTGAGCTCCCTCAGATTACTCAGAAGGGACAGAAATAGGAACATTCTTGATGAATGCTTTCCACTTTTCACAAGTTTGATTGGTGAGGCTGCTTAAAAAGAGTTAGCTGAGAAGTTGATGCCTTTTTAATTTTGAAGAACAGAAGCTTGCTACATTTCTGAGATCTGCCAGGAGTTGGAAAATCTTTTGAGGTCTTCTTTATTTTCAGAGATACCTTTTTATGTTTCAGGACCTGAGGAAGAGAGGTAATAAGGTATAAGGTAGTTGATGTTTTCAGTGTTCTTACCCTCTCAGAGTTTGCCAAAATTTAGAGTAGACCAAAAATCAGCTAAGAGATGGTGAACTAAGAGATACGGTTAGGGCCTTATGTAGGTGCTGTGGGGGATTTAAAACACTTAAAAAAAAAAAACATTTTTTTTTAAACTTTATTTTAGAGAGAAAGAGACTGTGAGCTGGGGAGAGGGCAGAGTGAGAGAGAAAGAGAGAGAGAGGGGCTCTCAAGCAGTCTCCAAGCTCAGCATAGAGACTGACGCAGGGCTTGATCCCACGACTGCCAAGATCATGACCGGAACAGAAATCAAGAGTCAGACACTTAACCAAGTGAGCTACCCAGGCGCCCCCTAAAGCACTTTATTACATAGAAAGGTTATAAATAAGTGAGTAAAAGCACTCATAAGTTACTATAGACACCATTACCATATAGGCTCCTTGAGTTTTGTGTGCTGTTTTGAAATGGTTGTAGATTTTTCTTTTTAAATTAACATGTTTTTGTTTTATTCTTTTAAATATTTATTTTGAGAGAGTGAGAGGTACCTAAATTAACACACAGTTTATAAAAAGTGTGCTTGCTGGGGTGCCTGGGTGGCTCAGTTGGTTAAACATCTGACTTCTGCTCAGGTCATAATCTCATAGTTTGTGAGTTCGAACCCCACATCAGGCTGTATGATGTCAGCATAGAGCCTACTTTGGATCATCTGTCCCTTCTCACACTTCTCCTCTCCCATTTACATGTGTGTTCTCTTTCTCTCTCAAAAATAAATGAACATTAAAAAAATGAAACGTGTGCTTGCTGTTCTGATATATCTTTAAGTCCCTAACTGCCAAAATTCTCTGAAGCACATGCTACATAGAAAATCTCAAGCTACTGGGGTCCTTCATAGTACTTCATAGCTAATACTTAATAAATGCTGTATGTATATCCAGCATTATGTTTGGTGTTACAGAGGATTTATATTTTTTTAGTTTGAGAGAGTAGAGACTGTTTTCATGAAACAAAGTGCAAAATAATAACCTGCCAGAATGTTTGATACAGTCTCTAAGAGTTCTGAAAAAGTAAGGGGGATATTGCTACAGACTGGATTCATCTAGGAAGGCATCATTGAGCTGACAGTGTTCGAACTGAATTTCAAAAGATAACAGATAAAGGAGGTACAGGTATTCTGATGGGTGGGATATTGTGCCAACTGCACCCTCAAATATTTGAATAATTTTCTGAGGAACTAAAAATATTGAATTGGGTCAACAAAATGGGAAACCTTTGTCCAAGCCATAAAACTGCTTTCTAATATTTTCATTTGCAAATGTATTTGAGCATCTCTTGGAATAAGTACCTCCTTTCCCTTTACCCCAGACACAAAAAAATAGCTAGTGTTCTATCCGCTTGAATTTCAGATAATAATGATGAAAATGTAAATTTAATAATAAATAAGATTTGATTTCCCATGGCTTGTACGAAAAAATTGTAACAAGTCAATTTCTTTTTCGTACCTTATTTTTCCCTGCTTTTATTTCATTCTCCATGTGTTTGAATAAACATAGCTGCACCATTGGTCCATATTGACTCTTAAGTTTCAACCTTTCCTCCCCAGCTAAGTAAAGCCATATTTTGATAATCTGCTGTAGGCTCCTTAACTTCAAAAGCTTCAGTCCTTAATCATATCTTTCATGAATCAGTTTGGCTCCCCTTCTTCCATTCATCTTGAAAATGTCCACAGTGCTATATAGTTTAAAAACTTAGAACCAAGTAAAGTTGAACAATTTTCTACTGGGCTACATTGTAAAAATGGGAAAGGAAAATTACTTTTGTTTTGTTTTGTTTTTTATTTGGAGGACATTTGCCAGTTGGAACCTCAACAAAGATTGAGTTTGGGAGGCCTTTAATTGTGCACCAAAAGGTTATTGCAGAAGAAAACATAAGGGAGATGTCATAAAGAAGAAAATTTGAAGCTCAGTAATAGAAAGCTGTGTGAAGAAATAGGCATTCTGCCAATTAGCTGGGTGCTTGAAATAAATAGTTTGGAATTAAAGAAACAGATGCAAATTTCAAAGACTGGATTAACTTAGTTCATAAAGAAACTGGGGAGTGGAGAACAAACTTCAGGTTATGGGAGTTGTAAAGCATATTTACTATTCTTTATAGTTTTGCTCCAAAATACTTGGTTTTTATAATGTTAAATGTAAAATTAGAATTGTTAATTTAGTATTTTATGTTAAACCATTGAAATAAAATTCTAGGTATATTTAGGTGAAATGAATTATGATCATAGGAGTTCAGTCTTGAACTGTTGACTGTCCTAGCAGTCAGTAAATAATTCCCAAACTGGGCGTAGTGTGGTTATGAGTTTGTAGGAAGGCTATCCAACAAAGCATATAAATGGTGTCTAACCCTTGGTCTCCTTATCTGTTGAATAGTTGTGACACAAGTGTATAAATAACCAATTAATAAAAGAAAACATTTGTATGTATTAAGGAGATGTGCAGGAAAACATTAAATGTTCTTCTTTCCATAAATGTCTGGCTATTCTTATGTTGCATTAGTTTGAAGTGAAGTAGGGTTCTTTAAGGTTTATTACTATACTTCTTTTATCTTTTAGGCATTGTCACCCAAACCAAAAAAAGCAAGAAAGGAGATTGCATTCTTTATTGAAAGATATTTTTGCTGGATGTAGAATTTTAGGTTGGCAGGTACTTTTTTTTTTAAGATTTTATTTTTAAATAATCTCTACACCCAATATGGGGCTCAAACTTAAAACTCCAAAATCAAGAGTCTAATGTTCTACTGACAGCCAGCCAGGCCTCCCCTACGTTTTTTTTATTTATTTTATTTATTTTTAAAGAGATTTTTAGACAGGTACTTTCTTTTAACACATTTAAGATACATAATTCTCCTGTGTTTTGGCTCCCATTTTTGCTATTGAGAAGTCAACTGATAGTCTAACTGTAGCTCCTTTGAGGGTAAGATAGCCACTGTGCTATTGTGATGGCCCTCATGTCAGGATATAGATCGATATGGGGGTCGAGATTGCTATGAGGACTGAAGCAGTAGAGACTATGATAACAGGATAGGCAGTAGTAGGAGAGCATTTGGTAGTGGGTACTGTAGGGATGATGACTATAGAGGAGGCTGGGACTGCTATGAAGACAGGTATGACACGAGATGATGGGTCATGGAGCTCCAGAGATGTTTACTCTTGGGATAATCATAAGCATGATGGTAGAGTTTCCCTACCCCACCCCCAAGAGCCAAACTGAATCTAAATCCTCGCAGTACTCCTAACGAAGAAGATTCCTCTGCTAGCAGAGGTTCTGGTTCATTGAGCAGCCTCTGTCTTTGGAGGGTCAAAGCTTGTTAACACAGCGGCTAGAGACCAAGAAGTAGAATAGCAGCTATGGAAGGAATGGGAGAAACTGCGACACCAGCTGCATGAGCCAAAACTAGAACAACAGCCTCAGGAGAGACACGCAAGCTGGCGAAGCGAAGAAACTCAAGAACAGAACAGTCCAGGACAGGAATTGAGTCATCACAGACTGGGACCTCGGCCCCATCTGGCAGAAATGCACGAAGGAGAGTGAAAGTTTCTAGAAAGTGAAACACTCAATAAAGAGGAAGACTGTCACTCTCCAACTTCTAAGCCTCCCAAACCTGAACAGCTTTTAAAAGTAATGCCAGCCCCTCCACCAAAGGAGAATGCTCAAATGAAGCCAAGTTCTAACCCTCCTGCTCCATCTTAGACCTCAGATACAGAGCAGCAATCCCCTACCAGTGGGGGGAAAATAGTTCAGGCTTAACCATCTGGGGAAGGACCAGCAAGGAAAGATGAAAATAAAGTAAATGAGGTGAGTGTCCCAAAGGGCCAAAGTGGGAACTCCAGCCGTGGTCCGGAAGATGGAGGGAACAAAGACCACCTAAAGGAGACAGATAGGAAAGATGGCAAAAAGGATCAAGACTCCCGATATGCACCTGAGTCAAAGAAACCTAAAGAAAATCCAACTTCCAAGTTGGGTTCGGCAAGCAAGTATTCTGCATGCTCTGTTGGTGAAGATGGGAATGAGGGAGAAGATTATACTAAATGGACCTCTGCATCTTGTGCTTTCTTCTAGTCTCACTAGGAACATTCGAGAGCAAATCAAACCTCTATCCAGACAGGACTGTAAAACCCACCATCTCCTGGGGACCTTTCTTTAAAAACAGAAATAAAAACTTCTTTTGCATGCTGCTGCAGCCTTTACAGTATTGAATTAACTGGAGAATCACCAGTGTAGTCCGAGAAAGAGACGTACAACTTTGAAGGGAAAAGTTGTACAGTTTTACGACATATGCAGTTGGCCCGTGTGATTAGTGCCTGGGGGTCTCCACTTAGCAAAATGGCAAGTGATAGTGATGCTGTGTTTGGATCTGGTTGGGCAGTTGGGCAGGTATAAGGAAGAGTGTGAGATTTCTACCTTTTCATTCTTATCCTATTGTGGCATGTATGAATTCTCAAACATTATCTGAATAAATTTTCTGTCCTTGGAAAAGTAGGTTTAGTCTCTGAAGTTGTTTTAGTCTCTAGGAGGCTGCTAGCCCCTCCTCTTACTTAATTCTGAGTTACTGGGGCCAGCCTAAGGGGAATTTCTTCATTTTTATACCTCTTCACCTCCAGGGGAATAGTTAAGGAGTGAATCTATTGGTCACTAAAGAATGAGAATAGGATTGCCTGGTGACCAAAATAAGTGAGAAAATTGTGGTTTGAAAGGAAGCTGTGGCGAGGCAACGAATTACTTTGCACCATTAATAGGGGGAAATGGTATGACCTCCAGTAAACACTGGAGCAGGAAGCACTTAGGGGTTGTGGGAATTCCCAACTCTTTTATATATCCTGCTTTTTCTTTTTCTTAAACAGTGAGTGTCCTTTCTGAAAGTTCTGAAACCCTGAACTGTTGAAATCTTGAAGCTTTAAAAATTTAGGCTCTTGTCCTGGTCTTAGTTCCTCATGCTACTTTTTTTTTCTTTCATCTAAATTTTATTTTTTATTTTATTTTTAACGAAATTTATTGTCAAATTGGTTTCCATATAACACCCAGTGCTCATCCCAACAGGTGTCCTCCTCAGTGCCCATCACCCACTATCCCCTCCCCTCACCCCCCCATCAACCCTCAGTTTGTTCTCAGTATTTAAGAGTCTCTTATGGTTTGCCTCCTTCCCTGTCTGTAACATTTTTCCCCCAATTCCCCTCCCTGCCCCGGTCTTCTGTTGAATTTCTCAGGATCCACATATGAGTGAAAACATATGGTGTCTGTCTTTCTCTGCCCGACTTATTTCACTTAGCATAACACTCTCCAGTTCCATCCACGTTGCTACAAATGGCCAGATTTCATTCTTAACCATTGCCAAGTAGTATTCCATTGTTATAAACCACATCTTCTTTATCTGTTTGTCAGTTGATGGACATTTAGCCTCTTTCCATAATTTGGCTGTGTTGAAAGTGCTGCTATAAACATTGGGGTACAAGTGCCCCTATGCATCAGCACTCCTGTATCCCTTGAGGAAATTCCTAGCAGTGCTATTGCTGGGTCATAGGGTAGATATATTTTTAGTTTTTTGAGGAACTTCCACACTGTTTTCCAGAGTGGCTGTACCAGTTTGCATTCCCACCAACAGCGCAAGAGGGTTCCTGTTTCTCCATATCCTCGCCAGCATCTATAGTCTCCTCATTTGTTCATTTTAGCCACTCTGACTGCCATGAGGTGGTATCTCAGTGTGGTTTTGATTTGTATTTCCCTGATGAGGAGTGACGGTAAGCATCTTTTCATGTGCCTGTTGGCCACATGGATGTCTTCTTTAGAAAAGTGTCTATTCATGTCTTCTGCCCATTTTGTCACTGGATTATTTGTTTTTCGGGTGTGGAGTTTGGTGAGTTCTTTATGGATTTTGGGTACTAGCCCTTATCTGATAGGTCATTTGCAAATATCTTTTCCCATTCATTTGGTTGCCATTTAGTTTTGTTGATTGTTTCCTTTTTTATCTCTGAGGTCAGAGAGGTTTTTTCCTATTTTCTCCTCTAGAGTTTGATGGTTTCCTGTCTCACATTGAGGTCCTTCATCCATTTTGAGTTTATTTTTGTGAATGGTGTAAGAAAGTGGTCTAGTTTCGTTCTTCTGCGTGTTGCTGTCCAGTTCTCCCAGCACCATTTGTTAAAGAGACTGTCTTTTTTTAATTGGATATTCTTTCCTGCTTTGTCAAAGATTAGTTGGCCATACTTTTGTGGGTCCAATTCTGGAGTCTCTATTCCATTGGTCTATGTGTCTGTTTTTGTGCCAATACCATGCTGTCTTGATGATTACAGTTTTGTAGTAGAGGCTAAAGTCTGAGATTGTGATTCCTCCCGCTTTGGTTTTCTTCTTCACTATTACTTTGGCTATTCGTGGTCTTTTGTGGGCCCACACAAATTTTAGGATTGCTTATTCTAGCTTCGAGAAGAATGCTGGTGCAATTTTGATTGGGATTGCATTGAATGTGTAGATAGTTTCGGGTAGTATTGACATTTTAACAATATTTATTATTCTAATCCATGAGCACAGAATGTTTTTTTCCATTTCTTTGTATCTTCTTCAATTTCCTTCATAAGCTTTCTGTGGTTTTCAGCATATAGATCTTTTACATCTTTGGTTAGGTTTATTCCTAGGTATTTTATGCTTCTTGGTGCAATTGTGAATGGGATCAGTTTCTTTATTTGTGTTTCTGTTGCTTCATTATTAGTGTATAAGAATGCAACTGATTTCTGTACATTGATTTTGTATCCTGCAACTTTGCTGAATTCATGTATCAGTTCTAGCAGACTTGTGGTGGAGTCTGTCAGGTTTTCCATGTATAGTATCATGTCGTCTGCATAAAGTGAAAGCTTGAGTTCATCTTTGCCAATTTTGATGCCTTTGATTTCCTTTTGTTGTCTGATTGCTGATGCTAGCACTTCCAACACTATGTTAAACAACAGCGGTGAGAGTGGACATCCCTGTTGTATTCCTGATCTCAGGGGGAAGCTCTCAGTTTTTCCCCATTGAGGATGATATTAGCTGTGGGCTTTTCATAAATGGCTTTTATGATGTTTAAGTTTGTTCCTTCCATCCCGACTTTCTCAAGAGTTTTTATTAAGGATGCTGAATTTTGTCAAATGTTTTTTCTGCATCGACTGACAGGATCATATGGTTCTTATCTTTTCTTTTATTAATGTGATGTATCATGTTGATTGATTTGCGAATATTGAACCAGCCCTGCAGCCCAGGAATGAATCCCACTTGATCGTGCTGTTGATTGATTTGCTAGTTATCTTGTGGAGAATTTTTGCATCCATATTCATCAGGTATCTTGGCCTGTAGTTCTCTTTTTTTGTTGGGTCTCTGTCTGGTTTGGGAATCAAAGTAATTCTGGCTTCATAGAATGAGTCTGGAAGTTTTCCTTCCCTTTCTATTTTTTAGAACAGCTTGGGAAGGATAGGTATTATCTCTGCTTTAAATGTCTGGTAGAATTCCCCAGGGAAGCCATCTGGTCCTGGACTCTTCTTTGTTGGGAGATTTTTGATAACCGATTCAATTTTTTCACTAGTTATGGGTCGGTTCAAATTTTCTATTTCTTCCTGTTTGAGTTTTGGAAGTGTGTGGGTGCTTAGGAATTTGTCCATTTCTTCCTGGTTGTCCATTTTGTTGGCATATAATTTTTCACAGTATTCCCTGATAATTGCTTGTATTTCTGAGGGATTGGTTGTAATAATTTCATTTTCATTCATGATTTTATCTATTTGGGTCATCTCCCTTTTCTTTTTGAGAAGCCTGGCTAGAGGTTTGTCAATTTTGTTTATTTTTTCAAAAAACCAACTCTTGGTTTCATTGATCTGCTCTACTGTTTGTTTATATTCTATATTGTTTATTTCTGCTCTGATCTTTATTATTTCTCTTCTGCTGGGTTTGGGGTGTCTTTGCTGTTCTGCTTCTATTTCCTGTGCTGTTAGCTTTTGTATTTGGGATTTTTCTTGTTTCTTGAGATAGGCCTGGATTGCAATGTATTTTCCTCTCAGGACTGCCTTTGCTGCATCCCAAAGCATTTGGATTGTTGTATTTTCATTTTCGTTTGTTTCCATATATTTTTTAATTTTTTCTCTAATTGCCTGGTTGACCCATTCATTCTTTAGTAGGGTGTTCTTTAACCTCCATGCTTTTGGAGTGTTTCCAGACGTTTTCCTGTGGTTGATTTCAAGTTTCACAGCATTGTGGTCTGAAAGTGTGCATGGTATGATTTCAATTCTTGTATACTTATGAAGGGCTGTTTTGTGACCCAGTATGTGATCTATCTTGGAGAATGTTCCATGTGCACTCGAGAAGAAAGTATATTCTGTTGCTTTGGGATGCAGTGTTCTAAATATATCTGTCAGGTCCATCTGATCCAATGTATCATTCAGGGCCCTTGTTTCTTTATTGACCATGTGTCTAGATGATCTATCCATTGTTGTGAGTGGGGTGTTAAAGTCCCCTGCAGTTACCACATTCTTATCAATAAGGTTGCTTATATTTGTGATTAATTGTTTTATATATTTGGGGGCGTCTGTATTCGGTGCGTAGACATTTGTAATTGTTAGCTCTTCCTGATAGATAGACCCTGTAATCATTATATAACACCCTTCTTCATTTCTTGTTACAGCCTTTAATTTAAAGTCTAGTTTGTCTGATATTAGTATGGCTACTCCAGCTTTCTTTTGACTTCCAGTGGCATGATAGATAGTTCTCCATCCCCTCACTTTCAATCTGAAGATATCATCAGGTCTAAAATGAGTCTCTTGTAGACAGCAAATAGATGGGTCTTTTTTTTTTTTATCCATTCTGATACCCTGTGTCTTTGGGTTGGAGCATTTAGTCCATTTACATTCAGTATTATTATTGAGAGATATGGGTTCAGAGTCATTGTAATGTCTGTTACAGTTTCATGCTTGTAGTGGTGTCTCTGGTACTTTGTGGTCCTTGCAACATTTCACTCACAGAGTCCCCCTTAGGATCTGTTGTAGGGCTGGTTTAGTGGTGATGAATTCCTTCAGTTTTTGTTTGTTTGGGAAAACCTTTATCTCTTCTTCTATTCTGAATGACAGACTTGCTGGGTAAAGGATTCTTGGCTGCATATTTTTTCTGTTCATTACATTGAAGAGAAATGACAGGAGTGGGGTGGGGGGAGAAAAAGTAAACATTGATTAGGCAGAGAAACTAAAAGGCTTAATCCAGAGAGAGAGAGAGAGAAAGGAAAATAAAGAAGGAGGTGGGGAAAACGAAACGAAGATAATGTTACCCAGACAGAGAAACTATATGGCTTGATTATTCCAGAGAGAGAAAGGAGTGTAAAGACGGAGGTGTAGAACATGTATCAAGACAATGGATTCAATATGCCTGTTTAGACAGACCAATAACCAGAGTAACCAGCCTAGGGGAGGGAAGAGATAAGAAGGAGAAAAGGGGGGAGGGAGAATATATCTATTTATGCAGAATTGACCTAGAGTTAATCCAGGCAATGCTGCATCGCTTGTCTGCAGGAGCTGTCTGCCGGGTCTGTGCCACTCTGGTGGATATGCAGTTACCAAGTGCAAAAGTGTGTGGTTTGGCATTTTCTGGACCGTCCTCCACTATGGGCCCCAGGAGTGATCCCTGAGGCCCTGCCTTGGTGGTTGGGTGGTGGGGGTGCGGTGGGAATGGTGATTTCCCAGTCTCCTCTCCATGGAACTGGACCCAGTGGACTCAGTTGGAGTCGGCCTCACTGTGCCACGGGTGCAGACGGGGCGGACCCTTCTCTCTCCGCCAATTCCCCTGACCCTGCGCTTGGCTGGGATTCAAAGTCCCGCTCCGTGTGCTCTGGCACTGGGGAAGCGCCTCTCCATGCCACGGGATATGTGGTCCCGGCTGGCTTTGTGCTGCCGCATTTCAGGGAGGACAGCCTTCTACTGTGGACTGAGAGCTGCTGCCCTAGCCACCTCGAGCCCCCGGGGTGGCGGATGCAGGCAGGCTTTGTCTTTTCCCACAGTACTTCAGGGAAAGGGCAGGCTTTTCCTCTTGCAGACTGAGCCCTCAGCCCAGCCACTGTGCCGGGGGTGGCAGACGCAGGCAGGTTCCGTGCTATCGCGCAGCCCTCCAGGGAGGGAATCACTTTATCCAGCTGTGGAATGAGCCCCTGACCTACCACTGCACCCAAGGCTGGCTCCTCTCCTCCCCAAATGCGCGAACAGGGAGCCGGCTCCAGTCCGAAGAAAGCCCCACAGTTAGAGATCAGATCCCTCTCAGTCTCAGTCTGAGGTCTTTCTCCTGTCCAGCTATGGTCCTGCACTCCCCTAGCCTTTCTTTCTCTGCCCTTTGTCTCTCCGCAGAAAGGGTTTCCTCCCCTCCATGCCCGCGAGGCCTTTTTTTTTTTTTTTTTTTTTTAATCTCCCCCAGTTCGCAGTTACCCACTCATCTTTTTTCCAACTTTCCCATTTTCTTCGTAGTAGATTCAGTCTCTTTTCCTCCCAGGCTTTGGTGTTCAAAGTCCTTTGGCTTCTACAGTTAAGTAAGGATTCCCCCTACTTCTCAGCCATGTTGGCTGAAATATCTCCCTCATGCTACTCTTTACTGTTACCTACCACAAAGCAGCGTCTGTCTTTCTTTCTTTCTTTTTCTTCCTTCCTTCCTTCCTTCCTTCCTTCCTTCCTTCCTTTCTATCTATCTATCTATCTATCTATCTATCTATCTATCTATCTAGATATGAGAGAGCATGAGAGGGGAAGAGGCTGAGAGAGAGGGAAAGAGAGAATCCCAAGCAGGCTCCACACTGTCAGCACCGAGCCTGATGGGGGGCTTGATTTCACAAACTGTGAGATAATGACCTGAGCTGAAATGAAGAGTTGGACTCTTAACTGATTGAGCCATCCAGGCACCTTGAGGAGCTTCTATTTAAATCACATATCTGATCTGGGCATTCTCTATCAGCCCCAGGGAGCAGAAGCAAATGAGGAATCACTGTTTCTCTCAAGCAAATCTTGGTGTTTTTCATGTCTTTTGACTCTCATTCCTTCCCTCCGTTTTCGACCCCTTTTATACCTTGAAAACTCTAGAATTAATGGTCTTAGGTGGTGAGTGAGGGTGGATAAAGAGGGACAGTTACAATGCCAGCCATTCTTGGGATGCCTGGGTAGCTGAGTCGCTTGAGCGTCCTATTCCTGATTTCAGCTCAGGTCATGATCCCAGGGTCACGGGATTGGAACTGGCTCTGCACTGAGCATGGGAGCCTGTTTGAAATTCTCTGTCTCCCTCCCTCTGCCCCTCTCCCCTGCTTGTTCTCTCTCTCTCTGTCTCTCTCTCAAAATTAAAAAAAATAAGTAAATAAAAAATTTTGTGAGCCAATTTTACGACCACGATTGGGTCTTTTGTTTATGTTTTTACAAGATTTCTTCTTGCTACTGAAATCCTACACCAATGTTTGGATTTATAATGGGGCCTCAACCAGTGTGTGTGTGTGTGTGTTTTAGCTTTTTTTTAATTCTTATTTTAAGCTTTTTAAAGCTTTTTTTTTTTTTAACTTTAGAGAATAAATGATAATGGAGAGAGCAGTTTAACAAGGTGTTGGTTTCTCCTGCAACACAGTAGCTTAGGTTGCCTGCTTTTATGTGCACCTTTGTATTGTCAGCCCAGTAGATGTATCCTTATGGGTGATAGTGGTACCAGCAGAGAAGTGACACCTTGGTCTCTTATTTGCAAGCCCTTCTTTCATCAGTTCTAGGTTAGACCCTGTGTGGCCATGTAGACATGTTGGTTTATGAATGCTGCAGTGGTGGGAATAATGAATCGTGTACTAGTGAATTACCTTTAAATAATTGGCTTGGGTTGGCCAGTAGCCAGGAAGTGAGTTTTAGACAGAGATACCCAAGGCTGAAAGGGATTAAAACAGTTTTTTATTTCTTTATTTTTTAAAGTTAAAAAATGCTTTTTATTTATTTTTGAGAGAGAGAAAGGGACAGAAAGTGGGGAAGGGGCAGAGAGAGAGGGAGACAGAGGATCTGAAGCGGGCTCTGCACTGACAGCAACAATCCCTATTTGGGGCTTGAACTCATGAACCATGAGATTATAACCTAAGCCCAAGTAGACGCTCAACTGACTGAGCCATCCAGGTGCCTCTGAAAGGCTTTTTTTTTTTTTTTTTTCTCTTAAAAAAAACTTTTGCTGTAGATGATAAAAAGGTAGGGTCCTCTTTAGGTCTATTCCTTCCAAATAGTTACATCCAATAAAAGCTATTTTTTTTTCCTACTCCCCTCTCCTATTCCCCTGTTAAAACAGAAACAAGGATTATGTCCTTCCTGCTCCTTAATAGTTATAAAATCTATACTAATTATCTTTTATGAAAATGATTTATAATATGTAGATTTAATACATGAGAGATTGTCTTGAAATGTAAAATCCCATGCTTTGAGTTGTGGGTTTTTTTGGTTCATTTTCTCCAAATCCAATCTTTGAAGTTAAAAAAAAAAAAAAAAAAAAAAAAAAAAGCCATACTGCTAGTTGTCTCCTTTTAAAATACTTTGGTTCCCAGGGAGCCTGGATGGCTCAGTTGGTTAGGTGTCCGATTCTTGGTTTCTCCTCAGGTCATGATTTCACAGTTTCATGAGTTTGAGCCCCTCATTGGGCACTGTGCTGGTAACTTGGAGCCTGCTGTGGATTCTCTTTCCCTGTCTCTCTGCCCCTCCCCACTGACACGGTCTCTGTCTCTCCCAAAAATAAAAAGATACTTTGGATCACTTCTCTTTTATTTTTAATGTTTATTTTTGAGAGAGAGTAGGGGAGGGGCAGCGAGTAGGGGAGGGGACAGAGGATCTGAAGCGGACTCTGTGCCGACAGCAGAGACTCGCTAACTGTGAGATCATGACCTGAGCCAAAGTTGGATGCTTAGCCTACTGAGCCACCCAGTAGCCCCAGCTTCTGCTTGATCTAAACATTGTTTGTCTCGTAGTGGGATTATTTAAAAAAAATTTTTTTTAAGTTTATTTTGAGAGAGAGAGAAAGAGAGAGAGAGAGAGATTGAGAAGACGAACAAGCCGGGGAGGGGCAGAGAGAAGGAGAGACAGAATCCCAAGCAGGTTCCACACTATCAGCACAGAGCTGGATGCGAACTCACGAACTGTGAGGTGATGACCTGAGCTGAGATCAAGAGTCTGATGCTTAACTGCACCAGTTGGGCACCCCCCACACACAGTGGGATTCTTTTTATATGTTGTCTTGAGTTTCATGAGGCTTCTTGAATCTGTACATTGGTTGTCTTGTCCTAATTCTTTCTCCTCTCCTGGAATTCCAAATGTATCTTAGATCTTTTTAGTCCTTCACATCTTATTCTCAAATTTGTGTTTTCCTTTTTTATTCTTTATCTGTTGATTTATGGTTTGTTCCTCTTGAACCATTTCCCAGTTTTTTTTTTTTTCTGTCTTCTGTTTTGTCAGTTCTGCTACCATTGGGTTTTAAATTTTGTCTACTATAATTTCTAGAAGTTCTGTTTGGTTCTGTTAGAGATCTGCTATGTTATGGATTTTTGTTATTTGCACTCAATTTATCTACAGTTGTTTGAGCAAACAGTCTTGGAGGTGGGTTCTGAAATTAGGTTCCTGGGATGGATCATGTTGTCGCGTCTTTTCCACTTTAATGAGTGTGCTTGCTTTCACTCTGACCATTTCTAACTCCTGTAGTAAGCAAGGCTAAGTATCAGACCTTGTGGACATTCAGGCCCTTACAGACCTTTTGCTCTTCTTCCATTGCATCCTGGAAGCCAAGCTTTTTTCCTCTTGTGAGTGGCTTCTGCTTTCAGATTTAATTGTTAGCAGAGTCAACTTCTTTTATAAGGTCATGCTATGGTTAAATAATACAGTTAATATATAAGGTAGCATCTTTTATTTGTGTTATCTCTTGGCACTGTGCCTGGCTCACAGAAGAGGCTGAAGAAATGTTTGTGGGATAGGATAGAATGTGTATCTGATGCATCCTGGCAGGTTGTAAGGTTCTGGTCCTGTCATGCCCAGCTTAGAAATTACTGCTGTTTTGATTTACTTAGGAGACTTTTAAGAACTCTTGTATAAATTACCCAGTTTTTTGGAGGAAAAAAAAACAAAGATTTGTTTTCTTGTAGAAGAGAAGAAATGGGCTTAAGTATAAGTAATTAATCTTTTCTCTCTAGTATAAATTTTAGTATATTCAAATGTGCCTATGCCATCCAAAAAAAAAAAAAAAAAAACAGTAATAAAGTAACCAGACGATTGATTTTTCCATTGATCAGCTTGGCAGAATTACTGAGACATCAACATACTAATTCGAATCTCAGGATATTAAACTATTGTTTGTTTTCTAACTGAATGTTTTGAATGATTATAAATGGCAAAGAATTTGTAAGTGATATACTATGCTATCAATTTTAGTTAATTAACACAGCAGCACAGTGATAATTATTTCCTTTATTTGCTGTTTTTCCTCTTTCCTAAAAACTTACTAATTATTAGTGATTTATTTTTCATTTTTTCCTATTATATGGCTCTCTTTTGTACATTTAAATGTAGAAAATATATTTTAAGAATTGGATTATAGGGTCTCCTGGCTGGCTCAGTCGGAAGAGTGTGTGACTCTTGATTTTGGGGTCTTGAGTTCGAGCCTCACATTGGCTGTAGAGATTCCTAAAAAATAACGCATTAAAAAAAGAATTGGATTGTAAATAGAAAAAAAATGTTTTTAACTATTATTTTAGGTTGAAAATGTTCTGGTTATTTATTACTATGTAACAACTTAAGCCCAAATCTAAGTAACAATTCTAAAATCTGATATCAAAACTGAAAACTAAAACCAAATCTTAAAACTTAAACCATATCTCACAATTCTGATCGTTAGGGATTCATACTGGGCTCTCAACAGGGTGATTTTCCTGCTCCCCATGGTCTCGTTTGAGGTTACTCAGTTGGCAACTAGTCTGGTGTAGGATGTCCAAGATGGCTTCACTTACATGCTCTCACTGAGTTGAGGACTTCTAGTATGCTGAACTCTGCTGGGATCCTCTCCATGTGATCCTGAAAGCGAGGAGGTTAGACTGCTTTGGTGACCTAGGGCAGAA
This sequence comes from Leopardus geoffroyi, assembly GCF_018350155.1. Classification (NCBI taxonomy): domain Eukaryota; kingdom Metazoa; phylum Chordata; class Mammalia; order Carnivora; family Felidae; genus Leopardus; species Leopardus geoffroyi. The sequence goes on from NC_059332.1 coordinate 54,836,328, forward strand.
GCTCTGAGTCTTCTCAAGATCAGGCGTGAGAGACTGGCATCACTTGTGCCGTACTGTGTTGGTCAAAGCAGTCACAGTCCAGTCCAGATTAAAAGGAAGACAAATAGATCTCAGCTCTTAATGGGTGAAGTGTCAAAAAATTTGCAGCCATTAATCCCCACAGTAATATTAATTAATAGGTCACAGTGCATTTGAGAAACAAAGTGCCCTTTATAGATCACAATACTTAGTACCAATATAGAACTGCATTTATTAGAAACAGTGATAGCAGTATTAAAAATCAGGATATTTGCCTTTGGTATTTGTTTCATCCACAGATTTTTTATTTCCTTGTATAAGAAATGATTTGTAATTGTTTCATTAAGCATTGTATATATTTTTTTTTTTAATTTTTTTTTTTAATGTTTTATTCATTTTTGAGACAGAGACAGAGCATGAACGGGGGAGGGGCAGAGAGAGAGGGAGACACAGAATTGGAATCAGGCTCCAGGCTCTGAGCCATCAGCCCAGAGCCCGACGCGGGGCTCGAACTCACGGACCGCGAGATCGTGACCTGGCTGAAGTCGGACGCTTAACCGACTGCGCCACCCAGGCGCCCCAAGCATTGTATATTTTAAACCGTCTTTTCATTAATAATTGTAGTTTTTAATTTTAGATGTTTAAAAATTTTTTTAATGTTTTCTTTATTTTTGAGAGACAGAGTGCAAGCAAGGGAGGGGCAGAGAGACAGGGAGACACAGAATCGGAAGCAGGCTCCAGGCTCTGAGCTATCAGCATTAGATAGCTGATGTGGGGCTGAAGCTCATAAACTGTGAGATCATGACCTGAGCCGAAGTCGGACGCTTAACCAGCTGAACCACCCAGGCATCCTGAATTGTAGTTTTAATATTGGAATTTTTGACATGGCTTTTTACCTGCTAGTACAGGTATGTTTCATTTTAAGAAAAACTAATACTTTAAATCATTTATTTACATTTATTTATTTATTTATTTTTTCAACGTTTATTTATTTTTGGGACAGAGAGAGACAGAGCATGAACGGGGGAGGGGCAGCGAGAGAGGGAGACACAGAATCGGAAACAGGCTCCAGGCTCTGAGCCATCAGCCCAGAGCCCGACGCGGGGCTCGAACTCACGGACCGCGAGATCGTGACCTGGCTGAAGTCGGATGCTTAACCGACTGCGCCACCCAGGCGCCCCTTTTTTACATTTATTGATGTCCTGCTCCTTTCCACAAAGGATTTGAGGTGACCTGCAACAAGACACATATGACACATCTGTATTGGAGTAAAATATAAGTAAGTAACAGTGGATAATGAGGGTCAAGAAAAACCATCAGTAAATGGCATCACCGTCTGCCCAATGGCTAAAGCTCCAAACCTAGGAGGCTTTTTCTTCATCCCCTTCTCTTACAATCCATCCATCTGTGCTACTCCAAAATATATTCCAAATCTATTTGTTTTTTTCTACCTTTCTTCCAGTTCAATCCCTCTTACCTTACCTTCTCTTTTCAGCACAATAATGGCCTTTTCAAAACCACAGTGTAAACAATCAGATCTTAACTTTCCTCTCCCTAAAACCTCAGTTTAATATACCATTCATACTATAAAACTCTATCTCAACCAGGTCTGAGGGTTAGCTGTCTGCCTCTCAACACCCCTGCCTGCCACTGCTCTCCATCAGCCTCTTTCTCTTGCTTCAACCTGCTAGCCCTGTCCCCCCCTGAAAAAAAGGACCTTTTAGGACCTTTGCACCAGCTCTTTTCTTTGGTTGAGATGCTCTTGCCATAGGTTTTGCGTGACTGCTTTACATTCAGATTTCCCTTTAAATGTCACTTCTTTAGAGAGACCACACAACACAGAGTATAAATCCATTCATAGCACTTTTCTTTTGTTTTATTTTCATCCTAGATTGCTGCCTGATAGTTTGTTTATTATGTATTGTCTGTCTCATTAAAATATAAGCTTCATGAGTGCAGTTCTGTTTTGTTTTGCTGTTTACAGCTGGATCTCATCTTCTGTAAATAGTGCTTGGTACATAGTAGGTCGTTAATGTTTTTAGAAAGAATTATATGTAAAAAATCAAATTTAGAATTGATGGTGATATTTCCAGAATGTGATAAATTTATCACATTAGAAAAGAGGATTCTTGGGGCGCCTGGCTGGCTCAGTCTGTGGAGCATGTAATTCTTGATCTTGGGGTTGAAAATTTGATCCCCACATTGGTTGTAGAGATGACTTAAAAATAAAATCTTAGGGGCACCTGGGTGGCTCAGTCAGTTGAGCACCTGACTTTGGCTGGTGTCATGATCTCATGGCTTGTGAGTTTGAGTCCCGCTTTGGGCTCTGTGCTGACAGCTCAGAGTCTGGAGCCTCCTTTGGATTCCGTGTCTTCCTCTCTCTCTGACCCTTCCCCAGCTCACACTGTGTCTCTCAAAAATAAAAAAAAAAATAAAAAAGTAAAGTAAAATCTTAAAGAGAATTCTTTCTCTGGGATTTACTCTTTAGACTGGTGATATGTATCAAAATCACTAATGGACCTTTAAAAAAATATATACTTCTGTAGGTCTGGGAGCCACCAGGAATCTGTAATTTTGAAAAGCTCTGCCTCAGATCTAATATACAGCCTTATTTAAGGACCAGGGTCTGAGAGAGAGAAAGCTGTGTGGATTCAAGTAGAAGTCTTCTGACCAAAATTATTTATAAATCAGAATTGAATATTGTTGATGTGAAGTTTATAGATGAAATCTCTGGGAAGCCTTATTTATATCTTTACTTAAGAGGCCTTTGTAATAGACTAGTGATTCCAAAGTGATGTGCTAAAGTTGATCATTTGGGAGTGTGGGAAGGAAATAAATAATATGCCTTATATAGTTTGAATTTCCCTTTACAGTTTTGAGGGGATGGAGGCATGTTTTAAGTACATAATACATAGTAATACATGTATATAATTTGTAAAAATACATGTAGTGGAAGAAAGTGTGTGCTCAAGATATTTTGTTTGTGAAAATGTGGGATCCAAAGAGCATGGAGATCACTCTGCCAGTCTGGATAGGTTATGCAGTGTTAACAATTGAGCCCTAAATTTCAGTTGACTATCAAAAAGGTTTGTTTCTCATTCATGTTGTATATATTGTGTGGTCCATCTTTAGCCCTGCTCTGTGTCATACAGATGCTGGCACTCAAACTGGTTGAGCAGGCGTTATCTGAAATTTCACCAGTTGCTGTGGCAGAGGGAGGAGAGAATTGGGTAAACAATGTGCTTATGAAGTTTTTGCTGGAGTGTGACACATGTCACTTAGATTTCACTGGCCAAAGCAAGTCACATGGCATTGTAGGAGTCCAGCAGGTAGGGGACATACAACCCTCTCTTAGTGCGGGACTCTGCACAGGGTGAATAGCAATACAGTCTACACAGATAGCTTCTAACTTGTTACTCTGTGGAACGTTTGCCTCACCAGAGCTCACTTTTAATCTCTTTTTAGGAGAGCTGGCAGAGTGAAGCTGCTCTCCCAGTTCCTGGTTTGATGGAGAACATCAAAAAGAAAAAGAACATAAAGCCCAAGTACTTAATATTGTTAGTAAAGCAGCACGTAAAGCAATGTAATTGTAACAGTTTAATTATAAAATGTAGAAATACAGCTTTATCAAAACTGTTAAAGCCCAGTAATTTCTGTTTGACAAAAAGATTTATACCATTATACCATATGCCATTTGAAACATTGAGGTGCTATCTGGTGGGTGTGTCTGGATAACAGGGATTGAGATGTGGGGAATTGTGAGTCGTGGTGGAAACAAAAGAACTTCAGAGCTCTAATGTTTAGGGTCTATGCTAATTGAAAATTAATCAGAGTAAAGGTTGAGCATCTGTAGAATAGTAATGTCAGTTACTATGGAAATGTGATTTCATTTAGAGCAATTTGTTTATATACTTCTTTTCAGGAAGATGTTTATTTTGTGAAGTGTGATAGACCTTGATTGTAAGATGTTGCAGTGATCTTTATTAGTTATTTTGAGTACCCCCCAGAGATCAGTCCTATGTTTAATAAAATGACAAGTGTATAGAAACTAGGTTAGTTGCCCCAAACATTTCAATTTATGCCTGGAAAACAGAAACTAATCAAAATGTAATCTGTAAACATTAGTGATATTAATAATAAATATTTACCATGTATTAAGGTCATGCTATTGGCGATGCCTATTTGAGGCACTTTCCATACTTTATTTTACTTAAAAGCTATGTAAAATACGTATTACTTTCTTAATTTTACTGATGAAGAAACTGAGGTGCAAAGAGGTTAATTAACTTAAGATGCGAACTCAGGGTTCTGCATTTAAAAACTATATACTTCCACTCTGTTATTCTGCTTTTATAATTGTTCCACTGTGTCTGTTTTTATTTTGTTACGTGAGATTCTTTGTAGAAGCAGGAAGCCATTTAATCTTGTCTTGATGTTTTAGAGGGTATTTTCTAGGCATGTAGTAGGTAACTTCATTGAGGGAGTCTGAGAATATGAAATATGCTCATATTTACCTGTAGTTTTTACACAGAAAACAGAAGAGAATACTCAAAGTTATTTTAGATATTTGAAATAATCAAGTCTGTAGCAGTTTATACTAATTAATAAAGTTTTGTAAAAGCATCCTGTGTTTTCCGATGAGAATTTTCTTACTTTGGCCATTTATATTTTGGTTATAACTAAATTGATAAATGAAAATATAGAATGTGTGTGACAAATGGATGAACTTTTTAATTCACCAAGGAAAAATAGTATTTACCGAAAGGCTATAAACACAAGCAATGACATGAATTTTAGATAGAACGTGTTATTTAGAATGCACCTGGTTTCTTTGGGTGAATGATTTAGAAACATATTGAATTCCTTAGAATTTTTTCATTATTTCTAATCTAAGCAAGAGTAGGCATTTTTTCCCCTATCTTTTGGGGGAGGGTAACATTTCAATGAAAGAAAATCTTACTACATTCTTTTTTTTTTTTTTTTTTGATAAGCTTTATACCCAATGTGGGGCTTGAACTCATGACCCCAGGATCAAAAGTAGCATGTTCTACTGACAGAGTCAGCCAGGCGTCCCTTTAATTACATTCTTTAATACTCTAGTTTTGGGGCGCCTGGGTGGCACAGTCGGTTAAGCGTCCGACTTCAGCCAGGTCACCATCTCGCGGTCCGTGAGTTCGAGCCCCGCGTCAGGCTCTGGGCTGATGGCTCAGAGCCTGGAGCCTGTTTCCGATTCTGTGTCTCCCTCTCTCTCTGCCCCTCCCCTGTTCATGCTCTGTCTCTCTCTGTCCCAAAAATAAATAAACGTTGAAAAAAAAAATTTAAAAAAAAATACTCTAGTTTTTATTCAGAAATTTTTGAATTAAAAGAATAATTTAGTCTTGACTCTGTTTCTAAGGCAAAAGACTATAGGGGCACCTGGGTGGCTCAGTCAGTTAAGCATCCGACTTTAGCTCAGGTCATGATCTCACAGTCTGTGAGTTCGAGCCCTGCGTCGGGCTCTGTGCTGACAGCTCAGAGCCTGGAGCCTGCTTTAGATTCTGTGTCTCCCTCTCTCTCTGCCCCTCCCCTACTCATGCTCTGTCTCTCTCTGTCTCAAAAGTAAATAAAAACATTAAAAAAAATAAAAAAAAAGACTATTTGCACAAGTAAAGTCTTGTAACTTATTATGTTGCATAAGTGATGTGTGCTTTCACTGCTTCCCTGATATTTACTAGGTAAGCAATTAATTGCTTACAAACACCTGTGGTATTGTTAATGCAAATATTTGAGCTGAGTTTAGGGGAAAGGGAGATACTGTATTATCCTGGAGAAGTATTAGCATTATGTATTGCTGTCGGATTTGTTTCGTTAGAACCCAAAATATTAGGAGAAACATCTATACGTTCAAAGATACCTATTTCTTTGTAAGTGATCATAAAAGAGCCATTGTGGATTAACATACTTGAACTTCAGTTTTTTAGGCTGATTCATCACACTTTTTGGGGCAAAAAACAGTATACACAGTCAGTTATGATTATCTTCATCAATAGTGGGCAGAACAGACATGTATATTAGAATTTTATTTAAATTCAAGTAAGTGTTCATTGAGCAAATTCAAAATACATTTTTATTTTATCTTTTTATATTTCCAGTTGGAAATTCACTTAAAAATAATGAAAACTTTCATAAAGACATTAAGATTTCTTCTCCTTTCATTTTATCTCCCTAATCAGTTTCTTACTTTATTAGTTGCTGTGTGAGAATTACAGTTTGACTCTAAAATTGGCCTAAAATATACCTGCCTTTGTCCAAGTACTCTCTGTAGTTTGTATCTGGTAGCACATTTGAGTTTTGAAGGATTTCCTGTATGGAATGCAAAGGAAAGGTAAATAGTCCATTAAGTTGAGAAGATACTGTCAACAGAGACATAAATAAAACAAATGCTGAAGCAGAATAATTTGGGGTTAGCTCTTAGGAAAATACTTGCTATTGCTAAACCTCAACTTAAAACACTGTAGATGGAGCCTGTTTCCGATTCTGTGTCTTCCTCTCTCGCTGCCCCTCCCCCATTCATGCTCTGTCTCTCTCTGTCCCAAAAATAAATAAACGTTGAAAAAAAAAAATTAAAAAAAAAAAACACTGTAGAATGAGTACTGATTATATACAATTTGTGCTATTAACACCCTTTAAAATTTTTACCTGTAACACTTACCATGACATCTAGTTATATTACATTTTTAGTTTCTGTATTAAAAAAAATTTTTTTTAACGTTTGTTTATTTTTGAGAGAGCATGAATGGGGGAGAGGGAGAGGGAAACAGAGAATCTGAAGTGGGCTCCATGTTAACAGCAGAGAGCCCGATGCGGTGCTCGAACCCACGAACTGTGAAATCATGACCCGGTCTGAAGTCGGATGCTTAACCAATTTAACTTAACACTTAACTGAGCCACTCAGGCGCCCCTTGTGTTGGTATTTTTATCCTGTTCATTACCAAAAAGGAATTAAGGTGAAGATTTTAATCAATGACTTTTTCTTGATGTTACATGTTTGTTCAACTCTCTTGCAGAGGATCATCTTGTTTATTTGGAGACTGCATGCGTGGCCTTGTGAACTTCAGTGTCAAGTTTTAGTTGAAGATCCAATTTCATTTCTATTTCTATTAATTAAATTAAGATAATATCAACCTTGTAGGGTTGTTGATATGATTAAATGAAATAGTATAAATTAGTGTAACTAGCAGATGGTATGCATGGGCCTCACCCTCCATTGGCTTTTTAATAATCTATGGGTGGACACACCTAAACTGCCTCCTTTATTTCAGCTTTCATATAACAGCTGGTGAGTAAGCCATTACACGGTGGTGAGATAGTTGTCTACCAGCCAGTGATTCTGTTTCAGTTGTAGTGCCAGCATTCTCTTCATGGTATGGTTTGTGCTATTACTTAACTATTTTGTAGATCTTTTTCTGCCTGTGCTCTATAGAAATGGGCAACGGAAGGGCAGGAATGGAGTGATGGTGGGTTGAATGGGTATGGTTTGGGCCCAGCCTCACTTCAGCTAGAGTGTGTTCTTTTCCTAATTTCTGTAACATAACATTGTTCCAGGTTAAGATTTCCTTTTAAGGTAGCTTTCAGAATATGCTTGATTCTTACCTTTCAGGGAACACAGAGAAAGAAAAGCTTAACTAATATTAGTAGTTAAGCAACATTAGTCTTAGACTCAACAGATTTGGATAAATATGGAAATCATTAGCCATGGCAAAGTGGTGATTCTGTAGTGTCACTCTCATACTTCTAGGACTTAAGCTAGTCAACAATTTCTTCCAAAGTAAAAGGATATGTAAGAAAGCATTCAACATTTAGAAATTGAATTAAAAAACACCATTATAATAACATTCATGAAATGGGTAAGGAATAAATTTACTAAAATATGTGCAAGCTTAAGGAGGAAGATAAAAATAATATGTAATCCCTTTATCTAGAGTTAGACAGTTTTACTTTGGTCTAAACTTTCTCCCAACACATAAATTTAGGCACAAATACTGGCATGGAATCTCTTAAAGGTTTGTTTTAATTTGTCCTCACCTAACTGTATTAATTTACTTTCAGCTAACAGTATTTCATGGATATTTTTCTATAACAATAATCATAAGTTGTCATAATTTTAAGAAAAATTTTACCAAGTGTAGAATATTTCATTATGGTATAGTTCTGTTTTCCTTTTTAGTATTTTAAAGAGTAGGAAGTTTAACACATATCCAGAAAAATATATATAGAACAAAAAGATACAGTTCAGTAGAGTATTATGAAGTGAACACTAGTCTGTCATCCAGGTGAGGAATAAAGCGTTACTCTTACTCTTCATACTTATCCTTGTGTTCCTCCTGTGTTTTCCTTCAACTAGTTGTCTTCTCTCTCTTAGAGGAAACCACTGAAGTCTGACTTTATGGTAATCATTTCCTTACCTTTTTTTCTCTTGAGTTGACCACCTGAGTGTTCATCCCTAAACAGTATAATTTTTCTTACTAAAACAAAACTTTATGTAAATGGGGCAATGGGCTATGTTTTATATTGTATCTGGGTTATTTTGCTTAATATGTTTTTAAGATTTATGCATAGTGTGTGAAGTTTATTTTTGCTATTGCATAGTCTATACTACAAATATATTACATTTATTCTGCTTTTGATGCATTTTGGGGTTTAAATTTTTGGCTGTTGTGAATAATGTTGCTTTATGATTATATGATAAGTGCTTGTTCATGTTTCTTTCTATGTATGCTTCTCTAAAGGGCTGTGGTCTGAGAACTGGAACATTCTCATCACTTGGGAACTTGTTAGAGAATTTTTGGGACCTGCCCTAGAGATTATGAATCAAACTGTAGGAGCGGGGTGCAGCAGTTTCTATTTTAAGAAACCTTTTAGGTGTTTCTCATGAATAGTACTGCTTGAAATCCATTGCTCTAGGGTAGGGCTCAGCAAAATGTGGCCTGTGGGGCAAATCCTGTCTGCTGTTTCTGCGTGGCCTGTGAGTGAAGGTTGGTTTTTACATGTTTAATGAGTTGAAAAAGTAAAAGAGGATTTCTTATTAAAGAAAAATTATTATATGAAATATAAGTTTCAGAGTACATAAATACAGTGTTATTGTAACACAACTGTATCCATTTATTTATACATGGCTGTTTCCTTTCCATAAGGACAAACAGTGTACTTGTGAAAGAGACCTTGTGGCTTACAAAGCCTAAAATTTTAACTATTGGGCCTTTTCTAGAAAAAGTTTGCTTATCTCTGCTCTAGTATATATAGTTAGGAGAAAAATTGCTAGGTTATGGGATATGTTTACCTTCAACTTAGGAGATAATGCCAGATTTTCTAAAATGTTTATACAAATTTGTACTGCTGTCAGTGGGTTTTGAAGAATTTCATTGCTGTACACATTCATCTGTATTGTCCAACTTAATTTTAGTTCTGGTGAGTAGTAATACCTTCATTGTGTTATTTTGCCCCCCAAATTGTAATGTGAGAAGATTCAAAAATGCAGAAAAGTTGAAAGAATCTTATAGTGAATACCCATATGTACTCACCATCTAGATTCTACAATTTACATTTTACTGTACTTGTTTATCACTTATTTTCCATTCCTGTATCTATCCATTTCAGAGTAAGTCCATTTCTAAGTAAGTTACAGAAATGGTTACAATTCCCACCTGCATATCCTGAAATTCAGTGTTTGTTAACAGTTCTCTTTTTATTTAAGGCAAAGCTTACATACAATGAAATGCACAAATTTTAAGTGCACCATTCATGAGTTCTGACAGATGCATAAACGTGTGCAACTCAAACTTCCCAAGATAACAGAACATAACTGTCAGCCCTACAAGTTTCTGCATGCAGCCTCCCAGAAAATCCCTGTTCCTGCCCTCCAAAAGGCAAACCACTGTTCACATCTTTTTCTACCACATGAAGTTTTGCCTGTTCTAGGACTTTATATAAATGGGATTAAATAAGTCTTTTTGTGGTCATATGTTTTCACTTTTCCTGGGTAGATACCTGGGAGTCAGATTTTTGAGTCACAGTGGCAGCTGTCATTAGTTTTATAACCAAGTGGTGGATCTTTTTCCAAGGTGGCTGCACCATTTGTATTTCCATCAACAATCTATGAGAGTTCCGATTCCTCCATACCTTCACCAACATTTTTTTTTTTTTTTTTATGTTAACTATTCTAATGGTTGTATAGTGTTAGGTCATGGAGTTTTTCACTGTAGTTTTAATTTGTGCTTACCTGATGACCAAGGAGATCGGGCAACTTTTCATAGAACTATTGACCCTTTAAATTTTCTCATTTGTTAAATGCCTATTCATGTTTTTTGCTTATTTTTCCATTGGAGTGGTTATCTTTTTTCGTTTTTTCTGTCTTGGCTATTTTTGGGCCTTTGTGTGTCCATATACATTTCATAATTTTTTTTAATGTTTATTTATTTATTAGCGAAAGAGAGCATGGTGTACACATGTGCTGGGGAGGGACAGAGAGAGAGGGAGGGAGAGAGGGAATCCTAAACAGGCTTGACACTTAGCACGGAGCCCTGTGTGGGGTTTGATCTCACGACTGTGTGGTCATGACCTAAGCTGATACCAAGAGTTGGATGCTCAACTAGCTGAGTCACCCAGGGTGCCCCTCCATATACACTTTAGAACCAACTTGTAAATGTTCACACATAGAGATGCAGAAACTGTTCTAATTTTGAGAGTGTTTTGAATTTATAGGTCAATTTGAGGAGAAGTGGTACTTTTGCAATATTTGGTCTTCTGGCACAAATGGGATATCTCTCTGTTATTTTTAGTTTTCTCCAATTTCCCTAAGTAAGATCATAGTTTTTTTTTGTTTTTTTGTTTTTGTTTTTTTTGTGGGGGCCTTGTACGTCTTTGGTTAGATTTATTTCTAGGTACTTGATAGTTTTAATCCTTTTGTAAATAGTAACCTTAAAAAGTTCCATTATTGAATTTGGCTGCTGACATACAGAAATACAACTGGTTTTTCTGTATTTGACCTTGTCTCCAGAAATCTTGTTTAATTAGTTCAGTAGGTCTAATTATTTGTGGCTTTTTCTGCATTTTCTAAGGATACTAATCATACAATCTGTGAATAATGACTATTTTATTCTTTTTCAGTCCTTACCCTTTTTTGGTCTTACCTATCTGGTTCCTGTTCATGGAGCCTTACTTCCTTGTGTACTTTGTTATTTTTGTGTGCTAGAGACTATTTGGGAAGTTATTTGGAGGACCATATTTATTGAGTCCGAGGAGGATTGTCTTTCTTCCAAAGGATTTTCATTTGTTTCTTTCATGGGCTTGTAGGAAGTGCTAGTTCAGGATGATTTTAATTTAAATCCCAAATCTGAAGTCCCTGTCCCACTAGATAATTGGATACTTGGCTGTAACTCCATATGAAGGCTGATAAACTTCTGGTTCATACCCACTTAAGTCCTTCAGTGTGCTAGAGAGTAGGGCATAGTTACCACTTTTGGCAGGGTCTCCATGAAGCTGCTTTCCCAGAATTTAGCAAATATTAAAGCGGGCTTTACATGACTAGGCGTACCTGTTAGTCTGACATTTCCCAAGTAACCTGTGAGAACTTTGATGCAGATGGATTGGTCTGAATCACCTACCTAGTCCACAGTCACTACAACTTGAAGAGGTTTTTTTTATGATTCCACCGAATTTATATTTCTGTTCCTGAGTTTTTTTTCTGTTTGTAGAATCTCTCTTTTTTGCAAATCACTTTTTATAGTTACCCATTCATATAGCTATCATCATATTTGTCTTTTCTTTACACATATTAACATAGTTATTATCTATATACTTTGAGTCTTTTTCTCTTTGCTCATGAAGAGATGTTTTATTGTCAACCTTGTTATAAAAGACAGTATGATTGACATTGTATTTGAAGCTGTATTTGCAGGAATCGTTTCAGGCATGCTGGAAAGTATTTCCCTTCAGAGAGGATTTGAGTCTGTTTCTGCCAGGTGTCTGGAGTATTTGAACCAAGGACCACCTTAAAACCTATTCAAGGCTTGGGATTTCATTAATGGCATTTAAGTAGGGGGATCTTTTGTTAGATACTCCACTTTCATTTGAATCTGACTTTATATATGAATATTAATCTGTGCTTTAAAGAAGATGCTGTTAAAATTTTTATCAGTATTCTTTCTTTGATTTTTGTGAGAGATTGACCTGAATTATAAAGCCTGCTTTACTGAAACATCATGTTCTACCTCTTTAACCAAATACCTGTTGTTGAACACTGAGATTTTTTTCCTTACTTTATAAATAATACTGTGATGAAAAGAAATTATTCCTTTATTTGTATTTGTCCTGTTAATTTACTTCATACTAATTCTGGAAGTAAAATTGTTAGGGTCTGCTTGTTTTAAGGCTTTTTGATATGTATTGTCAAAGTGCGCTACACAAAGATTGTCCTGACATTGTGTTTCCTAAGTCTTTTGAATTTTTGCCTTTTTAATAGGTATAAATTAATATGGCATTATTATTTTAATTGACTCCCCTCCCCATTCTTCCCTGTCCTAAATAGGAATGTTTACCATGGTTTTTCTGTCCCTGTTCTAGTACTGTTTATTAAGTGTGTGTGTGTGTGTGTGTGTGTGTGTGTGTGCATGCACGTGCAGAGGATAGATACCTTATCTTTGAAATGAGAAGCTTTATCATTTTCTAATACAGAGACCACCGAGCATCATCCACAGATGCTGAACTTTGAGACTAATGCCATTACTGAATAGAACTTTTAGATTATTTCACTTGTGATAGGATTGAATGTGTTTTGTAGCATAAGTTGTGTGAACTGTAAATTAGTGACTGGACGAATGGATTGCAATAATCATTGGTGCTGTTCACCAGTAAATTTGGTTTCCTTCTTTCTGGGCAAGTAGTAGAATTATACTTCCTGCTCCTTTGGACATTGCACACCTGTAAGATTTGCTGTTGTCAATGAAATGTGAGTGGAGTTGACCTGTATAACTTTTAGAAAGAACCAGTTTGCCATTATGCAGGAGATTGGAGCATCCAAAAGCTATCTGATTGCGTGGTGAGAACCACTGGTAGTGAAGTGTTCCTGCTTCCCACTGCCACCTTCCCACCACCCCTTCACGAACATGCAGAAAAGCAGGAAATACCATTTTTTGTTAATCCATTAAAAATTTCAAATTCTTTAACTGTAGTATAACCTAACCAATCTTAACCAATGTAGATCACTGTAAAAGTGATCAGGAAAGGTACAAAGGCTGATCATCTGGACAATTATAAATGAATGGAATTTTAATTTACTTTTATTTTTGTCATTTATATGATTATTGTTTGTGTTTTGCTTTTAGATTACTGTACTTATGTCCTTACAACCTAGGGGTTTATTGAGAGTAACTTGGATGTTAAATGATATAAATATTCCCTTCAGTTTGTTGTTTATATTTTATCTTCATTTTCAGATCTTTTCTTTTTCTCGAAGTTTGAAATTCTTATCCAGTAAGATCAATGTTTTCCTTTTTGAAGACATAATGATCTGAGCTAGTAGATCTATAGTTGTTCCTAGGAAAGCTGGTAGTTTAAGTTTGAAGTTGTTGTGTATGGCTAGAAAATTGAGAAATAGGGGCACCTGGCTGACTCCGTCCGTAGAGCACATGGTTCTTTTTTTTTTTTTTTTTTTGAAGTTTATTTATTTTGAGAGAAAGAGTTAACGAGTAGGGGAGGGGCAGAGAGAGGGGGACAGAGGTTCTGAAGTGGGCTCTGTCCTGATAGCAGAGAGCCTGACATGGGGCTCCAACCTGTGAACGGTGATATCATGACCTGAGCCGAAGTTGGATGCTTAGCTGACTGAGCCACCCAGGCATCCTGAGCACATAATTCTTGATCTTGGGATTGTGAGTTTGAGCCCCATGTTGGGTGTGGAGATTACTTAAGAATAAAATCTTTTGGGGGTGCCTGGGTGGCTCAGTTGGGTAAGCATCCTCTTGATTTCAGCTCAGGTCATGAGATCCCCAGCATTGGGCTCTACAGTGTGGAGCCTGCTTGGGATTCTCTATCTCTGTCTTTACCACTCCGCTGCTTGCATGCATGCTCTGTCGCTCTCAAAATAAATAAACATTAAAAAAACTTAAATTGGTAAAAAAGAAAATTGAGAAATAGTTAAACTGGTGCACCTGGGTGTTTCAGTTGGTTAAGTGTCCAACTTTGGCTCAGGTCATGATCTCATGGTTTATGAGTTTGAGCCTCACATCAGGCTCTGTGTGCACAGCTCAGAGCCTGGAGCTTAGTTCAGATTCTTTGTCTCCCTCTCTCTCTGCCCTTCCTCCCTGGCACTGTCTGTCTGTCTGTCTGTCTCTCTCTCAAAAATAAACTAAAAAAAAAAAAAAAAGAAATAGTTAAACCACTCTTAAATGCAAATACGCATTTTTTTTAAATGTATGTTTATTTTGAGAGAGAGTATGTATGTGAACACGAACGGGGAAGCAGAGAGAGAGAGAGAGGAGAGAGAGAATCCCAAGCAGGTTCTGTGCTGTTAACACAGAGCCCTACCCAGGGCTCTATCTTCTCATGAACTGTGAGATCATGACCTGAGCCAGAATTAAGAATCTGATGCTTAATCAGCTGAGTGACCCAGGCGCCCCTGCAAATACATAGTTTAAGAAATTAATATAACTCTTGAATTAAGATTATGGTTCTTTTTGGTCTGTATTAGCCTGTGTTTTTATTATAATTTCTTTCCTAGTATATTACTTTTTCTTTTTGCTGTTGTTCCTTTGTGGTATATGTCCTCAGAAGTTGGCATATTAGAGGTGCCTGGGTGGCTCAGTTGATTAAGATCTGACTGTTGGTTTTGGCTCAGGTCATGATCTCACTGGTCATGGATTCAAGCCACATGTCAGGCTCCTCCCTGGCAGGGTGGCGCCTGCTTGGGATTCTTTTTCTCTGCCCCTCCCCCTCTCGCATGCACTCTTGGTCTCTCTTTCAAAATAGACTTAAAAAAAAAAAAAAGAAATTGGACAGTAGGAATTTGAAAGTATGTTGAATTTAAAATTTCTTTCATATTTTGACTTTCTTAATGGTTTAGTACTCATATTAGGAATTATTTGAGATATCAGGATTTTTAAAAAAAAATTTGTGAAAGTACAGTATCTTTACTAGAATAGGAAAGTGTTTTATTGAATGAAGGCTTAATTTCTTTTAAAAATTTTAATTTCTTAAACCACATAAAATGTATTTCCTTTTAGATAAGTGATGAAGAGAGGAGTCTCCGAGAACATGAGATTATTGCTTCATCAACCTCTTCGAGTGCGCCTAAGTTGGAGTTGGAGTTGGAGTCAGTTTATAAGGTATATAAACTTTTAAAATACTTCCTGGGTTTTGTTAAATATATCACATTGAGCTTTATATACGTATTTAATTAATACAGTTGTATAGTCTTTGGTCACTGTAGCTTCTCTCTCTCCTGTGCAGAATTCATTTTCACCCCACTGAGGGTGTGCCAACCTTCTGTGCTGGGCTGTCCTCCTGCATAGCCTACACACCCTGGTAACGTTGTTTGAACTCTGACCCTGCCAAGGCAGACCATTCTCTTCAAGAAATACTCTGCTCACAATGCTTAGGCTTTTACACTTCATGCTGAGCTGCACTGGCAGGAGTATTCTCCCCTCCTTGAAGTCTACTTGACTTCAACTCTTCATTCTGGATCACTGCTGTGTGATAGCCTTTTACATCACTCTTGGGCTCTGATGCCATGCTTGGACTGTCTTCCCCACCTGTACTCTTTCTTATTCTGTTTGGGCTATGATGCCATCTGCCTACTTGCTCTCTCATGGCAAGAACTTCTTTAACCTACTCAGGTTCTGACATCTTGAACCAGGCCACTTCTGCTGCCTTCTGTTCCTCAGCACAGGTAACTACTTTGCTTGAACCCATTGAACAGCTTTTGGACTGAATAATTCAGAAGGGGAAGGGGGAGAGCTGAAAGTGATTTTAAAATCTGACAGTTGTAACACTACAATTTCCTTTGAAAAGGATGTACTGATTATTGTTGGTGAGTGCCAGTAATTTAAAATCCTGCTTCCACATTAGCTCCCTATTCAGGCTTCTGTCTTCTACTCGTTAGGCCACCATTCAGTAAGCTTCCCAAACTTAGAGTATGGGAATCAACATTTATTCCTCCCATACCACACATTTCCCATAACTCTGCCTTCACATCATTTTCTGCTTCTCCTTGGGCATTTTTATTTCCACTGTGACTACCTTAATAAGCTAGAATCATGGAATATTGGAGCTAAAGAACCCCTAAGGGTCATTTATACCATCCCTTTCTCCCCTTCCCCCGTTTTGTAGATTTGGCCACCATGGTTTAGAAGCATTCATTAAATGTGTAGAAATCATAAGTCTGGTCAGTCACAGAACTTGGACTAGAGCTCATGTTTCCAAACTATCCCCATCTCTTCCCTGAATCATTGAAATAAACCCTCTAACCTCTTCCTCTAATATGCTCTGTGTAACTGTTGTTTGGTGCTGTGTCAGACACCTACCACCCTGTAGAGCTGTTTGACTTCCCATATGTGTCTGTCTTGTTTGCTCAACTATGTGATGAACTTTAGTAACAGATCTGTTAAAAAAAAAATACGTGATTTGCTTACTGGGTGGTGGTATTGGATATATGGAAGAATCTTAGGCATATTGATTTAATTCCTCTAAAACTTGGGTGACTAGGCAATTTGGGGATTATTTCTTTCACCTGATTTTTTAACCTCATTTTTAAAAAGAAAAACTATATTGGAGAGAGAGGATGATTTTCAGTTTACTAATACCATATTCTGCTCATATCATAAAATTTTAGGGTAGGTCTTAGAATTTTAAAAAATCCAAGTGGAGTGGTATGTTTTTTTTTTTAAATGGTATTTACTGGCAAATACTTCAGTAGCAGAACTGAACACTTACTATTTCCATTTCTTGGTATTGAGATTAGCTTTTCCAATATATTTTGCTGGAGAAAGAATGGAAACAGATGAAGATATTTGGAATTACTTTAGTAATTTTCAGCACTGAACATATTGTATATAGATAATAGATGCAGAATAAAGTTGTGGAAAATGTCATATGAGGGGAATGCAATGTGCTTAGAGGGCTTGAGTTGAGAGTTTAAAATTCTGAGGATTTTAATTTGTAAATTTATGAGTTAAGAGTAAAATAATGCATACTAAGTTATTATTTTTCAAATCATCTACTCTGAAATGAGCACATTTTTGACTGTCATCTCTTCCTAATGTTTATTGTTTAGCTTTAAAGAATATAAATAGATTTTTTTTTTTTTTAATCTGCTGGGACAAATGAATTTCTCGCAGGAAGTATTTTGTTTAGACTTAGTATGTATGAAGATTTAGGAGGATTTCATGACAGGTACCGACTTACTTTCCCTGTTTCACATGAATTCAGATCCCTTTTGCTGATGCTCTGGATTTGTTCCGAGGAAGGAAAGTCTATTTGGAAGATGGCTTTGCTTATGTACCACTTAAAGATATTGTGGCAATTGTCCTGAATGAATTTAGAGCCAAGCTGTCCAAGGCTTTGGCAGTAAGTATTTCACTTTATTTCTGTTTTTACTTTATGTCCACATACACATGTTTTAATTATATACCCTTGGTAGTTTTGTTCTACACTTCTTAAGAAATAAGTTAATTTTTATAACAACATTCAAATTACTTATGATGTACTGGTAATTCTGGAAGCACTAGGTTTTTATTTGTTACTGCCCATAATTAGTTTTCTTACTTATCTTTCTCATAGTAATACTAATAGTGAGCTGATGAATTTTGTGAGAAGCTTCTGTGGGTCATGTCTGCAAGGTCATGCCTTTTTCCCTTGGAGATGCATTTCATATAAGGCTCTTCACATTTGTTGTGGCCTGTGGTGTATATAACCCCTAGATTTCTGTCCTGAATTGGTATTTTGTGTCAGTAGAGGGTAATGTAGAAGAAAATCTTTATATTAAGTAATAAAAACAGCGATATGCTAGTGCTGCAGTAAACAACCTGCTGAATGCAATTGGTGGTAGCTGTTTGAGTAAATAACATGATCAGCGCTTTTCAATGGATTTGTTGCAAGTGTTACACTTAAGTGATAACATCTTAAAAAATATACATGTTTTGGTAGGGGCTCTGAACACCCCACTTAAATCACTGAGTTGCTCATCCAGACAGAAAATCAGTAAGAAACAGTGGCTTTGAATGACACATTGAACCAGATGGATATAACAGATTTGTTCAGAATATTCTATCCCCAAATAGCAGAATGCACATTCTTTTCAAGTGCACATGGAACAGTCTTCAGAATGGATCACATTAGGCCACAAAGCAAGTTTCAACAAATTCCAGAAGATTGAAATCATGTCATACATTTTTTGGAGTCACAGTAATATAGAACTAGAAATCATCACAGATAAACCTCGGAAAGAACACAAATACTTGGAGGTTACATACATGCTGCTAAATAATGAATGGGTCGACAAAGAAATAGGAAATCAAAAGATAACATGGAAACAAATGAAAATACAGTGCCCAAACTTAGGGGATGCAGCAAAAGCAGGTCTAAGAGGGAGGATAATAACAGTAGTGGTGAAGTCAAGAAGAACAAACAAAGCTGAAAGCCAGTAGAAGAAAGGAAATAATGAAGATTAGAGTGGAAATAAGTGAAATAGAGACTAAAGAAACAATAGAACAGAACCAGAGCTGGTTCTTTGAAAAGATCAACAAAATTGATAAACTTTTAGCAAGACTCAAGAAAAAAAGAGCAAGGACTCCTATAAAATCAGAAAGGAAAGAAGTAACAACCAACACCACAGAAATATAAAGGATTGTAAGAGAATATTATGAAAAATTATATGCCACCAAATTGGACAACCTAGAAGGAACAGAAGAATTCCTAGAAGCATTTAACTTTCCAAAACTGAAACATGAAGAAATAGAAAATTTGAGCAGACTCATTACTAGCAATTACATTGAGTTGGTAATCAAAAAACTCGCAAAAAACAAAAGTCCAGGGACAGATGGCTTCACAGGCAAATTCTACCAAACATTTAAAGAAGAGTTAATACGTATTCTTCTCAAACTATTTCAAAACATAGAGGAGGAAGGAAAGCTTCGTTCATTCTATGAGGTCAGCATTACCCTCATACCAAAAGATGCTACAAAAAAGTACTATAGGCCAATATCTCTGATGAACATAGATTCAAAAATCTTCAACAAAATATTAGCAAACTGAATCCAACAATCCATTAAAAAAATCATTCACCAGGATCAAGTTGGATTTCTTCCAGGTATGCAAGGGTGGTTTGATATTCACAAATCAATGTGATAAATCACATCAAAAAGAGGTAAAAACCATATGATTGTTTCAGTAGATGTCGAAAAAGCATTTGAGAAGTACAACATCTATTCATCATTAAAACTCAGTAATACAGGTTTAGAGGGAACTTACCTCAACATAATAAAAGCCATATAACAACATCATACTCCATGGTGAAAAACTGAGAACTTTTCCCTTAAGATCAGGAATGAGACCAGGATGTCCACTGTCCCTCTTGTATTCAGCGTAGTTTTGGAAGTCCTAGCCAGAGCAGTCAGACAAGAAAAAGAAATAAAAGATATCCAAAGTGGTAAGGAAGAAGTAAAAATTTTACTGTTTGCAGATGACGTGATACTGTATGTAGAAAATCGGAAAGATTCCACTAAAAAACTACTAGAGCTGATGAATGAAATCAGTAAGGTCATAGGATACACAACTCATATACAGAGATATTGGCTTTCTATACACTAATAATAAGTAGCTGAAAGAGAAATTAAGAAAACATTTTGTTTTAATTTTTTTTAACGTTTATTATTTTTTAACATTTTATTATTTTTAACGTTTTATTATTTTTTAACGTTTTACATTTTTGAGAGAGACAGAGCGTGAGTGGGGAAGGGGCAGAGAGAGAGGGAGACACAGAATCCGAAGTAGGCTCCAGGCTCTGAGCTGTCAGCACAGAGTCTGATGCAGGGCTCGAACTCATGAACTGCAAGATCCTGACCTAAGCTGAAGTTGGATGCTCAACCATCTGAGCCACCCAGGCGCCCCAAGGAAGCATTTCTGTTTATAATCACGCCCACATGCTGATATAGCTGTATTATATACATTTAGGTAATCTCAGTCAGTGACAAAAATGATTTATACCAGAAAATATACTTTTTTTTTTTTTTTTTAATTTTTTTTTTTCAACGTTTATTTATTTTTGGGACAGAGAGAGACAGAGCATGAACGGGGGAGGGGCAGAGAGAGAGGGAGACACAGAATCGGAAACAGGCTCCAGGCTCTGAGCCATCAGCCCAGAGCCCGACGCGGGGCTCGAACTCACGGACCGCGAGATCGTGACCTGGCTGAAGTCGGACGCTTAACCGACTGTGCCACCCAGGCGCCCCGAAAATATACTTTTTAACTCCAAAGGAAAGGTTGGCCTATACTTCTAAGTGTAATTAGTATAGCTTAAAAAGAGCCACATCACGTAACCTTGAAGTTCTGAATCAAGTACCAAAAAAGGTATTTGAAAAAACAAATCAGATAAAGTGCTTAGGAATAAACTGAACAACAGAAGTGAAAGACCTGTACTCTGAAAACTGTAAAACACTGATGAAAGAAACTGAGGATGACATCTGCAAAGGGAAAGATATTCCATGTTCATGGATTGGGAGAACTAATACTGTTTAAATGTCCATTCTACCCAAAGAAATCTACAGAACTAATGCAATCGCTATCAAAATGCCAATAGCATTTTCCGTAGAACTAGAACAAATAACCCTAAAATTTGTATGGAACTATAAAAGTCCCCGGATAGCCAATCTGAAGAAAGAGCAAAAAAAGAGGTGTCACAATCTCAGATTTCAAGGTAGACTACAAAGCTATAGTAAGCAAAACAGTAATATCCTGGCACAAAAATATAAATACTGATCAATGGAACAGAATAGAGAGTCAGAAATAAACTCATGCTTTGCTGATCAATTAATCTATGACAAAGGAGGCAAGAATATACAAGAGGAAAGTCTTTTCAGCAAATGTGAAAACTGGATAGCTACATGCAAAAGAATGAAACTGGACCACTTTCTTACATGATATATAAAAATCAATTCAAAATGGATGAAGGACCTAAATGTGAGACCTGAAACCATAAAAGTACTGGAAGAAAACGGGCAGTAATGTCTTGGACGTCAGCTGTAGGAACATTTCTCTAGGTAGTTTCCTTTGGCAAAGGAAAGAAAAGCAAAATTAAACTATTGGGACTACACCAAAATAAAAAGCTTTTGCAAAGCAAAGGAAACATTAACAAAACTAAAAGCCTTCCAAATGAGAGAGATTTGCAAATTATGTGTCTGATAAGGAGTTAATGTCCAGATGTATTAAGAACTTAATCCAACTCAACACCAAAAAAATCTGATAAAAAATGGGCAAAGAATCTCAATAGACACTTTTCCAAAGAAGACATATAGATGGCCAAGAGATACATGAAAAGATGCCCAGCATCACTCATTATCAGGAAAATGCAAATTAAAACCACAATGAGATATCACCTCATGCCTGAGAGAATGGCTAAAACCCAAAACACAAGAAACAAGTATTGGCAAGGATGCAGAATAAAAGGAACCCTTGTGCACTGTTGATAAGAATTCAAAGTTGTGCAGTCACTGTGGAAAACACTATAGTTTCCTCAAAAAATTAAAAATAGGATTACCATATGATCCAGCAATTCCACTACTGTTTGCCCAAAGAATATGAAAACACTAATTCAAAAAGATATATGCACCCTTACATTTTGCTACATTATTTATAATAGCCAAAACATGGAAGTAACCTAACTGTCCATTGATAGATGAATGGGTAAAGAAGATGTACACATACACGAATATTATTCAGCCATGAAGAATGGAATCTTGCCTTTTGCAACAACATGGATGGATATAAAGGGTATAATGCTAAGTGAAATAAGTCAGAGAAAGACAAATACCATATGATTCCACTTAATGTGGACTTTAAGAAATCAAACAAGGGAAAATAGAGACAAGAAGCAGGCTCTGAGACTATTAAAAACTGAGAACAAACTGAGGGTTGATGGGGGGTGGGAGGGAGGGGAGGGTGGGTGATGGGTATTGAGGAGGGCACCTTTTGGGATGAGCACTGGGTGTAGTATGGAAACCAATTTGACAATAAATTTCATATATTAAAAAAAAAAAAAAAAAGCAGGCTCTGAAATACAGAGAACTAATTGATGGTTACCAGAGGGAGGGTGGGTGGGGGTTATGTGAAATAGGCGAAGGGGATTAAGAGTATACACTAATGAAGATGAACATTGAGCAATATATAGAATTGTTATATCATTATATTGTACACCTGAAATAATATAACACTGTATGTTTATTATACTTGAATAAAAATACACATTTTGCAGTATTGTTGCCTTTTAATAGGAATCTAGTTTTTAAAAATACTATTTTTGGTACTTGGTGCAGAAGAGAACTTTAAAGTTGTGATGTTACTCTTTTTACCTATACACACAGTAGAATGATAGGCCATCCTTTTCTTTTGAATTAAAAATTGTTATATTTTCTGGCATAAATAATTTTTATTACTGACCGGGGTTATCTAAACATGTATAATTCAGCTATTTCAGCATTTGCAAAGACTAAAATATTACCTCTGGTTTGACTGATAAGGCAGTTAATGAAACCACCTAGTATGATAGGTGTTTACTAACTTAAATCTTCTTTCTCTCTCCCTAATTCTGTATTTTTCATATTTAAAAAATCCTCAGTATAGTTGATGTTTTTAAGTAGTTTCTTTGGTTGTCTGTGACTTATGTTGGACCATCATCTATTTACAGATGAAAATAGTGTCTTTCACTGCTATGAATCTCTGTGGCAAACACTGATGTTTGCCTCCTGGTTGCCCATTCCCCTTGTGTTATTATTACTGGTTTTGTTCACCCATTTTTCTCTCTGCTGACGTTTTGGACAGCACTTCTTTGTGTGAAACAGCTGTATACTTTTCAGGATGTTGGGCATCTCTAGCTCTAATTTACTAAATGCTAATAGTGGCCCTCCCCAGTTCCCATGACAACCAAAAATATCATCGTACATTTGCAGAAAGCTTCTAGAGTATTGGTAACATCCCTGTGTTGATTTTGAAAAGTTTTGAAAAGATTTTGAAAAGGAAAGTTTTCTTTTTTTTTCTTCCAAATTGTTAGTCTGTGTACATAGTATAATGTAATTTGGCTGAAAATTTGAATTGTTTGGGTGCTTCTGAAAGAAAGTTTTTCTTACTAATAAAAAATGGGCACATGCATATTTGCTATTCAGTTTTTTTCAGTTTATTTTTCTAATAATTTAATGTAGAAAGGATATGTGCAGGTTTTTGCAAAGTTTATTTTTTTGTTTTGTGCAGAGGATGCAACCTCTAAATATACTGAGGTTAAGGACAAACTTTTTTTTTTAAGTTTATTTATTTTGAGAGAGAGAGGGAGAGGGGCAGAGAGAGAGGGAGAAAGAAATCCTAAGCAGGCTCCACACTGACAGCACAGAGCCTGCTATGGGGGCTTTGAACCCAAGAACCATTAGATCGTGACCTGAGCCAAAACCAAGAGTGGGATGCTTAATTCACTTAGCCACCCATGTGTCCCAAGGGCAAACTCTTTAAGTTCTTAAGTTAGTAATATCTTTATTTTTTTCAGCAAATTGCATTTAAGTTTTGTATCTTGTTGGTAAAAAATACAGCATATGGGGGTACCTGTGTGGCTCAGTTGGTTAAGCTTCTGACTCTCGATCTCACGGTTCATGAGTTTGAGCCCTGCATCAGACTTTGCAATGACAGCTCAGACTCTCTCTGCTTGGGATTGTTTCTATCTCCCTGTCACTCTGCCCCTCCCTTGATTGCACTCTCTTTTTCTCGCTCTCAAAATAAATAAATACACATTAAAAGTATACATAACATATGAACTTTGAATTCCTTTCTGTTGCTTCCCTCCTGCTTATTCTTTTCTCCCCCCAGAATAACTTTTAAACAAAATTGATGATCTTTTACAATTTTGAAATTGCAATTCAAAAACAGTTGCAAGTAAAAAGCTAGCTTTTTGCCACAACCATTTGAGAATAAGTTCCCAACCTGATGTCTCATTACCCCCCAGTACTTTAGGGTGTAATTCTTATAAACAAAGATGTTCTCTTATATAACCACAGTTCACCTTGCAAAATAAGCACATTAGCACCAATACATGACTACCAGCTAATCCTCAGACCCCATTCAAGTTTCACAGTTGTCTCTATCATGTCCTTTATTTCAGAAGGATCCAATCTTCTATTACATGTATTATTTAGTTATGTCTTTTTAGTCTGTCTGGAACAGGTTCTTAGTTTCGACTTTTATGACTTTGTTGCTTTTGAAGAAAATAGGCTAGTTATTTTGTAGAATATTTCTGTTGGGATTTGTTTGATGTTTCTGCATGTGAAGATTCAAGTTATACATCTTGAGCAGGAATATTATAAAACTGGTGATATGCTGTTTTTATTGGATACTGTTAGGTAATCCACGATTTTGATTCATCTCAATTCTGATTGACTTAGTGTATTTTCTCATTCTGTTGTTGAGAGACATTTGGTTTTGTTTTCTTTTCGTTATTACTAATACTGCTGCTCTGAACATTCTAGGACATTTTTGGAAAACACATTTCTGTTGTTATATGCCTAGGATTGGAAATGTAGGGTAAATAGGGTATGTCCATGTTCCACTTTAGTGGATTCTGACTTAATTTTAATGAATTTGTCCTATAGATAGTTACTGTAGTCCCATCTTGTACCACCTTCTTGCTCATGACACTCCAGCCATACTGGTCTTTTTTATTCTGCAAAAGTGCCATGATTGTCTCCTGCCTAAAACACATTTTCCTCTGTATTTGTTCAGCTGGCTCCTTCATGTTAGATATAATATTGTTATTGTTTATTTCTTTGGTAATTGTCTACCTCCACTACAAAATAAGCTTTATAAAAAAAAATTTCATCTATCTATCTTGTTAAGTACTGTGTCCCTAGTACCCAAAACAATATGTGGGTAAACAGAAAGTTATTAAAAAAAAAAATAAACTATTAACTGAAAGAACTGGCCAAAGCTTCTAAAATTGTTATGTGAGGCAAAGAAATATATCTTTCCTTCATTCTTTTTCCCCTAACTAGTTATCAATTCATTGTATCTCAGCTCCTAATTCAACCTTTATGCCTCCTCTGTAACCGGACCCTAATATAATTTTTAATATTTGCTCAGTTTAAAAAAAATATAAATCCCTTGATAATACAACTGCTTAAAAAGATACAGTTAGGAACGCCTGGGTGGCTCAGTCAATTAAGCATCCAACTCTTGATTCAGCTCAGGTCATGATCTCATGGTTGTGAGATTGAGCCCCGTGTCAGGCTCCACACTAAGCTCTCTCCCTCTCTCTCTGCCCTTCTCCCCCACTTGTGCTCTCTCTCTAAAATTTAAAAAAAAAAAAATGGTATTAATTTATTAATATATACTGTTATTCAGCGTTATATAATGTCCAGCTTACAATTTTGTCCATTCAACAAGCATTTTTTAAACATACGTCAGGTTTACTATATAAGTGCCTTGGTAGTAAGGGAGATGGGGAATTCATGAGACAGGGCTTTCACTCTTAAGAACTATCTTATCTAGTAGGGAGAGCTAAAGTGTGTACATTAAAGACTCAGTGACTAGGTTGATAATGGGGATTGTCCTGATAGTTTTGTCACCTCAACTCAGGGAATTTTGAGAAAGGATGGAATTGACGTTGGCTTTAGGTGATTTGCTATAGGGAGATGAACAGTTTGCAGAGAGCAGTAAAGCTAAATGATTGGGTTGCTGAAATGTCTGGGCTGTGTTTGGGGACTGGTTAGTGGTTTGTTTGCTTAGATTTAATGCCTGTGATGAATAGTAGAAGATAAACTGTAGCAATGCATATCACTCGGCTAAGGAGTTTGAGTTTTAGTCTGTATGCTAACGGTTTCCAGACATTTTTGGTATACTCCCTGTTAAAATATCACACATCTTTAATGTACAGATGTAGATATTAGAAAAGGGTGCTTTTAAAAAAGAATTAGAAGAAAATAGGAATAGATATTTAATAATTTCTTTCCCTATCTCAGTAGGTCATCTTTCATTATCCATTTTGGAAACAATACTGATAAATTGCTGGTGTTACCATTGGAGATGTGTTTTAGCAATAGGAATATAAGAGCTGTTTGAGAGAGAAAATGATTTTCGTATTGGGCGTGTTGAATTTCTTGGACTAATAGGACATTCTAGTAAATCTGGGTTGAAACTTAGAAGAGTGCTTGGAGACGAAGACATTTATTTGGGAGTCACACATGGTTGTGAAGTTTTTGAACACAAAATAGTGGGTTCAATTTCTAAGGAGTAAAGAATAAAGAGAGAAGAGGATCAAATACCAAACGATTTCAAGGTTGGTGTGGGGATCAGTCAGGTGCTATGAGTTGGATACCACAAATGAACAAATCAGTCTTGGCTTTTTTCACCAATTGTATTTTACTTTACAAAATGAGACTTTTGGCACCATTCACAGAATAAGATTCAGTAAGAGTTATTTTCTTGTCTTAGTGAAATATTCTAGATTTTTGATAGAAAGGTTTTACTCATTGAGGAAAATCAGTAATGTATATGAAAGTGCTTTTTTTAAAAGTTGCAAAGTGCTGTATATTTTTTAGATACTCATTTGAAGGGTTTAGTTCTTGGGAAGAATAATATTTTAAGAGGTTTTGATTTTTCTTTTTATTTCCCCCAATAGTGCTTAGTGCAGTTTTGTATTTTGTGTTTATGGAAATTACTGGTGGCAAGAATTTTAATAAACCACTTATTTCACGTTTTCTTTGCTTTTTGCCAGGAAATGTTAGCGGTACATATACACAGATTTCTTTAGAGCAGGAAAGGATTTTAGAGCCGTGTGGTAATAATTTGTGCTTTCTTGCCCTGATTCTTGGTGACTAGAAGGCAAACTCCAAGTTTATAGATATCAGTGGGCATGCTTTCTTGTCCTATTATGTATGGTAGTACTTTAGTGCAATGCTTTCTTATTATGAGAGGCTCTCAGTAAATACCAGCAATGTCTCTTCATTTTGCCCGTGAAAGGTTAGCCTCACAAAGGTTGAATGGTTTATCAGAATTCATTCAGCTAATTAGTAAAGGACCCAGGTCTCCCCAAGCTCGTTAAGTCCAGTAGCCTTCCTTTTTGCTACACTTTTTTGCCTCTCCCCGGCCCAGTCAAATACCTCTGCCCTTCTGCTTTCTCTCATTTGCCCTCAATAAATATTTTCATTACATGTTTTAAATGTAGAATTCACCGGGGTAGAGATCGAGCCATACTCTACTTCTCCATTGTAGGCATTGTGCTGTCTTCAGCTTAATTATCTCTGAAGCCTGTCACAGTGCCTTGTGCAGAAAAGGTCCTCAGGATCTGATGAAGTACCTTGTGAGAACTGCCTGTTTATATTTTCTCTGGCTATATCGAGGAAGCTAAAGTTAAATGGAGGTTGCACTTTAGTGTACGGTTTATAAAAGAGTGAAATCTTGATAATGTGTTAAGTGCAACTGTTGATAACCTCAAAACACTTCTGAAGAACTCCTTCAGTTGGCTGCAGTAGTTAACTCTTTTGACAGTTTTCCTCTAGAGTAAGTAAGATAGGAATTTAATATTTTGTTTAGAAACTCTCATGATGCAGCATAAACCAGGCTTAAACTCTAGCCACCTTGAGAATAGCAGCTTCATTCTTCATAGTTGGACTAACTCTCTAGAGTAATTATTAGGTTACTATTTTTGTGGTCACCTCTTGTCCCCTGTGCACCCTACCTACCCCCAGTCACAGAAAAGATCCCTCCTACACTCTTTCATAAATACTCCTGTTTCTCAGGTCATTTATCATATTTAAGAATTATAGTTACCCATTTTAAGGCTGTAGCCTAGATTGGTTAGAAAATGCCATAAATTTATGCCATTATTTATGGTTTACTTATTATTTTTTTGCTCAGCTGCATTGCTTTAACTGATATCTGAGTATACTGAAATACAGATTTTTATCCCTATTACTTATTGTAATGAGAAAATATCAGCAGATTCAGTTGCTAGGAAACAGCTGAATACTGAAATAGGTTTTTTTTTGGGGGGGTACTTGTAAATTCAAATCTTTGACAGTTTTACTCTCTTAGAGCAAAAATTTATTCAGTCACTTGAAGGAAAGACGCATCACCTGTTTTCCAATTTTTAAAAATATGAAGTAGTTTTATATTTTATTTATTTTTTAATTTTAATTCCAGTTAGCTGACATACAGCATACAGTGTTATATTTAGTTTTCTAGTTTAAAAAATTTGCACAAGGGAGCTTGGAATATGAAAAATGTTTGAGGATTGATTAGATGGTTAGAGTGTAATTTGTAACAGTGACTGGGCATTGAAAAGTACTGATTAGACAATTTTGAATTTTAGTGTTTTTTTTTAAATGCTTGCTTTATTTATTTATTTATTTATTTATTTTTATTTTTGAGAGACGGAGAGAGATAGAGGACAAGCAGAGGAGGGGCAGAGAGAGGAGACACAGAATCTGACACAGGTTCCAGGCTCTGTGCTGACAGCCCCAATGTGGGGCTCGAACTCACGGACCGTGAGATTATCACCTGAGCCGAAGTCAGATGCTTAACCAACTGAGCCACCCAGGCGCCCCAATGTTTTATTTATTTTTGAGAGAGAGAGAGCATAAACAGGGGAGGTGCAGAGAGAGAGGAGAACAGAGGATCTGAAGCGGGCTCTGTGCTGACAGCAGAGAGCCTGATGTGGGGCTTGAACTCATGAACCATGAGATCATGACCTGAGCCGAAGTCGGATGCTCGATGGACTGAACCACCAAGTTGCTCCTGAATTTTAGTTTTCTTAAAGGTTTGAGTCATCATTAATGAAAGAATGAGAATGGGAGGGAGATATATATAAAACATACACAGGACACAGGATTTAACCAGAGTAAAATATTATATTAATTAAACCAACTTTGTCTGGTAGAAGTAGGATTGGCTGCATCCTGTATTTACTCTTTTACCTATAATACTTAACATATGTGCCAGAGAAAGTAAATATTAAAAAGAAGTATTTATTTATAATCAGGTTGGCTTTCTTTTATAACTAGGTGTCATTTAATTTTGTGATAGTTATGTAATGTTTACAAAAAGATTTTTATTCACATTCAGTACGTTTTCTTGAGTGTTCATCTTTGGCCAGGCAAAAACACAGGTATGATTAAGCTTTAGGGTGCTCAGAAAGTGTGAGAGGGAGCAGCAGTGGGAGAGGGATATAAATGGCCATGCTACACTGGTCAGTAAAAGCAAAAGTACAGAGGTTGCATAGAAAAGAGAGGGATGAATTAGTGTGGAGATCTCGGAGAGAGTTTCAAAGAAAATGTCAACTCTGGTCTGGATTTTGCAGAGCTCTTTCTTAGATATGAACAATTCCTTGACCTTGTCTTTTTTGGGGAGTAGAAGTAGGGGATGGTAAATGAGGCTGCTGTTATTTTTCTTCATTTTTTAAGTTCCCTCTTTGTCCATACCCATGGCTGACAACAAACCCTGGCATTTCTCATCCTGCCCACTCCATTCAGGCAGACGAGTACTGTCCATATACAGTTTCTAATTCTGTACCTTCAAATTTCACTGCTTGTCTATTTAGTTGCACACATATATTTGAGGAACTTGTCAGGGAGTGCAGAATCCATCTTCTGATTTACGTGAATTGTGAATCTTCTGCCTGAGAAATAAAAATCTTATTAAGGCTCTACATCTTTAGCTAAGTGACACAGAACCCTGTGAACTCAGGCAGCATATACACTAAAATTGGGGTGGTGTGGAGAATGTTATCTAGAATGTTCTAGGAAGCATTGTGTAAGTTCAGAGCACTTCAGATAAAACATCATTTTCATGTTTGATGTTCAAATAAAAACATCAAATGAAAATTGTTCTAGACTCGTTGATACTAGAAATAATCAAGGAATGATAGAATTGAGAATAACTAAATGCACAGGTTTGGTTTCCCCTACATTTTTAAGGAGGCATTAACGGTAGGAATAAATGTTTTATGAGCCTCTTGCTATTTGTATAAAATCCTTTTTGTTTTTATCATTTTATACTTTTAGGGTACATTTTAAACCATGATTATTAGGTGACTTTGTGTCTTTATACCTACATTTTAAATTATAAACTTAGCAGAATTATGAAACTGGAGTAGTATGGAAAGCATTGAAGCTGTGGTTTAAGAGCAGTTATGGCTCTTCTTTATGAAACTATGATTTTGTCCACATACAATATTTGTTGAGTTGCAAAACAGGTGAGCAGTGTCAGTGAGCTTACTAAATTGAGCTATGAATGAGGTAATGATCTAGAAAATACAGAACTGAAACTGGAAGAAGGTACAGAAGACGGATTTCTTTGTCATAAATCTGAAAACAGAAGAATAGCAAGCAAGATTGCTAACCAGAATGTTATCTTCTATAGCCATTCTATAAAAAATCTAACAGTTATCACATTGACTATGAAAGGCTAAAATAATGAAAGAAGATGAAATAGTATTCAATCTTTGAGGAAAAAAACAAACTAATACAGTTTTGGATTTTGGTAGGACAAAATCCCCTGTAATCCCAAAGAAAGAGAATAACAATTTGCATTTATAGTCTATTCTTCCAAGTAGCTTAAAGCTTTGTAAGTACATTTTCATTAGTCCTTCAGACTACTTTTGAGTTTTGTTTAAAATATTAAGAAGGAAATCATCTCTACTTCTTGAGGATGGCTCAAAAAATTGTGTACTGAAGGTCCTAGAAATTACTTCTTTATCTTGATAATTTCAGTGTTTTATGTGTTTCC
Source organism: Leopardus geoffroyi (assembly GCF_018350155.1). Classification (NCBI taxonomy): domain Eukaryota; kingdom Metazoa; phylum Chordata; class Mammalia; order Carnivora; family Felidae; genus Leopardus; species Leopardus geoffroyi. The sequence continues at coordinate 54,867,345 of NC_059332.1, forward strand.
AATTTGATTTCTTAACACTTTGACTAAGGGATTTATTCTTCAGCAAATATTTATCAATTGCACGCTGTGGGTTGGGCCTACGGCAGGGTACAATATTTTCAAACTGTATTTTCCCCTTGTATGATGTAGTGTGGAATCGTTTTTCTTTTCAGAGGTCAAGAGCCTCTGAACTTTACTTACTTCAGCTGGAGAACTGGCTTGGTGGGTTATGTGATTGTCATAGTGGTGATGGAGGCAGGTTTCTAAGTTTTTTAAGCACTTACTCTATACCAGACACTGTTTAATTTGTTATATGTACTACGATTTAATCCTGTCAGTAACATTATGAGGTGGTTATTAATAGCATGGTTTTTGCAGATGAGGAGACTGAGGCTTTAAAAGGTCGAATAACTTCTCCAGGACCCCAGTGCTGGTTAGTTGCTGAGCCAGAATTACAGGCCAGTGCACCTGAATCCATAATTTCTCTGCTCGTGATCTTTAATGATATCTTTCTCTGTGGGAAGTTACACTAGTAGGATTCTTTTTTTCCTTTTCCTTTTGGATGAGTTTAGATGAGCATAAAGGTGTCAGTCAGCCCATGACTACAGAGTAATGGCAGAGTTGGGAATTTACCGGTTAGAAATACCTTAAACCAGTAAATATCTTAAACTCCTCACGTAGGAGTTATTTTTCTTACTCACCTTGAGATAGGTGTTTGCTCACTACACTGCAATGGCTTAACAGTGTCAGGGTGTGCTTTTTAAATCCTCTTAATACTTTTCCTCACGATTATTGTCTTTCAGTTGCAGGATTCATGGCTGCTTAGCTTCGGTTTTCTTGTGCTAGGAAGATCGGCTACTTCTGCTCCTCTTCATCAGAGGAGCAAGAGGATCAAATGTTTTCTTAGAATTGTTATCCTTTGCTATTCTTCTCTAGCAAATTCTATTTATTTCTCTAGCCAGAACTCTGTTTCATGGCCTCTTTTGTTTTGGAGGGCACATGCTTTATTTCTTCAGCCCCTTTTGGTAGAAGCAGGCCAGGGAGTAAGGGATTGATTGAATTAGCCTGCCTACGTGTTTGCCACAAGATTGATCAGTTCTGCTGAATTTAGGTGAGATGAAACAAATTAATATTGGTAAAATGGCAAAATGATCATCACAATAAGTCTAGTTACTATATATAATTACAAGGTTTTTTTCTTTTAGGATGAGAACTTTAAGCTCTCTAGTCTCTTAGGGAAGAGGACCTCATAAATGTGTACCTGGTGGGCATGAACTGTATTCTGCACTGCATGGTGGGTAGTACCAGGAGTTGGTACTGTTGCTGATGAGTAACTGGAACATACCTTTAGGTTTGGGTGAAAGGGCTGGTCATCTTCAGCAAGTTGTGAAGAAAGGACAAGGCTTTGGAGGAAGAGGAACTTGGGCTTTATTTATTTTTTTTTTAATTTATTTATTTTTTTTTTTCTCAGCGTTTATTTATTTTTGGGACAGAGAGAGACAGAGCATGAACGGGGGAGGGGCAGAGAGAGAGGGAGACACAGAATCTGAAACAGGCTCCAGGCTCTGAGCCATCAGCCCAGAGCCCGACGCGGGGCTCGAACTCACGGACCGCGAGATCGTGACCTGGCTGAAGTTGGACGCTTAACCGACTGCGCCACCCAGGCGCCCCTATTTTTTTTTTTTTTAAAACCTCACCTGAACTGTTGTGAAGCTATTTTTTTTTTTTTTAATGTTTTATTTTTTATTTTTGACAGAGAGAGAGAGACACAGAGCATGAGCAGGGGAGGGGCAGAGAAAGAGGGAGACACAGAATCCGAAGCAGGCTCCAGGCTCCGAGCTGTCAGCACAGAGCCCGACGCGGGGCTCGAACTCACAGACTGCGAGATCATGACCTGAGCCGAAGTCGGACGCTCAACCAACAGAGCCACCCAGGTGCCCCTTACTTGGACTTTATTTTTGAGAAAAACTGGATTGAGAGAGAGAAACTAAAATCAAGAATGTGTTGAATTCTTGGGGCGCCTGGGTGGCTCTGTTGGTTAAGTGTTGGACTTCCGCTCATTTCATGATCTCACGGTTGGTGAGTTCAAGCCCCGCATCCGGCTCTGTGCTGACAGCTCAGACCCTGGAGCCTGCTTCAGATTCTGTGCCTCTCTCTCTGCCCCTCCCCCACTCATGTGCTGTCTCTCTCTCTCTCTCTCAAAAATAAATAAACATTAAAAAAATAATCTTTTTTAAAAAAAGAATGTGTTGAATTCTTGGGTAGCTTGTGTGTTTCTGGGGCTCACTAATAAATTACTAGCCAGTCCTTCCCCCCCTCCCCCCGTTTTTAGCAGGTGTTTTTGAAATGAACATGTAGGCCTTATTCTTATCGTTTGAATCACTAAATTCAGACTGATTAGTCTCTTGAGTGATGGAGTGAGGGTAAGTCACACTATCCATTTACTCTTGGGAATGGCTGTAGAAGGTGGACTGGGAAGGAAGAAAAGTGCCCTCTTCGCTCGCCAGTGCAAAGGGAAAGTCTGCGGACAGTGAAAGATGTTGCAGCAAATGCAAGATTATTGTCATTCACTTTGTTGGGTCTCGGTGCCTGGCAGGTGACAAGGTAGCCCTTACCTGTATAAATTTCCCCTCACTTTAAAAAATAAGTTCTTTTCTTTATGGTTCTTTTATGTTAGATTGTTCTGTTGAATGAGGTCCCTTAATTCATTGCTGTTTTAGATTTTAGAACAGGCATTTTGTAGTGTCTTTGTTGTGTGTCTGTGTGAGAGAGAAAGAGATGGAGGGAGGGGGAGAGGGGAAGGAGAAGGAGAGAGAAAATACGTATTTTTTATCAGCTTAATCTTGGATGCAAAAACTTAAGTAGATTTTCCTAATTGTTCAAACCTTCTATCTGAGTTACACTGAGATTCTGACTCCCACTTTCCCTACTCATCCTTTGGCGTATCCATCCCATGTCTTACATGCCCTATACTCATTTTTTTATTATCACTTACATACTCCATGAACTTTGAACCTGATATCTTGTGTCTCTCATTTATATTTTTCCTAGTTTTTTTAATTGTAAAATACACATGACATAAAATTTACTGTAAAATACACATGACATAATCTCATTTATATTTTTCCTAGTTTTTTTATTGTAAAATACACATTACATAAAATTTACTGTCTTAACCATTTTTAAGCATACAGTGTAGTGGTATTAAGTGCATACATGCTGTTGTACAGCCATCACCATGGTCCATCTCTAGAACTTTCTTTATCTTGCAAAACTGAAACTGTACCCATTAAACAGTAACTTCCTATTGCCCCTAGTTCCCAATGCCTGGCAACCACCATTCTACTTCCTTCCCCACCCCCCCCTCCCCCCCCGCCGCCCCCCGCCTTTTCTCCCCATCCTCAGCCTCTGGTAAGCATTATTCTACTCACTGTCACTTGAATTTTGCTTAATTTTTTTTTAAAAAAGGTTTCACATATAAGTGAGATTATTCAATATTTGCCTCTCTTTTCCTGGCTTATTCATTTAGCATAATGCCTCAGGAGTCATTCATGTTGTTACCAATGGCAGGATTCACTTCTTTCTTTAAGGCAGAAAAATATTCCATTTTGTGTGTGTGTGTGTGTGTGTGTGTGTGTGTGTGTGTGTGTACATATATACATACATACACAGAACATTTTCTCTTTCCATTCATCTGTTAACAGACATTTACATTGTTTCCATAATTTTGCTATTGTGAATAATGCTGCAGTGAACATGGGAGTGCAGATATATTTTCAAGATAGTGAGTTTATTTCCTTTTTTGATTTGAATGTGTTTTTTTTTTTGTTGTTTTTGTTTTTGTTTTACTTCCAAGTTATTTAAATTCCAGTTAGTTAAGATATAATGTAATATTGTTTTCAGGTATAGAGTTTAGTGATTCATTACTTACATATGACACTTGGAGCTTACCACAAGGGTCTTCCTTAATGCCCATCACCTATTTAACCCATCTGCCTGCTCCCCTCCCCTCCAAGTAACCATCAGTTTGTTCTCTGTAGTTAAGAGTCTGTGTGTTGGTTTGCCTCTCTTCTCCCCCTCCCACTCCTACGTTCATCTGTTTTGTTTTTTGAATTCCACATATGAATGAAATCATATGGTATTTGTCTTTCTCTGACTGACTCATTTTGCTTAGCTTAATACTCTCTAGCTCCATCCATGCCATTGCAAATGGCAAGATTTCAGTCTTCTTGTTGGCGGAGTAATATTCCATATCTGTACACACCATATCTTCTTTATCCATTCATTAGTTGACGGACATTTGAGTTCTAATTTGGATATTGTTGACTATGCTCCTGTAAACATTGGGGTGCATGTATCCCTTTGAATTAACATTTTTGTATCCTTTGGGTCAATACTTAGTGCAATTGCTGGATCATAGGGCAGTTCTGTTTTTTGAGGAACTTCTATACTGTTTTCCAGAATGGCTGCACCAATTTGCGTTCCAACCAACAGTGTAAGAGGGTTCCCCTTTCGGAATGTGTCTTTGACAGTAGACTACCTGTCATCTTTATAAGATTTTTTAAGAAAACTTATTCTTTTCCCATAATGTGAGTTTAATATATTCTTTGAAAATGCACTTTTCTTTTTTGGTCCCTCTTAACTCTTTAGTCATATTTCTAGTTGTGTGTTTCTTTCCTTTTTCTTGTATCTTAATTGTTTTACTTTCTCTCAGTGATAAATAAAGCAAGGCAAGGTAGAAAGTGAGGTGGGGAAGAATTTATTAGTAATAACACTTAGTCTTTAGTTGAGTAAAATGAAGTATTTATGTTAATATTATTTAAGGAAAATGTGAGAAATACAGGAAAAAGTTGTTTAGTGTATTTAGTTTAAGGAATTACTGTAGGGCTTTGTATCTACCATATTTTATTTTGGGATTCTGTTGCATTAATTTGTTTAAATGTTTCCCCTGTATCACACTTTTCCATACTTTATGTCCTTATTGTTTCCTAGTTAGTATTTGGTGTATAGGTTGTACTTGAAACATGTTGACCTGAATATTGTCAATGTTTTCCTCAACTGTTTCTTAAATTTGCCTTGAAAGAAATATTAATATTTATAATATATTATATATTAACTATCAGTAAGGGGTATATTAATATATAATATAATATAAATATATATAAATAAATATAATATAAATTATATAACAATTTATCTCAATAAATATATTGTTAATATTTCTTAAAAGAAATATCAGGGACACCTGGCTGGCCTGATCACTAGAGCATGCAACCCTTGATCTTGAGGTTGTGACTTTCAGCCCCAAGTTGGGTGTAGAGATTATTACTTAAAATCTAAAAAAAAAGAAATATCAATATAATAAGACCTGCACTGGCAGGAGGAAAGTTACCAGTATGGCACAGTAAAGTATGCTGTTCAGGTAAGATGGTAAATAAGATGCAACTTTGCAGACGAAATTGCATAATAAGTTATATGAGAGAATAAGGATATGGAGTCAGCTGAGAAGTAGATTTTATTGCACTTTGTAAAGTATAAAGGAAGAAGAAAGTCATAGTTTATAATCTACAATATATTTTAAATTATTGAAGCTGTAATTGACTTTTGAAGATACTGCAGTTTCATCATTGGGGAAATTGTACCTGGTTCTGATTTGTATGGCAGGTAAATGTCCAGTGAGGAAAGCACCTATGTACTGATCTTGCAACTGTGGAAACCCGTGTGGGTTCTTTTTCTGTTTCCAGTGGTGAACCGTAGTTGTGTTTCTTATTGCTTGGTCACAACTTTTCTTTTTTTATTGTGATTTTGTGGCCCAATATAATTTATGATTCTCCACTTCATGTTGTAATTCCTGCATGTACCATTGCTAAAAGTACATAATGCATGAGTGCTGTTTAAAAAAAAAAATGACAACCTATGAATCGTGCTTGTTATTGGACTAGCCAACAATTTGACATTTATTTTGGCGCCAGTACGTTCTCAGCTTCTGAGAATACCATATATTTGAACTCATCATTTTATTTAGAAAGAAGAAATCAGTATTAAATAGAATATTTTTAGTGTCTTTAAAAAAATATGATTATGGGACTTTTAAGGTTTCATATAGTGTCAGACGATTCAGCTACACTCTTGGCTGGTTGTTTATTATGTTATTAGAATACTTCAGCACATTTTAGATTTAATTCATAATTCAGTGTTGGACATTAATATATGGTTCAGTGTGTAAACACGCATGCATTTACATACACTCTCCAATTTTACTTTTTAAACTTTTTCACTCATGACTCTGCTATTATTGTCATAATATTATGGTAAGCAAGATTAACAACTTCTGGGAAAATTCAACCAAGAAGGCAGTAATAGGTAGTTTGCTTTAAAGTACCTTAGGTCTGTTGGGCAGAACACCTTCAGTTAAGATATAATAATGTCTTTTGGGGCATCTGGGTGACTCAGTAGGTTAAGTGTCCTACTTCGGCTCAGGTCATGATCTCGCAGTTTGTGGGTTTGAACCCTGCCTCAGCCTTTGTGCTGACAGCTCAGAGCCTGGAGCGTGCTTTGGATTCTGTCTCCCTTGCTCTCTGCTCCTCCGCCGTGCTCTCTCTCTCTCTCTCTCTCTCTGTCTCTTTCTCTCTCTCAAAAATAAATAAATAAATAAATAAAACATTAAAAAAGAGATAACGTCTATTATGTAAATATGTAATTCTTTATTAAAGAAACATCCAAATGTTGATTATATTTTACTTTTGGTAGAGAAGACTTAATTTAAGAATTAGGAGAAAATAGGGAAGCCTGGGTGACTCAGTGTTAAGTATTTGACCCTTGATTTAGGCTCAGGTCATGATCTCATGGTTTGTGGGTTTGGGCCCCGCTTCAGGCTCTGTGCTGCCAGTATGGGGCCTACTTGGGATTCTCTCTCTGTCTCTCTCTCTCTCTCTGCTCCTCACTTGCTCTCTTTCTCTTTCTCTCAAAATGGGTAAATGAACTTAAAAAAAAATTAGGAGAAAGTTAAGTGTCATAGTTTAAGTTCTACACCTTTTTTCCTTCTACTGTAAGCTTTGTTAATAGAAAAGTGTTCTGTCCTTTATATGTATTGCAGGCTATTTTCTCTTTCTGGGTCATCCTCTGGAAATTGTTAAAACTCCTATTCCCAGGTGTGTGTGTGTGTGTGTGTCCCTAAGGGGACAATGTCAGTTATCCTCTTTGCTCTTATTAGTCTGTTTGCTTTAACTGTGCTTAGTAGTTCTCTTTAAGGCCATCCTTGGCCTCTGAGGCATTGAAACTGACATTTTGTTAAGAAATGTCTCACAATGGGGCCTCCTTTTCAGCAGCTGGGCCCCAATTCACTTAAGAATCCCTCACTCTTGGTTTTGTAATCTTGTTCTTTAAGGATCAGATCTACTTTTCCCATGACTATCAAACAGAATAGAAGCTATTTGAAATAAGAGTATAGGTTTTTTGACTTGTTAAAGATTCGTAGTGTACTATAGCAAAGACTAGAATTACATATGACCACATTATACCTTAGGTTAGTAATATATGCAGGTTATTTTTTAAATGTTTATGACCCTATTTTTTCTTTTTTAATAATTGTTTCTCGTTTTCTTATTATGATTGGGACGGTGCTTTTTGTTTGTATTATGTTTGCATTTTTAAACCAACTTTATCGGGGTATACATTATATACATGAAATTTAACTTTAAGTGTACTGTTGGATGACATATTTATGTGGTTGTGTAACCATCATCACAATCAAGATATATAGCATTTTCATCACCCCCCTAAAATTCGTTATTCCCTTTAGCAGTGAATCCCCTTCTTGTACCACTGGCTCTGGGCAAACATTCATCTGTTTTCTATAATGATAATTTTGTCTGGTTAGAATTTCATATAAATTGAATCATACAGAATGTATATTTTTGTGTTTGGCTTTTGTTTGATCTTGATTATGTTTTTAATAATCATCTGTGTCATTTCATGTATTAGCAATTTATTTTTTTATTGTTGCATAATCCAATTTATGAATGCTCCACAGTTTATCTCATTCCCACTTGATGGACACTTAGATTATTTCTAGTTTTTGGTTATTATGAATAAAACTGCTGTGAACATTTGAATAAATACCTATGAGTGGTATTGCTGGGATGGATGGTAAGTTTAAGGTTTGTTCAATTTTATGAGAAACTTCTAAACTATTTCCAAAGTGCTTAGACTCTTTTTGCATTCCCACATGTAGTATATGAGTTCCAGTTACTTTAAAACCTTGCCAAAAGTTGGTATTGTAAGAGTTGTAAATTTCAAACATTCTAGAGGGTGCATGATGATATCTTACTGTTCTTTTAATTTATCTAATGATGAATGATGTTGAATATATTTTCAGTCCTTATTTGTGATTCATCAATTTCCTTTGGTAAAATGTCTTATTCGTATTTTTTCCCATTTTATTTATTTAGTTATATATATATATATATATATATTTTTTTTTTTTTTTTTTTTTTTTTGAGAGAGAGACAGAGAATGAGTGGGGGAAGGGCAGAGAGAGAGGGAGACAGAATTTGAAGCAGGCTCCAGGCTCTGAGCTGTCAGCACAGAGCCCGACACGGGGCTCGAACTCATGAAGTGTGAGATCATGACCTGAGCTGAAGTCAGATGCTCAACTGACTGAGCCACCCAGCCACCCCTGTTTTCCCATTTTAGAGATTGGGTTGTTTGTTTTGTTATTGGGTTTTTATGATTTCTTTATATATTCTTTAGATGTTATATGTATATGTGTGTATATATACAATTCTATGTATATAGAATTGTGTGTGTATACATAATTATATGTATATATACATACACATCTATGTATAAATGTATGCATATATATGTGTGTGTGTTTTGGAAATATTTCCTCCTTGTGTGGACTTACCTTTTTATTGCTTTAACAATATCTTCTGAAGAGCAAGTTACAAGTTCTGATAAAGTCCCATTTTTTCAGTTTTTTCTTTTATGGTTCATTTTCCATCCAAGAAATATTTGCCTAACCCAAGGGCACAGAATTTGTCCTATATTTTAGGACTTTTATAGTTTTAGCTTTTATTTAGCTCTTTGATGCATTTTGAGTTGATTTTAAAGTATGGTGTAAGGTAAAGGTTAGCATTCACCTTTTTCCATATTGATTTCCAGTTGTTTCAACAGCACTTGTAATCTTTTCTAGATTTAATTACCTAATCTGGTTAGATGACCTTGACACCTTGTTGAAAATCATTAGATCATATAAGCATGAGTGTATTTCTGTTCTTTATTCTACTCCATTGGTGCATATGTCTGTCTTTATAACAGTACCACTCTGTGTTGATTACCATATCTTTATAACAGTTTTGAAATCAGGTGGTACATTTCAACTTTGGTCTTTTTTTCAAAATTAATCTATGATGAAGGAGGCAAGAATATAGTGGGGAAAAGATAGTCTCTTCAATAAATTGTGTTGGGAAAACAGGACAGCTACATGCAAAGTAATGAAACTGGACCACTTTCTAACACCACACACAAAGATAAAATCAAAATGGATTAAAGACCTAAACTTGAGACTTTGAAACCACAAAAATTCCTAGAAGAGAACACAGGCGGTAATTTCTCTGACATCAACCATAGCAAACGTTTTGGTAGATATGTCTCCTGAGGCAAGGGAAACAAAATTACAAATAAACCATTGGGACTACACCAAAATAAAAAGCTTTTGCACAGCAAAGGAAGCTGTCAACAGAACAAAAAGGCAACTTACCGAATGGGAGGAAATATTTGTAAATGATATATCTAGTAAAGGGTTAATATCCAAAATACATCAAGAATTTACACAACTCAACACCATAAAACAATCCGATTAAAAAATGGGTAGAGGACCTGAACAGACATGTTTTCCAAGGAAGACATGCAGATGGCCAAGAGACACATGAAAAGATGCTCAGCATACTCATCAGGGAAATGCAAATCGGAATCACAGTAAGATACCACCTCACATCCATCAGAATGGATAGTAACAAAAAGACAAAATAAATGTTGGTGAAAATGTGGAGAAAAGAGAACCCTCATGCACTGTTGGGAATGTAAGTTGGTGCAGTCACTGTAGAAAACACTATGGAGGTTCCTCAAAAAATTAGAAATAGAAGTACCATATGATCCAGCAATTCCACTATTGGATATTTATTCAAAGAAAACAAAACTGCTAATTCGAAAGGATACATGCACCCATGTGTTCATTACAGTATTATTTACAGAAGCCCCAATTATGGAAGCAAGTGAAGTGTCCATTGTTAGGTGAATAGGTAAAGAAGGTGTGTGTGTGTGTGTGTGTGTGTGTGTGTGTGTGTGTGTGTGTACATGCACACACAATGGAATATTATTCCGTTTTAAGAAAGGATGAGATTTTGTCATTTGGAACTATGTGGGTGGACCTAGAAGGTATTATTCTAAGTGAAATAAATCCGAGGGCAAATACCATATAATTTCATGTCCATGTGGAATCTAAAAAACAAACGATTCTTTTTTTTTTTTTAAGTTTATTTATTTATTTGAAAGAGCGAGTGTGAGTGAGGAAGGGGCAGAGAGAGGGAGAGAGAGAGAATTCCAAGCAGGCTCCATACTGTCAGCACAGGGCCCAATGTGGGGATTGAACCCACAAGCCATGAGATCGTGACCTGAGCTGAAACCAAGAGGTGGATGCTTGACCGACTGAGCTACCTAGGCACCCCAAAACAAGCTAGATTCTTAAATACAGAGAACAAACTTAGTGGTTGTCAGAGGAAAAGGAGAGTGGGTAAAATAAGGGGATCAAGAGGCAGAAACTTTCTGTTAAAAATAAGTCACAGAGATGAGAAGCCCAGCATAGGGAATGTAGTCAGTATCATTGTAGTAATGTTGTATAGTGACTGATGGTGACTGTACTTACTGTGGTGAGGAAAAAAAAAAAAACAAAACTGTCTTGGCTCATCTAGGGTTTTGAATTTTCCATATACATTTTAGAATTGCTTGTTGATCTCTACAAAGAAGTCTGCCAGAATTTTGATTGGGATTGCATCAAATCTGAGATCAATTTAGAGAGAATTGATATCTTAATGGTATTGAGTCTTTTAATCCACAAACATGGTATGTATCTAATTTGCTAAGGTCTTTGAAATTTTCTCTCAGCAATGTTTTATAGTTTTTAGTGTAGAAGTTTTTACATAAATTATTTCTAAGTATTTTGTTTTTGATGCTTTAATAAATAGTATTTTCATTTTCATTTTTTGTTGCTAGTATAGAAATAGAATTGATTTTTATTTTTATATATTTTATTTTATTTAAAACATTTTTTTTAATGTTTATTTTTGAGAGAGAGAGCGAGACAGCGCACATGCAGGGGAATGGCAGAGACAGAGGTTGACACAGAATCTGAAGCAGGCTCTAGGCTCTGAACTGTCAGCACATAGCCCGATGCAGGGCTTGAATCCATTAACCATGAGATCATGACCTGAGCTGGAGTTGGACGCTGCACCGACCCAGCCACCCAGGTGTCCCCAGAATTGTTTTTTAAATATTTGTTTTGCATCTTAGAATTTTGCTAAACTCACCTATTACTTTTAGTAGCTTCTTGGTAGGTTCTTTAGTATTTGCTATATGGACACCCATATAGTCTGTGCATAAGGACAGTTTCATTTTTTGCTTCCAATTTGTTTGCCTTGTATTTATTTTTCTTGCCTATTATACTGGTTAGGACTTCTAGTACAGTGTTAAATAGAAGTGGTGAGAGTGGGCATCCTTGTCTTGTTCCGGATCTTAGGGGGAACACATTTGGTCTTACAGTATTAAGTATGAGTTTAGCTGTAGGTTTTTCATAGATGTCCTTTTATCAGGTTAAGAAAACTTCCTTCTCTTCCCGCTTTGCTGATTTTGGGGGATAGGGATGGTTATGAATGGTTGTTGAACATTGTCTTATGGTGTGAGCATTTATTCATTTATTGAGATGATCATGTGGTTTTAAAATGTGTCTAGTCTCTTAATGTGGTTGATTCTTTTTTAAAATATTAAATCAGTCTTGCATTCCTGGACTAAACCTTCTGTGTCCAGGTGTCTTATCTTTTTTATGTATTGCTGAATTTTGCATCATTGCTCCTAAGAGATACTAGTCTAGCTTTTTTTTTTTTTTTTCTAATTTAATATCTGTCTGACTTTGGTATCAGGTTAGTGGTGGCCTTATAAAATGAGTTGGGAAATGTTTCCTTAAGTTTATGTAACAGTTTATGTAACAGTATAGTATAAAACATACAATTTAATTATTTTATATGTGGAATTATATAAATTATCTTTAACTTCTCTCTTCTTTTCCCTTAAAATAGACCTTAACTAAGTTTGTGTTATAAGCTGGTTTAATGTTTTATAATTAAAAATTAATATTTTCATAAGTTTTTTAAGAGCATATGGAAAAAGCTCTGTGATTTAAAAAGTAGGTATGCTAATAATCTTAGGACAGTAGGCCTTTTCATAGGAAATTTGGAAAAATTTGGGAAATATAGGAATGTATGACCACAAAAGATTTATATAGTTATATTCTGGGCAATATGGTATTTAACATTTAGGATCCATTGTCTTAACATTATTTCATAAGCATTTTCTAAAAATACTATGTTTATTAACAGCATTTTTAATGACTAGATTATCATGTGAACTTAAGATAATTCTGTTGATAATTGGAATTTTATCCTGTTTCTAATATTTTATGTAGTTTTAATTTTTGATGTTAGCCTTTGTTTATCTTGTATCCTCTTTATTTTTTTTCTTGTATCTTTTTAAAGATTGACTTAGAAAATAAACTATTGGGTCAAAAAATCTATTTTAAAGTTCTTGATACATGTTATGGAACTGTTTTTCTCTATGTTACTTCAGTTTGTTCTTCCCCAAGCAATGTATAAGGATATCTGGTTTCACTCTTCAGTGATATGGGATTTTACAGTTAGAAGTCTTAGCTAATATGATAGGTAAAATGAGAATCTTTTTAATTTTAAATTTTTAAAATTTTTTATTTTCTTTTGAGAGAGAGAGTGAGCACGTGAGCACAAATTGGGGAGGGGCAGAGAGAGAGGGAGACAGAGAATCCCAAGCATGCTCCATGCTGTCAGTGGAGAGCCTCACATGGGGCTCAATCTCACAAATCATGAGATCATGACCTGAGTTGGATGCCTAACTGACTGAGTGACACAGGTGCCCCGTATATCTTAAATTGTGCTTTATTCCATTTCTTTAATTACTTGGGAAATATTTTTAAAAATTTCTTGAAGACTTTTAGACTAGTTCAGAAGAGTTATGCAACAGAAGAATGAAGGGGATATGAATATATGGGAAGTAAGTTCTTGAAGTAAAAGAAACAAATAGAAAAACAAATGCATAAGGTTATAGACTTTCTTTAACGTAAAGAAAGGGAAAGAGAATTTAGTTTTTATTAAATGACCTTACTAGTTTACTGGGAAATGGGTAGAATATGACATAAGATCCATGAATCTCCTATTCTGATTTCTTTATATTATGCCAACACTTCATAAACTTACAGCATCTCAATACTTAGAAAGTTGACTTTTATACGTTGTGTCACTGATGAAAGTTTTTGCAGAATAGCTACCCATTATCTAAAAATAGGTGTCAAAAGCACAGAGAAGGTGACCACATTCAGCCTTGCAACTATGCTATTGGTCCACTCAAAAGTAGTAATTTGAAAAAAGTGAACGAAAATAGCAGTGAAACTCAAACTGTGTGAAGATATAAGCAGAAAATTTGTTCTTTATAGTAAATTTGATAGACGATACAATTGAAGAACATGGACGACTAACAAAAACTTAGAGGAGAAAGAAAAATGGAGAGGAATAAGTTTGAATTAAAATATGCTTTGGTGGATAAAAGAAAATAGGGACTTTTAAGTAAAAATCTGTATCTTTTTCATGGTAGGTAAATTAAGTTATAACTTGTTTCAAACATCTGAGGCAGCTTGGAGTAGTAAAAAAAAGAAGAAATTAAGAGTTATGATCTGTTCATAAATACTAAGTGTCAATGTGGATGCTGTGGTTGGGCTTCATGTTTAGTTATAACTTCTTGAGAATAAAGGCAAAAAAGAAAACTATCATTTACATAAAAAGGGAGGGGCCTTTTATGTAACTTAAGGACTGTGCTGTGTCAGTTAAATAAAAATTTTTACTGGAGCATATATGTTTTGTTAGAAAAAAGAATCATCAAAATGGTAAAATTCTTTGGTATATTTCAGACTCTGGTTAAACACTATAAGTAGGCATATTTGATTTGAACTTTTACGTATCTAACTTGATATTTAGGTATTTATCCCATCTCTCTAGTGTTCATTGAGAAGCTCCTATACACTGAGCATTGTTCCCAGGGCTTTGAAAGGAAACAGATACACTCTGGATGGTCCCTGTATCATGAAAGCTTAAGTTCTAGACAGGAAGGCAAATTAACAACAGGAAACATTTTCGAAAATAATTAAATACAAGCTTAAAGGTACCAGCTATCAATATATTGCTTGTACTATGCAAATTACTTGATTTGGATCTAGAAATATTTGGTTAAGTGGGAAATAAGTTGGGGATAGGAAGAAGTTCTTTTGGAGATGGTGAAGTGCAGCTTGGTTTCATCCTTCTGAATTCAGTTCAGAGCCCACATAACTTTGAAGTGGAGAAGATGAGACCACTTTTCAGATCTTCTGCAAAGGATGGTCACAAATGGTACCCATTTGAAGGACATGAATTTTTATGACAATTGAGATTGGAAAGAATATGGGGCGCCTGGCTGGCTCAGTCAGTAGAGCATCCAACTCTTGATCTCAGGATTGTGAATTCAAGCCCCATGTTGGGTATGGAGCCTACTTTAAAAAAAAAAAAAAAAAAGAAGAAGAAAAGAATAGATAGTTCTTTTTCATCTTTGAATCCTCAGTGCTTACCACACTGCTTTGGATATTATAAAGGTTTATTTTATTTTTTAAGTTTATTTTGAGAGGGACGAGAGCAAGTGGGGGAGGGGCAGAGAGAGAGAGTGAATGAATGAATGAATGAATGAATGAATTCCAAGCAGGCTCCATGCTGTTAGCTCGGAGGCTGATGCGGGGTTCGATCTCACAAACCCTGACATTGGTGACCTGAGCTGAAACCAAGAGTTGGATGCTTAACCGACTGAGCTGCCCAGGCTCCCCTATAAAGGTTTAATAAATGTTTATTGAATGAATGAAAGGAAGAATGGAAGAGAGGTGCTCTATAACAATTTGTAAGAGAAATAAAATATTTATCAAGTAAAATTAGAAACTTTTTAAAGAAAGGATTAGGTAATGAGAGCCATTTATTTTTCTAATTACAGTTACGGGGCAATTTGTCATTTTTTTAAGCATCTAGTTTGTCTTCAGTATTTAAATGAAATAGTACTACTTTATAGGAAGTTGTATGTATGTACTTACAAGATAATCCCATGTATGAAATCATTGGTCACTCAGCTGGTAAAGAAATGACAGATTTTAATAGCTGAATGTAGTAGGTTAGGAAAAATTGCTTTTTAATTATCAAAGTTCTTTGATTGCTAGACTTTATATTTTATATTTCTGACACCTATTTTAGTATTTAACACAGTACTTATGGAATGTGTGAACAAATGTTTCTAAGTGCTTTCTGCATATGAAATGTGGAATACATGTGGTTTAAGACAGAGTAGTTTATGTGCTCTTTTTACTTGACACAAACAAATAAACATAACAATACAGCAAAATAAAAGCATTATTCAACCAGCTTGCCAATTTGGAAAAGGAAAGGAGTCTCAAATTTGTTAAAGACTATGAAAGCAGCACTGATTAATCTTTATTTATTTTTTTGATCACTTTTTTTTTTACATTTATTTATTTTTGAAAGAGACAGAGCACAAGTGGGGGAGGGGCAGAGAGAGAAGGAGACAGAATCCAAAGCAGGCTCCAGGCTCTGAGCTGTTAGCACAGAGGCCAATGCGGGGCTCGAACCCACAAACCGTGAGATCATGACCTGAGCTGAAGTCGGACACTTAAACAACTGAGCCACCCAGGCGCCCCTACACTGATTGATCTTTAAAAGGAAGATAGAAGTTCATTAATTTATTCAACCACTTTTTACTGGCTAAAGAAAGAAAGAAAAGGAACTAGGTCTTCTTTTTCAAGTATGTGTGCAGCCATCTAGATCTTGCTAATCTGTTAGAACACAAAGATTGTAAATCATTATTTTAACAGGAACTTAGCCTCATTGCAAATATGTGAGTATTTATGGCCGGAAGGTTTCTACAATGCAGCTCTGAGGAAAATTGTAGTGTAAAATAAGTGCAAAAAAATGCTTCACCACAGAGGAGAGAGTAGGAGGTATTTACAAATAAGAAGTCTTAAAAATGGCCATATACAAATGCTATAATAACAAGATTGGAGAAAAGAGCTAGGCAGAAGACTACATTTACATTAGACAAAATGTAGTGGAAATTTTAGGGAGGAAACTCAAGTAGGAAAAGTTTCTATTTGTTGGAAGGGGTTTTTAGAAAAGTTTAAACCTAAATTAAAAAAGGTAACAGATGAGTTTAGAGTGTGGCTAAGAACTAAACTTAAAGGTAGTAATGGGATAAGGTCGTGTTGCCTTACTGTTCGTTTTATTCTTATTCATTAAATATTGCATGCTCCCAACTCCACAGTCTGCAAAGAGGAACTTAGGAAGTGTTTTTCATATTTTACTTTTGCCTGAGCAGTCAGAAAAGACTGGGGTTATTTGCTTGTTGAATGGGATTTTCTTTCATATCTCTACTCATACTCATGTGTGAAAGTGACAAGGGTGATGACATAGTTGTAGATCTCTTGGTTTCTAGGAATGTACTTTAGGACATTGAGATTCAATTGTTTTGGAGCACATTTTCCACAGTGCTTTCTGTGTTTATACACAGTTTGCCTTTCTAAGATGTTTATTTTCCCAAAGAATTAAATACTTGACCTGAATTTTATATGCATGTGTAGAGGTGGTGCAAAGGGAACTTTGGCATAGCAGGATTTGTTAGGACATTGTTGCAGTATTTAGATAAGAAGTTATGACAACCTGGAGTGAAATGGTGACTGTGGGGATAGAAGGGGAGGGGTGAATGGGAGATGTGCCCTGGGATCTTGGTGGTCAGTTGATGGGGAAGGGCTAACCCAGGAGGATGGTTTATTTTAAGTGAAACAGAGTGTGCACACTTGCAAGCAGGGTGGGGCAGAGAGAGAGGGAGGGACGGAATCCCAAGCAGGCTCTGTGCTCTGAGCATAGCGCCTCATGCTGGGCTTGATCTCATGAATCATGAGATCATGACCTGAGCTGAAATCAAGATGTTCAACCAGCTGAGCCACCCAGGTGCCCTGGAAATGCATTGTTAACATTCAGAAAAGGGATTGGAGGTAGAAGTGAGTTACTCAGCTGACAGTTATTTCAAGGCTTTGTTGAAATTGGATGAGAGTGCTAAGGGTAGCAACATGGAATGAAGAGGGAAGAAGGTTGAGGACAGACCCTTGGGGACAGTTAGTAATTGTAAGGAAGCTAGGGGAAGGAGAGAGTGAAGATGCCTGAAAAACAGTGTTCTGGAAGGATGGAAGAGAGCTGAGGGGTGTGCTATTTGGGAAGCTCAAAGAAGGTAGAGTTCCAAGGAGCAGATAAGCAGGAGTATCAAATCATACAGAGGAGACCAAAGCCTGAGAAGAGGCCATTTATATTTTAACTTTGAAGAAAGTCATGGAAAATAGAACTAAACCGTAGCAGAATAAAGGGCTGAGGTTATATTTGGAACAAACGAGGTTAAGAGGACATTCTGGTCAAATTTTGTTAGATTTGGAATCTAAATCATAAAATAAATTCCGAAACCAGAAAACAACCCATATCTTTTTCTTTAACGGATTTTTATCAGTCTAGTTGTTTAGTTTGTCTTTTTGAGTATCTGCCCTGATGTGTCAAATTCTGTTTTAATGAAGCAGCAACTCTAGTGTGGAAAACTTGGGGAAATATTTTGCTTTACAATTACAGTGTTCATTAAGCATTATTATGTAAGCTGTAAATAAATGTTAGAGAATTTAAATGTTTGTGACATCTGTGTTTTTATGTGAATGTAAGAAGTTCTCTCTTGTATTACAATGATTATTGTTAACAGTTTGACCTTGCTTTACATTTTTGCCAGACTACAAAGTGATACCTACTGCATTCTTTTATTCCAGCTCCCCCCCCCACCCCGCCCCCGTCTTCATAAAACAGTGACTTCGTTATTGCTGAATGAGAAAAGCTTGACTACTGTTGGTAATGCAACATTACCAACAGTAGTTAGAGCTGTGCCACACAAGATTTTAATTTTTTTTTTTTTATTTGGAAGTGCCATCTTTTCACATTTTCGTTTTCTATATTGTAAAGAACTCTCTCTTTATGTTTGATATTCTGGTAGAATTATCTGCTCAAAATGAAAGTCTAATGCTCTTTGAATTCTGGCTTCGAAATAATTACCTAGAATAGACAGAAGATACTAGAGTAAGATGAAAGATGCAAAGATGCCATTCTTAATTTGCAAAGGTTTATTATCAACAAGGCTGGATCTTGTGCCAGTTTTAAAAATGTATCTTGCATTATAATTTGAGTTATGGTATTTCATCAAGTATAAAGTTTAAATTCTAGAATCCTGTTTTTTTAACCTTAATTTATATAGTCAAACAGAAAACATAAAATTCAAAACGTTTCTTAAAATAAATGTTTATATCTTTTGTCATTATTTTTATTTTTTGTTAGCATGTGAGCAGGGGAAAGGGGCAGAGGGAGAGAAAGAGAGAGAATCGTAAGCAGGTTCTACGTTCAGCGTGGAGCCTGATGCGGGGCTCTATCCCAGGACCATGGGATCATGACCTGAGCTGTTAGGATGCTCAACCAACTGAACCACCCAGGTGCCCCTCTTCTGTCATTATTTTTGTGCACAGTGTTTTAAAATTAATTTCAGTTCACTTTCAATTTATAGAAGATGATATGGATGTTATGACATATCATAGAACTTTAAGGGTGTTTCAGTGGTCATCTAGTTTAGAATCTATAAATTACTCCTTTATGCATACGAAAGCTTAAAGTATCATTTAGATATTAAGTTTATGACCTAATCCCCAACAGCATACACAGTAAATTAAATCTTATTTAATCCTAGTGGTAGAGAGTTACTTCTGTCCCCATTCCCAAAATGAAGAAAATGAGGTTCAGTGGAGTTGACTTCTACCTGGTGGAGGTCTGTTGAAGAATGGATATTTACTAGAGACTTTGAATTCCTTACTTGATATTTATTTATTAATAAGCTGTTTTGATGGAAGTATTTTTAAGATATTCAGGTAGTCCAAAAAATGAATCTTTTTTCTTTTGTTTTGTTTTTTTTTTTTGCCTGTGGCTATGTTGATTATGTTGATTACTGAAATTTAGAATTTAGAGACCGAATTGCTATAGAAAAAAAACTTTACTTAACTTTATTTGAACTCCTGTCAGAATTTCAATGGCAGTGATACCATTTACATTTTTTTCTTGATGGAATTTTTTTTCCCTATGGTGTATTAATAGTATACAAATAACTGTTTTACACTAAACAGGTTTTCTTCCTAGATATAGCAGAACTCTGTTTACACTGTGACCTTTCAGAATAAATTGTCAAGCATGTCAGATGCTGAGAGTTAAGAATGGTTGAAAAACATAGTATTTTGCAAGTGAATCTTTGGGATGCTCCATTTACTTGAAATTTTAAACAATGAGCTTAAAAGACCATGTTGAAGCATGAATGTTTCAAAATGATGATTAATGAGGAGCTTGTCACTTAGAATTCACTTCAGGTACTGTGTTGGCAGTGTTAGACCAAAGTAATTCCTTGTAGCACAAATGGATGATTTTTATAATATGCACACGCCAGGTTAGTAAAGTAAGCTAATAATTTAGCAGCACAATAAAATCCTGGTGTCATTTGCCTTCCTTCACTTTGAAGTTGACTTGTTAGCCTATTAGAAAAGTTGTTTTCCTTTATTCATTAGTATTATACCATGGTATTTTTCTGACAATTTATGGTCTTTTTTTTTGTTTGTTTGGTCTGAGAAGGTCTAGTTTTTAGGAACATATTTAATATACTTTTATGTGCTTTCACATAGTTTAGTTTTTCTGTTATTATTCAAGTAACCATGTATGTAAACTTCATTATGGGCCTGTGAGCTGAGAAGTCAACAATATATAGAATTAATAAGGTTCAGTTGATTGTTAATACAAAAGAAATCTGGGGGGGGGCAGTGCAAAATATGAGAGAACACAAACTTTACCTTAGATCCTGTTCCCCTGAATGGGTTTGAGGGATGGGAACCTTGATAGCTGGGGTGACACAAGTGCAGTGGATGAGGCTGGGGCAAAGCCAAGAAGCTTGGGGGCAGCAAAATTAGGGTCTAGTAAGATGTCAGTAGTTACTAGGCAGTAGGATTTAAAGGTTTAGGGCCTAAGCTGTAGTCACTCTCAAGTCCTCTGGAGATGATTATGGCAAAGTAGCAAATTAAGAATGGTATGTGCAAAACCAGGGGAAACTTCATGCTGTCCTAATAAATATCTCTGACCAATATAATTCTGAAGGACCCAACATTTTCTGCTGAGTACAGCCCCTGGAGTAATACTCACTGTGGTTATGGATATATATATTAATTCAGTAACTCACCCCCATGAGCCAGTGATTTATCCAGTTAGCGCAGAAGCTGAAGGACTCATATTTGAAGATGGAGTTACACCTTTCAGCTATATTTGGAACTCCTTCTTCTTTACCTGCATGTATGGTAGTATGCATGCCTGTGGGTGCACTGTGTGTGTGTGTGTGTGTGTGTGCGCACGCGCGCGTGCGTGCGCATGTCCACACATCATACACAATTTCAGCTTGATGGAAGCTTCGTCAATATCTGTTCAAGTTATGTTCTGAACACTTTGTTTTTAACACTTTATTTCTTAGGAGTGGCATTCTTGCTCTTTGACTCTGGGCTGACCAGAAATCTTTGTTTGCGAGGCTAGTGGTGGTCGGATTGGTACAGAGGTAGAGATGGAGTGCATTTTAGACAACACGGATTGTGAAAAAGTGCATTTATTTCAGTAAATTATAAGAAAAACACAACAAAAAAACTGTGGATTTAAGTATCAGCTTCCAGAAAGTAGAGAAATTTTCTCCATTTATTTCTTCTTTGTTAACTCTCTGGGGTTTAACTAAAAGACCAAGATGAATTAAATTCTTGTTTGTCATCAGCACATCCTACAGTGCTTGAAGTAGTGTTAATGTAAAAGTAGTAAAAGTTTAGCCAAAGTGAAGAAAAAGTTCTTAAAGTTGCATTGAGATTAAACGAAAGTGAAGGTCTGGGCAAAGAGAAACAACCACATTTAAAATATTTAGTTAATTGTGTGAGTACAGATGCCAAAGATAAGAGCAAGTGCCTGACTTCTGAAGATAAGGTAAGAGCTACAAGAAAATAAAATATTTCAACTTGCTGGGTAGTTGGTAAACAGCATATCAAGGATACTGATCTTTGCAATAGCCTTATTAAGAGTCTGTCAAATTTGGGAAATTCTTATATTCAGGAGATTAAATTATCATTAAATCCAAGAAACACTTAAACAATAATACTGGTCTGTAATTTAAGGGTATTGTATTTATATAGAATAATACATTTAAAAACATCAAGTTGGATATTACAAATGGAAGAGATTGGAATGCACATTTCTGATTTCAGTTATTGCACCTGATGCTGGAAATACCTTTTTTGATCAGCAAAGTGTTTACTAAAAAGTAATTATTATTGTTGATGCAATCAGCATAATTTGAGACACCTAAAATTTATTACTAATTATTAAATGAACTAACAAGAATTGCTTTAGATTTTTTAAACATATGCAAATATATATGTATTAAATGCTATTCAAATAAAATAACTAACCCCCCTGCCCCCTTGATAGGATTCCCTCACATATAAAGTAGAATATTGAATGAAAGAACAGATACACATCAAACATTTTTTTTTTCTTGGTTAAGTAGGTGATTATAGAGTTATACTTAGGAATGGCTTTGACTTTTCTAGCTTTTCTCACACTGTGCTATGTGTGTCCAGTTTCTTTGATTGTGTATTTAATTCTTTTTATTTCCTCTCCTTTTGGAGTTAATATTTGATTTGGATTCTAAACACTCTTTTATGGAATTTTATATTATTCATAATGTGGTCTAATTTATAATAACATTAGATATTTGAAATCTTGAAGATTAGAAATCTTCATGCATGTGAAACATTTGGTCAGCGTAAGTTTAATGGTCTTTTTATTTTTTTAAACTGTGTTCTTTATTCCTTCTCATAGATCTGCATTTCCATTTGGTATCATTTTTTAGCCTGAACACCTCCTTTAGCATTTCTTGTGGTGTGGGTCCTAATGGTCTTTTTAAAGACCAGGTAAGTAATTCTCAGAAGCTGGAAGTCATTAATAGTTTGAGTAACGATGACAGCATTTAGGAATACAACTCCAAGCTACTCTCAGGAGGCTGGGGTTCTGAGGGACAGAGAGTGGCAGACACAGTAGTAAATCATGTTTCTCAAAAATAGTGTACCTTTTTTTTAACTCATTTTCTTCCCAATGTTAGTTGAAGTGTTGTAAAGTAGATGGAAATTCAGAATGACAGGGTCTTTTAGTCAGCTAAAACCTGCCTGTGTTCAGAAGGGACCTGAACATAGACCTCAGAGTCAGATGTCAGTTTCCTGTTATGAAGGAGTTTTAAAACTTAAATGTATATGGATAGTTAATGAGTCAGCATTTCTTTTCACACAAGAAACATTGTAATTCAGTTATGATGTTTGAAGATATGTAAAGTAGTTCATGTGGTGTTTACTCAGATATAATTTACATATAATGAACTTCATAGATTTTAAATACATATCTCTAAATTTTCACATAAGTATACACTTATGTAACCACTATCCCATTATATATATATATATATATATATATATATATATATATATATATATTAGAACATTTCCATCTTCCCAGAAAGTATCCTTGTATATTCTTATGCCCTTATATTCTTCTCTAACTTTCTGCTCCAGCAACCACTGAATGCTTTTGCATATTATATATTAGTTTTGCCTATTTTAGAATTTTATATAAGTGGGATTATGCAGTATGCACCCTTGTATCTGGCCTTTTTTGCTCAGCAAGATGCTTCTGTGGTTTATCATTTGTTGTACTTCTTTTTATTGTTGAGTAATATTTCATTGTGTGACTATCCCAGATTATATATATATAAATGACCTGTAAGTCTGTGAAAATGATGCTCAGCATCATTTGTTATCCAAGGAAATGCAAATTAAAGCCAAAGTGAGATAGAACTATATATCTCCCAGAATGACTAAATTCAAAAAAACTGGTAAAACCAAGTGTTGGTGACTAAATTGTACTCTCATGCATTGCTATTGGAGTTATAAAATAGTACAACCACTTTGCAAAATAACTTGGCAGGTTCTTATAAACATACACTTACCATATGATACAACAGTCCTATTCCTAGGTATTTACCCAAAAGAAAGCAAACATACTTGTACATAGACTTGTTCATGAATATTCATAGCAGCTCTATAAAGAATAGTTCTAAATTAGAAACAACCCAAATGTCAACCAACAAGAGAATAAACACATTGTAATACAGGTTTTATTTTATTTATTTATTTATTTTTAAAGGGAGAGTGCGAGTGGCGGTAGGGAGAAAGAGAATCTTAAGCAAGCTTCACACTCAGTGCAGAGCCTGATACAGGGCTTGATCCCAGGGCTCTGGGATCATGACCTCAGCTGACATGAAGAGTCAGATGGACACTCAACTGACTGAGCCACCCAGGTGTTGTGGTAACAGGTATTACTAACCCATTGAAAGGCTTGAATTTCTGCATTGTTTATGTGACCTAGAATAAGCCTGTAGAATCTGATTAATTATGTGGCTTAGCCATGTTCCTGCCTGACTGAAAATAGCTGCCCACTGAAAACTCTCTTCTCCTGGGTTAGAACTGAATTATCTAGAAAATGAGATGGACTTCTGTATTACCCTGGTACAAATTGACTAAAATAATAGTTTGTTTTGACTCCTTTTAGATTCTTTCAGACTTAGTTTTTGTGTTGCAAGTCTTACTAATTTCCAAATTTCATAGGTATTTAAGATTTTGAGAATGGGTGTGTCAAGAACTGTTAGATTGTCCTTTAAACCAAAAACTTGCAGAATTGTATTTTAACTGTAACATTCAATTCTCAGCCTCATTGAATAGTGAATTTATATCAATGTTGTCTGTGTTGTAGTCATAGTCTCTTTTGGGTATGTGGTTTATTTATAAATGATATTAAGCTGTACTGTATGAATTCATTAAGGATAAAGGATTAAGGGCCTTATCAGGAATACTTACTGAGAAGGTAGAAAAATCATAAGATCAGAAGTCAGAAATTCTGAATCCTTAACATATGGTTTGTGCATTGTAATGCTGCTTTCTTTTGAAGTAAGAATACTATAAATTTAAACCTTATTCTTACAAGTAAAATGTTGCAGATTAACTGCAAATTTCAAGCTGTTACAAATTAATTTAAATTTGTATGGAATACTCAGTTAGTGATTGTTTCCCTAGGGTACTGTGTGAATCCTGTGGCTACATCTAGACAGGAGAGAAGCTAGATTAAAAATTAACTTGAAAAGGAATGTATTAGGCCTGTGACTTAATTTTAGATAATTAGAATTGATAAATATATTTTATTTTTAAAGTTTATTTTGGGGGGGGGGAGGGAGGAAGGGGCAGGCAGGCAGAGAGAGGGGGAGAGAAAGAATCCCCAGCAGACTGAACAGTCAGAGCCTGATGTGGGGGTTCATCTCACAAACCTGTGAGATTACTACCTGACCCAACTGACTGAGCCACACAGGCACCCCAGAATTGATATATATCTTAAAGTCAGGGTTGATTTATACCCTGGAAAGTGGTTTTCTTAAAAAAAAAATTATATACACAAGAAATGTATGCAACCTATCATTGTCTTATTGCTGAAATGTAATCATTTTTGAGGCAACTCTTTAGTAATTGAATATGACTCAATACTAAGACATAAAGTTGTTTACTTTTCCTTTCTATCTTACTTCATTGTTTCCAAAATTGAATCTGGGGGAAAAATCAATGAACAGAAATTGGTATGAAATTGTTCCTGAAATTCTATAATATGTTTTAAGGTAAATTATTCAAATCCTTACATAAAGATACTTTGAAGAAAGAAATAATACAACCATTGATAATCTCTGCCTAAAACATTGATTCTCAAATATTTTCCACTAGGGCTTTCTATTGAGGTTTTCTTAGCCTTTTGAAAACATACCCATAGTATTGTGGTGGAACTTGGGTGTTTGGGATAAGGGAGTAGCCTGATACCATAATTGTTTCTCTTGGGGTTGGGTGGAGGAAAGACTTCTGTGCCTGGCATTATAGCCATTAGGTATGATTCTCCAGGCTTCCGCAGAGATTCTATGAACTATAAATATATATTTTTAACTTTTTATTTGGAAATTATTTGTCTCACATAGAAATTGCAAAAATAGTGGAGAGTTTCTACTACACTCCTTACTCACCGTTCCCCAAAGATAACATCTTACATACCACAGTAGTACTGTCAACTAAACTATAGACCTTTTCCACATTTCACCAGTTTTTATATGTATTCTCCATGTGAGTGTTTTATGAAATTTTACCACACGCATTAACACTTGTAACATCACTACAAACAGGATACAGAACTTCTTCATTATGCCCAAGAGATTTTCTCATGCTGCCCCCAACACTTTCCCTTCAGCTCTGGCAAACACTGACCTATTCTTCATCACTATACTTTTGTCATACTGAGCATGTTATATAAATGGAACCATACTGTTACGGGCTTTATTGAGTTGTATTCATATGGTGAAACGCCAGCACCCAGTATTGGAGTGACTGTGTTTGGAGATACTTCAGATGTAGCGTGTTGCAAGCCTAGAGCAAGGACAGGAAATTGGAATCGAGGATGGCAATAAAGCTCTTTTGGCAGTAGGGGAAGTGGGATACTTTTAAGGGACTGGTGTATTGTTAGCTCAGCCCCAGTGAAATAGCTCTTTGAAGTGTGCTGTTCTGGGTTGTGTTGTATTAAGGAAAATCAGTGCTTGAATGAGAAATCCATTTTGCTGGAGACTGTTAAAATACATGAATGTTACTCACGAAGGGTAATAGGTGAACTAATTACTACCCCTCTATACATTTGCTCATAGTGTTCTATGGGGTTAGTTACTAACTAGTAAAAACTATGATACTGAGGGTATTGGGTTAAAGGCTGAGTCTATAAATAAGTAATGGAAAACAGAAAGCAATTTTATATGAAATGTCCTCTTCTAACACAAATTTCCCAAACCCTGGAAAGCTACTATTGAAAGAAGCAAGCTAGACTAATGGAGTAAGTAATACATATAATTAAATCCCTTAATGTAGGTTTTGAAGATTATTTGTATAATGAATAATTTTTAAATGTATCCTCGATGACTCCAGTCATTTCCTTCAGCTAGCTTTTCCTAGTTTTAATGGCAGTAGTTCTCCCAAAACAGAAAAGCTTTTACATGTTTTTGAAGTTACATTATTATTTCAAATCAGACCACTTTCTCACATAGCATTCATAACTGTTGTGGATTTATAGATGGCAATTTTAGGGACGGTTGTAAGAGTGAATGCTCCTACACACACACACACGTGTGTGTGTGTGTGTGTGTGTGTGTGTGCGGGTTCACAGTACTCCAGTCCCTTTTATTTTTCCTTTCCTTTGGATTGTATATTTCTCCTTATCTCTTCCATCTTTCCTTTTTTAATGTGTCCATGCAGAAAATAGCAAACAACTGTTCTTAGGTCTTTGTAATCTATAGTACAGTGGAGAGCATACTCAGAGAAGCATTGCCTTTTCTCAGGTGGTCATATAACCAAACCATATTTCTCTACTTTGTTTAACAACTGTGAACTACCTCATTTCTGTTAAATATACTTCCTAGAGATCAGGTAAGATTTGCCTGTTTCACTCTCCATTGACTAGACCATCTTGATACACTTTTGGAAAAAATTGAACTGTTCTTTTTTGAAATATAAACCTAGATATGTAGTCATCATGTACCTAATGATATTTTCATACAGAAGCTGCCACATGTTTGCTGGTAATGTGTCCCAGATCTAGCTTTGGTTAGCTTCATTGTACTTATCTCATTATCTCTCTTCCTCTACTTCTATGTAGAATACTGTCTCACTCTTCTAAGATTTCCTAAAATATATGTACTTATGTGTGTGTGTGTGTGTGTGTGTGTGTGTGTGTGTGTGTGTGTGTCTGTGTGTCTGTGTGTCTGTGTGTGTTTTAATTATATATTTTGGACCTGAAGAGAGTTTTCTGACCAGTTGTGGCTGAAATGCAGTAAGGCTTAAGCAGTCTTTTTAGATTTGAGTTTTCTGTAGCACTTGGTTTTACCACAGGAATTGTAAGATAATTGTAACACTTATTTTATTCTGTAATATAGTCTATTCTGAGTAATATATTATCACCAACTTAGCTTTTATAGAAGTAAGATGAATGGAGTACTGGTATTTAAGATTTCCTTTTGTGTGTGTGTGAAAAGGAGAGGAAATAAGATTTTTAAAGTTTTTTTTTTTTTAATGGAAATAAGATTTTTAAATTTGCCAGCTCTTGAACTGACTGAACTTGTAAGTATGAGAAATGAGAAAAGCTTCCATTTTTTAGGGGGTACAGTCGTTTTCATAAAAGAAATTTGTTTAGGTTCTAGTGAAAGAGACAAAGTTTGAGAATATTTTTTGGCGTGTTAAGATACCAGAAATTGTATTCGTGTTTTTTTGTGAATCAGGAAGACTGAAAGGTATTGAATGAGGAATCTGGGAGGCCAGAATTCTGTTCCATGTGTTCTGTGATGGGGACTGTTAAAGCTGAAGAGAGCAGACACTTAATACCTTTTAGAGAATGAACAAAAGAAAACCTATTTGCCTTGATTATAGGCAATTCTCAAGTAAAATATTTGCATTAAGAAAACCTCCATATATAGATTTCTAATGGTACTAAAGTAAAAATTTCATTTTTTGCATTTTACTTTTAAGAGTATGACAGTTAAAAAATAAACTACTGGAAAAAATTATAAGTCACAGACCTATAGCCATATTTTCAGTCTTTTTTTTTTCTTCATTTTAAGAGCCTTATATTGTATGGCTCACATGACATTAAGCTTTTATAAAATTGCTGTAGAACTTTGAGGAACTGACTAGTTTTTGGTCATCTACATAGTAGGCAATCGAATGTTTGTTATCTGATTAAAAAAAAATAAATTTCTCTGTGGCTTAGCAGTGTTAGCAGAATGCCAAAGGATAGTCCACACCATAACTTAAACTGGAACATTTACTGAAAGGAGTTAGGAATTTTTTTCTTTTTTAGGAGTTAGGAATTTTAATTGACAAAACAAGCAATCCAGCTTTTCCTAAATTCTTTTACCAATAGTAGTGTCTCCCAAATCAGATGGTGACACACTAAGGCCCCTCAGCTATGAAATAGAATTATGAAATGAGCTTTACCTTTAACCTAGCAGTTACAGAAACCTTAAACAGCCAGAAGTTTTAGCAATAAACCAGTGTCTTTTGAGAAGTTAACAGTTAAGTTATAGAAGACACTTTAAGCAGATGTTTAGATCTATTTTCGTATTTTATTTTTATTTTTTTAATGTTTTTTTCTTTATTTTGACAGAGAGATAGTGAGTGAGCAGGGGAGGGGCAAAAAGAGAGGGAGGCAGAGAGTTCCAAGCAGGCTCTGTGCTGTCAGTGCACAGCCCGACGTGGTGCTTGAACTCACAAACTGTGAGATTATGACCTGAGCCAAAATCAGGAGTTGGACACTTAACCAACTGAGCCACCCAGGTGCCCCATATCTTATTTTGTTGCACCACATTTGTTCGCAAGTTATTTATATTTTGATGTGAAAAATCAATTTTTTAATTTTTTCCCTATAGCCTGAATTGAGTCTTTTATGTGGCATATCTAGAGAGACTTGGGTTTGGATTCTGTTTTCTCCATTTACTAGTTGTGGAAGCAAGTAACTTCTCTGTGCCCTGATTTTCATATCTGTAAATGGGGATAACAATAAGGCCTATCTCATAGGGTTGTTGGGTTAATACATGTAAAGCACTTAGTACAGTGCCTTGCATACTGTAAAGGCTTAATATAATTATTATGGCTTGCTTTTATAATACTTTATTGAAGCTCCTCCAGTCACAAGGTAGTAGCCTCTGTTATTGAAAGCAACTGTGCTCAGATGAAGGCTGAAAAAATTTCATGAGAATTTGCCCTGAAACCCCACCTCTTTCTGTAATTAGCAATAGCTTTCAAGTGATGCTGTTCATATGAGATACGAGGGTTGAACCCCAGCCAAGGAGGTACATTTTTCAAGTAACATGCAGGTTACCCATATAGTACAATTAATTTTAGTTATTGAGTAATAAGTTAATTGAGGCAAATATTCATTTATTTATTTATTTATTTATTGATATTTATTTATTTATTTGTTTTAATATATGAAATTTATTGTCAAATTGGTTTCCATACATCACCCAGTGCTCATCCCAACAGGTGCCCTCCTCAATACCCATCACCCACCCACCCCTCCCTCCCACCCCCCATCAGCCCTCAGTTTGTTCTCAGTTTTTTTTTTTTTAAATTTTTTTTTTCAACATTTATTTATTTTTGGGACAGAGAGAGACAGAGCATGAACGGGGGAGGGTCAGAGAGAGAGGGAGACACAGAATCGGAAACCGGCTCCAGGCCCTGAGCCATCAGCCCAGAGCCTGATGCGGGGCTCGAACTCACGGACCGCGAGATCGTGACCTGGCTGAAGTCGGACGCTTAACCGACTGCGCCACCCAGGCGCCCCTGTTCTCAGTTTTTAAGAGTCTCTTATGCTTTGGCTCTCTCCCACTCTAACCTCTTTAAGGCAAATATTCTTTTAATCCTTTGATTTAATTTTTCTTTTCATTGCTTACCTTCAGCCATTTAAATACTTTTCTCCATCAGCTTGAATTTCTGCAAGTGTGGTGTACTTTTTAAAATGCTAGATTCCTGAGTCTCTGCTCTGACCTCACAGAATCAAAACTTCAATGGACAGACCCTTGGTGATTCATAAGCACACTGAAATCTGAGAACCAGATATGGGGAACAAAATAATTTGAAAACCATTGAGTTCTCTGACTTTTTCAATATTTTTGGTAAGAGGCTGGACTGTGGAGGAGATGAAAACTGTTGACAGAGACTGGGTTTCTGTCAGTGTCACAGAATTTGCTGAGGCTTGAATAGGGACTGTGGAGGAAGGACATGATTTCAAAGGTGTGACCATTTGTGCCCTTTTCTTGCTGTCCTTGTTCTGGGACTCCCTTCTGTCACTCGAATTACTCTCTTCCCTTTTAACCTCCAGCCTAAACTGTGCTTACACTGAACTAGCCCTGTTAAGACAGCCTGATAGTTCCAACAGAACTTTGGAAAGTAAGGAGAAAACAAATACTTAAGGGACAAACATTGTAAAAATACGCTTCTGAAGTATGGGCTTCTGCTTCCAAGAATCCTATTGAAGAGACTGAAGAACTTTATTGAGCTTCAGATCGTTTTTTTCTAGCACTTAATGAGCTGGTCTGACTTGCTTGGCTGAACTTTTCCTCCAGTTGTTGTCTTTGTCTACCTATTCTTATTTATTGCTACATTGAGGCCATCTACCTGCTCATTTTTCTTCACTTCAAGACAGTGCCTACTCCCAACTTCCTTTGAAAATTTCCAGACTCTATCTATCCTCCCAAGTTCAGTATTTTTTGTAAATAAGGGTGATTAATGCTTAACGAATCTTAATGCTAGATATACTACTCCTTTACTTTGCATCCCATTGACACAACTCCTACAAAATGAGTTTTCCTTTTCCTTTCCTTTATTAAGTCCTCTGTGTAGGAGAGTATAACAATATAACAGTGCTTTATCTCCATGTTAATTTGTTGTGTTATTGTCTTCAGAATTAGATACAACAGAGGAAGGGCAAAGTTCTTTTGACGTGAAACTTCTGGTCCCCATTATTGTGGATCATTGAGAGTTACTCAGTGACTATCACTGTAAACTGTGTGTCTTTAGTAAATGATGTTATAGGGGTTACGGGGGAATCTGAATGCCAACAGGGGCCCTTTTTTATGTCTTCTGACTATGGAGAGGCCTGCATTTAAACTGTTCTGTTCTTATTTTCAAAAGTGTTTAAGAAAGACAGTTTCACAACCTGTCATGATAATCTGTTCCAATATTTAGTGAACATCATGGATTGTAATGCATTTCTTCTGTACCACTATCAAGGTGTATTTCACATAAAGTTTCTTTTAAACATTCTTTTAATGCTGATTGATTAAACTTGTGGTGCATTCTGACTCTGAGATCTTTAATTGCTTCCACCTTTGTGTGACTAGACATTGCTTCTATTGTTTCTTGTTTTTTTTTTTTTTTTTCTTTTAATTCATCAGCAGGCTTTATTTTTCTTGAGTGTAGTGACTGATCATTTTTAATTTAGAATTCTCTGGAGCTGCTGATTGATTCTTCTTGTCAGCAGTTGGCGATTACATTCAGAGTCTAGGAAAACTATGCCATCCTCTTTTTATTAATAAAATTAGTTCTAAGTTCAGCTTGTTAGTTTTCAGTACTTCTCCCATCTCATTCTTTTGTTCTGTCCCTATCTTCTCTTTACATGTCTTTTCCTTGGATTCACCCCCTCCGTTTTCATGTATTACAATGAGGAGGCTAATATTTGATCTCAGAGCCTTTGCTGTGTTTGCCAACAGTGGTATTGACTGGGTTGTAATTTTTAAGAGCTGTGGGGACAGCTTTATTTTGGACAAAGAGGATTTGAATGAGTAAAGGTATGAAAAAACTACATCATATCTTATAAATCCTTATAAGGTCCCTAGGTCTCTTCCAGAGCATAATGTGATTTGTCAGTTGTTGCCCTTTGTGAGCTGCAGATGTCGTTAATCATGAGAGAAAAACTCCTATTTAAATGTTTGATCATTTGTCTTGAGAAAATGTGATTTTCAACTTTTTTAGAATCACAAAACTTATAAGCAATAATGAGTTGGATTCCCGTTGGCAGTGCTGACCGCTGGGGAGTGTTCATGAGTGAAATACAGACTGACTTGTCTTAGATTGGATGCTGCTTACCCAGCCCTTAGGGCCTTTGAGTTGTGCATTAGGCCTGAATGTTGATGTGCAAAGGACCTGTAATGAAATATATTTCTGTGCAGTACATTTCATGTACAGGTTTAGCTCTTATTTTTTGTTATGATGAACAGATTTACTTTACTATTGGCCAAGAATTTGAGTGAAAGAATAAAATTAGGACATTTTCCCCAGAGATTTTTTTCTTATATTTAATTGAATTTCACAAGTCCTGGGAATCTTGTGGCTGTGTACATTCCTAACAAAAGTTATGGTGTGCACTGGTTTTGAAATTGAAAGTGCTACCAGTTGTTTGCTTTGCTTTTTTCTTTTTTCTTCTTCTCTTCTCGCCAAGTTTTGGGATGCTATCATTATATTCCCCCACCTTTATTCACTCTTTGTCTTCAGTTACTCTCTTTTCATCTGGTTGACTCTAATGTACCGTTGCTCAAGCTTTCTTTCATACCCTTTGCCTAGCAGAGGTAGAGTGGCATAGGTGATAAAATTTTATGGAGGGGAGGATTAAGACCCAGATTCTGTTTTTATTATAGAATTCTATGAGATAAAGTGATTGAAAGAGAGACGATCTATACATTAGCAACTAACAGATCTTGGGAAGAATTTTTAAATATACTCCCTATTTAAGTGGTATTTGTCACTAGAAGAATTCGTTAAATATTTTCCTAATAGCATTTTTAAAATTGATTTTTAAAAGTCTATTTTCAGTTTTAGAATTTTTAAAATGTAGTCTTTTGCCTAAATTGATAAAAGTCCATTAGTTATTTTTCTCAAATATATGATTTACTCTTTAAGATTTTTTCTAAAACCTCAAAAAATGCAAGATTCCCCTTTTAGTAGTGTATTAGTAACTAAAGTTTTTCCCTTTGAAAAGTTAAACTTTACAAGCTTACTGCTTTGAAACAAAATACCCTTCAAGGAAGGGTTATTGTTTGGGCCTGGGTTGCAATACTCTTGAATTATAGGGACTGTTTGAAGGGAAACCAAGAGAAGGAAAATTGTAGTTAAAAATAATATGGGAAGTGTTTTACTGGCTCTTACAACTCCAGTGAAGAGGTGATGGCCTCTAGAATTACCAGGCAAGACTTGCCTGCTGTTGTAGCTCTCTTTGAGCTTGATGAGTGTGAGCATATGTTAAAATTAAGATATTCAGAAATCATACTAATTCCGGGTGTTGGTGCATAGAAGTTGTATTACCTCAAGCATGAAGGAATATGAAATACATTTAAAAGTTCCTTGAGAGATTAGGATGATCATTTCTGAAACTTGGAGAATTTTATGGGGTCTTTTTAAAGGCAGTGCTTGTTTATATGAGCAGAAAGCTATACTATTTCCAAGGTAGGGTGGTCCCTGGCTCTTTTAGGTTTATTCCCCATGTTAATGAACTCTGTATCTTGCTTTAGAGCTTTTTAAGGAGATGTTGCATCTTAGGATAGCAATCACTTAGTTGGGGCTCCTGGCTGGCTCAGTCATTGGAACGTGAGACTCTTGATCTTGGGGTTGTGTGTTCGAGTCTTATGTTGGATGTGGAGATTACTTAAAAACATAAAAAAAGAATCACTTAGGTTGTATTTTTTTTTTTTTTTAAAGGGAGTTCAGCAGCCATAACTCGAATTTGTGATATGGTTTACATCAAAGTCTTTTTGTTTTTTAAAAAAAAATTAGCTCTGATTACTTTGACTTTAGAGAGATAGGTGTTGAAGGCTTTAGGTACTTTGTCTTTTTTTTAATATTTAGTATTTTGTCTTTTTAAAAAATATTTATTTTTGAGAGAGAGAGAGAGAGAGAGTGAGCAAGAGAGCATGTGCAGGAGTGATGGAGGGGCAAAGAGACAGGGAGACAGAGAGTCCAAAACAGGCTCTGCACTGACAGTGCAGAGCCCATTGCGGGCTTGAACTCGCGAACTGTGAGATCATGACCTGAGCAGAAACCAAGAGTCAGACGCTTAACCGACTGAGCTACCCAGGCGCCCCTAGTATTTTTCCTTCTGAGCACAGTTGACAGTATTGTATGGAAAAAATTACATTTTTGTTTTAACTTTTTTTTTTTTTTTTTTGTATCTAAACTGGGCAGACTTTTTTTCAGAGAGTCTCCCTATCCTGGTCAGTAGTCTGAACTATTTTATTGCCTTTCTCTTATGTTGACAGGGTTAGTTAGACTGCCATGACCGTTGAGGACAGAGGCTTTGTTATTTTTGTGAAAATATATAAATTATGTTACTTCATTTGCTTTATTTAGGATTATGTAAAATATGTTTTAAAATAAAAATTTTTAATGCTTTTCTTTTGAGAGAGAGAGAGAGAGAGAGAGAGAGAGAGAATGAACATGTAAGCAGAAGAGGGGAAGAGAGAGAGGGAGGGAGACACAAAATCCGAAGCTGGCTCCAGGCTCTGAGCTGTCAGCACAGAGCCTGACATGTGGGGCTCAAGATCATGATATGACCAAAGCCAGTCGCTCAACCTACTGTGTCACCCAAGCGCCCTGGATTATGTAAAATATGTTTAATGCAGATGTCAACAATTTAGTTTTCATGTATCAGACAAGGTAGTTGAAATTTTTTGAAGTGTTGTTTTGAAACTAATAATTCGATTATTTTTTTAAAATTCAAGATTATTTTCTAAATTATTTTAAAGCAGAAGACTTTTGAATGATCATGGTTCATTTAAAAATATTTGAAATTACATATATATATGCATATGTTTATGTATTTGCCTGTATGCTTTTTCTTACGGCTCGAGTAATACATGTTCCCTTTGGAAATTTAAGAAAATACAGAACAGTGCCAGTAAGAAAATTAAGTAACGTAGAAGTCATCACATAGAAGTAGCCACAATTTACATTCTGGTAAATAGCTTTCCATTACTTTTTCTTGTTTAAATTGTGTTTTATCTTTAGGAGAACCTTCTAAGTCAGACTCCTACAAGGATTGTGTAAAGAGTATTGATTATTTTTTGACAGCAAGAGAGAAATGTAAGGAAAGGCGTTAGAGATTAGTACTTGGTTGGGATCATATTCCCCTTTAATTTTCTCTTTTGAAAAAGCAATTGTAGTTGTTTGTTGGCTGATTTACTTTGAAGCATATGCATACAGTCCTGCTTGCCCTTGACTTAAGAGCTTTCTCTGGTTGCAGGAAATCCAGTATTCTGACTAATCCACTCTTCATGAAGTCACCTGTCATTCAGAGAATAACTGACTTTTGACAGGCAGCACCTTGAATGATTCCATCAACTAACAAGGTTTTACAGTAACTGTATTTCTTGACCAAATTAAATTGCTTCCCAGTAGCCTTATTTGTTCATTCTCTATAAAGCTCCCTCTGTCTAAATCTTTTCCTTCTAGAAATTCCCACAGAAAAATCTTCAAGTAAGACCTTTGTACTTGCCGTTTAACAGCAAAATTCAAATAATACCCTTGTGCAAAATAAATGTAGCAGAACAGAAATCGTGCTGGTTTGGCATAAACAGCATCACAGCCTCTCATTGAGCCTAACTCCAAGAAATGTCTACATCCCAGACTTAGCATCTCTGTGAAAGTGACTGAAATTATAGGCTGCTGTTTATATTGTTTGCTGACGTCAAATGTGTTTTGTCATTTAATAAGAGTCAGTGATATTGTACTGATTGTAGCTGCATAGGTCCCACTGCTCATTAACCCATGTGCTTGTAAGGAGTTTTCACATTTCTATGTGCTCTTTCATTCCCAAGCATAATTTGAAGAGAAGCCCAATCCAGAAGAGAACCCCTTGCCAGCTGCCAGAGCTCTGAGGTTTTGATTTTGCCAAACTTAATGGTCAACATCTTTTTTTTCCCCTTAGCTTTTCTGAGCTTACCAGAGAAATTGTAATGAACCCAACAGGAGAAAATCAACCAGTATATTAATTCTTTTTTTCATACTGAAAATAGTGATTCTTATAAGGGACACAATAATATCTGATAACATGTAAATCATTTTGATTTTCATCAGTATTTTGTTTAATTTAAGCAGTCACTAACAAATGGTGGTTGCGTAAACAGACCCATCATAATTCTGTACAGACTTGGTTTCTGTTTTTATTCGTGTTGAAGGATAATTTTCAAAAAAGTAAAATCATCACTCAGGTAAATATGAAATGAACCTGTGACAAAAATTTAATGTTATTTAACTCCTGAAATTAATAAGGAAATCACTACAATGTTATGTCTGGTTCAAAGAGCATTTGATAAGTTAGGCACATATGAGCAGTTTAACAAAGAAGTGTTTCTGGGTTAGATAGAAAATTGGTTAATGCCTAACCGAGCCATCAATCCAGAGATTTTGCATCTCAGTTGAATAAAAATCTACAAGTTAACAAGTGACATCACTCAGTCTGGGACTTTAATCAAGAGTACACAGTGAGTTGCATTAGGTACCTTTGCCCTCCCCATTTAATGTTAAAAAGATGGGTCTAGATGTTTTCCATGTTTTAGATACTTTTTATGACATGTGGAAAAGGAAAAAACAGAAGGGACATGATGATTGCTTTTACAAAGAGGAAAATGAAGGGAAACAGATTAGGAAAAAAAAAAAAAAAAAGAACTTTGATAGTGGTTGATGTAAAAAACCAAATACATTTCATGTTATAGGGAACATCTTCTTGTCTCCTCCTGGGCTGTAATGCAGGTGCTTCTCTACAGACTGGTGGAAAAGCTTAGGTATTGTTGAATCATTCATGTCCTAGGGCTTTACATTTGTTTCACAGTTGAGTAGAATGAATCTCTTAGTAGAGCCATGATTCAATTAACATTTGAACAGTTGACTTATTGAGTCATTTTATATTTTGATTCATTTGTGAGATGCAGCTCTGTCATGAGAAATAAAAATTGTTTAGGGGTGCCTGGGTGGCTCAGTTGGTTAAGTGTTCGACTCTTGATTTCGATTTAGGTCATGATCTCCTGATTTGTGAGATTGAGCCCCATGTTAGGCTCTGCGCTGACAGCGTGGAGCCTTCTTGGGATTCTCTCTCTCTCTTTCTCTCTCTCTCTGCCCCTCCCCTGCTCACTCGCTCACACTCTCTCTCAAAATACATAAATATTTTTAAAAAATTGTTTTAAAAAGTCTTAAAAATGTAGATTACAGCCATGTAATTCCACTGATAATACTAAGTAAACTTTGTTTTAACTGAATAGAGTCTTAGATGCTTGGACCTGAGGACTTTAGAGGTCATCTCTTTATATGGATGAGGAACCTGAGTCCCAGTGAGGTTAAGTGACTCATTGGCTATTGTGGACAGAATGAGAACTAAAATCCATGTTTACTTTTTTTTGATACAGTGCTGTCATCCATGCATAATTGTGGAACATTAGCACTTAGAAAACTAAAATTCTTGTTTAATATTTATTGTGTGACCATTATTTTGCTAACTCTGTGCAGGATATTCAAACTACAAAAATTATGGTCCTTACTCTTGAAGGGCTTAAGCTCTAGCTGAAAAGACTGAATATTATTTTTAATTTTTAAAATTAATTTTTAAATTTATAGTTGACACACAGTTTTACATTAGTTTCAGGTGTACAACTTAGTAATTTGACAAGTTTATACATTACTCTGTGTTCACCACAAGTATATCTACTCTATCCCATTTCATCACTGTCATAATATTACTATATTCCTTATGCTCTTTTTATTCCCGTGATGTGCTTATTCCATAACTAGAGGCCTGTATCTCCCTCTTCCCCTGTTCCTCCCTCCCATTTTGCCCAATTCCCCACTCCTCTTTCCTCTGGCAGCCATCAGTTTTCTGTATTTATAGGTCTGATTCTGCTTTTTGTATATTCATCTTTTTAGATTTCTTTTATGAGCAGGAACCTATAGTATTTGTCTTTCTCAATCTGACTTATTTCACTTAGGAAAATACCCTCTAGGTCCATCCACATTGTCTCAAATGGTGTGAATTCATCCTCTTTTATGGCTGTGTAATACTCTATTGTATAAATATACCACATCTTCTTTATCCATTCGTCTTTTGATGGACACTTAGGTTGCTTCCATGTCTTGACTATTGTAAATAATGCTGCAATAAACATAGAGGTGCCTATATTTTTTTGAGTTCGTGTTTTCATTTTCCCTAGTAAATACCCAGTAATGGGATTATTAGATTCTGTGGTTTTTTTATATTTAATTTTTTAAGGAACCCCCATACTGTTTTCTACAGTGGCTGTGCTATTATTTTTTAAAGAACTCATAACACAGAGAATGTTATACAGAGTATTAAATGAGTGTTTAATAGAGTAAATGCTGTAGGAGTTTAGATGAGAATATGGTCAGAATTGAAGACATTAAGAAGGTAAAAAACTACGAAAAGTAGCACATGTAAATTCCCAGAGAGCCAGAGAATTATGATCAGGAAGCATTGTTTTTCTCTAGGGGGGCAAACTTGGTGTAGTACCTTGCTGATTTTTGTTACCTCTTTTAATTTAAGTGGTATCGTATTGATTCTGCCGTCAGTGTAATGATTTCACTTGCTGGCACTGTTGAAGGTTAATTTAAATTGAATTTGGGTTAATTCATTCATGTATTTAAAAAGTTATTGATATTGTTTGGGAGTAGTGACTATATGTAATCCCATCTAATTATATGGTAGGCAAGGACTTAAATGTGTATTTCCTAGAATAATCTAATCACTAAGCAGAGTAAGAATTCTGGTGTTATGGGTGTTGAATGTTAAACTTCTTTCTATTACTTGTGGGAGTGGCAACGTTGTAAAAAAAGAGTAGAAGACTTAATAGATACATGCTCATTTTGCAAGGGCATTTTGCACTTTAGTTTTAACAGAAAAGTTAACAATTTGATTGATGCATTTATCAAGGTTATAAGAAGCAAAAGCTAAAATGAGTATTTCACAGTTCTAATTGCTTTTGCTTGCCTCCTCTCTGCATGCTACGCAGTTTGGTTTTTAAATATTTAAAATTTCATCTCTAGTGTAAAGTGGAAGTGAAATAGAGTGGTAGCCTCTTGTCAGTGATAGTCCTCCCTGCCCCCTTTTTAAAGCAGGGTAATGTTTGTATTGTGTGTCTTTCTAGCAATGAGAGAAATCATTTGCTGAGGTGACAGTTTCTGTGAGTGCTAACTAACAGCATCTAGAGAGTGATCATTTATGATGTGTGACTTCTTATTGTGTTGTGTGGTAGATGTAATTGAGAATTCTGCTTTCTCCTGTTAGATATATAATTTCTAACTGTCATGACGCATGTCTTTTTGAAGTGGTATTTTTGTTTTGCAGATTGCAGAAAAGTGGGTGTCTTTGTGTTTGCCAACATTTAATGCTGGAAGGGATTCAGGATGACTCTAGGGTATTCCTTTATTTTCGTAACTGAAGAAAATGAGATGTTATCTGGGGACAGAATTAGAAGATACATGCATATATACACACTCCCCTCAGATGCACATATACACACATTATAAATATTTTTATCTCTATCTGTGTGGGTGTGTATAATAAAATCATGGCTACATAATGATACCTTTAATTCACACCCAGCGTCTTGGAGTTCTTTTTAAAAACTTTCTCTGGCAGTGAGAAACACAGCACCTATTATTCTTGATATATTTTTTTATGTGCTCAATCAAAAATAATTTGCTGTACGTAGATCTCCCAATTGCCTTGCTGTGTTTGTGGCTTACCACCTCTCGGCCACCTCTGCCAGTGCCCTGACTGGTCTGGGCCTCTGCATAGACTCCAACCCCTTCCTCACTGCTGCGTCCTTACTCACGTCAGCCACTGTGCTGACTCCTCCATGCTGGAAACAAAAAGGAGAGCAAGATGGAAAGGAAAGGGCAGGTTGGTCTTGGTGACTATTTTCATAGAACGGAAGCATGAAGAAGATTACCAAGAGGCTTGTGTTCCCTGCAGCCGGGTGCAATCTTCCTTCAGTAGAGAGAACGTTGTTCTGGCAGCAGCCTAATCCCCAACAGTATTGGGTATATGTACTGTCACTGATGGTCTAGAATTTATTTCTAAGGGTGGAGGGTGGCTCAGCCAGTGTCTTTCCTGCTCTTTAGTTCCAGCTTCTTCAGCACGTGCTGACACACAAAGCCATTTCTTGGTATTCACCACCTTAGACCCAGGCACTGGGTCAGAAATTGTAGCTCTAGCCAGCATTGTATCTGAAAATGCCTCTCATAAAACTTCAGCATCCTAATGAGGATAGAAGCCTCCTTTCTGTTCCTAAACCTGTGGTCTTACTCTTTTTCGTGCCTCAGAATGATGAGTGACATTTCTTTTTAGCTGCAGGTGAATGTGTCTGTTCATACAACTAACAAAATTCAGAATCAGGGTGGACTTTAGGCCTGGCAGGTTCTGGCTCCATTTCTTTGTGATTCTCTTGGCTCTATTCTCTCTGTATCAGCTTTGACTTTGGGTAGCTTCCTTTGTGGCAACAAAATGGCTGCAGTCGTTTCAGGCTTTGCATCCGTATATACCACATGGGCCAGAGGGAAAGAGTATTAACATTTTGGTTTTTTGCTGATTGGAGCAATTCAGGTCATGTATTTATCCCTGAATCAAAGACTGTAGCAAGGGAATGAAATTATGCTGATTGGCTGAGGTTAATTCAGACATACCCTTACAGATGGGGCTGAGATGAATTTCATCTAGAACAGCACAGGCACGACAAGGTAAAGTAATTCTCATGGAATAGTGATTGTAACTTTGGCTTTCATAACATTTAGGGTAATGTGTTTAAAAATGTCTTTAAGAAAAGAATTTTGTGAGCAGGGAGGGGCAGTGGTGGGGGTATTTAAAAAAGATTTTTCATTCTATTTTTTTTAAATGTTTATTATTTATTTTTGAGAGAGAGAGAGAGAGACGACAGACAGACAGACAGACAGAGACAGTGCAGGAGGGGCAGAAAGAGAGGGAGACAGGGAATCCCAAGCAGGCTCTGCAGCTGTCAAGGCAGAGCCTGACACGGGGCTCGAACTCAGGAACCGTGAGATCATGACCTGAGCCCAAACCAAGAGTTGGATGCTTAACCGACTGAGCCACCCAGGTGCCCCCAGAGTTTTGTTTTTTAAATGCAAGTATTTAAAAAAAAAAATTTTTTTTTTTTTAACGTTTATTTATTTTTGAGACAGAGAGAGACAAAGCATGAACGGGGGAGGGTCAGAGAGAGGGAGACACAGAATCTGAAACAGGCTCCAGGCTCTGAGCTGTCAGCACAGAACCCGATGCGGGGTTCGAACTCACGGACCGCAAGATCATGACCTGGGCCGAAGTCGGCTGCTTAACCGACTGAGCCACCCAGGCGCCCCTAAATGCAAGTATTAAAAAATGTTGAATTATTTATATTGTCTTTCTTTGCCAGTGCTCTTAAGTTTTAAGTTGCAGTGCCAATCTTAATTTTGTAGAGTAGCTCTAACTCATATAAAATGGATAGCAACTATTTAAGCTAGAGAGACGAAATGGAGTTTAAGATAGAGGAAATTTCACTCTTTACTTTCACTTATAATACTTTCATGAAAATGTTTGAAAGTACAATGTCTGAAAGGTAAGTAATAGAACATTGTTAAGTGAATGGTGAAATGTCTCAGTTCCTAGAAACAGAAGAAATAGAATACAGTTTCTTGTTTGGGTTTATAAGGAGGCTGCTTTGTTAGGCACAGGCAATGAAGTGGGCAGGTGAGAACCATCAAGAATATCTATTCAGGATTAATTAATATCCAGTCCATTATCCTGGACTGGGTCCAGGGTTGTTGATTAAACAGCCCTTGAACTTTAAATTTCTGCATAGGACTTTGCTAGTTTCCTGGAATAGATATTGGGAATGGGATCTGTTTACCTTCCCCTTAAGAGGAGTCCAGACTCAGCTGGCCATCTCCATTTCTGTATGTTATCCTGGTTTACCCACCAGTCTACCAATTGCTTGTTCACTAGGCTGCACCTGCTACTGGCTTTACCTACTACAGGTACAGAATGGTTGTTAAGTGTATTGGTTGTTCATTCTCTTGATCATGTGGCTGACTGGAAGCTGCAGCTCGCTGCCACTGCCCAGCATATGAAAGTATCATATCACGTATCACTAGCCCAGGAAAAGATAAAATTTCAAAATTCTAAGTATGGTTTCTACTGAATGCTTATCCCTTTTCACAGTAAAGTAAAAAAAAATTTAAGTCAAGCCATCATAAGTTTGGGACCATCTATATTAATCACTGAAGAAAAATATTTGGAATGCATAACTTTTGGTTTTTGACGTTATCCTAATTGACAGCAAAAATATTCCCAGGCTTCCAAGGCTAACTTTGGAGATAGTTCATCTTGAAGTGTTTATTTACTATTTGTTTCTGGAAGGTGCAATAACCAAATCATCATTCAGTTTTCTGAAAGAAATTTGAAAGAATGAAAAAATTCTGTCTTTGTATAGCAACCACTTTTTTTTTTTTAATGTTTGTTTTTCTGAGAGAGAGGACAGAGGGTAAGCGGGGGAGGGACAGAGAGAGAGAGAGAGAGAGAGGGAGAATCTGAAGCAAGCTCCAGGCTCTGAGCTGAGAGAGACAGAGAGAGAGAGAGAGAGAGAGAGAGAGAGAGAGAGAATCTGAAGCAAGCTCCAGGCTCTGAGCTGTCAGCACAGAGCCTGATGCGGGGCTCGAACCCCTGAACCGCAAGATCATGACCTGAGCTGAAGTCAGGTGACTGAGCCACCCAGGCACCCCCCCCCCTTTTTTAAATGTATTTTTTTTAATGTGTAGCAAGCACTTTCTAAGGTGCATACTTCCAAAACTATTTTATTAAGATAATGCTATATAGAAATTTCTATAGAAAAATTTAACACTAACTAAAATGTGTTTCTGGCAATATATTTGAATCAAAATAGATTAACTGGAAATCCGATCACTTTTAAGAGATATGTATATTTTCATATCAACAAGAGTTTCATAATACCATGTAATGATAATAGAATGTTCATTTATAATTTATGGTTTCTTTCAGGCATTAGCATAGTTTTTGAGAGTAAATTCTGATATAGGCTGGGAATTGGATGGGAAGAGGAAGAGTTCAAATGAATACATTTTTGTCTGACAGTTAACACTTTTGAGGATGTGTTTTATACTTGGGATGATATGAAAAAAATTTAAACCATCTTTAAATCAAATTGAGGTTTATGTTTTCATTTTGATCAACAGGGATTAATTTGGAAAGTAAAAAATAATCGGCTGATATACATGTAAATTTCTATCCAAAGTTGACATTTTAGTTTTAGGTGCTGAGTTAGTATCGAAAAACTATGATCAAGAAACACCTGGGTGGCTCAGTTGGTTGGGTGTCCAACTCTTGATTTCGGCTCAGATCATGATCCCAGGGTCATGGGATCAAGCCCTGAGTGGGGCTCCGCACTGAGTGTAGAGCCTGCTTGATTCTCTCTCTCTCTCTCTCTCTCTCTCTCTCTCTCT
Source organism: Leopardus geoffroyi (assembly GCF_018350155.1). Lineage (NCBI taxonomy): Eukaryota > Metazoa > Chordata > Mammalia > Carnivora > Felidae > Leopardus > Leopardus geoffroyi. The sequence goes on from NC_059332.1 coordinate 54,911,074, forward strand.
CTCCCTCCCTCCCTCCCTCCCTCCCCCTCTCTTTCCCTCCCTCCCCCCCATTCAAGCATGTGTGCTCTCTCTTTAAAATTAAAAAAAAAAAAAGAATTATGATCAAATAATTTCTCATTAAATTGTCAAGCGTTCACATTAAAAAGTCCTCTTGAACAATTAAAGTTACCTTGTTGTTGTTCTTGTGTTTGACTTTAAACTTCAGAAACTAAATCTTCTAATTGCAAGGAGAATAAAATGACAAAATGTGTCAGTTAGGATTATTCAATTATTTTATGTAAATACAAACCCATTTACTTAGGAGAACCATCACACCTTTTAAAATGTGATCAATCAACACCTTTCTTAGAATTGCTTTCATTGAGCTAATGAATAGATATTTTTATTCTTGAAATACTGCATTTTTTATTCTCCTTATTAATGGTCCTCCCTACAAAGCAGTAAATAAATCATGGGGCTGCTAGTGGTTCTAAGTGCTTTTCAGAGAGCATTTAAGTGCTTGTAATCGCTAAGCAAAGGAGTACTATAGATTAAATGTGTTGTAAACCACACATGAAAGCAATGTCTTTTTTTATTATCTGTAACTTTAATGAAAAGAAAATGTTAATTTAGGGTAATGAAATAGACCTCCAAGTATGATCGGTGAATAGACCATTAGGTTAATTAAAATGAGGATATGTATCACTGCTGTGCTGGAACTATCATTGTGAAAGAGACAGATTCATTTAGTGCTTGAATAGTAAAATTCAGAATGTGTCACTCCCAAACTAGATTTACTACACAAAGGAACAAGATTGATGACAAGGGTAATTCGGTTTTGTTTCATTTACTTTTACCTGCCACATTACTTGTCATTTTAGAGAGCCTGTCACTTAAAGGTGAAAATTTATCCAATCTTTTAAAAACCAATTAAGTATAAATTTTGTTGCTTTCCTATCTGTCCATCATCCTAGCTGAATTAAACACAAAAACAAGATTTAAGTAATAGGCAAGCGTACAGATTATAATAGCACTTTCAAAAAGTTAGCAACTTTAAATTTATTGATTTGCAAAATGCAGCTGAAACTACCACTACAACTTTTTGGTTATTAGCTCTTTTCATTGTCTAGTTCCCAAACCTGTCGGAAACTTATTTCATGTACTTTGTTGTCCACTTGGCCAATTAACTATTTGAACTTACTAATAACTTTAGTGCTTCAGTAGATACTATACCATAGTTTATAAAAGATTTTTGAATGATTTTTACTTCTTCCCTTTGAAAAATCTTAGCATTGTGCCACCTGTAAAGTAGGTTTTTAGTAAGTACTTCCTATTTTGATTTAAGAGGCTTGGCTTGTGTTTAAACAAAAATAAAGTTCTGTATACTCTTGAGTTATTCCGTTTCACCCATCATATGCCTAATTTAATATACTAATTTCTATTTGGAGTTTAGATCTAAATTACAGCATCTGGCCTGATAGTGTGATTATCACCAATAGCTCTGTGTCTGGGATCTGAAGTATGAATGCATGTATTAAGTGATTTATAAAGCAATTGCTTTCCCTAATGATTTATGTGATAGTCAACCAAGTATTTATTGAATTCTAGTTCTGAGCCCAGTATTATAGTAGTACTTTCATGTGCTTTAAGGCTTTCCTTGGGAAACCTCCTTGGGAGGTTGTACATGATCAACATGTGTGTATAAAACAATCTGTTTCTCTTCTTAACCTGACACATAAAAACAGTTTTTAGGAAGACGAGATCTTCTTTCTGTTTTGTTTTTTAGCCTCTTGATTCTGGGAAAATATTTTCTTATTTTTGCCTTAATTATCTATTTTTCTGAAATTTATCTGGATGATATTTAGTAGGAGATATTTGATGAGTTTATGTAAGTGTTATATATTTAATATCTTTGATTATATGTGAACATTACCTTAAGTAAAATTGATACAGGAAGAAAAAATAATGTTTATATTAGAAAGTGAATCTTTATTCTGTAATTGGACTTACCATAATTGCATTAGAGCACCTAATAGGTCTTACTTTGTCCCACCCTCTTTTTTTCCCCCACTGAAGACTTACTTGGGCTCTTTAAGAAAACAGGGGATTGTAATGATTCCTTCATCCTGAATAGGGTCAGAAAGCTATAGTGTTTAAGTGAGCTCTAGAGTTTGGAAACTCTCATCAATATACTAATGAGCCACATGATCTCTTTTTTGTATGACTTTCTTTTTCTTTCTTTCTTTCTTTCTTTCTTTCTTTCTTTCTTTCTTTCTTTCTTTGTGTCTGCTCCATGTTTAGAATTCTAACTGCATACTACCTTCATCATTTATTTGGTTTCTCTTTTTTTGTCTCCCAGCTTCTGCTTACTCATAATTAGTTTTGGCTTGTTATAAAGTATATTAGATTCAACCTTGGCATTTGTTTATTGCTCATCACCTAGGTCTTTCTCTTTCTTATTTTACATTCCTGGAAGAAATAATCTACTTGACTTGTATTCCAGCCAAAATAGGCTAATTTATGTTGAGGTAACAGAAATGATTCACATAATTCCTTATTCATGCTATATGTTCATCATGGATTGGTTGGCAGCTCCCATATTGTCTTCATTCCAGGACCCAAGCCGCAGCTGTTATTTGAAGCACTGTCAGAAAAGAGAGGCCAATCATGCACCAGCTTATACCGCTTTCACCCGGAAGTGACGTATCACTTTGGCTTATACTTCATTGACCAAGTTACCTCGCCACCCATGACATTAATGGGATGAGAAAGTATAATCCTTCATTTTGCCCTGGAAGAGAACTGCAGTTATCTTAGTGGACGACAACAGTAATGACTATTGCAGTTGGCCCCTTTAGCTATGAGCTATTCACTTTACTTTTCTTCCTACGTGAAATACATTCTCTCTTTTCTTAGGATACAGTTTAAAAATCTTACAGGCATTCATATCCATATCCTTAGCCATGTGACTTGCAATAACTCTGGTAGCCAAAGTGTACTCTCCCATGTAACTTTTTGGTCAATGGAACATGGGTAGATATGATGTATCCAACTCTGAGCAGAAGCTTTAAATGTGGTTTGTGTGGTCTGACTTGAATTCTTTCCAGATAGGAAATAGCTCCTTCTGCTGGAATCCCTGTATGAGAAGACATGTAGAGTAGACCTGCAACATGGAGCAGAGCTTGACCCAGTCTTTATCTTTCATTTAACAGGAACAAAAAAATGAATGTTTGATGTGGTAGGTCACTGAGATTTTGGATTTGTTGCTACCACAAAAGTTGACTTTACATAATGGAATTTGGAGTTAAGACAAACTGGGCTTGAGTGTTAACTCTTCTGGTTGTGTGATTTGGGGTAGGTTATTTAAGTTCCCTGAGACTGGGTTTCTTCTCTGTATGATGGAGGTAATAATAAGGCCTACCTTACAGTTCTGATGTGAGGATTAAATTGGATAACTTGTAAAATATTTAATATAGCACTCAACATATGAGAGAAGGGTTCAGTAAGTGTCATTTCTTTTCCTTTTACCTTCCACCTTGCTTCCCCAGTTAGTAGAGTTGTTTGAATACAGGATTATCTAAAAGAAATTAAGTAATTGGAGTTAATTGTGAGATTAGGGATTGAATACAATGCTTGCCTTCATTGGACCTTTTTAGCCCAAATTTAAGAGTTTCCTTCTGAGGAGAGTCCAGGGTACTCTTAGAACTAATCTTTTTTGGGGTGCCTGGGTGGCTCAGTTGGTTAGGTGTCTGACTTCGGCTCAGGTCATGATCTCACGATCTGTGGGTTTGAGCCCCACGTCGGGCTCTGTGCTGACAACTCAAGTGTCTGGAGCCTGCTTCTAATTCTCTGTCTCTCTCTGCCCCTTGCTGCTTGTGCTCTGTCTTTATCTCTCAAGGATAAATAAACATTAAAAAAATTAAAAAATAAAAAGAACTAATCTTTTTTGCAAATGATGGGTTTCTATACAGTGATAAGTCAACTAGGTTTTTAACTGAGCTGAATCAGCCCCGCTATAGCATGCCTCCCAAACCTCCAACCCTTCAAAGAAAAACTCTTCTGCCTGTTGAATAGTCAGGTTGCATAAAGGAGCCCCACTATTACCACCACCCACCTTGTCCATGGAGGTTTACCTGTTACACAGGCACTAAGAAGAGTTAATTTAATAGCTTGTCAGTGACCCATGATTTGCCATAGCTCAAGAAGAAGAGAAATCTGTGAGTAGGTATATATACAATGAACTTGTACCCATGGGGGAAGAGATAAGATGATGCTAATAGTGTGTGTGTTGGCTGCTATTAAAAATGAGATGAAGCATCCAGGTCACAAGTAGTAATGAAAAAGTATGTAGTCTACACATTTAGAGATGTGTAGGATAAAAACCAACAAACTAATTCTCAATCTTGACAATAAGGATAAAACTGAGAGAAGAGACTAAGACCAGTTAAAGCTTAACCTTGTGGCAAGGATCAAATCAAGAATATGGTTTCATGCCTTATGGTGGTTCTAAAATAGGGCTAAAAACTCTTTGATATTGTTCCCTTCAAAAGGTGGAAAGTGGCTGTTTACTGGATGGAATGTGGCAGAAGTGATGCATGTGACTTACAAGACTAGTTCATAATAGGAATTGTGGTATCCTTCACATTCTTGCTCTTGGGTTGCTCATGTGACCATGAGAGAAACGAGCTGCCATGTTAGGAGGGCACTCACGCAGCCCTGTGGAAAGGTACATATATGAAAGAATGCACGCTTTCTGTGACTAGCTGGGAGGATTTGGGGCCACTAGTCAATGTGAATGAACCGTTTTGGACACAGATCTCTAGCCCCTTCAGCTCTAGTCAAGTCTTCAGGTGATTGCAGCACTTGCTACCAACTTGACCATCTAGCTAGGGCACATCTGAATTTCTAACTCTCAGAAACTATGTGAGACAATATATTTTAGAATTATTTATTACACAGCAATGGGTAATTAATGCTTAGTGAAATCTCTGAGTAAAGTATCTTTTCAGTGACATCTAATATATTCTTTCAATATACAGTATGTTCTTTCAGTTGGACAGAATGACTTAGAAAAAGAGTTGTCACATTTATAATTTACATTTCGTTTTTTCTCCATTAGAAATGCTTTTTTTTTAGTTTATTTATTTTGAGAGAGAGAGAGAGACAGCGTGAGTGGGGGAGGGGCAGAGAATCCCAAGCAGGCTCCACGCTCCCAGTGTAGAGCCCACCATGGGACTTCAACTCATGAAATCGTGAGATCACGACCTGAGCCAAAACCAAGAGTCCAACACTTAACTGACTGAGCCACCCAGGCGCCCTTCAGTTAAAAATGTTTTTAAGGGGCACCTGGGTGGCTTAGTTGGTTAAGCGTCTGACTTTGGCTCAGGTCATGATCTCGCGGCTCTTAGGTTCAAGCCCTGCATCAGGCTTTGGGCTGACAGCACAGAGCCTGCTTTGGATTCTGTGTCTCCCTCTTTCTGCCCCTCCCTGCTCATGTTCTGCCTCAAAAACAAACAATCACTTAAAAAAAGCTTTAAAAAATGTTTTTAATAACACACTTAAAAGGGGTACAGAGATGGAAAAAGTTTAGCCTGTTTTGGAAAAGTATAAAGTATTCTGTTTTATTTTTATCTGACTTTTTTTTTTTTTTTTTTTTTTAAGTTTGAGAAAGAGTGTGTGTGTGAGCACTCAAGTAAGGGGTAGCAGAGAGAGAGAGGGAGAGAGAGAATCCCAAGCAGACTCTGTACTGTCAGCATGGAGCCTGATGAGGGGCTTGAATTCATGAACTGTGAGATCATGACCTGAGCTGAAACCAAGAGTTGGAGCTTAGCTGACTGATCTGCCCAGGCACCCCTCTGAAGACTTTTTCATTGGTGTTTATTTTTTGTTTGATTTTCTACCCCAGTGATTTTCCAAATATTTCCTGAGCCTAATACTTCAAACAGTTTGTACCAGTCTGGGTTCTCTAGAGAAACAGACCCAATAGGAGAGAATATGGAGAGAGACAGAGATTCTCCAGGAAACTTATTTTTGGTCTTAAGGCCTTCAACTGATTGAATGAGGCTCACCCACGTTTTCAAGGGTAATCTCCTTTTCATAAAGTCTGCTGATAGTAAATATTAATTTCATCTACAACATACCTTCATTACAATACCTAGATTAGTGTTTGATCTTACTGGGCACCATAGCCTAGCCAAGGTGACATGTGAAATTAATCATCCCGCAGATGAAAAGGGCAGAAGATGAGCATTCCAGACACTCAGAAACCCTCCTTTCTCACCTACTTGTATTGAAGGTTGTTGCAGCCTTGTTCTCCATGCTTTTCTTAGTACCTTTGATGCCATGTGGTGAGGACAGTAATATATAAACCAGTTTGAACAGCTTTGTTTTGGCCTCCAAACTGGGAGCTCTGTTCCTCAAACTTATTTTTAAAGAAAAAGTATATTTTGTTCATTATTAGATCTAAAAGTAGCTTGTTAGATATCAGAGAGAGGATGGGTCCAGAAAAATTGTTTTTGCTGCTGGTCACTTGCTACCAATAGAAAAGTTAGGAGCATGTTAAATGTGTTGGAATGTTGAATTTAGTGATAGTTTTTGATGGGCTTTTGTGGTGCTTTCTAAGGTATTCAGGAATACACCCAAGTCTCAGTAAGCTTCTCCTTTGAGAATTGAACAGTCTGTGCAATTTCACAAATGACAATACTTCTGAAAACCATCAGGAGGATATTATTCTGTAATGCTTGTCAAGTTCTGTCTTCTTTAGCAGGTTAAATATATCTACTGGATTTTAAACTTCTGTCATTTTAAAGAGTGCCTTTTAAGAGTTTACTGATTTAAGTCTTTTGATAGGCCTTGCTTATACGTGTCAGCTTGATTTTACTTTTTAAAAATGCCTTTAAATTGAACTTTAAGGTTGACTTCTAGGTATAACTTCTGAATCTATAGGTTTGATTTACCGCAAAAGTAATATTATTAATTTTATATTACTGCTTCTAAGCTGTGTTTTCCTTGCTTTTGGATTTTTCCTGTGAAAAATGAAGAAGGACTCCTTAACCAAGTTTTGTTGGGGTAAGATCAATTTTATGAAGCCTGACGACTTCTTATTCTGAATTTTACCTGAGCAATGTTCCAGCTCAACTGAATGGCTCATAATGTTGAGTGACTCTCTCGTCAGCTACTTTATTGATTAATGACACAGATAAGAAAAACGTACCTTGTTGCAGTGGGATTAGAATCAAGGAAACTAGAAATCTCTCATTTCATTGTGAGACCATTGAAAGTCTGTATTTAAGGATGATATGATCCATGAAAGAGAAGGAAAAGTCAAGTTTTAGTTAAGCCATGTGGATCAGAGAGAGGAGGAACAGAGAAGGCTCATGCAGCAGTATAGTTTTGAAAATTACTTGTGGGAAGGGGAGGGGGGTCATCTGGGAAGCCAGCAAAACATTACACAAAACCTTGGTAAGTAAGTGGCTTTGCTGACATAGTAGAAAGATGAGCACTGTTACTGATTGTCTTGTTGTTTAGCTGTCAGAGAAGATTGTGCTGCTTCCTACATCTGCCCTCACATGCTACCTCACCTGCTCCATCTTACTGAGACGGATAAACCTTGTAGTTCAAGACTGTCAAGGGCACTGCAATTAGTACTAAATCATTCTCGCTCTGACAACTTCTGGCAACAGAAGCTCTGGCAGATGTGCAAGTGCATTTTCAGTGTGTCTGAATGTCTGAGTGGTATAGAAGAGCTTTTAGCATGCTTGGTATCTTAATCCGATGGTGAATTCAGTGTAAGTCAACTTTTAGAAGAGGAGAAATATTAGAAATCATGGTGTGCTGTTGAGTTTTCTCTTTCTTTTCTTTCTTTTCTCTCTTTCTTTCTCTCTCTCTCTCTCTCTCTCTCTCCCTTCCTTCCTTCCTTCCTTCCTTCCTTCCTTCCTTCCTCCCTCCCTCCCTCCCTTTCTCTCTCTCTCTCTCTCTCTCTCTCTCTCTCTCTCTCTCTTTCAGGTTTATTTTGAGACGGGCAGAGAGAGGGAGAGAGAATCCTAAGCAGGCTCTGTACTGACAGTGTGTGCGGAGTCCTATGAGGGGCTGAAACCCACAAACCGTGAGATCATGACCTGAGCTGAAATTGAGACGCTTAACTGACTGAGCCATTGAGGGGGCCCCTTAAAATTTAAAGACAAAAAATGAGATTAACTAGCGTCTTAGTTACCAGTCTTCAAAACTATAAATTATCTTTTCATATGTCTGGCCCAACACTTGGGTAGGATTTTGTCAGGCAGTGTGCTGGAGTTTACTCTCCTAGTTTTTTCATCTGTGACCTGCTGTGGCCCAGACTTTGGCCTCTGCCGGATGCTGTACCTGAAGAGCTCAGTGTTGGAAGGAGTGTGTCCTTTTTCACTTAAAAGAGCCCTACATCCCTGGAGCTGCTATTGTGACCATGACTTTTTCCCTAGGATTGAGTTAATGTCAGAGTGTCACCCAGCATGCTGTAGAAGTTTGTATTCCCTTTCATAATTATTTTTAACAACAAAAAAACCTCTGATGTTCTTTGCTTATAATTTGATTTCTCTTGAAAGTGGAGTCTTTAACAAAAAAAGGTGGAAGTTTCCAGTTAATCAGGATTTAACTGCTTTGGAGGAAAGCTGACAGCTGTTAAACCAATACAGCCTGACATCCCCAGCTATTTGCTACTCTTCAGTTTCTGGTTCATTATGTTGCATGTTAGTATTGTTTCTGTAAGGGCAAACTTGTGCTCAGTAGTGAGAAATGAGCCAGCTTTTGCAGCATGTTGAGACCGTTCTGGCTTTTGTACAGATTAAAGAGATGGGATTTTCTGAGTGGCAGTCGACTAGCGGGAAGAGCATTGGATTGTAAATCTAGGACTGCATTTTGGACCTAGTTTTCTTACGACCAGCATGATTTCTTCAATTTAGCAAATGAGGGAGATTAGGTCAGACGATGTCCTTCGCATCGTTAACTTATTCCTTCTTTGAGTCTTTGATTCAAAACACTTTGTGGTTTGTTTGTTTTTTTTGGAGATGGAGCACAGAAGTGCTAACAAATATCTTTCAAAGCATCTTCATAGATTTCAGACTGTTCAGGTCTTCACAATGTCATGAAGCATTGGATGTTAACAGTATCTTAAACCCATGTACACCATCTTCCTCACACAGAGGTTCCCACCTTCAGGTGGTGGTGATATTCCAGCAGTCACAGGGTGGGTTAGTTGGCTGATTAAAGAAGAGAAATGTGATGGCTGTTGTCTTAACTCATTGGCCTTGTGATTGGATCAGCATTCATTATGTGATTTGTATGTCTCTTGTAATATGGTTCCTGCTTCTTCCTAGTCACAGTGGCCTTCTTTTAGTTCCTGAAATGCCACGTGCTTCCACCTGACACTGGGTCCACTTTATATTTGCTCTTCTCTCGGCCAGGAATGCTGTAGGACAGCTGACAATACTGACTCCATCTTTAGCCTTCTATCTTGTTCAGGTCGCTTGCTGACCCCCCTGGAGCTGTGTGTTCCAGGTCCCCTGGAGATTAACAGACAGATGTCCACCAAGGCTGGGATGGGGGGAGCTTGCTTTGGCCCTTTGTAGACTGGTAAAGATAACATAGTCTCTCCCCTTCCCGAAGCATAGGTGGTGCCACAAAATCTAATTAAATGTTAGATGTCAGTCAGGTGCATGCAGACCCTTTGATCTTACTGAAGTGCCCTCCCATGTATCTTCTTGTTCTATAAAATCTGTAGGCTAAGGTCCGACTTCTGCGGAGAATGGCCGTGCAGCATCGATCGTTACCTGATCGATCCCCGCTGTCAGTAAGTTACTCTCAATAAAACTGTAAACTGGATGGAGCTGCCTGCTTCACTTTTTGGTTTCAAAGTACCTTCTTATTTTGGAGGATACTTTACCGTCCCTCCTCCACCTTCTAACAAATGCTCTTTGCTCTTCTGCCTTCCTCAGGGGAATGTTCTTAGTCTTCTCAACCTCTTTTCAGTTAGCCAGCTGCTACTCACTTCCAGGTCTTCCCCTCAAGCATCGCTTAAAAAGAACCATTCTTCTGACCCAGGTGACAAGGTCACTTCTGCTTATACACAGTTACAGTACCATATACCTTTCTTTTGTAGCATTTGCCATTATTAAAATGTCATTTATTTGTGTGGTTGATTAGTTCGTTCTCCTATGTATTGTAAGCTCCACGAGAATGCAGATCATGCCCATTTTTGCTCTCTTTATATTTATTGCTTTCTTTCCCCCAAGTTTTCATTTAAATTCCAGTTCGTTAAGATACTGCAATATTAGTTTCAGGTTTAGAATTTCGTGATTCATCACTTACGTATATCACCCAGTGCTCATCACAAGTGTCCTCCTTAATGCCCATCACCCATCACCCTTAGCCCATCCCCCCAACCACCTCCCCTCCAGTAATCCTCAGTGTGTTCTCTGTAGTTTAAAGAGTCTGTTTTCTGGTTTGCCTCTGTTTTTTTCTCCCTATATTCATCTGTTTTGCTTTTTAAATTCACATATGAGTGAAATCACGGTATTTGTCTTGCTCTGAGGCAGCCTAGAGAGTGGACTCTGGTACGAGATTGGCTGTGTTCACATCTCAGCTCTGCCACTAACTATAACTTTGCTTGGGCAAGTTAATCTCTTGTGGCTCAGTTTCCTCAAATGTAAAGAGGAGAAATAATAGATACATGTCACAGGGTTGTTGTGACGATTAGGTGAGTTGAACTCTTAGAACAGTATCTGGTATATTTATTGTAATGTTTATTAGTATTTTCTATCATTATTTTCTGACCCTCTGGGTATTCTCTGGAAGTATATATGTGTGTGTGTGTGTGTGTGTGTGTGTGTGTGTGTGTATATATATATATATATATATGTATATATGTATTTATTTTTATTTTTATTTTTATTTTTTATTTTTTTGCTTAAATTATCCTTTGGACTATATTGCTTACAACTTAGTGCCCTGACTGATATTTACAACACACACTTGTTGAATGATAACTGTGGGTAGGGTATAGCCATAGTCACAGGTTTCTTTTTCAGAAGGGGTTTATAGAACCATTTCTACATGCATGTCGGGGCCAAAGCTTGTATTATTTTTATTAAAATACTTAACTTTCTCTCTAATTTGTTTTGGATTGACTTAGTTCATTCAATATCTCATACTTTGACTTCAGGCTTATTGCAATATTTGTTTGAGTAAAATCTGAAACAGAAATTCTCCCTGAGGGTGAAATGCATCACATGTTAGGATATCTGGCTCGTGTCAGGTAGTGATTTCATTATCTTTACCACTTCAGTTATCTTGGCATACATTTATTGCTGATAATCTGTGAAAAGCCTATTTAACTCACTTCTCATCCTGAGTGAAGGGCCATCCAGAGCCCGAGTTTCCCTCTGGAACCCTTTTTATGTTGCTGAGGAGTACAATGTCTCCTGGCAGATTAGCTTTCAGCCTGTGAAAGCAGATACTTTCAAATGGGAAAATGTCATGCAAGGTGAACTATTGGTATTTTCACAGCAGGCAAATTCTCACCACCCTCAGTATAAAAACACTACTGAATCACATTTATGGTTTTGTCATCATTACAATGAGAACAGATAGTGGCATTTAAACCTAGGAAAATTCAACCCCTGATATTGACTGTTAATGTGAAAAACTTGAAAAAGTAGGTGGAACACTGTGACCTTAGTGATGTGAATTCTCTAATCAGAGCATACAGAGCAGTCAAATCTTTGACTTATTGATTTTTTAGAGAACCAAGCTGTTTTGTATGCAAGGTATGAAAATCGTATGAGTTTTGTCCTTGGTTCAGAATAAGCAATGAGAGCCAGGGTTCTATGCAGTAGATTTGAATTTATGTTGAGTAGTATACACTTTTAATATTTTAACATATATTACCAGAAGAGATATTCAATTTTCTCATGTATTTATATTTGTGTGTTTAAAACACAGTCATTAGTATTTACATATTAATTTTTGGTTTGAAAATGGTATTAAGGGGCACTTGGGTGGCTCAGTCAGTTAAGTGTCCAGCTGTTGATTTCGGCTCAGGTCATGATCTCACAGTTATGAGAGCCAGCTCTGTGTTGGGCTGTGCACGAAGTATGGAGCCTGCTTAAGATATGCTCGTGCGTGCTTACCTGCTCTCTCTGTCCCCTCCCCTGTTTGTGCTTTCTTTCTAAAATTAAAATGGTATTAATTTATTAATATATACTGTTTTTAAGAACCTAGTGTAAAAAAAAAAAACAAAACCTAGTGTAGTATCTTCAGTTTTAAAAAGACCCAGCCATACAGGGTTATAAACTTCCTCTGCCCACATTTGAACATACTCCTTTTCTACGTTCTCAGCCTTCTAAAATTTGTTTTTCTGTAAAACTACCCATCTAGAGGTTTATCTTTCAATTTCTAGTCCATTGAAAGCGAAAAATATAGTAAGTTGAGTTACCCTGACTTCTTAAAGAAGCCTTTCCATTTTAATTTAAGTTCACCTTAAGAAACATAGGTTATCTTTTGGACAAACAGTATTCAAAAAATTCTGCTCCCTAAAACAGTAATGCAGGTAGATTTTTATTTGAATGATGCGGCATTTTTATCAGAAATGTTTTTCATTTTCTCTTAATCTTTTCAATCACATCTTACAAATATTTTTATTTCTCTGGATAACTCTCTTGTCCATGCCGCCATCTTCTCTTCTTGATGCCCTGTTCTGCTACTGCCTTTTTATTTAAATTCCATCACAAATCAGTTGGCTTGGGTTTTTAGTGTGCTAGTTTCTTTAAGATGAGGGGGCAAAGTTCTCTTTGGGTAATATCTAGCAAAGCTTAAGACTGGAAGGAGCATTGCTGTTTGGTAGAAGAACGTGTAGAGAATAAATAGGAACTGTCATATCTCACAATGACTTTTAGAAACCTTAAATTCCAGAATTCTGCTTTAATTTTTAACTGCCATTGAGAATTTATTCCAGAAAAGGTATTTATTAAGTAATTACACATAACTTTGCTGTTAGCAGATATTAATTCTAGTTTGCTAGGATTAATATACGTTGTTGTTTAAAATCTTACCGGATTTCAGTTACAGCTAAGTTTAGTTATAGCCTATTATCTTGTGCTTTCATTTTAAAGGTACAAATAGTACATGGATTCTAGATTGTCATGAATACCGTGCTTTCTTCTTAGAGTTTGGCACTGTGGTTGTTCCACCCCACTAACTATTCTTTCCTCTTAAGAACCTCAGAGATTGAGTGAGGGGAAGCCAGGATGAGTCCCTGTAGCAGCTTCTAGGGTACAGTTACGAAGATGAATAAAACCACCTCTTTAAATTCTGTGAGATCGGAATCTGATTCTCTCTGTTCAATTTTTGAAAAAGCATTTGTGGAAAATCACAATGATAGCAATTGAATTGGCCCCATATGACACAGATTTATAGAGATATTAGAGTTTTGTTTTATTAAATCCAGAGTCTACTTTTTCTTGTCCTTTGGCATTTTAGATCTTGCCTTTCTCTAGGGGGCATCTCATTAGGGAAAAGTACTTGGACAGTGAAATGAGATGTGAGCTTGTGGAAAGAAGACCAGGACAGGGCCCTAAACAAATAGTAGAGATAGAGAAATGGCCAAGGCAGAAGTGAGAGCAGGAGAGGCAAGGGGAGGGAACTAACAGAACAAGAAGATAGACTGTAAGAATGGTGTCTTTCAAATACTTTGTTGTTTTTTTAAGTAGGCTTCACCCCCAGCGCAGAGCCCAACATGGAGCTTGAACTCACAACTCAGAGATCAAGACCTGAGCTGAGATCAAGAGTTGGACACATAACTGACTGAGCCACCCAGGCGCCCCTTTAAAATTCTTCTTGATTTGTGTTTTTATGTTGGGGCAGTTTTACTTAGTATATCATTCTGTTGGTGGAATAGAGGAATTTAGTCAGTGCCAAATCTAGGAATGTTCAAGTCTCAGAATAACTTAATTAAATATATAATAGGCAAATGAGAAAATTTACTATTCTGTTAGATTGAATGTAAAAAGGGCTAGTTACAGAAAAATTATTTTGCTTAAAATAAAAGCATATTTTTTAAAGTTTGCTTTAGCAGAAAGCAGTTGTATTGTAAGAGTGTGTGTAATTATCTGCATTCCTTTCCAGCCTCTTTGGGATCAAATTGGTTTTCTCCCCAAGAAAGGCAATTATATGCAGGAGGCCACTTTTTGTTGAATTACTGTGTGTTGCACGCAGCGCATCCCGCAAACCTGAAATCACAGATGCGCTCCTATGATTTATAATACCCATTAATTACAGCTTTGTATTAAAGGCTTTTCGTTTTCTGCTTCAGTAAACCTAAATTCTCCTTTTGAAGAAGAATTGCTTACATTAGGTGTTATGCTAAATAGTGAGTCCTGTCTTTTAGAATCTCATCAAAAGTACTTGGTGCAGTGAGATCTTCTCAGTTGACATTAAGTGCAGCCCAGTCAAGCTGTTTAACTTTGTAGGGTGATGAGCTAACTAGAAGAGCTACTGGTCTTATAATGAGGAGGCCTCCCACAACACGGTTCAAAGGGGAAGACTGCAAAGCATTAATCAGAAAGTATTCATCCACCAGCTGTTGATCATCTTTGTAGTACTGTGCCAGGCTCTGTACCCAGTACACGCTCTTCCTGGACAGCTCAGTGCTTCTCAGCCCCAGCTGTTCTTTAGATCCACCTGGGGGCTTGAATCCCCCCCTGCCTCCACTAAATACCAGGTGTGGATGTTTTTTAAAGGGCTCCTTATTGAATATAATGTGTAGCCAAGAATGAAAACACAAGTCTATTCAGTCCTATTTGGTGGCTTTTCACCTGAAAAGTTATATTTCCTCTTTGTTTTTTTGGCTTTGTATTTCCATATTCCTTCTAGAAGTTGAAAATATGATCAAGCAAAACAAATGAACAAAACCAGATTGCATTGTTTTCTCTTGGGCTTCTGCCATGGTCTAATTCTATTCAGGGACAAACATTTCCCTGGCACCTCCCTTAAATTTTGTAACTTCACTTTCCCCCCACCCCCTATGTGACGAGTGTCTAATCTGAGGTTTCTTTGCTAAACTTGGCCATTTTATAGTCTGATCAGGGACCTGCTTTTTAGTGATGTTTTGTCATTTTTTTCTCTGTGAATATTTAAAACTACATTTTAACTTAGAAACATTTTAAAATAAGGATTTATAGTGTTTTACATTACATCTTTCTTACATGTTGTTACTCATTAAAGTTCACATACCTGAAGTATGTATGTATGTATGTATGTATGTTTGTTTGTATTTATTATTTCTGGTTATATATATATTTTTTATTTACTTATTTATATACATACCTGAAGAATTTTTTTAATGAGAGGAGACAAAGTAAGTACAGATTTATTTTGTGAGGCACCAGGTTGTCCATTTGAAAATGGGGTTAGTGTTCATTGTCTACAAATGCTACTATGCTCTCTTTTGTTTGAATATATTTGGAAGTAGTAATTTAGTTGTGGCAGGTGGTCCTAAATGATGTAAGAAGTTCTGAAGGAAAAATATTAATAAATCTAATAATGGTAGTAGCAGCTTCAGTTTTTGTGAAAGCTCAGTTGATGTTAAACAGCACCAAGTGCTCCCCATGCATGGCCAGTTGAAGCCTCACCTCATCTTATGAGATGTACATACTGTTGTTGTTCCTATTTTATAGCGAAGAAAATGGAAGCCAGTGGGTGGAAGAGCCCAGATTTGCCTGAATCAGCGCCTGACTCTTAACCCATGGTGTTCTGCCTTTTTTCCTACCTATGTGTATCTCAGTGCTGACACATTCTAGCAGAGAGCTCTTGCTTGCATCCCCTTTCCTTCCAGAGGAACTCATTGACTTAATTTGCGTCAGCCTTTTGCTTTCTTCCCTACTTGAATATAGGCAACCATCTGCTTTTGGCATCCTTCTTGCACTTGTAGTAGACTAGGCCTTAATGAATGTAGGCATGCTTTGGGGCTTGGCAGAGTGAAGGGGGCACCAGAAAGCCCTGTGGAGAGTGTTGAATACATTTCCCTTACAGAAGTAAATACAATTTGATTGGTAACTGTATTCTTTTTTTTCTTGTTAACAGCTTTATTGAGGTATAATTTACATAACATACAATTCAGTCATTTAAAGTGTACAATTCAGTGGTTTGGGTTGTGTAACCAGCACTGCAATCAATTTCAGAACATTTTTATCATCCACAAAAGAAACCCTATAATGTTTGGCTTCCTGCCTCAATCTACCCATCTCCTTACTCTATAGATTTGCCTATTTTATGTAAATGGAATCATATGATATGTGGTCTTTGTGATTGGCTTCTTTCACTTAGCATGATATTTCCATCCATGTGGTAGCATGTATCAACTTAATTTCTCTTTATTACCTAATAATATGTCTTTATATGGACGTAGTTGCTTGGTGTCTGTGTTCTGGCTTTTACATCTTACACCCCTGGCTCCCAGCATTGTTTTGACTATTACAGCTTAATAACACACAAGAAAACAGACCCAGCTGCACAGCTTAAGTGGGAGTAAAATGGAACCATCCATTTTTTTGTGTGCATTTATTACCTTTTTATTGAGTACCTAGTATATGTACAGCACTCTGCTAGATTTTATAGTATATAAAAGATCTGATGGGGTGCCTGAGTGGCTCAGTCAGTTAAGCATATGGTTTTGGCTCTGGTCATGATCTCACGGTTCATGAGTTCGAGCCCTGCATTGGGGCTCTCTGCTGTCAGCACAGAGCCTGCTTCAGATCCTCTGTCTCACTCTCTCTGCCCCTCCCCTGCACACGTGTATGTGCTCTCTCTCTGTCTCTCTGTCTCTCTCTGTCTCTCTCTCTCTCAAGAATAAATAAATAAACTAACAACAACAACAAAAAAAGATATGATGTAATATGTGACCTATGCTGTACGTGTGTTAGAAGCAAAGCCAGGTTCAGAGTAAGGAAAGAATTCTCTTTGAGATTTGTGGGTGCCAGTTCTTGTGCCCAGCTTGTTGTTGTTTTATTATTGTTTGCTTGTTTGTTGTTAAATCATTACCTCTCACTGAAGTGCTTTTAGGTCTCCTAGATACAAGCTAATATTCAGTAAGTTCATCCCTAACCCACCCTCCCATGAATTTAAATGTTAAAATGTGAGTCTGAATCATTCTGGAATTTTTCCAGTTTAAAACTAATAAATATTAAAATTTTATTAGAAACTTGAAGGTCGTGAGTCCTAATGAATCTAAAAACTTAGAATATTAGTCCAACTTACAGAAATGTTCAGAAATGGTAAAGTATATTCAGCCACCAAAATTGCACATTGATAATATCATACTTAATTCAGTTGGAACTCAAGTTAAAGGCAGGTTTAATGGATGGAAAACCTTATAGCTTCTGCGCACCCTGATAAGCATTGCATCAGTACCAGTTTAGCCACTTGAGTAAACTGCGGATCCACAAGAGAAATTCTCTTTAGGATATTTTGAAGTGTCAGCCGTGTGCTTCAGTTAGATTTTGTAGACAGCATGTCGCCCTTCCCTGTTGCTTAATGTTACTTAATATTATACCACATGAAAATACTCAGTGTCACCGTCATTGTAATATGGCACAATTAGGAATGTTTCACTGTGTACTTATTTTGCTCTTTGCTAAAAACTCTGTAGACTGTCTTGATTCATTGATTTAAATATCCTATAGTGTAAGTAATATGATTATGTGATTTAAAAGTTTGTAATAAACTGAGAAAAGATTCCACTTCCTGATTTGTGAATTATTTAGATTTTAAGAATTTTGTAAAATTTAAAAAAAAAAAAATTTTTTTTTCAACGTTTATTTATTTTTGGGACAGAGAGAGACAGAGCATGAACGGGGGAGGGGCAGAGAGAGAGGGAGACACAGAATCAGAAACAGGCTCCAGGCTCTGAGCCATCAGCCCAGAGCCCGACGCGGGGCTCGAACTCACGGACCGCAAGATCGTGACCTGGCTGAAGTCGGACGCTTAACCGACTGCGCCACCCAGGCGCCCCAGAATTTTGTAAAATTTAATTGCTGGTTTTTGAAGATGATATATTAGATATTACTTACAAATAGTGTTGAATAGTTATAGTTTGAAGTGTATATGTTTAAAAGTAGAATAATGACATCTTGAAAATTAATACCATTTAGTATCAAAAATGTTTCTTTAAGACTTGATATCCAGGGGCACCTTGGTGGCTCAGTTGGTTAAGCATCTGACTTGGGCTCAGGTCGTGATCTCGTGGTTCGTGAGTTTGAGCCCTACATTGGGCCTTGTGCTAACAGCTCAGAGCCTGGACCCTGCTTTGGATTCTGTGTCTCCCTCTCTCTGTGCCCCTCCCCTGCTTGCACTGTGTCTCTATCTCACTCTCTCAAAAATAAACATTTAAAAAATTAAAAAACAAAACAAAAAAAGGACTTGATATCCAGAGAAAATTGTTCCACTCTTCAAAGGAAACCAAAATGCCTTTTATTTGTATAAAAATTTTCTGATGAGTGTTTATTTTTATACTGTGTTCACAGGTAATTTTTTCATATTCATATGGCTCCAAGCTGTATATTGCTACTACTGCTACTAATAACAAAATAACAATAGGTATTTTAATTAAGTAGTGAATAGTAAAGACTAGATTTTTAAGGGTAGAATAATAGGAAATTATAGTAGTAAGAGAGAAGGGTAATAGGGGATTGGAGACTTGAGTGAGGAAAGACATACTTGGAAGAAGTCAGCATAAAGCAAGTAGTATCTATGGGTGATTATAGAAGGTATTAAAGTAGTATAAACCCTACTTGTGTTGTAAGCTGTTCGTGTCTGAGGTAGCATATTATTCCTTGTTCACAGACATACTAGATATTCAGTGTGTCTGAGAATTCAGAATCATGCACTGTACTAAAACAAAGATAATAGTAACAGTACTAATGTCTAGAGCGTATTGTTTACTGTAGGCCAGGTAATTGTGTATGGTTAACACTCATAATCTTGTCAGGTGTAGTGATTTCTTACAGATAAGGAAACTGAGACTCAGAGGTAAAATTACTGGCTAAAGGTCACTTAATTTTGACTAATCCTGTTATCTGTGTTCTTTACCACTGTTCCACTACCTTGTTTTGTTATTTTCTGTTGGATTCTTTTTCTTAAGTGAAAAATACTGTGTAATCTTTGTAACAGGTTGAACAAATAAGAGGTATATCATTTCTTGATGTATACAAAACACATATAAGATATATAGAGATTAACACACTCTAATATTGTTTAAGCTTTGCCTTTGTAAGAATGTATCTTCGATGGAAATTTGCAAGTGAGCTTTCTTTGGTGAGAGTACTAGAATTTGTATCTACTTGGTGTTTATACAGACCTGTGTTTGAAGTTGAGCAATGCCAGTCTCCTAACTGATCCCTTGGGCAAGTTTTTTTTAACATCTCTAAGGCTGGATTTCCTCTTCTATGAAGTGATTATCATTATTTCTGTGGCTCTGTTAACTGATTGTCCTGGAGAGTGGGGATAATTGCTTAAACTATATTCTAGGTTAAAAACTTACTATAGTCATTGCATATAAATTTTAGAAGCTGGCCAAAAATATAAAGAAATCCTCTGAATTAAGAATAGATCATTGGGGGCACCTGGGTGGCTCATTTGGTGAAGCATCTGACTCTTGATTTAGGTTCAGGTCATGATCTCATGGTTTGTGAGATCAAGCCCCCCGTGTGTCAGGCTCCATACTGGCAACGTGGTGCCTGTTTGGAATTTTCTTTCTCCCTCTCTCTCTGCCCCTCCCCTGCTGTTTCTCTGTCAAAATAAATAAAACAAACTTAAAAAAATGGATCATTGGAACAGATTTGAGTGTTAGTTGATAATTCTGAGCATTAAGTGATGGTCTTTTTTATACAGTAAAATATTTGAAATTGCTTGATTGCCTATGGTTATTTGGTTGATGTGTTTGTGGGTTGCTCAAAAACAAAAGCATCAAAACTTAAAATAATTCTTGCAAAAAGAACAGGAGTAGGAAAAGTTATGTGAGTGCTTTTATTCATACCCTTTTCATGATATTCATCTTGTTTCTTGGGTCTTAAGCAGAGAGAAATAACGATTTTTCTTGTCTGAGTAAAGGATAATTTGAAGCTATTCCTTGGAGAATTCTAAAAGATACACATTTGAGCAAAGTCTGAAATGTTGTTTCTCCTGTCTTACAGGGGGCAAAAACGTTCTCTCTCTTGTTTCTGCCTCTCAGCTGGATGGATATATTGTCCCATATATATATGGCCTTTGAAGAGTACTCAGGTGCACCACTGTCCACCTTGTGCTTAGATGGCTAAGAAAATAGCAGATAAAAAGATCTGGCAGCATATATAAGGATGTGTGTATTGGGAGGGGGGGGGAGGGTGTTTAGATTTGTAAAACACTTTGCCTGTTGAAAATTCAGCCAATATATATTGCCTACCATATGCAAGGTCACTAGCTAGTTGCTAGGCAAGATAAAAAGATGAGCGATAATAGCCACGAATATGGAGAGCCAGTAGTCTGAAGGGAAGCCAAAACAAGTAATGATAATATTAGGCAGGATATGGCAGTTTGCATTATAGAATAAATAGTTGTGGCATTCAGAGGAAGGAGAGATAGTATCTAGTTGAAGGAAACAGAAGTGTTCAGAAAGAAGGTGCAATTTGAAATGGATATTAAGGGATAAGAAGGATTTCCCCAGATGGGATGGAGTTGAAAGAGTTAGTTAGGCAGATGATCCAGAGAGACTCTTGTAGGGTAAAAGTTAGAATTATAAATGCATGACTTACGTTTAGGATATAGTAGATGTTCACTTGGAAGTGAGGTAAGGTGAAGAGTAGGGGACAGTGAGAGGACCTTGAAATTTGAGTGCATTTGTACTTAAGTAGGCGGTGGAAACCCATCTATGACTTTTAAAATTTTTTATTTTTTAGGTTGTTTATTTTGAAATAACTGTAGATACATAGGATGTTGCAAAAAAATGTATATCCTTTACCCATTTTCCTCCAGTGGAAACATCTTGCATAATAAGTTGTAGGACTACATGAAAACTAAGAAATTGGTTTTGGTATAGCCCACAGAATTATTCAGATTTCACCAGTTTTATGTGTGTATTATGTGTGTGTTTATGTAATTTTATCACATGTATAGATTTAGTGTAACTATCACCACAGGGCTTTCCTTAATAGCTACACCCATTCTCTCCTCTCTACCTCCACCCTATTGCTGGAAAACACTATAATCTGTTCTTCATTTCTATATTTTTATTATTTCAAGAATATTATATAAATGGAATCACACAGTATGTAATTTTTAAAAATAAAAACCTTTTATTTTCAAATAATAATAGATATATAGAAGTTACAAATACAGTGCAGTTTCCTCCGTTTGCTTAGTTTGCCTAGTGTTCATATCCTGCAGAACTATATTAATTATCAAAACCAGGAAATTGGTAGTGGTGTAATGTACGTGTATAGTTCTGTGCTATCTTATCACATGGTAGGTTTATGTAACCATCATGGAAGTCAAGACACAGAACTAATCAGTCATCATGAACCTTTCCCTCATTCTACCCTTGACAGTCACACCCATATCCCTCCCGCCTCTACTCCATCCCTAATCCCTGATAGTCACTAATCTGCTTTCCGTATAATTATATCATTTCAAGACTGTTATGTAAATGGACTCATACAGTATGTGACCTTTAAGATTGACTTTTTTTTTTTTCCCTCAGCATTATGCCCTTGAGATCCATCCAAGTTGTGTCATGTGTCAGTAGTTTGTTCTTTTTATCACTGCATGGTATTTGTTTAACCATTCATCTGTTGAAGGGCATTTGGATTGTTTCTACTTTTGAGCTATTATGAATAAAGCTGCCGTCAATATTTGTGTGCAGGTTTTTGTATGAACATAGATTCTGATTTTCTTTCTGGTAAACACCCAAGGGTGCAATTACTGAATCATATGGTAATTATTCGTTAGTATTTGGTGTTATTGCTATATTTTATTGTTTCTGTTCTTACAGATGTGTAGTGATAACTGTGGTTTTAATTTGCTTTTTCTTAATGGCTAGTGATGTTGAGGTGATTTTTTTTTCCATTAAAGAATTTGAATTAAAAACTGATATATTTAGCTGATACATTTTTCTGGTGTGGATAGGTGAGGAGTGAAATAAGAGAAAGATTAATTTAGAAGCTGTTGAACTAATTTAGGTGGGAAATTCGGAAAGCTTCTTGGGTGGCCAAGGTCAGTGGAGAAGGAATGGTGGGAATGTCTGGACAGGTATGGATGAGGGACAGAAAAAGTAAAATGAAAATTTGGGCATTGATGTTTAGAGTGCTTTTGACAATAAATAAATAATTCAGAATTTTATTTTTAGTTTTAGAAAAATGAAGAATTTGGTTTCAGTTTGAGTGCAGATAGATTATTTGGGTGGAGATGTCCAGAAAGTTATACATTGGAGTCTGTAGCTTAGAAAGGTTAGGGCCAGAAGTATTGGAAAAAAATCAAATATGGAGAGATGATAGTTCACATTTTGCTTGCAAAGGGGCGATAGTAAGGAAAAGAAATTTATAAATCAGAGATTTAGAAGAAAACCTGAGGAAATCCATTTAATACATAATGGTGGCCAATATCTATTGACAAGAGTGCCAAATCTGAAGGCATTGTAGTGTGAATGTGAGCATTAACTATGGAGATTTTTCTTTTTAAGTTTATTTATTTTTGAGAGAAAGAGAGCATAAGTGAGGGAGGGGCAGAGAGAGAGAGGGAGGCACAGAATCCGAAGCAGGCTCCAGGCTCTGAGCTGTCAAAACAGAGCCTGACACGGGGCTCGAACTCACGGACCGTGAGATCATGACCTGGGCCACCCAGACGCCCCTGGAGATTTCTTTTTTTTTTTTTTTTTTTTTTAAACACAGGAGAAAGAAGCACGTTTATATGAAGAGGAAAGAGGAACCAATAGGACCATGAAACATATAAGATGTATGTGAGGGCAAATCATCTCAAAGCTGCAGGGCAGATGTACTTGGTCAAAGCAAAATGTGATGATAATGTTAGGGAGAGCATCAAGAGACAGGAGCAAACATCATCTTTGTCAAGGAAATTAAATATATCTTGCATGGTACCCGAGAAGGAAGAAAGAGGTGGATATGCCATACAGAGATTTTTTTTTTTCCAGGAGGTAGACTGAGGAACAGCATCACATTGCCTCCTTGACCCTTTTAGGAACATAGATGGTTTTTTAAATAAGCATTTTAGATGATTCCAGATTATTTATTTTTAAAACTATGGCTTTGATTAAAGCCTTAGGATATGAGCACAATACAATCTTTCATTAAAATGTTTAAACAGCAGCAGCAAGAAGAAATGCCAGCAGCATAAACAATATATCTTATTCTATCAGTGGGCTTGTGTTAAAAGGGATGCACTGCTGTCTTACTGATATATCTGACCAGAAAGAAATTGTCGGGGTTTTTTAATTATTATTTTAACATTTATTTATTTTTTTTTTTAATTTTTTTTTTTCAACGTTTATTTATTTTTGGGACAGCGAGAGACAGAGCATGAACGGGGGAGGGGCAGAGAGAGAGGGAGACACAGAATCGGAAACAGGCTCCAGGCTCTGAGCCATCAGCCCAGAGCCTGACGCGGGGCTCGAACTCACGGACCGCGAGATTGTGACCTGGCTGAAGTCGGACGCTTAACCGACTGCGCCACCCAGGCGCCCCAACATTTATTTATTTTTGAGAGACAGAGACAGAGTGTGAGTGGGGCAGAATCAGAGAGAGAGAGGGAGACACAGAATCCGAAGCAGGCTCTAGGCTCTTGAGTTGTCAGCACAGAGCCCAAGTGGGGGCTCAAACCCATGAACCGCAAGATCATGACCTGAGCCAAAGTTGGATGCTTAACTGAGCCCCCCAGGTACCCCTAAGAAATTGTCTTTTCAAACATTTTATGGCTGGGGCATCTGACTTTGGCTCAGATCATGATCTCCTGGTTCATGGGTTTGAGGCCCCCCCACCGCCCTGTCCCTTGGGCTCCATGCTTGACAGCTCAGAGCCTAGAGCCTGCTTAGGATTCTGCGTGTGCCTCTCCCCCATTCACACTCTGTCTCTGTCTCTGTTTCTCTCTCTCAAAAATAAATAAATGTTAAAAAAAATTAAAACAGTTTATGGCTAACTGAAAATACACTAATCACCTATGATTTATAGCTTAAAACATCCAAAGCAAAATTTATAACTCTCCGTCAGAAGCTAGGTTAAAAAAATTTTTTTTTAATCTTTATTTTTGAGAGAGAGACAGAGTGCAAGCGGGGGAAGAACAGAGAGAGAGGGAGAGAGGTAGACAGACACAGAATCCAAAGTAGGCTCCAAGCTGTCAGCATAGAGCCCGACGCAGAGTTTGAACTTTGGGACCGTGAGATCATGACCTGAGCTGAAGTCAGACGCTTAAATGACAGCCACCTAGGCACCCCATAAACTAATGATTTTTTTTAGTGATACAGGATAGATGAGAGGATTACTGGGCAAGGCATTGTTACTATTGACTCAATGTCGATGATGGCGTTCTGTAGGTCTAGGAAGCAAAGGCAGGAGAAGACTCATTCAGTAGGAGAGTGGGAATATTGAAGGCAAAGCCATTGTTGTGTCGCATCTAGGGTTTTTGATTGGGAGAGGTGGTGTTGGCATTACACCATCATTAATCACTGAGACTTGGTATTTCACCTAACAGAATTACCTTTGTTGTAAGGTGAAATATTTATTTTCTTTGAAATGCAGTTACATAACTTGGAGTGAAATGTGAGCCAGTATTGGTCTGAACTAAAGAAAGGCACCAGAAGATAAATTGTGATGCAGAAGTAGTAAACAAGTAAATGAAGTGGCCTGAGTTTGGTGCTAAAGTGAAAGGTATTTTAGTAGTTCTTTTTTTTTTTTTTTTAATGTTTATTTATTTTTGAGAGGGTGAGAGGGAGGGACAAAGAGTGAGAGAGAGGGAGAGAGAGAGAATCCCAGCAGGCTCCACACTGTCAGCGCAGAGCCCAATGTGGGGCTCAAACCCATGAACCGTGAGATCATGACCTGAGCCAAAATCAAGAGTCAGATGCTTAACCGACTGAGCTACCCAGGTGCCCCAAAATATTAAGTAGTTATGATGTCATTAAAATAGTAGTTATGATGTACATTAAAATAGTAAAATGGGCTTTGTATCATTTTATTTTATTTTATTTTATTTTATTTTATTTTATTTTATTTTATTTTATTTTATTTACAGTACCTTATGCTATCTCAAATATTTGATTCTATGATCGTTGTTAAAATTGTTAAAATCTACTTCATTTTGCTTGTTCACAAATATTATTTTGACTGCTTGAGCTTTATAGATTTAAAAGCTTTACAACATGGAAAATTAAAATCATGTTCTTCACTTGGATGATTGCACCAAATCTTTTTGTAGCAGATTCTAAAACCTGATGCATGATAGTATTTACACAGATGTTGAGAAAGTGAATAATAGAGGTAGGGATTGTTACCGGGTTATGCTGTCACTAGCTGTTGAACTTGCCGTCTGCTCACCGCCACCCCCCTACCCCCCACAAGAAAGTATAGACATTAGTGTCAACTGGAAACTATTTGGAATGAGAAAAAACTCACCTGGTTTCTTGTCACACTCAGAATAAAAAAAAAAATCCCAACTCATAACCTGTCTGTTCAGATCAATTTTGTAAAACTGCTATTGCCTTTCTTCCCTGGCTGTACCATTTTTTTTTTCTTGTTTCAGGGACTTTGTATTTGTTCTCCTTCACCATGGACCACTCTTTTTCCAGTTTTTTTGTTTGTTTTGTTTTTGTTTTTGTTTTTGTTTTTGTTTTTTTTTTTGTGGTCCCTTGAACACTTGAACTTTAGGCCCTTAGCATTTATTTTTCCCTTTTCCTAGAATGTTCCCCCCCCCCCCCCCCGATATTTATGTGGTTTGTGTTCTCACTTTATTCAGGTCTCTCTCTTCAAATGTCATCTTGTAAGACTTTCTAATAGAAAATTTTCCTTAGAAGAGTCTTACCCCCCCAAGTCTTCCTCAGTACTCCCTCTCCCCTTAGATGTCATCTTCAGTCTAGCACTCGTACCTGACGTGGAATTTTGTGTTTGTTTATTGTTCCCATCACTACCGGGCAGGGATTTCCCCTTGCTCATTTTTCCATCTTTAGCATCTTGAGCAGTGACTGTCAGGGAGGAGGGACTAAAGTATTGATGAATGGATGAATACTTGCCTAATTAAGTTGAAAAGACCAGTTACTATGAAGTTGGTATTTTGGAGATAGTATTTGACTGTTAGGTTAGCTATATGGGGTGATTAGTAGAGGGATAAATATCCACAGTGGAAGTTCAGATTCTGTGACCATGTGACATAAGCTGGGAGATCATAGTTTCACAGACTTCTGGACACAGGGGTTAGTTTAGTGCATCTTACCCTAAACTGAGCTGGTGGGCAGAGTACTTGGCTCTATTCTCTGAGGCCCTGCCATTCCTCTGTTTACTGAAGCTCTTTCTTAGACTCTGTGAGCTACTTTACTTCAACCTGGGCTCCTTTTAACAATTGCTATTTTCCTCCTTGGGTGGTTAAAATTTTGTATCTGTTCTTTGCCCCTAAGAGTGCTGCCTAATAAGGGTGGGCAGAGACATGTCATGTGAGTTAGTTCAGATGTGTGTAACTGTTACCATTAGATCTGAGTGGGTATTGGTCTGTGGAAAGGGCTGATGAGTGTAGTCCTGTGGGTTTTTTTTGTTTGTTTTGTCTCTACAAGACAGTAGAAGATACAAAAAGAATTAACATCTGTAGTTTGAAAACTCTTAGATTATAGGAAATATGAGTGTTGGTAGTAGTCCACACATTATGGCTAGAGAATTTTTCATTCCTTCATTTATTCAGTGGGTATTTAATGAATACTTAAAGTGTTTGTAGGACATTTTCTTTTTTTTTTCAATATATGAAATTTATTGTCAAATTGGTTTCCATACAACGCCCAGTGCTCATCCCAAAAGGTGCCCTCCTCAATACCCAACACGCACCCTCCCCTCTCTCCCACCCCCCATCAACCCTCAGTTTGTTCTCAGTTTTTTTTTAATTTTTTTTTAACGTTTATTTATTTTTGAGACAGAGAGAGACAGAGCATGAATGGGGGAGGGTCAGAGAGAGAGGGAGACACAGAATCCAAAACAGGCTCCAGGCTCTGAGCAGTCAGCACAGAGCCCGACGCGGGGCTCGAACACCCAGGTGCCCCTGTTCTCAGTTTTTAAGAGTCTCTTATGGTTTGCCTCCCTCCCTCTCTAACCTCTTTTTTTTTTTTTTTTCCTTCCCCTCCCCCATGGGTTTCTGTTAAGTTTCTCAGGATCCACATAAGAGTGAAAACATATGGTATCTGTCTTTCTCTGTATGGCTTATTTCACTTAGCATCACACTCTCCAGTTCCATCCACGTTGCTACAAAGGGCCATATTTCATTCTTTCTCATTGCCACGTAGTACTCCATTGTGTATATAAACCACAATTTCTTTATCCATTCATCAGTTGATGGACATTGAGGCTCTTTCCACAATTTGGCTATTGTTGAGAGTGCTGCTATAAACATTGGGGTACAAGTGCCCCTATGCATCAGTACTCCTGTATCCCTTGGGTAAATTCCTAGCAGTGCTATTGCTGGGTCATAGGGTAGGTCTATTTTTAACTTTTTTGAGGAACCTCCACAGTTTTCCAGAGTGAGTGCACCAGTTTGCATTCCCATCAACAATGCAAGAGGGTTCCCATTTCTCCACATCCTCTCCAGCATCTATAGTCTCCTGATTTGTTCATTTTGGCCACTCTGACTGGCGTGAGGTGATATCTGAGTGTGGTTTTGATTTGTATTTCCCTGGTGAGGAGCGACGTTGAGCATCTTTTCATGTGCCTGTTGGCCATCCGGATGTCTTCTTTAGAGAAGTGTCTATTCATGTTTTCTGCCCATTTCTTGACTGGGTTATTTGTTTTTCGGGTGTGGAGTTTGGTGAGCTCTTTATAGATTTTGGATACTAGCCCTTTGTGTAGGACATTTTCCTTACATGCAGAGTTTAACTCATTTGACAGAGTCGTTTATTGAGTGAAAACTATGCTGCCTGTTTTGGGGGCAGAGATGAATAAACCCTGGCCTCTGCCCTAAAGGAGCTTGCAGTCCAGGAGAGGGAGGGCAGTAAGCAAACAGATGTGTGCATAGCAGTGTAGAGGTGCATGCTGTGGGGACACCAAAGAGGAAGTCGTTAGCTTTAAGGTTAAGGTATGAGACAGATAGCAGAAGTTTCCCAGAAGGTTCTTAAGGAGTGGAGAAGATGAATAGATATTTGCCAGAGAGGGACATGGGTGTGTATAAGGAGAACTGGAATTCCAAAGAGCAGAGGTATGTAGCTACTGGACCAATGGGAAAAGCTGCATTCTAGAATGACTGGAGCACATAGCCCAAGTGGAGGGAGGGTTAGATGAGAGACGGGGCTGAAGAGGAGGCAGAAAGAAGTCGAACAGTCTAAGTGGATGGGACTATATTTCGAGGGCAATGAGGAGTCACTTAAAAGATTTATTTCAGGGAATAATAGCAGAGCAGATTTGTGCTTTAGCAGGAACAAAGTAGAGTGAATACAGGCTGGAAGACAAGACAGGAAGACCACAGAAAGCAGATATGTGAATTCTCATGTTCTTAGACACAGAATCATCCTTAGCAAAAGAAGATAATGCAGAGAATTTACCTAGCAGAGGCTTTAGATTCAGCTTCAAGGGGGCCCTGGAGGGGTGCCTAGGTGGCTCAGTTGGTTAAGCGTCCAACTCTTGACTTTGGCTTAAGTCATGATCTCACGGTTTGTGGGATCGAGCCCCATGTTGGGCTCTGGCTGAAGCTTGCTGAGTCTGCTTGGCATTCTCTCTCTCTCCCCCCTCTATCTCTCTGCCCTTCCCCGCTTGCACATGCATGCGCTTTCTCTCTCTCTGTCTCTTTCAAAAGTAAATAAACATTAAAAAATACAAGAGGGCACTGGGCACATGGACAGATTCCTGATATGTTTAGTATACATGACAGGCTCAACTTCCCTAACAGTTGCACTATCTTCATAACTCAACCAGTCATATTTCACATTAAATGAGAAATGTAGGAGTCAGAAATGAGGTCTTGGAAAACTGCTAGATGACCAGCATTGACCAATATTTATTGTGAAGCAGCTTGGTCTTGTGACATGGATAGCTGGGGAAAGTGAAGCAAAATTGAGTAGACATTCAATAAATATTTATTTGGTTAATTATTTATATAAAAGTTACTGGAGCCACAGTTCCCCCCCCCCCGCCCCCATGTATATTCCATAGAATAAACATTTGATTTCTTCTAGTGTGAAGCATAAGGATTTTATTCATATTATAAAAATAAAGCAGTTCAGAAAAACTTGTATGCTGCTTGGCAAATACATTTAATGTTTATTTTTGGTGCCTTTTATTTAGCCCTTGAATCTTTACAGTCACTGTTGCATCAGAAAAACAATTTAAAAGATGACAAGTCAAGTTCTGACAATTCCCCTAGAAAGTTACAGCAAAGAAATGTCTTCTAATAAGCTTGTTTAATATTAAATTTTAATTGAAACAAGCACTCAACTTGGTTTTGAATCAGTGTTTTCAAGTCTACCCTCTTCTATGAAATATTCATGTAGTGAAGATGGACAAGAAGGTGTAAGCTAGCATAAAAGAGACCTATATCTAATGTGTGTGTCGGGTGTCTGTATGTGTATTTGTATATATGAATGTATATGTGTTGCTTTATAAAGAATTGTCCACTTTTGGGATAATATTGTGGTAAAAACGTAGCAATCTATATCATGTTGGGGGCTGAATTTATTTGATCTTTAAAAATATAAAGTCATTTTATTCTTATGGTACTAATAATGTATTTAGAGATAATGAGAAACATGTTTACCGACTTGTGGAGGTAACATTTTACTAAAAACTATTTGGTAATAGGTTTTTGTCTTGTTTTGTTTTTTTAAAGAAGCAGGTTTGGATCCATTGGAAATTGAAATAATTTGAGAACTCAGTCAGTAAATGTACTCTTAGGGTAATTGCCTCAAGGGTTAACGTATTAATTCTGAGTGAAGCTCAGTCAATTTTTTTTTTTTTCCCCAACGTTTATTTATTTTTGGGACAGAGAGAGACAGAGCATGAACGGGGGAGGGGCAGAGAGAGGGAGACACAGAATCGGAAACAGGCTCCAGGCTCTGAGCCATCAGCCCAGAGCCCGACGCGGTGCTCGAACTCACGGACCGCGAGATCGTGACCTGGCTGAAGTCGGACGCTTAACCGACTGCACCACCCAGGCGCCCCAAAGCTCAGTCAATTTATGTAAAATCATGGAAGTAGTAGTAATGGTGATGGTGGTAATTTTAGTAGTGGTGAGTTAGCGGCAGCCAGGAGCTCTTAGCGGACAGCCGCATGTATTGCACAGTACATATTTGCTGAATAAATAATTGAAGGCATATTAGGTCTGGAAGTGTCTTTCATTTACTCTGTGTAGTTCTTACAGTAGCCATAAGAACCAGTCCCATCAGTTCACAGATGAAGAAATTGAGGCACTGAGGAACTGAATACTTCAAGGCCATATAACTTACATGGGCTAGGTATTCGAATCTGGGCCTGACTTTAAGCTCCAGTTGACATCATTCATTACTGTGTTCTTTATACCAGATTTCTCACCCTGGCTACAGTCAGAGCATACACAGTATTGATTTTATATTTTAGGTGGTTGGAAAGGAGAATCCCAGTAAAGTGAATGGCCAGTAATGATGTGATGTTTCTTGGTGATGTTGGTTGGAATCCCCAGTAGATCAGATTTTCCAGGATCATTGTTTCAGCAGCATTTCCTGTGCCCCTCATCATCTGCAATATAACGTGGGCCAGGAGCAGTAGTCCTGGGAAAACTCCAGAGTTGATACAGTGAGGTTTCGAAGCTGTGCCTTTTTAACATTAGGAACTATGATTAGTTTCAAAGTAGAATGTAATTTAAGTCACTAGGAATTTCATTGAAAAATCTGAGATTCTGAAAATGTTTTTATACTTGTTAAGCAAGTGACACCTGTTACCATCTCCAGGGGAGAAGTCCCACTTTGTGGAGTCTAGCAAAGGGCAAGACCATGCCTGTCACCAGGGACAGCAATCCCAGGATATCAACCCATTGTGTGGTTTGCAGGTATTGAGGTCACCAAAAAAGCCATGACTCACGCAAACATTGGATAGAGGAACGCTTTATTCACATAGAGAAGAGGCAGAACAAGATCAGCTTCTGTAGTGAACCTTGGCTCTCTCTGGCCAGGAGTTCTTGCTCCACAGCCTGTCTGATGTAGGGAGATGGTCTTTACTCACCTCTCTGTGCTGCACGTAAAGGACACCATTCTCTTGCTGCCGGGAACAGAGATAACAGTGGAGTTGGCCACATGCCACATGATACACAGGTTTAAGCAGAACAAACCTGTGTCTGCACATCAGACCCAAAACAGGGAAAGATATTCCCAAACTGAGAAATGTGACCAGCACAGGCTGTGGGAGCTCTTTATCTCTCTGTAAGGAAGTGTTCCGAGCCCAAGACATTTCTTCTGTAGCTACTCAAGGGCAGCAACCTGCAAGTGACTGCTTTCCTAACGATACTTAGATTGTATCACAAGCACTGTTTAAGAATTATCCTTAGTTGTTGGTGTTAGTCCAACATTTGGATTTGAGGTGTGTTGAAGTGTGTATTTTTATTTTAATTTTTAATTTTTATTTTTTTTAATTTAATTTTTTATT
The DNA here is from genome assembly GCF_018350155.1 of Leopardus geoffroyi. NCBI lineage: Eukaryota > Metazoa > Chordata > Mammalia > Carnivora > Felidae > Leopardus > Leopardus geoffroyi. The sequence continues at coordinate 54,942,909 of NC_059332.1, forward strand.
TTTTAAAATTTACATCCAAATTAGCTACCATATAGTGCAACAATGATTTCAGGAGTAGATTCCTTACTGCCCCTTACCCACTAAGCCTATCCCCCCTCCCACAACCCCTCCAGTAGCCCTCAGTTTGTTCTCCATATTTATGAGTCTCTTCTGTTTTGCCCCCCTCCCTGTTTTTATATTATTTTTGTTTCCCTTCCCTTATGTTCATCTGTTTTGTCTCTTAACATCCTCAGATGAGTGAGGTCATATGATTTTTGTCCTTCTCTGACTAATTTCACTTAGCCTAAAACCCTCCAGTTCCATCTATGTAGTTGCAAATGGCAAGTTTTCATTCCTTTTGATTGCCGAGTATACTCCGGTGTGTGTGTGTGTGTGTGTGTGTGTGTGTGTACACGTTGGGACAGAGAGAGACAGAGCACGAACGGGGGAGGGGCAGAGAGAGAGGGAGACACAGAATCGGAAATAGGCTCCAGGCTCTGAGCCATCAGCCCAGAGCCCAACGCGGGGCTCGAACTCATGGACCGCGAGATCGTGACCTGGCTGAAGTCAGACGCTTAACCGACTGCGCCACCCAGGCGCCCCACACCACATCTACTTTATCCATTCATCCATCGATGGACATTTGGGCTCTTTCCATACTTTGGCTATTGTTGATATTGCTGCTGTAAACATGGGGGTACATGTGTCCCTTCAAAACAGCACACCTGTATCCCTTGGAAAAATGCCTGGTAGTACAATTGTTCAGTCGTAGGGTAGTTGTATTTTTAGTTTTTGAGGAACCTCCATACTGTTTTCCAGAGTGGCTGCACCAGCTTGCATTCCCATTTACTTTTACTTTTATGTATGGTGATTTAAAAGTGTTACATTATTCAGAAAACAAAAAAACCCATTGGGCTGTTTATATTCAGTTACCAATTCATTAATAATCAGTTACTTAAAGTAATCCTATTTTCTAATATTTTATCAGTTTACTGAATCATAGCTTACTCCTTTGCTGAGTTATTTGGGATTCTGTCATGATGGAGTGAATGTGGGCATTTGTCTCCTTTCCCCAAAACTAACCATGGAGAGATGACAGAAGTAAGAGGAAACCATGGATCTGAGGAAATAACTAAAATCATCAAGAAAACCTAAATCTGTTAGCTTGGGATACAGGCTAGCTTGAGGAATTGAGAGAAAATACATTGTTTTAAGGTTTTTTCCTTTTAAAAAGTTTTGTTTTTGACTTGACTTCCTCCACATGCCTTAAGGTGTTAATTGCTTACCCCTCTGCTACAGAAATCCTTATCAGTAGGATCCTGTCAGGGGAGGGCATAAGCCTTGCTGGGGTGAGGAGCCAATGAAAACAGGTATCAAATAACCAGCAAACCCAGAGACAGCACTCCTTCCTCCTAGGACTTGCAGATTGTCCCTCCCGAGATTGCCTTCTCCCAGTTTTGCTGCTTTTAAGAGTTTAAAGGCTAATCCCTTCCAAAGGAATTGCCTTGTTGTAAGTAGCAGAAAGAAGTGGTCAAGAGTGATTATTTGGTGCCTATGGCTCATCTTCTTCATCTTTTTCAAATTTACCAAGAGGAATAATAGTAGGAATTGGTTTTTTGGCCATTTTTCACACGTGTTTCTAGATCTTCTAACTCCTATCCTTTGGTGAATATGACCTTGTAGGCCAAAATGATTAGATATATGAAGAGTATAGCCACTGCTGGAAACACAAATATAATAATGAAAATGATAGCAATAAATAGAAATAGATATACTCAGCAATAAAAGAGGACAGTACTAGTATTAAGTATAAAAAGAATAAAGTAGAAATATTAGATATGACAAATATAGTAGTCGAAGTAAAGAACTTAATGAATTAGATAAAGAGCATGAATACGAGTGAAAAATGCTCTGATGAACTTCAAGATCCTGTTGAGGAATTCCTCTGAAGGCAGAGGAAAGCAGAAATTGAAAATATTGAGAAAGCTAAGAAATATGGAGGACAGAAATAGTAATGCCAACATTAAGATCATAGTATTCTACGAAGGGAGAAAAGATATTGGCAGAGAGAAAAATATTCAAAGAAATGATGATGGTAAATAACTCAGAATTAAGAAAGAACAGAGGCTTTCAAGGGTTAATAGGATACCAAAGATGAAAGGTAAGAAAAACCTAAAGATAAAAAAAATCCAGCACATCTTGATAGACTAGTGAAATTTAGGAATATCATAGCCAAAGAAATCTAAACTTTTGGAGCAAAAGAATTGACTATCCACACATTAACATGAATCAGACTAAATTACCTGTTTAGCCCTGAGGTTCTCTGTTATTCTGCATATTTGAGGTTAGGGAAATTATTTGTGTAATATATAATTCAAAACTTGAAAAGTAAATTCATTAATTCATATTGCATTTGATAAACTGTTTCCCAATGTAATAAGGGACATATTTTCTTTAGAACCTTACTTCTTGAAAACAGATTTAGGGTGGGTGATCAAAATATATAATTTTGTGATTTTGTATAAATATTTGAGAAAAGTTATTTTCATTAAAGAATTCTATCTCTCCTTTTTTTTGGGGGGGGGGTATAGTTCTATTTGACCTCATATTGGGGCAAGAAATGTGTTTTTGTAGCCATAGATGTAAAAGGGATGATTTTCTGTTTCTAGTAATTGAATATGACACAAGTAATTTTCAGTTGCTCTTCTTTGTGCTCTTAGATTTTAATTATTTACATTGTCTGTTATCACTGCTTATATACCCAAAAGAAGTCATACTCATTTTTGGCTCAGAAATCCTCTGTCCGGTAGAAATATAATGTAAACCACATATGTAATTTAAAAATTTCTGGTATCCACATTAAAAAAGTTTTAAAAGGATGAAAGTAATTATACTGTATTACATACATACAAAATATTATGTCAATATGTAATCAATATACAAACATTTTTTTTTAAGTTTACTTATTTATTTGCGGGGGAAGGGCAGAGAGGGTGGGGAGAGAGAATCCCAAGCAGGCTCCATGCTCAGTGTGGAGCCCAGCGTGGGGCTCGATCTCATGACCGTGGGATCATGACCTGAGCTGAAATCAAGAGTCAATCACTTAACCAACTGACACACCCAGGCTCCCCTTAATGAGATACTGTACCTTCTCTTCTCCATAGTAGGTCTTTGAAATTTGGTGTGTATTTTACAGCATATCTCAATTAAACCACATTTTAAGAACTCAATACCACATAGAGCTAGTAGCTACCATACTGTCAGTGCATCCGTGAAACAAATGATGGTTCAGTGTTCTAATTGTTGGGTGGCGTAAGAGCTTTTTGTAAGACTTCAGTTGCTGTAAGGGATCTTAGAACTGAATGCTCTTGGAGCAAGTGATATTTATATCCATTAATTGTAGCTAGTCATGAAAAGGAACACCAAGACTGCAAGACACTATTTGGTTGCTATAGTTTTCAGGGTAGAAATTATGTTAAAACACAGAAATGTGAAGAATGTTCTGAGTCTGACTGACTGGTTTTATAGTTTTACTTCTTAAGTCCAGATAGTTCTGATTGTCCAACAGGCACTTCAGATTTAACATGGGCAAAACTGAACCTTGACCTTTCCTTCCAGATTCCTGCTCATATTAGTGAATGGTATTTCTGTTCTTTCCTGGCACAGGGGCCAAAAATTCTTTCTTTGACTTCCAGCTAGAACATTGATGAAAAGTCACAGTCTGCTGTTGCAAATGTCCACTTGGCTTAAATCCTTAGTTCTCCATACTTTTACTATGACGTGTCTACAATAAAAAAAAAAAAAAGTCTGCTGAGCACTTTTATGTAATGTTAATGTCACTTAAAAAAAACTCAGTGGAGATTTAGGACAAATATATGTATTTTTCAGTAGTTGACTTTAAAATTCTGTCAGCTCTCTGATAGTTCACATGCCAACACTGTTGAAGCCTCTTGGTAGGACTGATTTAGTTCATGCTGGCATTCATTTACATTTGATTAAAATGAACAAGCTGAGAGGGCAATATAAGTCAGGCACAGACAGCAGAACAGGAAAAACCAAGCTTTGCATTTGGTATACTGTGCTTTGTACAGGGGATCTTGCGGCCGTTTGTTTAAAGCACTTTATTAGAGAAAGTAAACTTGAAGAAGTGTAAGATGCAGATCTCTATTCCTCTCAATTTTAGAACTGTTGATGATTCTTTAGTTGCAACAAAATGGATTTTTATGTCAAGATTGGCTGCTTTAAAAGCATACTGATTTGGGCCTTTTTGTGTGTAGTAAGATCTTTTGGAACTAGTGTTGCCTAGGGGTTTTTGTTCCCTTTCTCTTTCCCTAAGATATGTAATAAAACATGAAGATGTCAGATATAAAGGATGGCTTTTGCTCAGACTTGTCCTTTGCTTGTCTGGTTATCCATCAAACACTATCAGCCTGATTGTGCCAAAAAGTATGAAATAATGTCATTTGAAAGCAATCAGTCAAACGATGTCAAGGTCTTTTAAAAGTCTCAACTAGCTGTTCTGATATCACAGGATGTTTTACAAATATGATATACTGAAATGATTACTCTTAGGAAATGTATCTTTAAACATGCTTTCTTTAGCCCTTTCTTGATTTCATACCTTGTGCTTTGATTCAGATGGGATAGGTGCACTTAATAGTATGTCATAGTGGTCTAGAATCCAAACCCTGTATACTATAACTTGCAAGAAATATTAGCTAGGGTCCATTCCATCACTAAAATGTCAGCTTATAGTTTGGGGCAGTCAGAACAATAGGCAATTTTTATAGCCACATTATTAAAAACCAAAAAAAGAAAACCTTCTCTAGCTAAGCCAGCAGGTAAGGATTCTTTCAGTTTTGAGACCAGCATTTCTTCTTTACCATAGAATCTAGTAATTATCTCGAACCTTAAAAATAATAGAAAAGGTCATAACCTGAAAGGAAATAAGGAATAAGAAAAATACCTGTTTTTCTTAGGAAAATAGAATTTTGCATGCAGTTTAAATTTACTACGTGATTTAAATTAATAATGAAATGGTTCTTTTTTATATACTAAGTAAATTAAATTCAGGAGCTTGGGTCTGTGTTCTTAAAGGGATTGTATATTATTTGAAATGAGAAATGAGAAGGCATCAGTGATTCAGGTTGTTACTTGTGATGATGCCTAATTTTGAAAAAAATAAAAGGAAGAAAGAAAAGAATAGCATTTGGGGTACCCTGCTGTGTTTGTTGAAGCATTTCAAAATACATTTATTTCATATTCCTACTTACTTCCTTAATCATATTGATGAATTTTGTCTCTAAGTTTATGATAAACCCTTTTGAAAATGCATCTTATCTGATAGAATACTGAGGTGAGAAGTCCAGTTGGCATTGTTTAAATAAATGTCTTTACCACAGTAAAGAGATTATACTTTTCTATTTCCTTTTCATAAGGAATTTGTCACTGATTTTTATGTCCTAGCAATGGAAATTATTTTTCCTATTCTGATTTGTTTTCAATATAATCAGAAGTTCTATAATTAATCACAAGACTCTAATTTTGTGTAATTGGAAGCTAGTCACATATGTCAAGAAGCTCATGTCAGAAGGGCCTAAATATACAAATTCTTTATTAGAGGATAGAAATTATATAATAGTTTTATTTTTTTTAAGTTTATTTGAGAGAGAGAGAGAGAGAGAAAGCATGAGTCAGAGAGGAGCAGAGAGAGAAAGCGGGGGAGGGGGGGAGAGAAAGAGAGAATCCCAAGAAGGGCCCATGCGGTCAGCACAGAGCCCTATGGGGGCTTGGACCCCTGAACCATGTGATCATGACCTGAGCCAAAGTCGGACACCTAACTGACTGAAGCGCCTTTTAGAGGAAAACTGTAGGACTACTTAATGAATCCAAAAATAGTGCAGTATCTCGCTTCAGGTTAGAGAAAGAAGCTATGAATGAGATGTGAAGGAGCACTGGGCTTTTTTACATTTAATTAAAAACACTTGCTATATCTACAAAGAGTCTCTATCAAGGAAGAAATCAAGGTGTTTTAAGACAGCAAGAAAATTAGGTCATAAAGGCAAGAAAAAGTAGCTGAAGTACTAAACAAATGAATACATTTTGCAGCATCTGTTAACATAAATGTTAGAAATATGTTGTTAGCCATCTGGGGCTACCATGCTTGAACTATACATTTGGATCAGTGATTTGAAGTTCAGCTGTGGAAGGAAATGGAACTCTTAAGTATCCTTGTTGATCAGTTGTTTTTAACAACCCAAGACCCTCCATTTCTTCAAGTGCCTTCCCAAGGACAGTGTTTTGTCACATAATACATCGCTGTTACTGATGCTTTAATAAAAATCCTATCCACTCCCTCTTTTCAAAATTTATTTTATTTTTATTTTTTTATCAATTTAATTTATTTTTTAAATTTACATTCAAGTTAGCATATAGTGGAACGAAGATTTCAGGAGTAGATTCCTTAATGCCCCCTACCCATTTAGGCCACCCCCCTCCCCCACAACTCCTCTAGTAATCCTCTGTTTGTTCTCCATATTTAAGAATCTCTTCTGTTTTGTCTCCCTCCCTGTTTTTATATTATTTTTGTTTCCCTTCCCTTATGTTCATCTGTTTTGTCTGTTAATGTCGTCATATGAGTGAAGTCATATATTTGTCTTTCTCTGATTGATTTCACATAGCATAATACCCTCTAGTTCCATCCATGTAGTTCTGAATGGCAAGATTTCATTCTTTTTGATTGCCGAGTATACTCCATTGTATGTATATATATGTATGTATGTATATATATATATATATATATATATATATGCATGCTACATCTTCTTTATCCATTCATCCATTGATGGACATTTGAGCTCTTTCCATACTTTGGCTATTGTTGATAGTGCTGCTATAAACATGGGGGGTGCATGTGTCCCTTCAAAACAGCATACCTGTATCCCTTGGATAAATACCTAATAGTGCAATTGCTGGGTTGTAAGGTAGTTCTATTTCTAGTTTTTTTTTTTTTTTTTTAATTTTTTTTTTCAACGTTTATTTATTTTTGGGACAGAGAGAGACAGAGCATGAACGGGGGAGGGGCAGAGAGAGAGGGAGACACAGAATAGGAAACAGGCTTCAGGCTCTGAGCCATCAGCCCAGAGCCTGACGCGGGGCTCGAACTCACGGACCGCGAGATCGTGACCTGGCTGAAGTCGGACGCTTAACCGACTGCGCCACCCAGGCGCCCCTATTTCTAGTTTTTTTGAGGAACCTCCATACTGTTTTCCAGAGTGGCTGCACCAGTTTGCATTCCCACCAGCAGTGCAAAAGAGATCCTCTTTCTCTGCATCCTTGCCAACATCTGTTGTTGCCTGAGTTGTTAATGTTAGCCATTCTGACAGGTGTGAGGTGGTATCTCATTGTGGTTTTGATTTGTATTTCCCTGATGATGAGAGATATTGAGCATTTTTTCGTGTGTTAGTTGGCCATCTGATGTCTTCTTTGGAGAAGTGTCTATAAATTCTTCATAGATTTTGGATACTAACCCTTTAACTGATATGTCATTTGCAAATATCTTCTCCCATTCTGTAGGCTACCTGTGTTTTTTATTTTGATGAGGTCCCAGTAGTTCATTTTTACTTTTGTTTCCCTTGCCTCCGGAGACATGTTGAGTAAGAAGTTGCTGCGGCCAAGATCAAAGAGGTTTTTGCCTGCTTTCTCCTCGAGGATTTTGATGGCTTCCTGTCTTACATTGGTGTCTTTCATCCATTTTGATTTTATTTTTGTGTATGGTGTAAGAAAGTGGTCCAGGTTCTTTTTCTGCATGTCGCTGTCCAGTTTTCCCAGCACCACTTGCTGAAGAGACTGTCTTTATTCCATTGGATAGTCTTTTCCTGCTTTGTTAAAGATTAGTTGGCCATATGTTTGTGGGTCCATTTCTGGGTTCTCTATTCTGTTCCATTGATCTGAGTGTCTGTTCTTGTGCCAGTACCATACTGTCTTGATGAATACAGCTTTGTAATACAGTTTGAAGTCCGGGATTGTGATGCCTCCTGCTTTGGTTTTCTTTTTCAAGATTAATTTGGCTATTCGGGGTCTTTTCTGGTTCCATACTAATTTTAGGATTGTTTGTTCCAGCTCTGTGAAGAATGCTGGTGCTGTTTTGATAGATACTATCCACCCCCTTTGCTGCACTCCCTATTGCTCTATCTCTACTTCCAAGTGTTAGTAAAAGTCCATGTCAACGGAAAAAGAATTCTTGTAGAAAATTAAAATATGTACTTAGACCTACATATCTTTTGTGTGTGTCTTCACTTTACTAATGAACATAATTGTAGACCCTTTGACATTAGTTTTAGATTATTTAATAAATTTAAGTATGTAAGTGTAGTGCAGAATAGATTATGTTTAATTAAAATTTCCAGTATCAGCAGTGGTACATTGTTTAGTAATATTTAGAATGGAGATAAGATTGCCAATGTAATGTGTAGCTTATGTCTGCCATTTATACCAGGAAACAGACTCAGCAGGAAGTTAAAGAATTGTGGACTGTACTACTTAAAGAAGATAAATAGCATGCACTATGAAAGCCACTCTTCTGTCTGGGCAGTCTTTTAAACATTTACTAGAAGCCTATAGATGCAGTTGGCAATTTCAGTGCACATAGTACAATTTATGTGCATATTTAGGAAGCTTTATGAAAAACTTCCACATAATATTTGCCCAAGATTCATGGTTACAAATAACAAACAGAAAAGGAACAGTTTGGTTGTGGAAAACCCAGATAAGTATATTTCTTACCTTAAATGGGAAATTGAGAGATGTAAATTTAACTAAATATGGTATAGATGTTTTGGGAGACAGAAATGATGAATGAAAATGTAATGAATAAGGAACTTTAGAACTTCTGTTACTGCCTCACAAATTTATTAAATGAATGAAAAACCTAGGAATTTAAGTGATTTTTAGAGTCTTTGCATATAAAGATTTATGGCTGAACAAATGTCAGTTCTGTCTCTGTGTAATTGTGGTAGTTATACAAAATGAGAGAGAATGTGGCCAGTGAAATCCAGCAGGGGCCAGAATCCTCTCAGCTGACTTCCCTATAGCAAATGTAGCACTGGAGATTTCTTTCAGGGAAGCTGTAAAGAGTATAGATGTGGTATATTATGTTTTCTAAAGCTTTAGGATGGCCAAATATTTATGACTAGATATATTAGGGAATGTAAAAAGTATAGATAGGACAGTAATGGTACTGTTTTACTCAATGGTAAAGTAAACATCTCTATAGTAAAACCAAGAAGGACAGGTTCTAGAATCAAATGCAAATTTTGGATAAGTATGTAAGACAAATACATGAGGCTAAAAAAAATTTGGTGCTTAGGACACAGAGGTCACCTGTTGCCTTTACTTGGGTGTTCCAGGTGTCTTTGGCTGAACAGTTTATGAAGCCCTCATGTGCCTTGGGGATAATATCACTTTTAGGGATATTGTGAGGATAACAGTCTGTATAGAACTTCTAATAAAATGCCCTGCATGTAGTAAAAACATGAGGAGTGCTGGCTGTGTTGCTGTTGCCTCCACAAGAGCAGTTCTTTAAGAAGACAAACAGAAATTTGACAATGCATTATCTCTTGGGTGCCAACATGAAAAACAAAATGTGTCAAATTCCACTTGCCAGATCTTTGTTTGGCTTGTGAGAAGCCTAATTGTGAAACTGCTTGCTATAGTAGCTTGAGAATTTTGAACCAAAATTATTGGAGTATTTTAGAAGTAAAATGATTTTATGGGTGTTTTACTTTATGGAAGAAAATCCAGTGATCCATGTACATTTATCACTGCATATCTCTTAATACCTTTTTTTCCTTGCTCAAGCAATTGTTTTACATTTCTAAGTGATGTAGAGCATCAGTAAGGTGCTTAGGTTAGCCTCTGAATAACAAGCTTCTTTTCACACCATAGGTTTCATGATCAAAAATCAGCACTGGGATGTCTGCTTGTGTTATTCCCAGGTTTACTCTCTCAGTTCTTCATATCATCCAGACCCCTGAACTGGAAATATCTTGTTAACTCTGCACTGTTTAATATTCTTTGGCAATTAAACTACTTGGGCATGTTTAGAGCTCAAATGAAATCTATGCGTTTTGCTTGATAAGGTTGTTGGTTGGTTTTTAGAGCCTACATATTGAAAATCATGTTTGAGGCTACCTGATAGGGAAATTTTCATGTACTGAAGCATTGTACTGATGAAACCAAGTCTGTTTTGAAGATCAAGTAAGATAATGTGTGTGTGAGCCCAGTGAAAACCAGAAAGTACTGTGGGCATCTGAGCACTAGAGTGTTAGGATTAGTGATGAACAGCATCTCAGGCAGCCAAAGGGGAACATGAAACTGGGCAACAAACTTGGTTCCAGGAGGAAGGGGGAATATAATGTGGGTTCTCACAGTTTGGGATTTGTAATTGGGATCCATTGCTATTATAAGAAAATGGAGTTCAAAAAGAACAGGATTTTCCATTGGTTAACATCAATGAAGTTAAAAGAGCAGCTGCTTCTAAAAGTTAATTTTACTTGGCATCTGCCTTGGTCCCAGTAATAAAAGTGATAGTTCTGTTCAGCAACCTGTGCTCTCTAGAGCTATATCTTTTGTTGCTGTAAGGCCTCCATTTAAATAAATTGTTGCCTTTAGATTTCAAAAATTTTTTTTCAACCTATAAATTTTTATCTCTTAGAATTGAGGCATAAGCATAATATATGCATCTTCAATTTAGAAAAGTGTTAGTATTCTAGATTTTGAGTTGGTATTCTTGGGTGAAGTAAGGTGCAGTGGAAGCCATCTCAAATCTTGTATGAAATGAGACTATAAAGGCATTTTGAAAAGCATTCACACTTGTTCTTAATTTAAAAACACACCCGTTTAAAGCTTGTGTCCACACAAAACCTGCACATGGATGTTTATAGCAGCTGTATTCATAATGGCCAAAAGTTGGAAGCAACCAAGACATCCTTCAGGTGGTGAATAGATAAGTAAACCATGGTACATCCAGATGATGGATTGCTAAAAAGAAGTGAGCTATCAAACCATGAAAAGACATGGAAGAATCTTAAAATCATATTGCTAAGTGAAAGAATCCAATCTGAAAAGGCTACATACTTTCTGATTCCAACTATGTGATATTGTTGGGGAGGAAGGATTTCTTTCCCTCTGGGTCCTTCTGATATGAGACAGATTAATGGGGGGGGGGGGAAATTCAAGTTAATAGCATATGTATGGGGAATCGATATGGACATGGAAATTCTGAAGACAGCGTGACAACGCACTGCTTGTATGACCAAAGGAGATGGATATGGTCTGAGGACACATAGGGGAGAAAACCATTCGCAGGAAGGTGAGGAGATGTTTGCAAAACCAAGGTTGCCCTGTTAGGTAGGGAAGTTTCTTAGGTAAAGAGGAATCACTGTTAATAGCTCTCTTTCTAGTATACGCAGGCAGTTGAAGGGGAAGTAAAGAGCTTTTCCTGAATCTGCTGGGTTTTGATTGTTTTGAACTCAACATAATGTTTATGCCCAAGTGGTCCATCTTGGGGTGGTCTGCCTGTGGCCCCTACAGTGTTCTAGCAAAGGCAAAAGTAAGGAGACAGCAGAGTAGAAAGATAAGTGATTGCTAGGCATTGGGGAGGAGAGGGGAGAGGAAAGGAAGGGATGAATGGGTGGAACACAGAATTTTTAGGGCATTGAAACTGTTCTGTATGACACTAAAGTGGTGATACATGTATTATATATTTGTCCAAAAGCATAGAATGTATAGCACGAAGAGTGAACCGTAGTGTAAACTATGGACTTTGGGTTTGTCAACATAGATTCGTCAGTTGTAGTAACTGTGCCACTTTCATGGGGGATATTGGTAATGGGGGAGGTTATACAGATGAGTACATGGTAAATCTCTATATCTTCCTCTCGGTGTTGCTGTGTACCTAAAATTGCTGTGAAAATAAAGTCTATTAAAAGTAAAAAAGTAAAAAACCAAACCAGAACAAAAAACACTAAATTTGGTGTCTTTGTCATTTGTAGATATATATAAATGCCATTGCCCTAATATCACTGGAAGAGAGAGTAAGTACTATTCTGCCTCTTTGAGCAGAACAAGATTGTATGAAAGGAAAGGTCTAACTCGTGCTGATTACCTATCTTGGAGTTCTTTTAAGGTACAACTTTGATATTAGTGCATATTGTCATTCCTCTTGAGTTTTGTAAGGAAGGTGAAATCAGTGGTAGAGGGTAAAACCCCAGAGAACAAAATTGAGCAATATTTTCCAAGTGAGCATTGTTTTCTTGTCATTTTTATGTGTTTTAATTTAGCCAGTGTTGGGCGAGTCATTCAGAAAGAAGGGATTTATTATTTTAAAATGAAGCCACCCTTTTGTTCTTCATTTTCAACTGATTGAGTCACCTTTGTTTTTGAAATGTCTATTGACTCTTAAAGAATCATGTACCGTATTTACCTATGTAGTTTAGCTCCTTGTGTATTTTTGCTCCTTCCCTTCATGCCCATCATTTGAAGAAGAAAATCATGATTTCTTTTTCCCCTTTCTACAGGGCCCTTTAAAAATTCTGCTTCAAAATAACAACTGGCTGATAGCACAGTCTCCTTTAACATGTTAAGAGCAGCAGCTTCACAGCTGGAGGCAGAATGCTTTCCTTAGCGAACATTTTCTTTTACAAACTGTAATTCATTTATTCCAGGTGTTTATTGAAAGAGTTAAAGGAGCTGTTGGTTGTATTGTCTTTCTTTCTCTCCCTCTCTCTAGTAAATCTGTAATTTCTTAGAATCAGTGTTATAAACTTTTAAGTCTATTGGCAAAATTCCTTATTTTTCTGATTACTCCTACTAGGGATAGCCCACACCAGGCAGATAACCTCTAATCTCCCATTCCATATCCAGAGCAGATATTGGCAATCAGTCCTCTTTCCTGGATGTAGCTTGGAATGAACCCTCCACACTGGGCTCTATAACCTACTCGTGAATAACAGTTGGACATCACTGCTTTATGTGTAACCCCTGGCCTTTTTTGCCAGTCCATTATTTTACCTGTGACTTACCTGCTGATAACACCTAAATTTATATCTTTAACACCATATCCTCTCCTGGGCTCTAGCTCCACATATTCAGCCACTTGGGTATTCAGAAGCACCTCGAATTCAGCATGCCAAAACACTTGATAGCCTTTCTTCTTCCCAACCTCCTCTTCCTATAGCTGCTATGTTGCAGTTAATAGAATAATCTACCTGCCTAGATGTCCTCTATAGCATATGCTTCTGTTTTAGGCATAAAATTATGCGGAGTATACCTCCTTCATACTTCTCACATTCATGTCTTCCTTTCCACTTCCTTGCCACTGTTTCTATAATAGTTTGATTCTTTATCTTAGATACCTGTATCACTCACCTACAAACAGTTCCTCATACTGCTAGAAAATCACTCAGCCTTACTTTCCTCTCTTGAACTGTTTCAAACACAAATGTATGCAGAATAAATGTATGCATGTACTTACCTCCAGGATCATAATTCTAAAAATTACTCTTTCCATGCTGATCTGATTTGAGTGGAAAGTCTCAGAAGGAAATATTTGTGTGTTTGCCTTACTCTTGAAAAGATAGGAGAGCCAAGCATGCTTTATATCTATGGTTTCCATCCTTGAGTAGATTAATCTTCTAATTGCTATTTGAATTTAAATTTTCTTGCAACTTTGTGTCCTTTTGAGCTGGAAGTGTTTTAAGACTCCTTTCAAAATAACTTCTCTACCAGGAAGTGCATCCCATTTAGTTAACAATAGTATCTTGAAAATTGTTTAACATAGCTCCTTCATTATGTAACAATTTACATAAATGACAAAGGACTTTTTTCATTTTTTTACATCTAAGTGAGCTGTATTTGAATAGAATCACTTGTACACTGTTCCTGACTCATTTTCTGTAAATTTTTGATGCGGATGTGTCTTGCCAGGTTATGGTTTTTTTGTTTTTTTTTTATTTAAAAAAAAAATTTTTTTTTTCAACGTTTATTTATTTTTGGGACAGAGAGAGACAGAGCATGAACGGGGGAGGGGCAGAGAGAGAGGGAGACACAGAATCGGAAACAGGCTCCAGGCTCTGAGCCATCAGCCCAGATCCTGACACGGGGCTCGAACTCACGGACCGCGAGATCGTGACCTGGCTGAAGTCGGACGCTTAACCGACTGCGCCACCCAGGCGCCCCTAGGTTATGGTTTTTTAATGGGTGTTCACTGTAGAAGACTTTTAACTTTGATGTATGTTTTAAACTTTCAGTATTGTTGGGAAAATTATATTTTAGTAGACATTTTTGTTTTATTTGTAGCTATTATTGAATGACCAAAACAAAACAAAACAAAAATAACCCACATCAAAAGACATAGATTAGAAGGAAGGAACTATGTCGTGATTACTTTTTAGTATTTAGATTTAGATTACTGTTATAGTATATCCATAATTTGAGTTTTGGACTGGTTTTTTTTTTTTTTTTTGGACCGGTTTATGTTGTTGTTGTTGTTTTTTTTTAATTTTTTAATGTTATTTTTGAGAGAGAAAGAGACACAGAGTGCAAGCAGGGGAGGAGCAGGGAGAGGGAGACACAGAATCTGAAGCAGGCTCCAGGCTCTGAGCTGTCAGCACAGAGTCCGATGCGGGGCTGGAACTCACTGACCGCGAAAATATGACCTGAGTGAAGTCGAACGCTTAACCAACTGAGCCACCCAGGTGCCCCTGGACTAGTGTTTTTGGGCTACTTGTTTCCTTTGAACTAGGGAGCTATAGTTTGAACTGCATTGAGTGCTTCCCCTTGTTGTAAAAGGAGGACTTAAGATACTCCAGTCAGCTAGAAATGAAAAGAGAAATGTGTGTGGTCCCTCTAGTTGATAGGTCATATTTACTTACGAAAACTTGAGAAATGCAACACCAAAAAGGCCAGTGTCTAGGGGAGACTTTTCTAAGCTCATGGTTCCATTGGAAATGTTTGAGCGAGGTGAATCTTTCATCTTCTCTACAGTATTTATTGAGTGCCTATTGTATGCCACACCATATGCCGTTTTAAGCAGTGGGGGAAAAGTGGGGGGCAAGACAGAATAGACAGAGTTTATATTCTTTTGGGAAGAGAAAGACACAAGTAAGCAGAGTAATAAGGTAATTTCAGATAGTGATGAATGTTGTGAGATGACTGAATAACAATACCTGCAGAGAGGGTGCTGCTTTACCACGAGTGATTAGGGAAGGCCTGTGGGCAGAAGTTACATTTGAGCCAAGTTGCAAATAATGCTAAGGAACCTTCAGTGCAAAATTTGGGAATCTTCAAGACTGAAAGTTTATGGGTTGGTGGTTCTTGAAGAGCACTGCCCTGTTCTGAAAAGTGAAGGAAATAAGAGGAGACAGAATCACACTGGGATCAGGCAAGGGCCTTTGACTGCTTTACAGGTGTAGTGTGATTTGCTGGGAATAGTGGAGAGTGCTGTCTACCGTGGGGATGCTGATTTCAGGAGCTAGCACAGGTTCTACGCGAGTGCGGTAGCTAGCTGCTTATGGTCTAAAGAACCCAGTTTCTGGGTCACCTGGGTGGCTCAGTTGGTTAAGCATCCGACTTTGGCTCAGGTCATGATCTCACAGTGTGTGGGTTTGAGCCCCATGCTGGGCTTTGTGCTGATAGCTCAGAACCTGCGGCCTGCTTCGGATTCTGTGCGTCCCTCTCTCTCTGCTCCTCCCCCACTAGTGCTCTCTGTCTGTCTCTCTCTCTCTGTCAAAAATAAATAAACATTAAAAAAACAAAAAAGAGATCCTGGTTTCCTCAGAAGTATAGTGACAAAGTTGGACCACATGCCTGCAGACTTTCTCTTGTGTTTTGTACCTTTGAATCTGTGTGGTATTTATTGGCATTAAAAGGAGAATTGTTAGGGGCACCTGAATGGCTCTGTTGTTTAAACATCTGACTCTGGATTTTGGTTCAAGTCATGATCTCACAGTTTGTTGTATCAAGCCCTGCATTGGGCTCTGTGCTGACAGCACTGAGCCTGCTTGGGATTCTCTCTCTCCCTGCCTCTCACCCCTCCCCCTCCCCCCACTTGCGTGCATGCATGCACACATGCTGTCACTCTCTCTTAAAATAAATAAAACATTTAAAAAATTTTTAAAAGGAGAGTTATTAGATGGCAGAATCCCTTATTTTTTGTACTTACATATAGTGCAAAATGCTAGATATACTCAGTGATACTGACCGTTAAAATGACATTTTTTTAAGAATCCGTAATCTTGGGGCACCTGGATGGCTCAGGCAGTTAAGCATCTGACTTTGGCTCAGGTCATGAACTCATGGTTTGTGGGTTCGGCCAGCGTTGGGGTCTGCACTGGCCGTGCAGAGCTTTCTTGGGATTCTCTCTCTGCCCCTCCCCTGCTCCAGTGCTCTCCCTCTTTCAAAATAAATAAATGTTGAAAAAAAAAAAAAGAATCAGTAATCTGTTATACTTGTCTAAAAACCACACAAGCCTTGCATTAGTTAATTCAGTTTACTAGATGCATTCTTAATAATGAAAGGACATTCTGACAGCTCACCCCAACCTCTCAATAGTAATAAGAAATAAAGTATATGTTATGCCAACTTTTTTTTATGGTTCCCATGAAACATCCCCACCTCAAACATCCCATTTAGCCATCACAGATATAAACTGTGATAGATCTTCCTTCTCTTTCATTGTTACATGTCAAGGACATTGCTGTATTTTTTTTAATTAAAAACAACGAACAAAATGTGCAAACCAAAGCCTATTTAAACTAGACAATTATTCATTTCATGTATAGAGAAAAGTTTTTAATGTTGAAAATCTTATGATAGTGTATTGCTTTTTTGTAAGGCTGACAGTTGTGATTCAGTTTTGATTTAGCTTTAGTTTTGCTCAAAGCATGAATTTGAAAAGCTTCAACCATGAGATGTAGATATGGATATATTTGCATGGAGTTATACACTTGGAAGTTTTTGGATTTGTGACACATTAATATTTATTAAATATCTGTTATGCCAGTGCTGGGGATGCAGTGCCCCTCATAGTCCAGGTAATGAACTCATAGCTACTTGGGCTCAGAAAGAAATTTCAGAAGAAATGACGGAGCCAGCAGTCCCTAAAATGAGGTTTATGTTCTGTCAGCAAAAGGTCAGCAGATGGCTTTAAAGAGCTTTGGAAAGAGCTTTATAACCTCATCTGCTTACCATGAAGAGATACATGCTCTTTTTGAAAATGCTAATTGTTTTAAAAGTTGAAAGCAAAAACCTTTGGAAGATTCAAAATCTTCCTTGAAATAATTTTACTCAGAGCATTGACCAGTGATTGAGGAATTATTCTTGTCAGTGACTAAGACGTTTGAAAATAAGTTGTAGGGAATGGGAAGGGGTGAGATGGGAGTCAAATCATTAAGTATATGTGTTCCAGAAACTGGAGCTATGGCAGATTTCTACCTGATATGCTCCCGTTGTGTCTTGTGCAATTGGCAGAAACTGTATACAGGCATATCTTGTTTTATTGTGCTTTGCAGATACTGCGTGTTTTTTTTTTTTTTTATAAATTGAAGGTTTGTGGCAACCTTGCATTGAGCCAGTCTATCGGTGCCATTTTTCAAATTACATTAGCTCACTTTGTCTCTATGTTACTTTTTGGTAATTCTGCCAATATTTCAAACATTTTCGTTATCATTATATTTGTTACGATGATGTATGATTGGTGATATTTGATGGTACCATTGTAATTGTTTTGGGGCACCACAAGTTGTGCCCACAGAAGATAGTAAACTTAATTGATAAACGTTTTCTGTGTTGTGTTTGACCAACCACCCATTCCCCTCTCTCTCTCTCCCCTTGGACCTTCCTGTTCCCTGAGATGTGTAACAATCTTGAACTTAGGCCAGTTAATAATTCTAAAATGGTCTCTAAGTGTTCAGATGAGACAAGTGTTCACTTGTCTCTCACTTTAAAGAAATAAGCTTTGTGAGGAGGGCATGTTAAAAACTGAGATGGGCCTAAAGCTAGGCCTCTTGTACCAGTCAAGTTGTGAATACAAAGGAAAAGTTCTCAAAGGAAATTAAAGGTGCTACTCCAGTGAACACATGAATGATAAAAGCAAAACAGCCTATTGCTGTATGGAGAAAGTTATTATGATCTGGATAGAAGACTGAATCAGCCATAACATTCCCTTAAGCCAAAGCTAATCCAGAGCAAAGCTCTAACTCTCTTTAATTCTGTGAAGGCTGACAGAGGTGAGGAAGCTGCAGAAGAAAAGTTTGAAGCTCCCAGAGGTTGTTTCATGGGGTTCAAGGAACTATGCTGTCTCTATAGAATCAAAATGCAAAATGAAACAGCAGGTGCTGATGTAGAAGCTGCAGCAAGTTATCCAGAAGATCTAGCCAAGATAACTAATGAAGGTGGCTCCACTAAACAACAGATTTCCGATGTAGATGAAACAGCCTTATATTGGAAAAAGATGCCATCTAGGACTTTCATAGCTAGAGAGGAGAAGTCAGTGTCAGGCTTCAAAGCTTCTAAGGACAGGCTAACTCTTTTATTAGGCCTTAAGGCAACTGGTGGCTTTAAGGTGAAGCCAATGCTCTTTCTTTATCATTTCGAAAATTCTAGGACTCTTTAGAATTATGCTACATCTACTCTCCTTGTGCTCTGTAAATGGAACAACAAAGCCTGAATGATGGCTCATTTGTATACAGCATGGTTTACTGAATATTTTAAGTCCACTGTTGAGACCTCCTGCTCAGAAAAAAAGATTCCTTTCAAAATATTGCTGCTCATTGACAATGCTCACCCAAGAGCTCTGACGGAGATATAGAACAAGATTAATGTTTTCATGCCTGCCAATACAATATATAAGGAGTAACTTCAACATTCAAGTCTTATTAATTAAGAAATGTATTTTGTGACATTGTAGCTGCCATACATAGTGATTCCTCTGATGGTTCTGGGAAAGTAAATTGAAAACCCAGACAGGATTCAACATTCTAGATGCCATTAAGAACATTTGTGATTCATGGGAAGAGGTCAAAATATCAACATTAATAGGAATTTGGGAGGAGTTGATTCCAACCCTCATGGATGACTTCAGGGGTTCAAGACTTCAGTGGAGGAAGTAGCTGCAGATGTGTTGGAAATAGCAGGAGAACTAGACTTAGAAGTGGAGCCTGAAGATGTGCTTGAATTGCTGCAAGCTCATGATCAAACTTGAACAAGCGAGGAGCTACTTCTTATGGATGAGCACAGAAAGTGGTTTCTTGAAATGGAATGTACTGGTAAAGATGCTGTGAAGATGGTTGAAATGACAACATAGGATTTAGAACATGACATAAACTTAGTTGAGGAAGCAGCGGCAGGGTTTTAGACGATTGACCCTAGAACTTCTGTGGGTATAATGCTATCACACAGCATTGTGTGCTACAGAGAAATCATTCCTGAAAGGAAGAGTTAATGGATGTGGCAGACTTCTCTTTTATTTTAAGAAATTGCCACAGCCACCTCATCCTTCAGCAGACACTACCCTGGATCAGGCAGCTGCCATCTACATTAAGGCGAGACCCTCTACCAGCAAAAAGATTATGTCTTGCTGAAAGTTCAGAGGACGGATAGTATTTTTTAGCAGTAAAGTACTTCTCAAGTAAGTACATTTTTTTAGATGTAATGCCATGCATACTTAATAGGCTACAATATAGTGTAAATATAACTTTTATGTGCACTGGGAAACCAAACAATCTACTTGATTCACTTTTTTTGCAATATTTGCTTTTTTGTTGGTCTGGAACGGAACCTGCAGTATCTCTGAAGTGTGCTTGTCGTCAGTCACACTCATCCTGTGCCCAGTGTTTCAGCAGTGTGGCTCAACAGGACATTGTAGAATGTCTAATGAAAGAGCAGGTGTAATAACTTCAGCCTAATGAGGGGAATGGTTAACTTTCATTTTGAAAATTTCAATTTGGCCTTTGTGTGGAGAATAAATTAGGGAAGAGGCAAGAGTGGAAGCAGAAACAACAGTGAGTGGAGATGTATTAATAGTTTAGGAAAAAGTAAATGAAGGCTAAGATTATGATAGCATTGAGTTGAGAAATATTCTCTGTATGGAATGAACAATATATTTTGAAATATATTGCAGTTACTGGAGTGTTTTTGTTTGCTTTCATTTAGAAAAGACAGTTTGATTAGAAAGCATGCTATGTAGATTGATAGAAGTAACTGAAAAAGCCCAGTCTGTCTTCTCCATCTGTTTTCAGAAAATTCACTTTTGAAATATCTAGATAAATTTTCTTTTTTGAGCATAACTCTGGTTCTGAGCCATGCAATCTCTTAGATGACATTTTATTAAGGGATTTGACACTAGCAGATATTGTGTGTATTAAAGTGTTGTGTTTATAAAATTTTGGCTCTTTTTAAGTTAATTTATTTTGAGAGAGAGCGAGTCCACACTTGGAGAGGAGCAGAAAAAGAGAATCTCAAGCAGGCTCCACACTCTCAGTGCAGAACCCAATGTGGGGCTTGAACTCACAAACCGTGAGATCATGACCTGAGCTGAAGTCAAGAATGGGATGCGGGGTGCCTGGGTGGCTTAGTCGGTTAAGCGTTTGATTTCGGCTCTGGTCATAATCTCGTGGTTCATGAGTTTGAGCCTTGCCATCAGGCTCTCTACTGTGTTTTTTTAAATGAAAAAACAAAAAAAAAAGAGTTGGATGCTTAGCTGACTGAGCCATTCAGGTGCCCCAAAAGTGTTTTGTTTATAAAACCTTATAAAACATACAACATTTTATGTCATGAAGTATAGATTTAACATTTCTTAGAGGTACTGAGAGTCTTTTGGCTATGCTAAATTTGCAGCAGACTGTCTCACTTTATTTTAAATTAGTTGATGACTGTTGACTTGTGTTAACTCTTGTCCCAAAGTGGGAATGTCTCTCCATTTTATTAATTAGATGGTTTAATTAGAATGACTTCACATGTGGCATTTTGGTCAACATTTTTTCCCCACGAGCATAGTATATATTAGATGTTTTAAAAGTGATTTTATTTTACTTGTATAATACTAAAAATTAGGTGTTATGAGTTAAATGTGTTTTGTTATTAGAACATTTTAATTAATGTATGAAATAATTAGAAAGGATACCCTGTATAAAAGCAAAGGCTATCTTTCAGTTTGTCGTTTGCCTTAAGGAAGGTTCTGTTTTGTGAACTGTCAAATAATTCACTGGTACATTTCAAGATCTATATTGACATAATAGGATCTAGAAGAAATCTTTTACATTTGTTTTGGTGTTTTAATAAGGTTACTTCAGGCTCTCTGGTTGCTTTGGATGAATGTTTTTACTTTGGGGGAGTTAAATTCTTATAGTATAAGAGGGCTTTCTTTTAAGAACAGAAAAGAATGAGAGATACATAGAGATATAATTAATATTGCAATAAAGTATAGCAGAGGCTCACATTTTCATGATAAACTTTCAACCTGAGGTATAATATTTAACAATAAGGCTTTGAATCTTACATTTTCTTTTCTAGATAGTTTGGTGTCAGTTGTCAATATTAAATACTTTTGAGTTGCTTTTGTGTGTTTAAAAGATATTCTTGGTTTCTTATAGTAATGTGGTTCTCAGAATGAAGGAGTACATGGTAGAGAGAGAGAAAAAGTGTGTGTGTGTGTGTGTGTGTGTGTGTGTGTGTGTAACCAATTCTGCATGTAACCAATTTCACAGTGGCTTAGCTATAAATGAAAGTTCCTCTCCCCAGTTTCTTCATCATCCCACGATTCAGTGCTACAAAGTTGGTTGCTACAAATTTAGAAGTTTTTCCATTTTTATTTACAAAGATAATGTATGTATATTTTTTAATTTTTTAATGTTTGTTTAATTTTGAGAGAGAGATAGAGCGCAAGTGGGGCAGGGGCAGAGAGAGAGGGAGACACAGAATCCGAAGCAGCCTGCAGGCTCTGAGCTGTCAGTGCAGAGCCCAATGCAGGGCTCATACTCATGAACCACAAGATCACAACCCGAGCCAAAGTCAGACGCTTAACTGACTGAGCCACCCAGGTGCATCTACAAAGATAATATTTTTATAACTAGAAGTTTTCTCATGAACTCATGAAAAGATGTTCTCAAGATATTCTTCTCTTATTCTTTGCTTTACCTCCTTTTTCTTTACTTCTAAACCCAGTGACCTACCCTGCAAAACTTAGGGCCATGTAGTTAGCTTTACTCACATGTGTCAGCTTTCTGTGCAATTCTTTAATTTAAAAAAGAAAAAAAATGTGCTTACATTTTAAGTACCCCCTCTCCCCGTTTTGCATTTAGTGTTCAGATGTGTTCAGTAATTGATCTTTGCTGTTTTTACTAACCCTGTTCTCTGCTTTTAGTTAACAGCCAGGTCCTTGCCTGCTGTGCAGTCAGATGAGAGACTTCAGCCTCTGCTTAACCATCTCAGGTAATAAGATGACATAACCCTTCTTATGCTTATGATTGCAAGTGCATCAAAGTGGGCAAAGTGTATTAAAGTGATTAAAACCCCTTCAGTTACTAAAAACTTAACAGTTTTTGTTCCTAGCTTTAATCCTGTGATGCAAGTTGAAGTTCTTAATATATTACACTTGCTACCCTTGACTTTGGGGTCTGTTCGAAGCTTTTTAATTCCATGAAAGTATGTAGAACTAGTTGATAAGTTGAAGTTAAAACAAGCAGAGGTGACTAACTACAGAAAGATCTCAAAGGAATGAGCTATTTACATGCAAAGTGAAAGCATACTTCTGGGACCTGCACAATTTTATTGGGGATAGATGAAATAGGTAGGATTTGTTTTCTAAATACAAGAATAATATATTCTCATTATTTTTTAAAAAATTAGCAAGTATAGGAAAGGGAAAGGAAAAACCCATCATTACCACTCAGAAGTAATACTTCCTTCTGTGCTGTTTTGGAACCTAGTGTTGAAATTATACTTTAAATTTGCTGGGTTTTTTTCATTTTAAAATAAATGCAAGACTTTTCTGTTATTAGCCTCTCTTCAAAAACATTATTTTTAGTGATTGCATGGTATTTTATTGTATCACTGTATTGTAGTTTATTCATCCTTTTGGGGGCATTTAGATCATTTCCAGTTCTTTTCACTAGTGTAAAAAATGCCATATGTTAATCTTTGTCTGTATTTTTTATCATTTTCTTAGCATAGGTTCTCAGAAGTGCAATTACTTTGTCAAGGCATATGAACCATTTTAAAGATTTAAGTATATGTATTTTTCAAAAACCTTATTCTGCTTATATTTTTATATTATACAAGATCGCCCATTTTACTGTACCCTGAAGAAGAGAGGACAACTAAAACCATTGCTAATTTAATAGTTAATCACAGAGGATACTATTGTGACCAAGTACATTTCATTGATTCTTAGTAAGAATGATCCTAAAACATTGTATTATCCATTTTCATTTTGGAGTGGAATTAACTATTTGTATATTTGTTCATGTGGTTAGAATCTCCTGATTTTATTTGATCTTACATATTTTAGATGTAAAGGATAGTAATTCTGAGGTGTATTTGTTATTACATTTTTTTCTTGAAAGTTTTTGAAAATGGTGCATTATCCATCATACCTATGTTTTCAAGTTTCATGTAGGCAAACATCTTATAGTTTTTTTTTATTCTTTTTTTTTTTTCTTTTTGAGTGTGTCCAAGGGACCTAAATATAGAGGGACAAAGTTTTTATTAAATGGCTATATATCACTGTGCTATCTTAGATTGTGTGGAATTCACATGTTGACAACACATGCTTCCCCTTCCCTTCCAACGATAGAAACAAAACATGTCATGAATTACAAAGTAAGTTTGAGGGCCAATTTCCTGTTGCTTGCACTGGTTACCAGAATTGCCAGTTCTCTTCAATTACCTGTTTTGAGAGAGTTTGGTTCTTGAATTTAATGCCAATAACATATCAACTATGGCTCAGCCCGCTTCTGTTCTAAACAACCTGTTTGTATGTGACTTCTTTCCTCCCTGCCTCCCACACTTCCCAAGTTCATTCAGCAACCCTGAATCACCCTAATTTATTCCATTTTGATCTCTGTTTGTCTCTTCACAACCTATTTCTCTTTCAAGATTTTACTCCTCTTTCTGTTGCTTCTAACAAACAAAAGGCAAAATGTTCACATCAGAAGTAAAGCTTAAGAAGTAAAAGAAAAATAGGAAATGCTTTCAGTAAATCCAAGTAGTACATATTGGTGAATTAAACACTTGTCCTAATTGACATATTTGTCTTATGTATAAATGTGTATATTAATGTCTTTGGGATTTACCTTTGCACAGAGCTCAGTTAGACAGAATTCATTGAGAATGAAAGGAGATCAGGATCCTGCTGTTGTATCAAACAGCACAAAGTATGGCTTTACAAGATTTCTTTCTCAATTTTTATGTGTTTTGAATCTCAGTTGCTTATTTGTCAGGGTTTGAAAACTGATATGGTATCCATTAATCACACAACATTCTGGAAAATATGTTTCAAGAAGTCTGTCTGATTGTTGTTTTAAAAAATACAATTCTATAATTATTTAGTTAGAATTACATTGTTTTCTGCCAAAGGCCAGGGCAAGAGTAGATAAAATGTCATCATAAAAGTAGATGAGAAATGTCAAAAACAGTGGATTTCTGAGCTAAAGAATGAGTAACAATTTGAAAATGATACTGATCCAAGCATTTGCTAATTGTGCCTTTGAATTGTAACATGTAAAGTAGATTTGGCTTTAATATTTTAAGGAGTCAGATCAAATAGAGAGATTAATAGTGACCAGAGCAATGTTAATCTGGGCCCCACTTCATATTTTGACTTACCTGATCCTAGGATGGATGTTATTGAGAGTGGGCAACTCAGTAGACAGGATGTAAATAAACTTTGGGCACATGCTTGAAGTGTGAGAATGGATAAAAAGGTAGTTATAGAAAATTGGCCCTACCTCCCATCTAATCCCCCCTCCCCACCTTTTTAATCGAAGTATAGTTGACGCATAATGTTGCCTTAGTTTTAGGTGTACAACATTATGCTTCAACAAGTTTATCTGTTACTCTGTGCTCACTACAAGTGTAGCTACCAACTTTTTATTCTTTTAAAACTTAGAATGTTACTTCTCATTCAGAAACTTAGATGGATATTAATTTCTAGTATCTGTTAGTGCTCTTTATTTTTCTTCACTCCTTTTCACTTCTTTCTCTTTCCCACCTCTCTTACTCTTCTCTCTGGTAACTTTTCCTTCCCAGAGACACGTTTTTTAACCTCTGTATAATTGTTTTGTTGTTGAGGATGGTTCAGACTAACATTTCATTGGATTGACTAGCATGAATACTATACACAGTTTTTGCATTTCTTAGAGCACTGTTACTGAATCATGTTTGAGTTGCTTCCCCAACCTCCCTCTTCTGCCCATCCAAATCTCTTGATTTTGTCTCCTGAGTATCTCTATTGTTGTAATAACTTCTTCTATATTTTCCTTGTTGCCCTGTTTGCCCTCTAAAATATTTCACACGATTGCCAGAATTATATTATTCCTTGGCTTAAAATCATTCTCTGTCTCCCCAATTTCACTGCAAAGGAAGTCTGAACTTCTTAAGTGGCATGTGAGGTCCTTCTAGAAGGGCCTGCTGTGTCTCTTTGGATGCTTTTAGTACTGGTCCCCTAACTTCTAGTGCCACCAAATGCCTGAAGTTCCTCTAATACAGCTTGCTGTTGTCGACCTCTCTGCCCTTGAGAATATCTTTCCATCTGCCTGGAATGTTCTCCCCTTCCTTCATTTCAGTAACTTAACTGATTTTTGCTTGTCCTTTAAGACTTAGCCCATGTTACCTCATCTGATAAGTTTTCCCTGACTATTTAGTTCCCAGGCCACTCCCCCCAGTTTGAATCTGATGTTTTTTATATGTGTTTTCATAATATCCCCATGGCTACTTGTGTATTACAGAACTTAAAATGTGGTAATCATTTGTTTACTTTCTGATGACTCCATTATAGTATGGGCTGCTTGAGAGCTTGTAAGGTGACTTTCAAATTTGTATTTCCAGTGCTGGGACAGTATATGACACATGATAGGTGTTCATTATGTGTTTCATTGAATGAATGAATGCATATTATAACAGCAATATTCTGTTTGTTTCCTGCATGATGTTTTTGTAATTTGTAAGTCATATTGCCACATTTTTTCGGGTATAAAACCTGGTTCAGAAGATATAAACCTAAACGTCTGAATCTCACCTTTAGTTAATGCTTGATTCTATGCAATAATGATGGGTTCTTCTTCCTCCACCTCAGTATGGTAATTGTCAACTAGAATTTAGATTAACTACTGACACATCTCTTCAAGTCCTTGAAACTTGCACAAACTGTACATTCGTTTAGGCCTTTCATTCTCAGCAGAGTTCATTCAGGACTGGTTGCTAGGCAACGAGGGCTAGATGCTACATGTAATATGCACCAACTGATGTTTCTTTTTTATCGTTATTAAATGAAATGGCTTCTCATTTTATTACCATGTCAGAGACGTCTGTATGTAGGGTGGCAGCTGATGTGCATAGTTTGACACTTTCTCTTGTACAAAGAAAGTAACCTTGTGATATGCATTTCAAGCATATTGAATTGTCTTTTTTGGGTGTCTAAATGTAATGTTTTTCTTTTTACCTTTCTTTTGCTTAGTTAAAAATAGGAAATAATGCTATTTGATTTGAAAGGTTCTAATGATAATCTTGTTACAAAATAGTAATCATCATTGATTTGCATGACCTATATAGTTTAGATGTTACCTAGGGGGGATAGACGTTAGGAGGTTGAGATAGAGATCATTATTAGGTCTAATTTTGTTTAGTGCCTCTAATGATCAAAGAAGAATGATGAATTGCATTTTAATTAAATTTGTCAATAAAACTAATTTGGGATATGATACAAATACCTGTAAAAATTAAAGTAGCACTACAGAGAAATTCTCAAATCCTTTTTACAGGACTTAGACACTCAAAGAGAATTAGTTTAACACTTTGCCAACCTACTAATCTAGGATATTGCTTAACAATATATATTATTCTGAGGATGTTGAAGTGATGTGTCCATTTTTTTTAGTTTAACCTAGTTCTCTAGTTAAAAGTTAAATTAAGCATAGAGAAACATTTTGCTTCAATGTCTTATAGAAATACAAGCTTATTTTTATTCATTTGTAGTGTCCATCCATTCATCAGCAACTGAGTACCTGTTATAAGCTTGGAATAAAAACATAAGACCCATTTTCTGTTCGCAAGGAGTTTAAAGTTTTGACTTCATTTGAGAGGCACCTAAACATGGCACAAAATTTGTAAACATCTCTAATAGAATTAAACACAAAATACATAATTTTATTATTTTAACTGTGTTTCTCATGGAATTATTTCCTTAAATAGTAGAGTCGTGACTTGTTTTGGATTCTGTACTTCCTGCACAGTAGTGGCTCCCAGTGGGTACTCACACTGGACTGAACTTTACTCTCACTTGAGAGCTGATGTTGTCACTAATGAAGAAGGAGCATAGAGGAGGACAAGGGGATTAGGGAATGAATATGGTTGCTGAGATTATAGGTTTGGTAGTTTAAGACATTTTAAACTTCAGGTGCCTGTGGAGCTCTGGGGCAAATGTTTCGTAAGTGGCTAAATACAGACCACAGTTTAAGAGTGAGGTTTACACCACAGAGAGACTCATTTGCTAATCATCACTGTTTAGGTGGTGGGTAAAATCAGGGCAATGGTTGATATCACTCAGGGAGAGAGTATAAAGTGACAAGGGGACATGGCCCTGGATAAAACTCATATGTAGAACATCAGTGTTTAAGTGACTTGCAATGGGCAGTGATGAAGGTAGGAGGTGAATTAAAAAAGAAACCAGTGAGAAGTAATGAGGAATCTTGAATGAAACAGGAACACAAGGGATAACGGGATCAAAGATGCTAAGGGAATGGTAAACATTGTCAGATGCCATAGAAAAGTCAGTTGAGAATTATATAATGTCAGTTGGATTAGGCATGTGGGAGTCACTGGTGGCTTAGCTACAACACTGTAGTGGTGCAGATGTCATTCTGATTCCTGTGAAGAGTCCAGAAGTAAATGAGAAATTATGCTGTGGAAGTACAAGGGAGTGTAGCCTACTCTTGGCAGAGCAAGGAAAAAAGTAGACAATATCCATGAGTTTCATAGTTGGAGAAAGTTGTATTTTTCCTTAAGATTGGAAAGGTGAATATATACAGGTTAAGGGGGAAATGAAGTCTGTGAAACTAAGAGAAAATAATTGAAGGGGCGAGTTTTTAGAAGAGGTAGGAGGAGATGGGACCAAGAAATCACACTGGCTGGAGTTCACAAAGTACTTTTTATAGTTCTTATTCAGACCATCTCATCCCAGAAGACCAATTCATGACAGATGGTCCTTTATAATTATCCTTTTTTTTTTAATTTTTAAGATTTTATTTTTAAGTAATCTCTACACCCAATATAGGGCTCAAACTCACAACCCTGAGATCGAGAGTTGTACACTCCACCAACTGATTCAGCCAGGCGCCCCTCATTATTCCTGTTTTAAAGTTTGGTTGGTGATAGAACCTCAAGATGTTCACTATTAAGGAAAGAAACCTGATTTTTCTAATGAAAAGTACTACATTTGCCTTCTTAAAAGAAATGAATGAATGAATGGATTTCATAAGACTTTACTATTTTTTCAAAAGTGATACCAAGAACTCCTCAATTGGAAGAAATAAAATTGCTTAGACTTAAAAAAAAGTTAAATTTCCAAATGCCAGAGAGAATTTGTGTAAATCTTTATCTCTGCTATCTGTAAAGAACCTATCATTAGATGTGTCATCTAATGGGTCTCATCTCATCATGACTTTGCTATCATCCTCACATCACTGCATTTTCTAGGGTGAATTGTATAATGTACTGATTTTTAAATTTGGAGATATATAAAGGTCTTGGACTATGTTCTTGTGAATGTAGAAGTTTATTGTAAATAAATATCTTTGCTAACCTAATTATATTACCCATGGAATTATACTTATAAAATGGTATTAGATTATCAAGAGCGTATATTAAAGATGATTTTTATTATGTCACTTAAAAACAAGTAAGTATGAACAGGTGAGACTGGAGAGGAAAACTTTCAACTCACGTGAGAACTTCAGTTGTGTGAATTTTTTTTTCCTTAGAAATAATGCCTTTCCCCACAGTGTATGTATCCTCTTTTACCCTTCCACCTCAAGACTTGAAATGAATGGGGGCAGATTATAATTATTTTTTTTAACATTTTATTTATTTTTAAATTTTTTAATGTTTATTTTTGAGAGAGAGAGAGACAGAGCATGATCAGGGAAGGGGCAGAGAGAGAGAGGGAGTCATAGAATCTGAAGCAGGCTCCAGGCTCTGAGCTGTCAGCACAGAGCCAGGTGTGGGGCTCAAACTCACAAGCAGTGATATCATGACCTGAGCTGAAGTCGGACACTTAACTGACTGAGCCCCCCAGGTGCCCCAATAATCTAGGTGCCCTAGATTATTAATTAGTAATCTAATTAATAGATTAATAGCTGCTCTTAAGTAATGCTTTGCCTTTCATTAAAGAACAACTAATTTAAAAACATGTATTTATTATACTGTTTCTCCTAAATTTGTTAGCATATTTGAGCTCAACAATGAAATAGAAATCAAATAAGGATAAAATAAACCAGCAAAGCAGCATATAGCCTATAGTAAATATTTGGACTGCATCACATGGATTAACTTGTAATGCATCCTGAATTTGTAAACACATGCTTATATTAACCCTTTATTTTAAAATCATTTAAAATAATGAACATCTTCCTTCAGTTGGTATTATTACAGACTGCTCTTGTAAATTTTTTTTCTAATGCAGTACATTTGGTTAATATGTACACTTTTGTTTTTTTGAGAGAATGCATGTTTGTGCTCATGGGGGGAGGGGCAGAGAAGGATAGAGAGAGAATCCCAAGCAGGCTCCACACCCAGCGCAGAACCTGACATGGGGCTCGTCTGTCGACCTTGAGATCATGACTTGAGCTGAAATCAAGAGTCAGACACTTAACTCACTGAGACACCCAGGTGCCCCAGTATGTACACATTTTTATTTATTTCTCTAAAGCTCTTGCTGTCATAGATTTTATATCAGAAATGCAATCTCTGTAAGAGACTTTTCCCAGTGTACATCATGGTGCAGTTCTTGGTGTTTTCTTTTTGAGTTCATTCTCATTTTGAAATCAGAAAATTGTGTGGGCATTCATGTGCTAGAAAAAGGTTTAGTGGATAGGGACTTCCACCAATTGAGGACTGAAATGAAAGCCTCATTAATGTGGTCCACATGCTTCAGTTGTTTGTCAACCCTCTCTTATCCCCAGTTCTAGCCTCCAGCAGTCCTTTGAACTATGTATTTCCTTTCCTGCATTCAACAACACAAGCTTTTACAGCTCAGTGACTATTGTGAGGGTGTTCTAGGTGCCTTGTAAGATACTAATAAATTAAAAACAATATATTCTTTTCTATTATTTATTGTCCTTGGAATATTTTCATTTCTGTATGGAACATGTTCATGCCTTCTTAGAAATGCACAAAAAGTGTTTATTAAAATCAGCTTGTTGTGTTAAAGGCACTATAAAGGATATTCTGACTATATACAAAGGAACTAATAGATGTGGTCCCTTAAAAATGTATATTCTAACAAGGAAAGAAGACCATTTTATGCCCACACACACACCCCTATACAGTGTCTCTCCCCCACCCCCCACCCCCCCACCAAAGCTGTACTAGAATAATTGCTACAGCTTAATCAAGTAGAGTAAATAGAGATAGGAAATCTTATTTGTGAGAGGTGATATCTTATGTGGATTATGTTACAAGTTTAATGCCGTTTAAATTGTTTCTGATAAAATATAGGGGCCACTGAGGGGCTCAGTCAGTTAAGCATCTGGCTCTTGATTTCGGCTCGCATCATGATCTCTGGGTTCGTGAGATCGAGCCCCACATTGGGCTCTGCGCTGACAGCGTGGAGCCTGCTTGGGATTTTCTCTCTCCCTCTCTCACTGCTCCTCTCCAGTACACACCTGTGTGCTTTCTCTCTCTTTGTCAAAACAAATAAACATTCAAAAAAATTTGTAGGCACAATATATAAAATTTGGCCAAATACAAGAAACGAACCCTGTGTTACTAATAAAACCACTGCCAAGCCTTTGTTGTAATCTCTATGTATAATTTTATGTAATTATAATTAAAGTGGTTAAAGTTAAACATTCTTTCTTATAATATGTCATAACTAAGTATAAAATTTATTTCCATGAGTCTAATTTTAAGTGAGTCTGTAATGCTCAGTTGAAGATAGATCTATTTTTACTTAATTGTTCCCATTTTATTGGGTATTTACTTTTTTTGTTTTGGTTGAATAAATCTGTGAAAAAAAAACTTTTTTAATGTTAGCAGTTTAGGAGCACTTGGGTCGCTCAGTCACTTAAGTGTCTGACTTCAGCTCAGGTCAAGATCTCATGGTTTGATTTTGAACCCCGTATCAGGCTCTATGTTGACAGTGCGGAGCCTGCTTGGGATTCTCTTTCTCTCCCTTTCCCTCT
This sequence comes from Leopardus geoffroyi, assembly GCF_018350155.1. Lineage (NCBI taxonomy): Eukaryota > Metazoa > Chordata > Mammalia > Carnivora > Felidae > Leopardus > Leopardus geoffroyi. Next base: position 54,974,561 of record NC_059332.1, read on the forward strand.
CTTTACCCCTCCCCTACTCACGTACTCTCTCAAAATAAATAAACTTAAAAAAAATGTTAGCAGTTTCTTTATGGCCAGGTGAAGTAAACTGGGGAGAAGAAATGCCACGATGATTTTATGACGAATGAATTGTAATGTAGATGTTTTCTAGCAGATGGAGCTAAGAACAAAGAGCAGCAGCAAACTAGGTGGTGTATAGGTTTGAAGATACAAGGAATTCATTATTCTAAAAGTGTTGTGTTGTCCAGATGAGAAAGTGGCAGAGTTCTTAAGTTAACCACTGACTTGAAAAAGTTCACGAAGCTGAATTTTAAACCTTATGCATCTAGATTGGAACCTTCTGTTGTAGCCATGTCAAATTACCACAAATTTAGTAGATTAAAACAATACTCATTTACTGTCATACAGTTGTATAGATTGGAAATCCTACATGTGTCTCATTGAACTAAAATCAAGATATCAGCAAGGCTCTGGTCCTTACTGGAGGCTCTGGGGAAGAATATGCTTCCTTCCGAGGTTCCCGTTTCTTTGTGGGCTGTCACCCAGGGTCCTGTCTTTGCCCCTAGAGGCTGCCCACATTCCTTAGGCTGTCTAGGAGCTCCTGGAGGTCTCTTTCTGGTGCTTGCATGTGGATTTTAATGCAGAGCCAGCAACCACTCATCAAGCCCTTCTTAGGCCTTCAGACCTCTCTAATGTCTTCTGCATCTTTCTGCTTCTATCCTGAGAAAGTTTTCTGCTTTTACCACCTCATGGGATTAGATTGGCCTACATAAATATGCAGGGTCGTCTCCCCATCTCAAGGTCCTTAACGTAAATTTCATCTGTACGGTCTCTTTTGCCATGTAACCTAACATATTCATGGGTTCCCAGGATTAGAGTGTGAACATCTTTGGAAGGGCATTGATTTGCCTGTTACAATGAGGAAGTTGTTTAGGGGGTTGAAAACAGCTTTTGCATCACCTTTCATCAGTTGTACAAGTAAGCCACCACTCTTAATATATATAGAATACTAAATTTCCCTGGGGTTTTTTTAGATAGGTTAATTCACTTTGCTAGCTTAACATGTTTTAAAGTTGAAAAAAGTTAACAAATGATTTACAGAAACATGAATATATGTAAAATAAAAATATATTTATGGAAACGTAAATTAGTTACTGATTTTCTTTTTAAGGATATAGAAAGAAGATAGGAAAATCTTTCCTGTCTTTTTGACTGGCTATGTAGTCATGCCAAATATGTACCTTTGTAAATATTAGACTTTGTAATCAGGTTGTGCATAGTGGCTGTGACTTGCAGAGGAACTTTGGTGTGAGAGCTGTTTGGTAATAAATGGTTATAAGCCTTTTAGCATTCTAGGAGTTTTATTATTTATTTAACATATTTTAAGGGAAATTCTACTCAGTGCAAGACATGGTGCTCAGTTCTAGGGATACATATTTGCATCTGCTCTTATAGGGAGGGCTTAATCTTGATCAGAAAATAAAGAATTTTAACTAAAGTAATTACACTAAATCATAATGATTGTTAGCATTGTAGAGGTACATGATTCCATGGGAGTACACAGTGTCATGGAAACACTGAAGCCTTGCGTAGTATTCTTGTAGCTTATCTGTAACTAGAGGTTTAAGTTTCTGTTAGCCTTCTTACTCCAAAGTTTTCTTAGGGATTTCTGGATTGTGGAAGCTGGTAGTCTTCCTGAGAAGCAAAATTTATGATTGCTTATGCTTTTCAAGTAGTTTTATTATCTACATTGATTAAGTTTCCTATTCACTTAGTGGGTGATTATTTATTTAAATTTAAAGATTATTTATTTTTGTTTTCAGAGAGAGCTCACCTGTGCAAGTGGGGAGGGGCAGAGAGAGAGAGGGAGAGAGAATCCCAAGCAGTCTCCATGCTGTCAATGTGAAGCCCGACATGGGGCTCCACAGGAACCATGAGATCAGGACCTGAGCCCAAATCAAGAGTTGGACACTTAAGCTACTGAGCCACCTAGGCACCCCTTGCTTAGTGGGTTTCTTTAAAACATTGATTGTCCTCTAGTTAAGTAATAAAGAAAATTAGTTATTTTATACTGTGTTAGGCATAGAGTGCTAACAAAGTATAAAATGATGATGATGCTATATGAAATAGCTTTCTTAAAAAGTCTGAAAAAGCATTGTGGTCGTACCTGTAATACATTAGCAGCTAACAACTAATTTGTTTGGTGCTGTACTTTCTATAATGATGGAAGTGTTCTGTGCTATTCCATCCAGTTTTGTTTATAAAACAAAATTTGATAAACTGAGCTGAGGGCAGACAGACTACTGATACTGAGACTCACCAAAGGTTTAATACCCTTTCAGTTGTTTACAACTACTACTGAGAAAGTAATTATATAAAAGATAATACAAAGTGAATTTAAAAAGCCTATTTTTAATTGAGCTACCTTGGTCCTTGACATATTGCACACAGACAACCTAAAGGAGGCTACTAAGGACATCCACCAAAGGAGTCTAACGGTGTGTCTTCTCAGATCTTGAGAGGTCTGCCCCTAACCACCCGAATTAAAGCACACCCCTCCATTGCTTTATGATATACCTTATTCCTTTTTCTTCACAGAAATATCACTAGCTGGTGTTTTGTTTGTTTGTTTGTTCATTTGTTTGTTCATTTTGTTTTGTTCATTTGTCTGCAGCATAAGCTCCATGAGAACAAGAAATAATGTTCACCTTGTTTACTGCTATCCTTCTATTACTTTCAACAGTGGCTGGCAAAATAAGACCTCAGTAAACCCTTGAATGAGTGAATGAATGGGAAAAAACACTTTCAGGTTTTAAAATTTTACCTCTCATTTAGTTTTTTAAAGCTACTGTTAAAAAATTCAATGAAATAAATTTTAAAGAACTTACTGGCTTTGTTCAATGATTCGTGATTCATGAATCAGGCAGCATCCAATCTAACAGATACAAATGAGCTCCCAGGAACTGTACAGAATGAAAGACCTTTATAGGCAGAAGGGAGTAGGAACAAGGAAATTATACTAGATAAATGAGGCTTGGTTGTTGCAAAGTCACTTTTCTTTAGGGCTTGGCAGGGGTCTGTTGGGTAGATTACCTAACTAGTGCTGATTAGGTGATTCTTGATTGACTGGTTTAAGATTCCATTTCTGGGAGAACTGAAACTGTAATTAAGTCTTAGTGTAAGTGACTCCATTTTGGGCCACTTGTTTTTAACACTACTAAGTGTTGAGACTGAATGAGATGGTAGTTTGGATAGAAAGCTGGTGGCTTTTCTCTCATTTCTAAGTAAAAATTCTGATACTCTACCTTTGCAGAAATTCAGTCCTGGTTTTGTTGTTTGGGAATTTGGGATTCTTTCATAAATCAGGAACTAATCATGGAGGACTGAGAGTGCTTTCTGTTCCTCAATGTGACCTCAGAAGAGAGATCCCTTTTTTTCTCCCCATTGAATTCGGATTTTGAAAACGCTCATTTAAAAAGCGAAACAAAAAAGCCTGTTATGTTCCTTGCTGTTTTTATCTATGAAATGAAAGCTTTAAACATTATGACCATCATTAATGGCTGTTCAAAGCCAAAGGAGTGTATAGGGAAAGTGTGTGACTTCTGGACTGTCACTTTAAGTCCTCGTTAGCTGTTCCCTTTATCTTGTCTTTGTCCACTTTCCCCCAGAAACCCCAAAACATTGTGTCCCTGATTCTCTGCTGTTATTAGGGAAAGATGTGAGAGGTAAACCTAGAGTTACATAAACTTGTGATAGCCAATCTCAGAAGCATTCTGCACTCTGTAATTATTTGTGGGGGAATGGGAAGATATCCATCAATTTAATGTATTAATTCTGCTGGATGTTTGATCTTTAGTCCATGGTCCCCCCATCCCTCTATATTTCATTATCACTCTCTCAGGCAGCTTTTCTTTATTGTAATCATTTGACTACTCTAAGTCAGATCCAATTCAGTACAGCCTCTCTTTAGGGGGTTATTATACTACCAGAATATACACTAAGAATGTAAAGGAATATGAAAAATTTACTTAGGAAAATAGAGATATTTGTTTGGGGCTTTATTTTTTTTTAACATTTTTATTTATTTTTGAGAGAAAGAGCACATGAGCCAGGTAGGGGCAGAGAGAGAGAGAGAGAGAGAGAGAGAGAGAGAGAGAGAGATAGAGATAGAGATAGAGAAAGAAAGAAAGAAAGAAAGAAAGAAAGAAAGAAAGAAAGAAAGAAAGAAAGAAAGAAAGAAAGAGACAGACAGAGGACCCAAAGCAGGCTCCCCACTGACAGCAGTGAGCCCCATGCAGGGCTTGAATTCATGATTGTGAGATCATGACCTGAGCTGAAGTTGGACACTCGACCGACTGAGCCACCCAGGTGTCCCTGTTGGGGGCTTTAAGTGTGTATATTGAAAATACCTATGTAAGGCTATAGTTTGTATCTTATAAGGATGTATGTGTTTTGCTTTTTAAATCAGTTTTATTGAGGTATAATTTATACACAATGAAATGCACTCATTTTAATGGAATAGTTTAATGACTTTTGACTTTTGTAAAGTAGAGGTGTTTTTGATAGAGAAATGAGATGCAGCTTTCATCTCTCTTACAGTTCATTGGATTATTGCAGATTAGAAATTGGAATAAATAGGAAAATATGGAAAGATGCGGCCAACCTAATTAAAGTAGAAGTTGTGCCATTTATGGTTCTTACCTGATGTGACAACCCATATGGTCCTGATATTTATTGGATATGTGAGTCTCCTAGAATCATACAATTTCTCTCAGTTGTAGAGAAATATAGATCATTCCACTGTGTATTATCTGCTGGTAGTTTTTTGGGGAGTTTTTTAAGTGCAAAATTTGAGTAAACCTCATGCTTGTGGAAAAATCATTTACATTCAATTTATAACAGAATGTTATTGATTGTGTTCTTATTTGGAATAACTGCAGGGAAAATCACCTGGGCTAACAGGAGTTGGATACCATTTACTAGGGACCTAGCTTGTAAAAAGAAACTCATTTCAATTTCTATGGTGACAGCTGTTGAGTGAATTTTCCTGTGATACCCTTCACAGCAGGAAATGATATATTGTAATTTCATCTTCCTTGATATCTTACCCACCCAACAAATCCAAACTGCAGGGACTGTGCTCTCTAAATGTCTGAATAGCCTGGCTTATGTGGGTAGACTATTTTTTTTCAACGTCCAAAGTGGGTAAAATTGTGATTGCAAAAGTGGATATATGGGTGATGCACAAAACCTTTGTTTCCTCTTCCTGAAATTGTTTTTCCATTTGTGCCATGATGGCACCTGGCTTTATGTGAAAAGGTTGTATTGGAACTTGGTATATTTTTATAGAATGATGTAGAAGAATATAGTTCATTTTGAAAGATGTATTAGATTACTTTTTAATGGTTCAAATCAATATGTTTCCTTGATATAGACATCAGTTTTGATTACTTGTGGTACTTTCTTCACTGCTTTTTTATTTTATACCAGTTTTTAAGATATGATAAACTGTAGGCTGCCGGATAGAAGTAAATAGTGTTAACCTCTTCAGGTTCAAGAGGACTGGGAAATGCTTAACAAAGAAAGGAAATATTTTTTATATGCTGCTATTTTATGACCCTCAGAATCTGTTGACAGGGAGGGAGGGCAGAGAGACATTTCCGAGGATGGGAGAGGAATTCTCTCCAGTCTGGCCCAGGGTTTTCCTGTCATCCTATTCATATCCCACCTAGCATGCATGTCTTCTTACAAATGAGAGAAGAATGGACAGTTGTCATTAGGTGTTGAAGTGAGCCAGGCAGCCCCCAAACTCCCAGATAGAAATGTGTCACAGCTTTGTTTTTTCCCAAGGAAACCTTTCATGCTCCTTCCAAGCTAATCAGGATTCGAGATTGCTTTCCTAATACTGTGGGTGGCAATCTGTGGCTAAAATTTAAAAACTTGATTCCCAAGTAAAATGTGAAAGCAAGCATATTTGCAGTAGACTTGAGGCACTTCCTTTAGTGGACCCAATTGCAGTTTATATTTTGCTAATGACCTGCAGAGATGAGTCTTAACTTGATGTCAGGGTGAGTCAGTTGGCTATTACATAGGTGTGCCTAGTCCTCAAGAGAATCATTTGATTGCCTAATGTCATTATGTCCTCCTCACTCTGTAACAGTCCTGCCCAGTGAAAACATGATTGCCCCAGGAAACAAATGTGAGCTTCATAGGTAATTTTAAATTACTTAAGTGAAATTAACTTTAATAATACCTTGTTTAACTCATACCCAAAATATCATTTCAACATGTAATTATATGAAAAAAGTTGAGTGAAATGTTTTACAGTAATTTTTTCATACTAAGTCTTTGAAACCCAGTGTATACTTTACATGTATTGAACATCTTAATTTAGACTAAGCTGCATTTCAAGTGCTCAGTAGTCACATTTGGTAAATGGCTACTATACTGGACAATGTTTGTAGCTCTATAAGACTGGATTCCATTGAAATCTCCAGTGTTTGACATTGAATTTTTACACTTTGTAAACTTCCTAAGAGTGTTAGTTTAGACAAAACTTTCCAGATCATGAGATTATTCAAAGACGTCTAAGTTATTCCACTTGCAAACTAAATATGTGATAGTATAAAGAAGGTAAGAAAGAAATATATTTACTAATATTTAAGAGATGAAGCTGGTGAATTTTAGGAATAGAGAAAATCAATAACCAAAATGTTTAAATGCAATAAATTTAAGCCTGGATGTTCGTGATGATAATGATAACAATTTGAGTGAAAAATACGATAAACTCTTTGACAGATATCTCATTTGATCCTCACAACAGCCCTTTGAGGAAGGTACTTTTGTGATCCCTTTTATGATCTCTGTTTCCCAGTGAGGAAGCAAAGAATAAATAAAAGGTGTTTACAAAGTCACACAGATAGTGAGTGTATGCAAACCCATGACTAGTGGATTCTGAAATCTGTCATCTTCATCACTCTACTTACTCCCTTATTATTCTGTTCTGCCCACGTGTTTGCCTTGGGCAAACTGGACTTGGAAAATGTATGCAAATGCAGGGGGGCTGCAGAGAATTCCTGAAGTGTTATAACTATTCCATGACTCCTTGTTTATTCCATCACGTTTTCATATAGTCAGAAAGGGAGAAAATGATTGGAGAAGTAATCACCTGTGAAAAGCTGACTTTTGACCTCTCATTTTGTCCATTTTGCCCTGTGGCATTTCTGTCACAGTAGCAGAGCTCTTGAATCCACTCTTGGAGCCAAGGTGCAATGATCCCTCTTCTGCTAACGATAAGCACCACAGCATGAAAAGACTATTTTTTTTTTTTCCTTAACCAGCTAATCTTGCAGTGGAGACTCAGAGATGCACTTTCATATAATTTCTTCATTTTGTTTCCAGTGCTCAGTTTCAACACTCAAAAACAGTTCCCTGTTGAGTACCTAAGTGCTCATATTGATATTTGTGGTGTATTGAACAGGACTTAAATTTCTCGTTTTTACAAAGACTCGGAGTAGATCTGCCTTTCACCTGTGATTCACAGATCAAATGTGTGCAGATTTATCTTTATGTATATCCACTGTATTTTTTATTCTGTAAAGTAGATGTTGTGTGGTAGTGTTTGGGGGAAAACTCCAGTTCTGTGTTGATATAATTAAATATACCTGCCTCATTTGTCCCTCCACCACCCCACCCTTGAATGGTTCAGTTTGAGTTCAGTTAGGATCATTTTAAGTTTGGTTACATAGGTATGTATTCTGGATATTTTGAAAGTCTTTTCAACCTTTCAGGTTTTAATTCACTTGAAACTGTTAGCTTTATAATTTTCTATTTACTGTGATTTTTAGCTATATTGGAAAACTAACTGTGCTTACCTCTTACTGTTTAATGAGCAAGGAAATAGGGGAGGAAAAAGTTCCTCAAATGTGACTGAGTTTTAATTAAGTTGTGTGTAAGTTTATTGAACAAATGATACAGTAATAAAATGCTTTTTTATTTTGTATGCTATTCTCTTATTGTAGAGACTAGATAATTTAGCACCATCGCCTCAAAACAAAACAAAAAAATACGGACAGTCACTGAATTACTTCTGTGTAATCAAAGGATTTCTTGTATACAATCATAAAATTCTCTTTTCTTAGAAAATACTTAATTTGCATATATTTAGTTCTTTTTCTTTTTTTAAGCTGATTAATTTATTTTGAGAGAGAGTGAGCGCGCACAGGACAGGGACAGAGAGAGAGAAGAGAGTGAGAGAATCCCAAGCAGGCCCCCTTCCGACATTGTGGAGCCTGACTTGAGGGCTTGACTTCATAAACCAGGAGGTCATGACCTGAACTGAAATCAAGAGTCAGACACTTAACCTACTGAGCCACTCAGGCATCCTGACTCTTTAAGTATGTTTAGGTGTTTAAAGGTTTAAACTTGACAAAACCTCAAATTTTCATTAACATGGTGACTTACCACTATGTAATTGGAAAAGGAGATAGGATTTAAAGTTTGCTTTTAATTTTAATGGTTTTTGTTTAGAGACCTGCACTATAGGACCTATCTACCCAATTTCAGTTTGTTTTTTTCTCCCCCCTCCTTTGCCTCTCCTTGTCTTTTCCACTACATAACCCAACTTCTTCATCTGTAAAGAAATTGATTTAGAAATTTCCATGGTGGGGCGGGCACCTGGGTGGCTCAGTCGGTTAGGCATCCGACTTTGGCTCAGGTCATGGTCTCCTGGTTGGTGAGTTCGAGCCCCTCATCAGGCTCTATGCTGACCTCTCAGAACCTGGAGCCTGCTTCAGATTCTGTGCCTCCACCTCTCTCCGCCCCTCCCATGCTCATGCTCTGTCTCTTTCTGTCTTTCAATAATAAATAAATGCTTAAAAAAAATTTTTTTTTTTTTAAAGAAATTTCAATGGCTTGGGGCCCCTGGGTGGCTCAGTTGGTTGAATGACCAACTTCGGCTCAGGTCATGATCTCACGGTTCGAGAGTTCGAGCCCAGAGTCAGGTTCTCTGCTAACAGCTCAGCGCCTGGAGCCTGCTTCAGATTCAGTGTCTCCCTCACTCCCTGCCCCTCCCCCGCTTGCACTTCTCTCTCTCTCTCTCTCTCTCTCTCTCTCTCTCTCTTTCTCTCTCTCTCTCTCTCTCTCAAAAATAAACATTAAAAAAAAGATTTCCGTGGCTTTGCTTATCTCTTTCTGCTTGTCCCTCTAATAACGTGCCCACCCTCCAGATCCTGAGAAAGACTTTCTTATTAGCCCAGAATCCCACCTCCTTATCACATAGTTACTTTTAAACCCCTCCAATAACCTTGTTAAATTCCTATGACATCACATACTTTTATGAACCTGGTCAAAATTTAAGAATGTTTTAATGCATATGCATGCAGTTGGTAAACTGCATGCAAATGATAAGAGTACTAAAATAACCAGGACTTTGCCTTTTCTGTGGTCATGACATCCTAGTTCTAAACCTCTGAGCTCAGATTATTTTCTGACTATAATCTCCTGCTCTTCTGCTTACTCTGCAATCCCTGATTCTCGCTGATCGTCCTCCTCTTATCTCATCCTCTGTACTAGGCCTCAGGTCTGTGTTTCCAACACATATCACTCTGTTCAGTGCCATTTCTTTGCTCAAGAAGCTTTAATGCTGCACATTGGTTATTTCTCCTCACACCGTTCTTTTAAAGAGACCTGTTTTCTGTGGACTCCAGGAGCGTTTATTTTGAGCATTGTTGTGGCACTCCTCACACTGTGCTTTCTGAATTGTCTCTGGATCCTTCATTAGTTTTTGACTCTTCCATGGTCACAGAGATGCTTAGTGAGTGATTGAGTGGCTAAAGGGACTCTTGAAAGTTTTGGGGGATTTTGTTTGTTTTGTGTTTTTGTTTTGTTTTGTTTTCGGTAATTAGAATCTGTTATATCCTGATGAGGACAACAGCTGGGATGTGGGAGAAGTTTGTTAGAGAGTCTGACAGTCTAATGACATTAAAAAAATTAAGCTTTGTCCTTGGGCTTTATGCATTTACATGGTTCTGCTGGGGAGTGAAATTATTTATGATTCAGGTACATTGTAGTTAACTGTTACATTTTCGCAACTGTGCTATATCCTTATACAATTGGATGTGTTCAGATACTATTCTAATGTAATTGAATGCTCACTGAATCACATCTTTATGTTTTCACTACTTTTCTGGCTCTTTGGCAACTTGAGAAAACTGTAACATTTCACCCTTTGTGTCTTTCATTTGCTACTATAGCAAGTAAGAGATAACTTATGCATGGAAGATGCACCGAAATAAATCACTGTAATTCCTAATCCCTTACCACCAAACATTAAGTCAAACCTTGATTTTTCAAGATTCTGTGATCAAAAGTTCCTCTTCATATTTCACAAAATAGTTATTGGTGACATAATTTGAATTTTGTGGCCCATTAACATGCTTTGGTTTGCTCTATTGAAAAAAGGGTATTTGTGGTACATCTTAATTTATTCTCTAATGAAAGCTTAGAAGCTGGAAAGCTTAGAAGCTGCCTACTTAATCTCCTTTGTTGAAAATTGTACATAAGTGACAGTGAGTGTTTCTCAAAATAAAAGTGATTATTTAAAATAGAAAACAGTATTTTCTGGTGAGTTTGCGTGCACACATGTGTGTATGTGTGTGTGTATCTTGAACCAATTTTTTGTTGTTAAAATTTACTATTTCTGTGTTTCCCCAATACAGCGATTTAAAAAAATGTTCATAAAATTGATCTGTTTTTTTAAATCGTGAAAATAAGAATGTATCTTGACAGTCCATTTTTTATATTTTTGTTTGTTAGTGTAGCAGCTGCTTTCACTTGGAACCAGGATGATACAAAGCTGACATGGGCTTTGAATGTGGTACAGAGTGCCTCACCTTTCCTGGGTCCCTGCTATGAATCTCAGTTAGTAACATCCCTTGGCACTTCCAAGGAAAAGCCAAAGAGCCAGTTTCATGTGAATTGTTTCTTAAGGATTTTTATCCATTTATGGTGGCATTATTTGTTTCTTTTTCTTCTTTCATTGTCTTCCTTTTTCCATCGAGTGCCACCACTTTTCTTCAGCCTCTCACCTTTCTGCCTGTAATATTTCAGTGTTCTTCCAACTGATTTTCTGTTGCCCAGGCACTGCCCTTTTTAGTTCTTTTTCCACATTGCTTTCTTTCTCAAGTATAAACATTTATGTGAATTCTTGCCTAAAATCTTTTCGTAGTTTTTTATTGCCTACATAGCGTTGGGTGCAACACTTCTTGTGATTTGCCTTTTTTGTACTGTACCTGAAAATTCCCGCCACCTCCGTTTCATCCATCCATTACTGGTTCAAACATGTATTAAATAGCCATATGTACCAACTCCCTAACCAAGATATAAGTTACCCCTTCTGATCATGAATGAGTAGAGGAGAAATCTCATTCCTAATTCTGGTGCTTAACATCTTCATTTGTGTCATTTTTCCTCCCATGGGTTTCATGCTTGCCCTTATGGGGTTGGCTGGTGGCCATCTTTCTGTCTGTTGATAATATTTTTAGAAGTATGATGTCTCTATACAGTTTCCTTATATTCTGTCTGTAGTTATTTATACTCATTAGTCTTTACATTAATCATTGCTACCGGTCTCTTTTGTTTCCCCCTTGAAATTTAGCTCTTTTGCATAGCCCATTAAACTGTGGAGGAACAAGTATTTTATAGTGCCATTCAGGCAAGTGTGTGTCCTCTTAAATATCTTCTCTTTGTATTTAGTATACTGCAATAATCTGGGCTGAGAAAAACTTCTTTGTGGGATAGTATATCATTTGGTTCTGTATAGTCAATAAGTAGTCATGTTTGTGCATCATTTTACCATTTATGGAGGACATTTGTATTTGTTAATCTTTTAAATCTAAATAGTCCTTTTTAAAAAATGTTTATTTTGAGAGAGAGAGAGTGCAAGCAAGGGAGGGGCAGAGAGGGAGAGAGAATCCTAAGCAAGCTCTATGCTCAGCATGGAGCCCAACATAGGGCTCAATCTCACAACGGTGAAATCATGACCTGAGCCGAAATCAAGAGTCAGACACTTAATCGATTACGCCACCCAGGAACCCTAAACAGTATTTGTAGACTGAAAAGCTGAAGCTTGTAAAGGTCAACAGTGTCCCAGTACCTCCTAGCAGGTTGATGGCTCCTCTGTAGGATCATGCTGCCTCCTTTCCCATCCTGTCTTTTTGTGCTTCGTGGTCAAGACTGCAGTTTCTTTGTGTACTAAAATACAGTTTACCGATTTTAATTAGCACTTTGAATATATCATTTCATTTCTCCAGTATTTCTGTTAGACAAGCCTGGCATTATTAATTCTGTTTACAAATGAGGATAGTGCAAATCAGGGCAGTTAAATGACTTGCCCCAGTTTGCCAAACTAATGATTAAAAAACAAGAACATATCTCTAGATTCTAGCCTACTGCTATTTCCATTGCCTCATGCTGCCTCTTTGCTCTACTGTAATATAAGTTGGAAAGTGAAATAGGTTTTTATTTGGGGGATTTCACTGAAACAACTCTCCGTTATACTGTATATTAAAATGTGAAATATTAAAATTAAATGACGACTACTATTGGCTTAATTTAGCATGAGTTTTGTATGCCATGCTACTACTATGATAAACAGAATGGTTAGAATCCAGTGATACATTAATTGTCCAAAATATGTTACTGAAAGGAGAAATAATACCACAGGCAAGAAAATGTGTTTTAGAGATTGGGATCATCCTGTACTACTCATTGGCATTCTGCTCCTCCTGCTCTCAGATTAATTCTGAGGCCATTCTTAGCCTATGGAGGCAGAACTCTCGGGATGGGAAATCTACATTTGGAACAGTCTCCCAGGCAGTGGCTGCAGCATCCCAAGATATACTCTGGTTTTGCTTCATAATTCATACCCATTGTTTAATCAGCAGATGGATTGATTGCAAGAATAATAGCCTTTCTACAGAGCATCTCGAGTATGTGTGTTGTTTAGCAGCAAGAGTCTATACTGAGCAGCTATTAGGTAGAGAGTCTGGAATTCTTTAGGATTGTAGTGCTACTTTACTCCAGAATTTTTCTTTAGTTGTGGAGTCTGCATAAACCTTGGTTTGACTGTGGCTTTCTGTGTAATCTCGCAGCTGTTGTTTGTTGTGTAATTCCTGAATGTCTGCATCTGAATCAGTGTTGGAGTTGGGCATTGTGTCAAGAAGCTGAAAATTTACGAAGTTAGATGGCTTTAGATGATATATACCATGTTGTTTCTTAATTTGTAAATAATACAACAGGAAAATGAGAATACAGCAATGAAGAGGATGGTGTGGTATAGTCAAGAAACAGGGAATTGAGAAATAAAAGGTTGAATTCCCACTGCACTGTAAACTTGCTTCTGATCTTACGAGTCTCTAACTCCTCTGGCCCCCCATTCGTTAAATGTAAAGTTAAAACACTCTCAGGGTTGTGAGGATGTAATTAGAGGATATTGGGGTCCCTCGGTGGCTCAGTCGGTTGAGCGTTGGACTCTTGATTTCCGCTCACATCATGATCTCACAAAATAAATAAATAAAGTTAAAAAGAAAGTAAGGATGAAGGCACCTGGGTACCTCAGTTGGTTGAGGTCTGACTTTGGTTCAGGGCATGATCTTAGGGTTTGTGAGTTCAAGCCCCATATCGGGCTCTGTGCTGTGAGCTGAGAGCCTGCTTCAGATCCTCCGTCCTCCTCTCTCTGCCCCTCCCCTGCTTGTGCTCACTCAAAAATAAATAAAACATTAAAAAAAACCAAGGGTGTAATTAGAAGATATAGATAAAGACTCTTTGCACATGTGCAAAGTGCTGTTCAGATGTTACTTGTTTTAATAAACAGTGGTTACCATATGTCAGGTCCTTAAAGAGAAGTTACTTCAGTTCAGACCTTCTATCAACCCTGCAAAGCAGGCATTACTATCTCCATTTGACAGATAAGGAACCTGGGGTATAGAGAGTCTGAGTAACTTGCTGAAGGACCCACACTAGTAAGTGATGGTTCCTTATTTAAGCTCCAGTGTATCCCTTGCTCTGCTGCCTTGCTGTTAATAAGGGATCAATAGTAGAGACTTGAACTTCAACAATAAATTGCTTTATGCTTCTAAGAAATGGAAATGACACTTTAGAAGTCAGGAGATCCAGATGGTCACTATATTTTTGTATTATTTTTGAGTCAGTTACTTAAATGTATTCTGTTAAATACCTTTAAAATACTTGGCTATGGCACAAAAACAGACACATAGACCAATGGAATAGAATAGAAACCCCAGAACTAGACCCACAAACGTATGGCCAACTCATCTTTGACAAAGCAGGAAAGAACATCCAATGGAAAAAAGACAGCCTCTTTAACAAATGGTGCTGGGAGAACTGGACAGCAACATGCAGAAGGTTGAAACTAGACCACTTTCTCACACCATTCACAAAAATAAACTCAAAATGGATAAAGGACCTGAATGTGAGACAGGAAACCATCAAAACCTTAGAGGAGAAAGCAGGAAAAGACCTCTCTGACCTCAGCCGTAGCAATCTCTTACTCGACACATCCCCAAAGACAAGGGAATTAAAAGCAAAAGTGAATTACTGGGACCTTATGAAGATAAAAAGCTTCTGCACAGCAAAGGAAACAACCAACAAAACTAAAAGGCAACCAACGGAATGGAAAAAGATATTTGCAAATGACATATTGGACAAAGGGCTAGTATCCAAAATCTATAAAGAGCTCACCAAACTCCACACCCGAAAAACAAATAACCCAGTGAAGAAATGGGCAGAAAACATGAATAGACACTTCTCTAAAGAAGACATCCGGATGGCCAACAGACACATGAAAAGATGTTCAGCGTCTCTCCTAATCAGGGAAATACAAATCAAAACCACACTCAGGTATCACCTCACGCCAGTCAGAGTGGCCAAAATGAACAAATCAGGAGACTATAGATGCTGGAGAGGATGTGGAGAAACGGGAACCCTCTTGCACTGTTGGTGGGAATGCAAATTGGTGCAGCCACTCTGGAAAGCAGTGTGGAGGTTCCTCAGAAAATTAAAAATAGACCTACCTTATGACCCAGCAATAGCACTGCTAGGAATTTATCCAAAGGATACAGGAGTACTGATGCATAGGGGCACTTGTACCCCAATGTTCATAGCAGCACTCTCAACAATAGCCAAATTATGGATAGAGCCTAAATGTCCATCAATTGATGAATGGATAAAGAAATTGTGGTTTATATACACAATGGAATACTACGTGGCAATGAGAAAAAAGGAAATATGGCCTTTTGTAGCAACATGGATGGAACTGGAGAGTGTGATGCTAAGTGAAATAAGCCATGCAGAGAAAGACAGATACCATATGGTTTCACTCTTATGTGGATCCTGAGAAACTTAACAGGAACCCATGGGGGAGGGGGAGGAAAAAAAAAAAAAAAAAAAGAAAGAAAGAAAAAAAAAAGAGGTTAGAGTGGGAGAGAGCCAAAGCATGGGAGACTGTTAAAAACTGAGAACAAACTGAGGGTTGATGGGGGGTGGGAGGGAGGAGAGGGTGGGTGATGGGTATTGAGGAGGGCACCTTTTGGGATGAGCACTGGGTGTTGTATGGAAACCAATTTGACAATAAATTTCATATAATAAAAAATAAAATAAAATAAAATAAAATACTTGGCTATGTTTCTGCCAACGTTTATATGTAAAATGTCTTATTGTGATTTTAATCTGTATCAGAATAAATTTCCTTTGAAATGATTAAAATATGTTGTAAAAATTCTATTTTAATATTTTCTTCTTTTTTAATTTTAGTCATTCTTACACTGGTCAAGATTACAGTACACAGGGAAATGCTGGGAAGATTTCTTTGGATCAGATTGATTCGGTAAGCATTGCATCCTTCTAAACTTGAATCTTTGTCAACGAGGAAGCACAGATTTTCTTCAAAGATTATTTTGGGGTTAGGAGATGGGAGAGAATTTCATTTTATTGCTTGCCAATCATTTTTAAAGGAAGTCCCATGTGCTATACAGGTGAATTTTTGTAATCATAGGAAAATCAAACTTAATCAGGAAATTATTTGCATTCTGATGAACAGAATTTAATCAGTTTTTCCAAAGGGGTATTCTTTTAGGTGATGATAGCTAAATGGTATTTGTATGTTTATATTTAAATACCTTATACCTAAAAGGGCGCCTGCTGGCTTAGTCAGAAGAACATGTGACTCTTGATCTTGGAATCGTGAGTTCAAGCCCCATGTGGGGTGTAGAGATTACTTAAATATATAAACTTTAAAATAGGGACATCTTGGTGGCTCAGTCGGTTGAGCGCCTCTTGATTTCGGCTCAGGTCATGGTATCCTGGTTCGTGAATTAGAGCCTGTGTGACACTCTGCACTGACAGTGCGGAACCTGCTCGGATTCTCGCTCTCTGCCCTTCCCCCGCTCTCTCTCTCTCTAAATAAATAAATAAATAAACAAACAAATAAACAAACATTAAAAAAACAAGGATGTAATTAGAGGATATAGGTAAGGACTCTTTGCACATGCAAAGTGCTATTCAGACATTCAGATGTTACTTGTTATAAATAGTGATTACTTCCCATATGTCAGATTTTGGAACAGAAGTTACTTTAGTTCAAATCTCCTATCAACCCTGAAAAGCAAGCATTATTATCTCCACTTGAAAGATCGGAAACCTGGGGGATAGAGAGTCTGAGTAACTTGCTAAAGCACACGCTATCTCTCTCTCTCTCTCTTCTCTCTCTCTCAATAAAGAAATAAACAAACTTAAAAAAGTTTAAAATACATTGAGTGAATGAATGAATGAGTAAATGAATGCCCCACCCACCCACCTACCTACACACCAACCTTATACATTGAGAAAAAGAGAAATGGAAAATGCTAAGTTTGCTAGGGCTGCCATAACAAAATAGACTGATGATGCTTTAAACAACAGAAATTTATCTTCTCACAGTTCTGGAGGCTAAAATTCTGAGATGAAGGTGTTGGCAAATTTGAGGCCTCTTTCCATGACTTTTAGGTGGCCACTTTCTCCCTGTGTTCTCACGTGGTCTTTCCAGTGTGCTTGTGCATCCCTGGTGTCTCTTCCTCTTCTTAGGGCACCAGTCACATTGGATCAGGGTCCCACACGCGTGACTTCATTTATATTCCCTCTTTAAAGACCCCAGCTCCAAATACAATCACATTCTGAGGTCTTGGTGGTTAGGACTTCAACATATGAATTTTGGTAGGTTACAGTTGATTTCATTAACACTTAGTATAGGCTCCCATGCTTGTGTTGCTACTAGATTAATGGACAGTTCATTTCAACTTCACTTTGTGGTTCTGTTGTAGAATGAAAGAGTAGTATGCTTTACTATAATTTATAGAGTTTTTCTTTTTAATGCATTGTAGAATTTCTGCTCTACCCCAAAAAGGGAAACTAAACCAGCCATAAATAATCTTTATTTAGACAGTTACCAAATTATTTACAATAAATTAAAAATACATTGACATTTTAATGCTTGGAAATAAGAATAAGGTGAGTAGGGAGAGACCAGGAGTTTTTAGAGACCAGAATGAATAGGTTGTCTTCCTGTTTGGAAAAATTATAATCAAGTACTTGCAGTTAATATGTCTAGAAATAACATAAGGGTTGCTCACTTTGTACGGTTGAATTGAAATTTGTTCTCAAGGATGCCCCATCCTTTACTTTCCTCAAACAGTTATTATCTCTAACACTTCCTCTGTGCCATATGATTTGTGTTTATACTATGTGAATGGTTAGAAGTTAATTTTATTCCTGATTCAATCAAGATGTTCTGCCGTTCACAAGCAACTGTGAACTTCACTGGATACTGTGGGAAGACATAGAAATATAATCATTAATTTACTGAATATATATTGAACCCATCAATTATGTACCAGCCACTGTGCTGTGGATACAGAGGTGAATAAAACAGAAAATTCCTCTACCTTCATGGACCTTACATGAGGGAGGTAGACAGCATGTAAATAATAAATAATCAATATAATGATAAATTATCTTAAGTGCTATGATGATCATATCTGTGGGTCTATGCTTGAGACCCTGTGCTAAATTGATTAAGTGTATCTTTATCTGTACTTCTTCCTAACTATCTGTACTGCCTCGTCCTTATAACAGCATGTCATTATCACATCCCTTGATATTCTCAGTTTCTTCTTCAAATGTTTTCTTTAGATTTTTCTTCTCATTGAAATCTGGCTCTCTCAATGATGTTGTTTCTCCTGTGCCTCTTGGTCGGTTGGTCTGTCTGTCTGTCTGTCTGTCTCTCTCTCTCTGTCACACACACACACACACACACACACCTTAATTTGGTATGAGATGTGTCTTCCTTGGTCCATGTTACCATTTCCAAACCATTTCTCTGCCTTCCTGCCTTCCATCAGCAGAGCTATAACTCCTTTAAAGCCCTGTAATCCCATTACAGTTATCCTTGTTGCCTGCGTCCCTGTCTCCTGCTCTTGTTCACGGGTGACTGTAGCATGCTGTCATGGTCTCTTGCACTAGCATTACTCTTGTTACTATTCTTGGCCTCTGCAACATCCATGTTGATAATTCATCCATGCTCTGGTCTTACAATTCCTTTGTCTGCTCATTATCCATAAGCATTTTTCTGTTCCATTGCTGCCAACCTAGACCATATGTTTTCCATTTCCATTATTTGGATTACTTCCAGAGTATCTTCCTTGCTTCCGTATATAATCTGTTCACTACACAGCAGCCAGAGTTCTCTTTGTTTATCACATCATGTCAGTCTTCTGATCTGAACCCTCTATTGAGTTTCTATCACGTCTAGACTAAAATCCAAACTTATAACTATGGCCTATAATGCCATGTGTACTCATGATTCCAATTTCATCTTCTCCATTCTGTCCCATTCACACGTTTAGCCACTTGGACCTTATTGCTGTCTCTGGAGCACACCATGTTCATTCCTTCTCAAGATCTTTGCTTTTGTTTCCTTTACTTGAAGCAGTATTCCTGGATCTCATTTGACTGGAATCCTGCTTAAAATAGGATCATAGCTACAATGCCAACTCCTCAGAGAGGCTTTACTGGCCACCTAAAGTATTCCTTTCCTATTCACACTTGATCCCATTAATCTGTTTTATTTTCAAGGCTTTTGGAATTAGATGTTACCTTTATGTCTGCATTCATGTCTGTTCTCCCATTTGAATGTAAATTCTTTGAGGACAGGGTATTTGACTTCTTTGTTCACTGCTAGTTCCCCAAGGCTGCACACAGAGTTGTGTTCAGTAGATATTTAGTGATTGAATGAGTAAACAGTGTTCAAGGAATTGTGCCAAAGGAAGCTGAGGTTGAACTGGGTCTTGACCAATGGCTTGGCTTTGGCTAGATGGCATGGGAAGTAGGAAGGGTTTTACCCCAGGCAGGGCCAGTGGAGTGACAAAAGTGAGAAGGAACATACAAAACATGACCATGTGATCATGGAATAACCCAACTGACTGGAGCAAAGGATTCATATTGGTATGGTAACACACTGGGCTTTTTTACCCCAGTTCCATGGCACTTGATTTATGCCCTTGTTAGAGCACCCATATATCAGCACCATATATATGACTGATTTATGTGAGTTTTAGTTGTATAATAGTGACTGTTTCTTTTTATTTTGTGTAAGTGACTTAAAGGGGAAAATTACATTGTATTCATCTTCTTGTTTCCCAAGCCACCTAATACCTATTTGTTCTGTTGCACGTAATTGAAAAGTAGCTAGTTACAGACTTCGACAGAACCTTGAATGTTCATACTAAGGAGGTTAAATATTCATTGGTGTTTTTGGATTAGAAAAATGTTTAAGAAAAATAATTTGGTAATAGTATGAAGATACAAGAAGGAACACATGAAAACAGTAGACCTGACAAGGGAGAATAGAGGCCTGGCTGGACTAGGTTGGGGATGGAAGAATTTCAAAGTTGTTAAGATGAGAGGATAAAGAAACTGGATGGTCCCTAGAGGGAGCAGCAAAGGCAAACAAAGTGATACCTGCTCCTGCTTTGGGAGAGTTGAACTTGCGAAAAAATATGTGAGGGCATGAGAATTGTCTTGGGAGAAGGATATTGAGGAAGTCAAAGAGAATGCAATTGAAACCATAAATGAAAAAGGTTTTCTTTTTGTTAAAGTTTATTTATTAATTTTGAGAGAGAGAAAGAGACAGAGCGCAGAAGAGGCAGAGACAGAGGGAGAGAGAATCCCAATCAGGCTCCTCACTGTCAGCACAGAGCCTGATAAGGGGCTCAAACCTATGAACCCTGAGATCATGACCCAGGCTGAAACCAGGAGTCAGATGGGTAACTGACTGAGCTACCCAGGTGCCTCTGTATTATTTTCTTGCAACTGCATGTGAATCTATAATTACCTCAGAAGAAAAATTTAATTAAAAATGAAAAATAAATAAGTGAAATAAATTTTAATAATATATTTTACTCAATCCAGTATATCCAAAATTTTATCATCTCAACATGTAATCAGTCAGTATAAAAATGTTAAGAAAATAGTTCATCTGTAACTGCATTAAAAATACTTTCTTATAGTTTTTGTTTTTATTCTAATTAGACTAAATTTACAGTTTGCAAATTAGATTGAGTTTGCAACAGCTATTGTGAGGAACCTGGTAAACCTTCCACATAACAAAAAACTCTTTTTCTCGTAGCTTTCTACCAAATCCTTCCCACCTTGCATGCGACAGTTACATAAAGCTTTGCGGGAAAATCACCATCTTCGTCATGGGGGCCGAATGCAGTATGGCCTCTTCCTGAAGGGCATTGGTTTAACACTGGAACAGGCATTGCAATTCTGGAAGCAGGAATTTATCAGAGGAAAGATGGATCCAGACAAGGTAATTTTGAAAACTCACAACAGTAGCTGAAATTTTAATTTGGTTTGAAAACTTAAGGTCTGTTGGTCTATTTTTTAAATATACCTCTGAAATATAGTTGAACATTCTAAAAGATAAATGTGTCTACAATTTCATTTTGGTAAAAAACTCCCATATTAATCTAATAGATTCTAAACAAAAGATTGGGAAAGTTTAATTCAAAGGATGAGATTGAAACAGCATTGTAAGTGGTAAAGTCATGCTTAAGAGTCATTGTCTTTGAAGGTATACTGCCAATAGCCATTATAAGACTGAACTAGGAGATACTGAGAACAAAAACAATTTTAGATGCTTTTAAATTTTTTTCTGCAGAATCTTTCATTGAGCATTTTTAGTTAGACATTAATCACTAGAAACCTGAGGACTGCTTTTCAATCTATTCATAGTACCCAGATCCCCACTCCTATTCCTTATTTCTCTTCAGTAGTACTAGCTAATAACATTTTATTTTGGAAATACAGTTTTTTGTCCCTTGTGTGCCATGAATTAAGTTCTTTAATGCTTATTTGTTGGTTTGTTTTTTCTTAGAAAAGATAAATTATATAGAACAAAGAATATTTACCAAGTAAATTTCATAATGACACTTTATTAAGTCTTCCGTTAGTTGGCTAGAGCTGCCATAATAAAATCCCACAGCTTGGGTGCCTTAAACAACAAAAAATTATTTTTTCACAGTTCTGGAAGCTGGAAGTCTAAGATCAAGGTGTTGGCAGATTTGGTTTCTCCTGAAGCCTCTTTCCTTGGCTTCCAGATAGCTCCCTTATTGCTCTGTCCTCACGTGACCCTTTCTCTCTCTCTGTTCACTTCTCTGATGTTTATTCTTCCTCTCATAAGGACATCAATCATATTGGGGTAGAGTCCCACCATTATGACCTTATTTAACTTTAATTAACTTCTTATTTTTATTTTTTTAAGTTTTTATTGAAATTCCAGCTAACATACAATGTGATATTAATTTCAGGTATGCAATATAGTGATTCAGCACTCCATACAGTACCTGGTGCTCATCACAACAAGTGCACTCCTTAATCCCCATCACCTGTTTAACCCATTCCCCTACCCACCTCCCCTATGGTAACCATCAGTTTGTTCTACATAGTTAAGAGTCTGCTTTTTTAGTTTGCCTGTGTCTCATAATTATCTTTTTAAATGCCTTATCTCCAAATATAGTCACATTGGGAGTTAAGACTTCGACACATGAATCTTAGGAAGATACACCTCAGCTTATAACACATCTCTAGCTTTATCTTTTTTAAAAAGTTCAGATCATTTTATAATATTACAGATTTGTTTTTAAAACTGGCTTTATTGTAAATTTTTCAAAGAATCTTAAACTTATCATTTAATAGTTTTCTTTAAACACAATTTTGGATAATGTTTTTTAGACCTTTATTATATATTTTTTTATTTTAAGGTAACATGTTTTGATTATAGGAAATGTGAAAAATACAGAAAAATTTACCTGCCGTTCCTTCATTCAGAAATAACTATTATCACCTTTAGCCTTTCTCTCTAGGGTGTAGATAACTAGGTAGAATATTGTGTTTTAAAAGTTGACATTTTTTTAACGTTAATTACCACAGGTTGTTGAATGCTTTTTGAAAATATCATTTGGATGAATTGCATGACAGTTCATCCTTTGAACATGTTAGAATTTGTTTAATCATTCCCCTATTACTGGGCATTTCGTTGTGTCTTTTTGACTCTGTCATAAATGTTATTGCAACTAATATCCTCAGCACATAAATCTTTGATTATAGCTCTGATTATGTCCTCTGTATATATTCACCAGGGAATAAATTTACCTGGTAAAAAAACTATACACAGCTTTAAAGTTTTGATGCATGTTACACAAAATGACTATTTAAAAGGTTTTAAATTAGACTCTCATCAAGCTTTATGAGAATCTTGCTCTGTCACTGGCATCATTATATATTATTACTTTAAAATATTTTTTGATCTTTTTATTAGGAATTTGATGTATTAAGTGGGCAAGGGTATTAGGGTTCTCCAGAGAAACAGAATCAAAAGAGAAACAGAGGGAGGGAGGGAAGGAGAAAAGATACTTATTATATTGAATGGCTTAGGCGATTTTGCATCCTGACAAGTCCCAAGATCTGCAGTTGGCATCCTGGAGACCCAGGAGAGCTGATAGTATAGTTCCAGTTGGAAGACTGGCAGGTTTGAGACCCAGGCAGAGCCAGTGTTTTAGTTTGAGTCTGAAGGCAGTAAAAACCCATGTCCTAGCTCAAAGCAGTCAGGCAGGAGGAAATTCTGTCTTACTCACTGGAGGGTCGGTCAGCTTTTTTGTTTTATTCAGGACTTCAGAGGATTGGAGGAGACCCACTGACACTGGGGAGGGCAGTCTGCTTTACTCAGTGTACCAGTTCAAAGGTTAATCTAATCCAGAAACACCCTCACAGACACATCCAGGATAATGTTTGACCAGATGTCTGGGCACCCCGTGGCCCAGTTAAATTGATACATAAAATTAACTGTCATAGTAGATAAGTGCTTATGAGCCTTGATTTTGAAAAGAGAGAGAAGTTGAGCTAGCATTTTAGCTTGGTTTGTGCTGTAAACTGAGAGGGGAAAGAAGAAAGGGAGAGAAAGGGAAACTTGCTGCAAGTGCTAGGCCTTTGTCTTGTGCACCTGTTCACTGACCACCTTCTTTTATGTGTGTCTGGGATGGTCTATGTATCCATGTCGTCAGTATTTAATTATTTTAAATCAAAATTGTTTTTGAAAAACAATTTTAAATGCGACTTTTATTTTGCAGTGTAAAAGTAGTTTCCTCAAAAATTATTGTAAAAGAAAATCAAATAATTTTTACCTTTCTAGATAATATATTGCAGTCTGTATTTTCATTTGCTTATTATTGATTACAGAAAATAAATTATTTTGACTGAAGATTTTAAGTTACACTTATAATTTACTGTGTCTGTCTAGTGTTCTGTTGTTAGTCTGTACCTGTAAATAAATGTTCATGCTTTTCTCAATTATATCTTCTCACATATTTTTGCAACGGAATGTCATTTAGTATCCCTGAGTTTATTAAAATATTCTCTTCAGTTTGATTACCTATTTATTGTGACATAAAATTAAAAATACTCCTTTTAAGAAGTATAGAAAATTGATGGCTTAAAATACTGTTAAAGAGAATGATTTTGAATGAAGTATATTAGGCTTTTTTTTTTTTTTTTTTGTAGTGCTCCAATTAAAGGACCTTGGTGTTAAAGCTAGGAATGATTTGGAACGTTCAATCCTTCTGTTGTATGTTGTGGTGATAGAGTCAGTTTCAACTGAAATTCTTCTATACTATTGCTTCCCAAAATACCACATATCTGATTTCTTTCTCTTTATGCATATGTCCTCATTGTACATTATTTGAGATACATTGCTTTGGACATCTGAGCAAAAATTATGGGGACTTAGCCATTGCTTCTGAGGCAACAGAGAAGTCATTTGTACCTCCAGCACTTTTGAGCCACAGTGCTGTTACCACTGCTTCCTTCCCTCATTGCACTGCCTAGTTCTAAATATTGCTTCTCCCTAATTCCTTTCTAAAAATGAAGTTCTCTTAGTGAATTGACTGCCCAATTCGTATCTGTTTCTTTCTCTCATCTTCCCTTGCTTGTGTTTGTTGCAGACATATATTTAGTTGTTGTTTAATACTTTGAATACTTTTCAATCTAAAGTTATAGTTCATGTTGGAGGGGAATTTGCTGACTGTAAAATAACCTAAAGCTGCATGTATTAGTTTTTGTAACTGTCATCTGGAATATAAATACTAAAGTAGCAAATCCCGAGATATCTTTTATTAAGGTTTAGCAGTTTTTGTATTACAGTCTACAGTTTCTTGTTTTATCTTATAAACATTTTTAAATAGTACTAATGCAGTTGTGGAAGCAAGTTAAGGTTCTGATGCTCACTGTTATTTTTTATTGGGAATTCAGTGTATTAAGTCAGTGCTTCTATGTATGCAAAACGTAGCCATCTGTTTATAAAATGTTTATTCAGAGTTGTTAGTTTGGATTGGTTATTTCCTGTTTATTTAAAAATTTTTTTCAGACTAGCATACACTCTCCAGCAGATGATGTTAGTAATGTAGAGGTACCACCTTATATAGCTACCAGTTACTTGCTACCAGATTATACTCTTTAGTTTTGGGCACTTATCACTACTTTATATTTATTGTTTCTTAATTTATTATCTATATCCTACAGTTAGAAGAAAAACTATATAAAAGCAGGTATCTTGTCAGTCTTATTCACTGTTACATATCCAAGCACCTAGAACAGTGCCTGACTTATAATAGGCACTCAATAAATGTTTATTGAATGAACTGAAGAATAAGTCTCCATACAAATAAATCCATGGAAAAATAGAAAATTGCATGTTTTCCCTAAATTCCTTCATATAACTCAGGACACAGTACTTACACAATTGTTTGTTAATGTGCTTTTATTCCATTTATAGTGAACTTGAAGCTGAATTAAACCAAGAATTTTAATAGAACCTGAAATTTGCTATACAAGCTATTTATTTTATAAACTAGAAGAGATTTCTCATCATGGGCTTGCCAAAAGTCGTCCATGGTATAAAAAAGGTTAAGAACTTTTAAAGGTTATCATAGCAGAGGATAGGGCTTTTAGTTTATTGTCCTATACTTTATTTATTTAGTAATTGCAGTTTTCATTTTTCTCCTGCTATATAGAATATCAGTATTGATCTGTCTTCATTGAACTTTGAACATACCATCTTTAGAACTGTTAACAAATTGTAATATCTTTGTTTGCATTTATGTCTTATGACCAGGTTTTGAGCTACTTGAATAGAGGGACTATGACTTTTCCACTTTTGGTCTCAAGGGCTTAGCACAAGACCTGGAAGCTGTTAGATGTTAGATGTTAGCTGTTGAGCCACAGTGCTGTTATCACTGCACTGGGAATACATGGTAGATTCTGCCTAAGCTTTAAAAAGTGGCTTTGTGTATGAGAAAATACTTTTTTTGTTTCTTTTTTAGGTAGCAGTATATTTCTAACAAGTTATGAAATATTAACAGTTATTTTAGTAGCTAACCAGATTTGTTGTCTGACATGTATTTTTCTAAATCAAAATTATAGGTTGGAAGAATATATAACTACAAAGGAAGTGGTAACCAGTTATCATCACTATTATTTAATGTCCAGAAATATAGTTTCAGTTACAGTTATATACAAAATATAGTAGTCAAATTCTGATTCTCATTAAAAGTACAAAGAAATATGCATATGTGTGTGTGTGTGTATACACATACATACTTAATCCATTTACTTTGCATTGATTACTCAACAGATTTTATTTCATCATGGGTAAGTGTTCTGGAGATACTGCAAAAAAAGACCTAGCCCTTGTTTATGAGGACTTTATAGCCTCCTGGAAAAAACATAAGTGCAAATATACAAATTCAGTATGATAATTGCCATGGTTGAGATGGTCATAGTATTCTGTAGTAAAACATAGGAAGGGGCTGCCAGGAAGGAGAATAGTAACTGAATGTGTTATGCAGTGGAGATGTCATATTTGCCAGGTCAAGTTGCAAGGGAATTCCATGTTGAGTGGATTGTGTTTCAAGAGAAATGTTAGATAAGAGAGTGTAGCCTCTAGGTGGTAGAAATCTGAACTGTAAAAGTAGAATTGTGGCTAGAGATGAAGTCTGTAGATACAGGCTTTTATTTTAACATAATTACTAAAGATGGATGGATTAGTAGGCCAGTAAGAGGTGGTATTGCTAGATAGGTAATTTCTGACTGGTGTTAGGTCATCTTTGTATAGTCACTTGATAACTGTAGTTTAGTTAGATATACATAATTTCATAAGCTTGAATATTTACTAAAATTGCATAATGAATCTGGGATGTTGTGAAGGTTTACTGACAAAGAGAAATAGTTTGAACGAAATTTCCACCTGCATTTCCACTTGGTTCAAATGAATTTGGCTTCTTTAAATAAGGATTTCTGATTATGGGCCAACATTAATTTTTTAAAAATGTTTTTGCTTTAGGATTTCCATTTGCTTGGTAATAAGGTGAGTTGAAAGGTAGAAATAACAAGAAAGCAATTACAAAACATGATTGGTGAAAGGAAAGTATTGCTAGAGGAAGTTATTAAAGTGGATTGTGTTAGTGTTTCTTGGACATCAGTCTTGAATTAGGATTTGAAAGAAATGAATGACATGGATGAATACAGAGGTAGGGAAGGAAAATAATGTACACTGAACAGGAAATGAGGGAAAGGTAGTCAAAGCATTGTTCATGCTTCTATTATTTGTTTTTATTATTTGATAATTATTTCATTATTTACTATTTATTCACTGAGGGCTTTTTTCTCTGGCCAGCTAATTTGGGAATTGCTGAGATTTGGGGATGTTGTCATTTTTAAATTGCTTTTTTCAGGCTTCTTTTTGGATTTTACCTTGTCAGTATATTTGAATACCATTTTTATTTGGGTGCATATTGTACTACAGGATAAGGGATTTTTGTATTAAAATATCAACCATTTCCAAGAGGAATATTCTGTTGTTATGAATTATCTTGCAGAGTAATTATTTTAGGGCATACCTGACTCCCAAAATATTAGTTTCATAAGGTAGGGTTTTTATTCTTGGACTTAATTGTATTGAGTATGAATATTTATGATATATTAAAAATTTAAAAATAAAGCCTTTTTTTGAGTATAGTTGACACGTGATGTTACCTTAATTTCAGGTATACAACATAGCAATTCAGCAAACTTAAGCTTATGCCATGCTCACCACAAGTATACTTATAATCTATTATGATATTACTGGCTATATTCCTTGTGCTCTACCTTTTGTTCCCATGATGTATTTCTTCCATAGCTGGAAACCTGTATCTCCCACTCCCATTCACTCATTTTGCTCATTCCAACTCCCCTCTCTTCTGGCAAGCAGCAAATTGTTTTCTCTATTTATAGGTCTGTCTGCTTTTCATTTGTTTGTTTATTTGTTTTGATTTTAGATTACACACATAAGTTAAATCATGTGGTATTTGTCTCTGTTTTATTTCACTTAGCATAGTAACCTCTACGTCCATCCATGCTGTCACAAATGGCAGGATCTCATCCTTTATTATGGCTGAGTAATTTTCTATAATGTATGTATATGCGTGCGCACACACACGCACACACACACACCACTTTATCTGTTCATCTATCGATGGACACTTGGGCTGCTTCCGTATCTTGGCTATTGTAAATAATATTGCAATAAACATAGGGATATATACATTAAAAAAAATTATTGTTGGCATTTCTTTGGATAAATACCCAGAAGTGAAGTAACTGGGTCATAGGGTAATTCTGTTTTTGATTTTTTTTTGGAAACTCCATACTCTTTTCCACACTGGCTGTACCAGTTTAGATTTCCACCAGCAGGGCACGAGGGATTATTTTTCTTCACATTTTTGTTAACATTTGTTATTTGTCATCATTTTGATACTAGCCATTCTTACAGGTGTGAGGTGATATCTCATTGTTTTTGATTTGTATCTTTCTGATGATTAGTGATGTTGAACATCTTCCCATGTGTCTGTTGGCCATCAGTATGTCATCTTTGGAAAAATGTTGATAAGGTTCTCTGCCCTATTTTTAATCGAATTACTTGTTTTGGGGATGTGGGGTTGTAGAAGTTCTTTCTATATTTTGGATATTAACCCCTTGTTGGATACATCATTTGCAGTAGGTTCAATGGGTTGACTTTTTGTTTTGTTGATGGTTTCCTTTGCTGTGCAGAGCTTTTTATTTTAATGTAGTCCCAGTAGTTTATTTTTGCTTTTGTTTCCCTTGCCTTAGGAGATCTTCTAGAAAGATGTTGCCAAGGCCAATGTCAAATTCCTGCTTGTGTTCTCTTCTAGAATTTTTATGGTTTCAGGTTTCACATTTAAGGTTGTTACTCCTTTATGAGTTTATTTTTGTGCACGGTGTAAGAAAGTGATCCAGTTTCATTCTTTTGCACGTAGATCTCCAGATTTCCCCACACCATTTATTACAGAGACTATCTTTTTCCCATTGTATATTCTTGCCTCCTTTGTCATAGATTAATTGATCATATAAGTCATAGATCAATTGATCAATTGATCTATGACTTATATTGATAATTGATCATTGGGCTCTATGATGTTCCACTCATCTATGTATCTGTTTTTGTGCCAGGGCCATATTGTTTTGATTACTACAGCTTTGTAGTATATCTTAAAATCTGGGATTGTGATACCTCTAGCTTTGTTGTTTTTCTAAAGATTACTTTGGTGGTGCAGGGTCTTTTGTGGTTCCATACAAATATTAGGAAAATTTGTTCCACTTCTGTGAAAAATGTTATTGGTATTTTGATAGGGATTTCACTGAATCTGTAGATTGCTTTGGGTAGAATGGGTATATTAACAATATTAATTATTCCAGTCCATGAGCATGAAATATCTTTCCATTTGTTGTGTTGGTTTTCATTTCTTTCATCAGTGTTTTACAATTTTCAGAGTATAAGTCTTTCACCTTGTTGGCTATATTTATTCCTAGGTATTTTATTCTGTTTGGTGCATTTGTAAATGCAATTGTTTTCTTAATTTCTCTTTTTGCCACTTGGCTGTTAGTGAATAGAAATGCAACTGGTTTCTGTGTATTAATTTTGTGTCTTGCAATTTTACTGAATTCATTTATTTTTTAAAAATTTTATTTATTTTTGAGAGAGAGGAAGACAAGAGAATCCCAAGCAGCTCTAAACCATCAACAGGGAGCCTGATGCAGGGCTCGAACTCATGAACTCTGAGATCATGACCTGAGCTGAAACCGAGAGTTAGACACTCAACCGACTGGACCACACGGGTGCCCCTACTGAATTCATATATTACCTCCAGTGGTTCTTTGGTGGTGTGTTTAGGGTTTTCTATGTCTAGTATCATGTCATCTGCCAATAGTGATAGTTTAATTTCTTCCTTACATATATGGATGCCTTTTATTTCTTTTTTCTTGTCTGTTTTCTGTGGGTACAACTTCCAGTACTTTGCTGAATAAGAGTGATGAGGGTAGACATCCTTGTCTTGTTTCTGATCCTAGAGGAAAAGCTTTTTTTCACCATTGAGTATGATGTTAGCTGTGGGTTTTTCACATATAGCCTTTGTTATGTTGCGGTAGCCCCTCCAAACTTACTTTGTTGAGAAAGTTTTTATCATGATTGGATATTGAATTTAGTCAAATGCATTTTCTGCATTTATTGAGTTGATCATAGCATTTTTATTCTTCATTAATAAGATGTATCACATTGATTTGTATATGTTGAGACATTTTTGCATCACTGCAATAAATCCCACTTGATCATGGTGAATGATTGCTCTAATGTATTATTAAGTGCAGCTTGGTAATATTTTGAGGATATTTGTATCTGTGTTTGTCAGAGATATTAGCCTGTAGGTTTATTTTTTTCTAATGGTGTGTTTGGTTTTGGTATCAGGGTAATCCTGGCCTCCTAGACTGCATTTGAAAGCTTTCCTTCCTCTTCTATTTTTTTGGATTAGTTTGAGACTAGGTATTAACTCTAATTTAAATGTTTGATAGAATTCATCTGTGAATCCATCTAGTCCTGGACTTTTACTTATTTATTTTTTTTTGTAGTTTTTTGAGTATTGATTAAGTTTCATTACTAGTAATTGGTCTGTTCATATTTTTTATTTCCTCCGGATTCATTTTTGGAAGAATGTATGTTTGTAGGAATTTTTCTACTTCTTCTAGGTTGTCCAATTTCTTGGCATATAACTTTTTATAGTAGTCTCTTACAATCCTTTGTATTTCTGTGCTGTTGGTTAGTTGGTTATTATTTCTCTTCTTTTGTTTCTGATTATTTGGGTCCTTTCTCTCTCTCTCTCTTTCCCTTTTTTGGTAAGACTAGGTCAAGGTTTATTAATTTTGTATTTCTTTTCAAAGAATCAGTTCTTGGTTTCATTGATCTTTTGTATGTTTTTTTTCCTTTTTTTAAGTCTCTGTGTCTTTTATTTGTGCTCATATCTTTATGATTTCCTTCTTTCTACCTTAGACTTTGTTCTTTTTTTAGATCCTTTAGGTGTAAGTTTAGATTGTTTGAGCTTTTTCTTATTTCTTGAGGTAGGCTTGTATAGTTATATATTTTCCTCTTAGAACTGCGTTAGCTGCATCCCAAAGATTTTGGATCATTGTGATTTTACGTTCATCTGTCTCCATGTATTTTATTATTTCTACTTTCATTTCTTTGTTAACCCATTGGATATTTAGTGCCATGTTTAGTTCCATGTATTTGTGTTTCTTCCAGTTTTTTTCTTGTGATTTCCATTGTCATGTTGTGGTTGTGGTTGGAAAAGATGCATGTTATGCTTTCAGTCTTCTTAGATTTATTGAGATTTGTTATGTGGACTAACATATCCTGGAGAATGTTCCATGTGCCCTTGAAAAGAATGTGTATTCTGTTGTTTTTGGATCTGTATATGTTATATCCATCTGGTCTAATATGTCATTCAAAGACACTATTTCCGTATTGATTTTCTGCCAGAAAGATTTACACAGTGATATAAATGAGGTTTTAAAGTTCCTTACTATTATTGCATTACTGTCTATTACTCCCTTTATTTCTGTTAATATTTGTTGTGTATATTTAGGTGCCTAAGGTTGAGTGCATAGATATGTACAATTGTTATGTCCTCTTGTTGGATTGATCCCTTTATCATTATGTAATGCCCCTGCTTATATCCTATTATAGTCTTTGTTTTAATACCTATTTTGTCTGATGTAAGTAATGCTACCCTGGTTTTATTTTCTCTTTCATTTTCAAGAACTGTGTCTTTCAATCCCATCACTTTCAGTCTGTTTGTGTCTTTAGCTCTGAAGTGAATCTCTTGTAGGTACATTATAGATAGGTCTTGTGGGGTTTTTTTGTTTTGTTTTGTTTTTTAATCCCGCCACCTGTATCTTTTGATTAGAGTGTTCAGTCCATTTACATTTAAAGTAATGATTGATAGGTATGTATTTATAGTCATTTTGTTCATTGTTTTCTAGTTGTTTCTGTAGTTCTTCTCTTTCCTTTTTTCTTCTCTTGTTCCCTTTCATTGTGGTTGCTGACCACAAGCTACATTTGGCTTTCTCTTTATTTATTAATGTTTATTTGTTATTGTGAGAGGGAGAATGCACACAAGCAGGGGAGGGACAGAGAGCTGGAGATGGAGCATCTTATGCAGACTCTACGCTGACAGCAGAGATCCCAGTGCTGGACTCAGTCTCATGAACCACGAGATCATGACCAGAGCCGAAGCCAGATGCTTACCTGACTGAGCCACCCGGGCGCCCCATGGCTTTCTCTTTATTTTTTGTGTATCTATTGTAGGTTTTGGTTTTGTGATTACCATGAAGTTCTGTATAACATCCTAAGTATATAGCAGTCTATATTAAGTTGATGGTCACTTAAGTTTGAACACATTCAAAAAAATTTTTTTTAAACTCCCTTTTCTTTTTTTTTTTTTTTTAATGAAGTTTATTGTCAAATTGGTTTTCATACAACACCCAGTGCTCATCCCAAAAGGTGCCCTCCTCAATACCCATCACCCACCCTCCCCTCCCTCCCACCCCCCATCAACCCTTAGTTTGTTCTCAGTTTTTAAGAGTCTCTTATGCTTTGGCTCTCTTCTATTCTAACCTCTTTTTTTTTTTTTTTCCTTCACCTCCCCCATGGGTTTCTGTTAAGTTTCTCAGGATCCACATAAGAGTGAAACCATATGGTATCTGTCTTTCTCTGTATGGCTTATTTCACTTAGCATCACACTCTCCAGTTCCATCCACGTTGCTACAAAGGGCCATATTTCATTCTTTGTCATTGCCATGTAGTACTCCATTGTGTATATAAAACACAATTTTTTAATCCATTCATCAGTGGATGGACTTTTAGGCTCTTTCCATAATTTGGCTATTGTTGAGAGTGCTGCTGTAAACATTGGGGTACAAGTGCCCCTATGCATCAGTACTCCTGTATCCCTTGGGTAAATTCCTAGCAGTGCTATTGCTGGGTCATAGGGTAGGTCTATTTTTAATTTAATTTTTTTTTTTTCAACGTTTATTTATTTTTGGGACAGAGAGAGACAGAGCATGAACAGGGGAGGGGCAGAGAGAGAGAGACACAGAATCGGAAGCAGGCTCCAGGCTCTGAGCCATCAGCCCAGAGCCTGACGCGGGGCTCGAACTCACAGACCGCGAGATCGGGACCTGGCTGAAGTCGGACGCTTAACCGACTGCGCCACCCAGGCGCCCCTATTTTTAATTTTTTGAGGAACCTCCACACTGTTTTCCAGAGTGGCTGCACCAGTTTGCATTCCCACCAACAGTGCAAGAGGGTTCCCGCTTCTCCACATCCTCTCCAGCACCTGTAGTCTCCTGATTTGTTCATTTTGGCCACTCTGACTGGCGTGAGGTGATATCTGAGTGTGGTTTTGATTTGTATTTCCCTGGTGAGGAGTGACATTGAGCATCTTTTCACGTGCCTGTTGGCCATCAGGATGTCTTCTTTTGAGAATTGTCTATTCATGTTTTCTGCCCATTTCTTCACTGGATTATTTGTTTTTCAGGTGTGGAGTTTGGTGAGCTCTTTATAAATTTTGGATACTAGCCCTTTGTCCAATATGTCATTTGCAAATATCTTTTCCCATTTCGTTGGTTGCCTTTTAGTTTTGTTGGTTGTTTCCTTTGCTGTGCAGAAGCTTTTTATCTTCATAAGGTCCCAATAGTTCATTTTTGCTTTTAATTCCCTTGCCTTTGGGGATGTGTCAAGGAAGAAATTGCTGCAGCTGAGGTCAGAGGTCTTTTCCTGCTTTTCCTCTAGGGTTTTGATGGTTTCCTGTCTCACCTTCAGGTCCTTTATCCATTTTGAGTTTATTTTTGTGAATGGTGTGAGAAAGTGGTCTAGTTTCAATCTTCTGCATGTTGCTGTCCAGTTCTCCCAGCACCATTTGTTAAAGAGACTGTCTTTTTTCCATTGGATGTTCTTTCCTGCTTTGTCAAAGATTAGTTGGCCATATGTTTGTGGGTCTAGTTCTGGGGTTTCTATTCTATTCCATTGGTCTATGTGTCTGTTTTTGTGCCAATACCATGCTGTCTTGATGATTACAGCTTTGCAGTAGAGGCTAAAGTCTGGGATTGTGATGCCTCCTGCTTTGGTCGTCTTCTTCAAAATTACTTTGGCTGTTCGGGGCCTTTTGTGGTTCCATATGAATTTTAGAACTGCTTGTTCTAGTTTCAAGAAGAATGCTGGTGCAATTTTGATTGGGATTGCATTGAATGTGTAGATAGCTTTGGGTAGTATTGACATTTTGACAATATTTATTCTTCCAATCCATGAGCACAGAATGTTTTTCCATTTCTTTATATCTTCTTCAATTTCCTTCATAAGCTTTCTATAGTTTTCAGCATACAGACCTTTTTACATCTTTGGTTAGATTTATTCCTAGGTATTTTATGCTGCTTGGTTCAGTTGTGAATGGGATCAGTTTCTTTGTCTTTCAGTTCCTTCATTATTAGTGTATAAGAATGCAGCTGATTTCTGTACATTGATTTTGTATCCTGCAACTTTGTTAAATTCATGTATCAGTTCTAGCAGACTTCTGGTGGAGTCTATCGGATTATCCATGTATAATATCATGTCATCTGCAAAAAGTGAAAACTTAACTTCATCTTTGCCAATTTTGATGCCTTTGATTTCCTTTTGTTGTCTGATTGCTGATGCTAGAACTTCCAACACTATGTTAAACAACAGCGGTGAGAGAGGACATCCCTGTCGTGTTCCTGATCTCAGGGAAAAAGCTCTCAGTTTTTCCCCATTGAGGATGATGTTAGCTGTGGGCTTTTCATCAATGGCTTTTATGATGTTTAAGTATGTTCCTTCTATCCCGACTTTCTCGAGGGTTTTTATTAAGAAAAGTTGCTGAATTTTGTCAAATGCTTTTTCTGCATCAATTGACAGGATCATATGGTTCTTATCTTTTCTTTTATTAATGTGATGTATCACGTTGATTGATTTGCGAATGTTGAACCAGCCCTGCAGAGCAGGAATGAATCCCACTTGATCATGGTGAATAATTCTTTTTATAAGCTGTTGAATTTGACTTGCTAGTCTCTTATTGAGAATTCTTGCATCCATATTCATCAGGGATATTGGCCTATAGTTCTCTTTTTTTACTGGGTCTCTGTCTGGTTTAGGAATCAAAGTAATACTAGCTTCATAGAATGAGTCTGGAAGTTTTCATTCCCTTTCTATTTTTTGGAATGACTTGAGAAGGATAGGTAATATCTCTGCTTTAAACGTCTGGTAGAACTCCCCCTGGGAAGCCATCTGGTCCTGGACTCTTATTTGTTGGGAGATTTTTGATGACTGATTCAATTTTTTCACTGGTTATGGGTCTGTTCAAGCTTTCTATTTCCTCCTGATTGAGTTTTGGAAGCGTGTGGGTGTTTAGGAACTTGTCTATTTCTTCCAGGTTGTCCAATTTGTTGGCATATAATTTTTCATAGTATTCCCTGATAATTGCTTGTATCTCTGAGGGATTGGTTGTAATAATTCCATTTTCATTCATGATTTTATCTATTTGGGTCATCTCCCTTTTCTTTTTGAGAAGCCTGGCTAGAGGTTTGTCAATTTTGTTTATTTTTTCAAAAAACCAACTCTTGGTTTCGTTGATCTGCTCTACAGTTTTTTTAGATTCTATATTGTTTATTTCTGCTCTGATCTTTATTATTTCTCTTCTTCTGCTGGGTTTGTGGTGTCTTTGCTGCTCTGCTTCTATTTCCTTTAGGTGTGCTGTTAGATTTTGTATTTGGGATTTTTCTTGTTTCTTGAGATAGGCCAGGATTGCAATGTATTTTCCTCTCAGGACTGCCTTCGCTGCATCCCAAAGCGTTTGGATTGTTGTATTTTCATTTTCGTTTGTTTCCATATATTTTTTAATTTCTTCTCTAATTGCCTGGTTGACCCACTCATTCGTTAGTAGGGTGTTCTTTAACCTCCATGCTTTTGGAGGTTTTCCAGACTTTTTCCTGTGGTTGATTTCAAGCTTCATCGCATTGTGGTCTGAAAGTATGCATGGTATGATTTCAATTCTTGTATACTTAGGAAGGGCTGTTTTGTGACCCAGTACGTGATCTATCTTGGAGAATGTTCCATGTGCACTCGAGAAGAAAGTATATTCTGTTGCTTTGGGATGCAGAGTTCTGAATATATCTGTCAAGTCCATCTGATCCAATGTATCATTCAGGGCCCTTGTTTCTTTATTGACCGTGTGTCTAGATGCTCTATCCATTGTTGTAAGTGGAGTGTTAAAGTCCCCTGTGATTACCACATTCTTATCAATAAGGTTGCTTATGTTTGTGAGTAATTGTTTTATATATTTGGGGGCTCCCGTATTCGGCGTATAGACATTTATAATTGTTAGCTGTTCCTGATGGATAGACCCTGTGATTATGATATAATGCCCTTCTTCATCTCTTGTTACAGCCTTTAATTTAAAGTCTAGGGGCGCCTGGGTGGTGCAGTCGGTTAAGCGTCCGACTTCAGCCAGGTCACGATCTCGCGGTCCGTGAGTTCGAGCCCCGCGTCAGGCTCTGGGCTGATGGCTCAGAACCTGGAGCCTGTTTCCGATTCTGTGTCTCCCTCTCTCTCTGCCCCTCCCCCGTTCATGCTCTGTCTCTCTCTGTCCCAAAAATAAATAAACGTTGAAAAAAAAAATAAAAATAAAGTCTAGTTTGTCTGATATAAGTATGGCTACTCCAAGCTTTCTTTTGACTTCCAGTGGCATGATAAATAGTTCTCCATCCCCTCACTCTCAATCTGAAGGTGTCCTCAGGTCTAAAATGAGTCTCTTGTAGACAGCAAATAGATGGGTCTTGTTTTTTTTTTATCCATTCTGATACCCTATGTCTTTTGGTTGGCACATTTAGCCCGTTTATATTCAGTGTTATTATAGAAAGATATGGGTTTAGAGTCATTGTGATGTCCATAGGATTCATGCTTGTAGCGATGTCTCTGTTACTTTGTCTCACAGGATCCCCCTTGGGATCTCTTGTAGGGCTGGTTTAGTGAAGACGAATTCCTTCAGTTTTTGTTTGTTTGGGAAGACCTTTATCTGTCCTTCTCTTCTAAATGACAGACTTGCTAGATAAAGGATTCTTGGCTGCATATTTTTTCTATTCATCACATTGAAGATCTCTTGCCATTCCTTTCTGGCCTGCCAAGTTTCAGAAGAGAGATCAGTCACAGGTCTTATAGGTTTCCCTTTATATGTTAGAGCACGTTTATCTCTAGCTGCTTTCAGAATTTTCTCTTTATCCTTGTATTTTGCCAGTTTCACTATGATATGTCGTGCAGAAGATCGATTCAAGTTACGTCTGAAGGGAGTTCTCTGTGCCTCTTGGATTTCAATGCCTTTTTCCTTCCCCAGTTCAGGGAAGTTCTCAGCTATTATTTCTTCAAGTACCCCTTCAGCACCTTTCCCTCTCTCTTCCTCCTCTGGGATACCAATTATGCGTAGATTATTTCTCTTTAGTGCATCACTTAGTTGTCTAATTTTCCCCTCATACTCCTGGATTTTTTTAATCTTTTTCTCAGCTTCTTCTTTTTCCATAATTTTCTCTTCTAGTTCACCTATTCTCTCCTCTGCCTCTTCAATCCGAGCCGTAGTTGTCTCTATTTTATTTTGCAGCTCATTGATAGTATTTTTTAGCTCCTCCTGGCTGTTCCTTAGTCCCTTGATCTCTGTAGCAAGAGATTCTCTGCTGTCCTTTATACTGTTTTCAAGCCCAGCGATTAATTTTATGACTATTATTCTAAATTCACTTTCTGTTATATTGTTTAAATCATTTTTGATCAGTTCGTTAACTGTTGTTATTTCCTGGACGTTTTTCTGAGGCGAATTCGTCCGTTTCATCATTTTGGATAGTCCCTGGAGTGTTGCGGAACTGCGGGGCACTTCCCCTGTGCTGTCTTGAATAACTTTCATGGGTGGGGCCGCAGTCAGACCTGATGTCTGCCCCAGCCCACTGCTGGGGCCACAGTGAGACTGGTGTGTGCCTTCTCTTCCCCTCTCCTAGGGGCAGGATTCACTGTGGGGTGGCTTGGCCCGTCTGGGCTACTTGCACACTGCCAGGCTTGTGGTGCTGGGGATGGCGTATTAGCTGGGATGGGTAGGCAAGGTGCACAGGGGCAGGAGGGGCAGGCTTAGCTCGCTTCTCTTTAGGTAATCCAGTTCAGGAGGGGCCCTGTGGCAGCGGGAGGGAGTCAGACCCGCTGCCGGAGGGGTGGCTCCACAGAAGCACAGCGTTGGGTGTTTGCGCTGAGCGAGCAAGTTCCCTGATAGGAACTGGTTCCCTTTGGGATTTTGGCTGGGGGATGGGTGAGGGAGATGCTGCTGGCGAGCGCCTTTTCTCCCCCGCCAAGCTGAGCTCTGTTGTCCGGGGCTCAACAACTCTCCCTCCCCTTGTCCTCCAGCCTTCCCGTTCTCTGAGCAGACCTGTTAGCTTATAACCTTCCAGATGTCAAGTCCTGCTTGCTGTCAGAACACACTCCGTCTGGCCCCTCCGCTTTTGCAAGCCAGACTCCGGGGCTCTGCTTGGCCCGCGGGCCGCTCCTCCCCCCCGCCCGGCTCCCTCCCGCCAGTCCGTGTAGCGAGCACCGCCTCGCCACCCTTCCTACCCTCTTCCGTGGGCCTCTCATCTGCGCTTGGCTCGAGAGACTCCGTTCTGCTAGTCTTCTGGCGGTTTTCTGGGTTATTTAGGCAGGTGTAGGTGGAATCTAAGTGATCAGCAGGACGCACGGTGAGCCCAGCATCCTCCTACGCCGCCATCTTCCAAACTCCCTTTTCTACCATATATATATATATAGAGAGAGAGAGAGAGAGAGAGAGAATCATATTTTACATCTTTTTATTCACCTATTTTCTATTTATTCATATGTCTAATTATGGTCTCTTCTAAAGTGGTCTCTGTAACATTTCTTTCTTTTTTTTTTTTTTATTAGAGCAACCTTACATTTAGGACATTTTATTTTATTTTTTTCAATATGAAATTTATTGTCAAATTGGTTTCCATACAACACCCAGTGCTCATCCCAACAGGTACCCTCCTCAGTGCCCATCACCCACTTGCCCCTCCCTCCCACCCCCTATCAACCCTAGTTTATTCTCAGTTTTTTTAGAGTCTCTTAAGGTTTGCCTCCCTCCCTCTCTAACTTTTTTTCCCCTTCCCCTCCCCCATGGTCTTCTGTTAAAAAAAATATGGAATACTTCACAAATTTGTGTGGCATCCTTGCATAGGGGCCATGCTAATCTTCTCTGTATCATTCCAATTTTAGTATTTGTGTTGCCAACGTGAGCACTCTATAACATTTCTTGTAAGGCCAGTTTGGTGGTGATAAACTCCTTTAACTTTCATTTGGGAAACTTTTTTTTTTTTTTAACTATTTCTTTTTCATTGCTAAATGATAATCTTGCTGGATAGAGTATTCTTGATCACAGGTTTTTTTTACTTTTAGCACTTTGAATAATACATCATGCCATTCCTTTCTGGCCTGCAAAATTTCTGCTGAAAAATCAGCTGATTGCTTTATGTGATTTCTCTTGTATGTAACTTATTGTTTCTCTCACTGCTTTTAAAATTCTCTCTTTATCTTTAACCTTTAATATTTTAATTATTATATTTCATGGCTTGGGCCTCCATGTGTTCAACTTGTTTGAAACTCTCTGTGGTTCTTGAACCTGGAGGTCTATTTTTTCTTATAGTTTAGGGATGTTTTCAGCTATTATTTTTTCATATACGTTTTCTGCCCCCCTTCTCTGTCTTCTCCATTGGAGCCCTCTATAATGTGAATGATCACTTAATTTTGTCCAAGATATCCCTTAACCTATCCTCATTTTATAAAACTCTTTTTTCTTTTTGCTTTTCAGCCTTGGTACTTTCCATTATCTTGTCTTTCAGATAACTGATCTATTCTTCTACATCCAGTAATCTACTCTGGCCTCCCTCTAGTATATTTTTTTTGTTTCAGTTATTGTATTCTTCAAGTCTGATTGGTTCTTTCTTATATTTTCTCTCTTATTGTTGTAGGTCTTACTGAGCTATTCCATACTCCTCTCCATTCCAGTGAATATCATTATGATCATTACTTTAAACTATTTATCAGGAATATTCTTTTTCATTTATTTTTCTGAGGTTTTGTTTTATGTTTTGGGGGAAGCATATTCCTTCGTCCCTCCGTTTTGCTTTACTCTCTATGTTTGTTTCTATGAATTAGGTGGGACAGCTGCTTCTAAACTTGAAGAAACGATTTTGTGTATGGTCATTGTTTGTGTGGTCCATGTGTGCCTAGGCTGGGGTTCGTCCTAAGGCTCTCTATGCAAAGGATGCCCTGGCAGGACAGCTGCGGCTGAAGTGGGCACAAGCTGGGGTAGTCCTGGGGCGCTCTGCACAGAGGAAACCCTGCCATTATAGCCAAAGTTGAAGTAGTTATGGGTCACTGTGGTCCCTGGGCCCTCCATGCAAAGGGTACCCTGGCAGGACAGCCAATGCTGGGGTGGGTGCAACCCGGGGATTCTGGGTTTCTCCACACTGAGGGTACCCTGGCAGGATAGCTGAAACTGAAGTGGGTATAAGTCATGGTAACCCAGGCTGCTAAGTGCAGGGAGGGCCCTGCAGGGTAGCTGGAACAGAGGATGGGTTGAGTGTCCTTTAAAAAAAATAATAATAATAAGAGAAGTTGTTTTTTTTTAAGATTTTTTTTTTAAGTGATCTCTATACCCAGCATGGGGTTCAAGACCACAACCCTGAGATCAAGTCATGTGCTCCACTGACAGAGCCAGCCAGGTGCCCCTGGGTTGGGTGTCCTGGGTGTTCTGCACAGGGTGCGCCCTGTCACATGGCTGGAACTGAGGCAGGTGTTGGCTGGGAGGCCCCAGAGTGCTCTGCACTGGATGTGTCCCAGCAAGCTGCCTGAATCTGATGTGGCATGAACCTGGAGTGTTTAGGGGTGTCCATGTGTGCACTGCCCTGGGGCCACCTTGGTGGAATGGCTAGGACTGGTGTAGGCCAGGGTACCAGGACTCGCTGAGGTGGCAGGTCAGTTAGGATGCGCGGACCCTGCCCCCTTTCACATCATCTGGATGAAGGGGGAATATAAACCAAGGCTCTTGCCAGCCACTCTAACCTGGAGAGAGTTATTTCCCACCATTTGGCCAAGTTCTAGAGCTGGCTTTTTTGTATGCTAGTTGCCCTTTGAAACCACGGTTTCTTTTCTTTTCCCTGGTCCTTCAGGGGCTGATGTGGGCTAGGGACATGGTGCTGGATAAGGCAGCAAGCTGTCTGTGGGGACCAGACTCTGCCCCACTCTGCCCTCTCAAGGTAGAGGGAAAGTGTAAATCATGGTCTTCACCAGTCCCTTAGAGCCACAGAGAGTTCCAGCAGCACCCCTGCCCTTTGGCAGTGTTATAGGGATGGCTCTTTTATATGCTCATTGTTCTTTTAAATTAGGCCTTTTTTTTTCTTTTTTTTGTGTTCCAGGGCAGGTGACCTGCTTCTGGTCCCTCAATGCTTTCCCTCCCCACGGCAGCATTCCAGTTGGGGATTCCCTTTGTTAGTTACCTTGTATCTGCCTCTCTTGCTGTTCTTGCCATTCTCTCCTTTGTTGTGCAGAAGCTGTTTAGTCAGCCCTCCATTCTTCTTTAAGAAGAAGTGTTCTATGAAGAGCTGTGGATTTGTGTGTCCATGGAAAAAGTGAGTGT
Organism: Leopardus geoffroyi; assembly: GCF_018350155.1. NCBI lineage: Eukaryota > Metazoa > Chordata > Mammalia > Carnivora > Felidae > Leopardus > Leopardus geoffroyi. The sequence continues at coordinate 55,016,344 of NC_059332.1, forward strand.
AGGTTCTTCCTATGTCACTCTCTTAGATCAGAACTTGAAAAACAAAAGCCTTTTCAGTTACCCTTGTCACTGGGGCGTGAGGACATTTTAAAATTGCATTTAGAGGGGTGCCTGGATGGCTCAATTGGTTAAGCATTCGACTTCAGCTGAGGTCATAATCTTATAGTTCGTGGGTTTGAGCCCCGCATCGGGCTCTGTGCTGACAGCTCAGAGCCTGGAGCCTGCTTCATATTCTGTGTCTCCCTCTCTCTCTGCCCCTTCCCCACTCGGGTTCTGTCTCTCTCTGTCTCTCAAAAACTAAATAAACATTAAAAAAAATTTTAATTGCCTTTAGGTTGCCAAATTGGATTCTTTGGATTTGTGAATGATTCTATAAGAGGTATTTGAAGTTTTAAATGCCTTATTCCATAAACAATTTCTTAAATTCATAAAGTAAATGCACCTATGCTTTATGGAAGTAAAATAGATATAATTAATTACAGGATAGTTTTATGTGAGTTGTTCTTACTTGTAATTTTAATTTACATGCCAGTCTACCTGAGAAAAAGCCTCACCCTGTGTGTAAGAGATAAAATTAATCAAACCTCTATTTAAAGCCTGAAAAGAACATACCCCTAAAATACTCTTTCACTTGGAACTTAAGTATTAAATTGTATCAGCCACTAGCTTTAAGAATTAAATTGGACTAGATAATTCTTCTAATAAATTCAAAGCAATGTGTCCTCTTAATCAGATTGCTTATAGTATTGTTGTTCTGAATTGCTTTGACCGGGCTCTATTGGATATTAAGCACAATATGTATCTCATGAACATTTTATGTTGCTGAAATTCCTGTCCCTGATGATTGCATACGTAGGGTCTGCTACATGTTGTTATAATTGGGTCAAGGAACATTTAGCACTGTTTAAAAACCTTATCTTTTGTTCTAGAATCCAGCTTGCATCATGACTTAAAACAGACTTATGTCATCAAAATTTGACTACCAAAGGATTAAATAGTTGGCTGAGGGTGGTGGTGTAAGTATGGGTCATATTTATTGCTTAGGTTTTTGTTTTTAAGACCATTTGGTTCTCCCAAGACCTATCCCAGCAGCATCAGCTTTTTCATCATCTGGGAATTTGTTAGAAATGCACGCTCTCTGAATCAGACTCTGGGGTGGGTCCCACCATTTGTGATTTAACAAGAATTCCAGGAGAGATTGATGCACACTAAAGATTATGAACCAGCGTTATATAAATTGGTTATAAAAATATAGACATTGAACTCTTCAGCTCTCATTTTTCTCCTGTAGGCAGTTTGAACATAACAATGTTGTCCTTTATCAGTAAGCCACACACGTATATATATTTGAGTCCCTGTTATATGGCAGGTCCTAGTATATACCAAATGAATGAATGTGTACAGCAGAGTTTCTTATCTGGTGTACAGCTAGTGAATTTCCAGTATCCTCCAATGTTGATCCCTTGAACCCTTGATGAAGCTGGACTAGACCTGGGTTGCTCAAAGCTAATTGCCTTCAACTGTGAGCAGTTTCTGCCATTACTGTAGAGTGCTTTACAAATATCATTTTATGTGTGCTTAGTGACATGAAAAATGTTGGAAAGAACTAATATAGGGTACAGATACAGAGGCGGACTGAGTTCAGATTTGGTTCTATTATATACATACCTTTGGAAATCATATGAATGTGGATGGTAATTTCACATATGTATGTAGATGTATAGTTACATCTCTGTACTTTATTGATTGAGGATTCAGTCAAGGTTTGGTATAGATTCTTACATATTGTAAGTGTGAATCATTCATAGGAAAGAGAGGTTAGATTGACATGGAGTACTCAGTAAAGTTTCTACAGGTAGAATAAAATTTGTGCTGGCTTATTAAAAGGTGTCATGGAGAGGGAATTTAAAGGGAAAGAAGGGAATTAGGGACCAAATTCCAGCAGAGATCATTTTTTTTTAGGAAATTTTCAAGGGATATAGATTAATGGAATGTATTTCAGGCTGTGTTCGTGGGAGCTCTTGATTTTAATTAGCAAAAGGGGGCAAAAATTCATAAGGAGGCTGAGTTCTCTGATTTGTGCCTTGCCCCCCACCTTTAACATATATTTGTATCTTCCTGTACTTTTATGTGTTAGAATTCTGTGTAAGATTTCACTTAAGTGGAGGATTTTGCTACTTAAAAATGTTTTCAAAATACTATTCTGGTTTAATTTAGGAAAATAGTAGGGTGTGAGGAGAGAAAAAGAGGAGAAAGAGATAAGTGCTAGAATGCACTTATCATTTAAAGCAATAAGTTGCTTTAAATGAACTTTGGTTTTAGTCAAGAGAAAGTCGATAGTGAATAAAAAAAATTTTTTTTAATGTTTATTTATTTTTGCGAGATAGAGCATGAGTGAGGGAGGGGCAGAGAGAAAGGGAGACACAGAATCCAAAGCAGGCTCTAGGCTCTGAGCTATCAGCACAGAGCTTGACTTGGGGCTCGAACTCATGAACCCTGAGATCATGACCTAAGCCGAAGTCGGATACTTAACAGACTGAGCCACCCAGGCACCCCAGTAGTTAGTGAATTTTAAATAGGGAGGGGAATTATTTTTTTCAGAAGGTTAATCTGGAGAAAGTGTACACAGTTAATTAAAGTGGGTAGAGAGTAGAAATGGGATAGTTGACCAGATTAGGTCTTATTGTGATAATGATAAGAACAAAGTGGAAAAAGTGGATTTAAGAAACATTTTGAGGAACAGTTTATAGAGAAACATGAGGAAAGAATTAAATTTAACATGGGTGATGGGCATGGAGCTGAATTGTCTGGAATTGGAGTGGATGAGAAATTGATCATGAGTTTCGTTTTAGGTGTAAATTTGAAATGATGTCCAAGTAGAAATTCTTATTGGTTGACTCGTTGGCTTGTTTGTTCCTGATTTCATTCTGTGATTATTTATTCAGTACTTGTATTGTGAAAGGCCTTGTTCTTTGAGAAGAAAAATGGATATGTGGATTTGAGAGTCATTGAAATAAAAATAAGAGAAAAATCCTTTGAGGGTAAATAAGCTATCAGATGGAGAGTATAGAGAGAAGTTTAGAGAACAGGGGACTCAACTTTGAAGGAATAATCACTATTTGGAATGGAAATGGAAAAACCTAAAGTGAAAGCAGAATTATCAGTCTGGGATCCTAGGCACTAAGAAAGAGAAGAATCTCAAAAGTAGGGTGTACTTGATACTTTCAGCATGGATGATATTTTTAGGAAGTTACACAGGTTTCTTAGTCTTTATTGACCTTATGTGGAAAGGGAGGCAATGGAAATAGAGTATTTGTTCTAGAAGTTTGAGAAGTTAGGAAGAAGGGCAATAGAACATATTAGCTATAGAGGATTACTGGGCCAAACAAAGATTGTTTTCATGTTGGCGAGGGCAGAATCAGTGAAACTCTTGGAAGTGGAGGATGTGCTGGAATAATTGAGGAAACAAGGCTTGAGGAAAGAGAAAGGGAATTTGTAAACATCTATCTATAGTGTCAATCTCCCCTCCCATATGATGCTCCCTGAGAGTAGGGACCATTTCTGCCTTTTTTTTTTTTTTTAACCACCATACTCAGCACTTGGCACAACACCTGAAAAGTGTTCATAGATGTTCAGTAAAATTTGTTGAATGAATGAATGAATTGCATGAAGAGTTCAGTGAGGATCCCTATTTGTCTGAGACCTGAAGAATGTATGAGAGATTTTAAGTTGGTAAAGGAGTGTTTGAAGGAAGAAAAGAGCTGGGGAAGGTCATGCTGACTGCCCATATTTTCAATAAAGTAGGCAGGCAAATTATTTACCAGAAAGATCTGATGCATTTAGGGCTTAAGGAATGTTGAAGAGAGTGTAGAGTAACACTTCCTGGAAGTACGCTAAGGAGTTCACCTAAAATAAATAAAAAAGATTGCTAAGCTATAGAATGATTACAATTTGGTCATTTACCAAGTGCCTAGCATATGCCAAGCACTATAATTAATATTTTACATGCACCATCTTACGGAATCCTTAAAACAGTCCTAGGAAATAGGTATTTATTTACGTCTTAGTTTACTAATGAGAAAACTGTACTAGGCCATAAATTTGTGATTGGCTAAGTGAGCACTGTTATATTGCTTTCTCTAGCAATGTCTTGTGGCCTTAGAGCAGGAGCAGAAAGGGCAGAAGGTAAAATTTATTCAGGCTTACTAACTGGCAAAACAGGCATGCTGTTATTAAGTCCTTCCTATGTTCCTTATTTCATTTAATCTCACAACAACACTGCAAAGTAAATATTACCCTCCTTTTATGGAGAATTTAATGATTTTTCCCCAGGTGGCAGAGGTAGTCAATGATCAGACCCCAGTTAGAACCCAGGTCTATTTTATTCTACAACCTGTTCTTTTACCCAGCACTCTCAAGAAAAACAGACATGTTGTTTACGTTGACGTTGGTGTGATCAACCATATAGACTTAAGAGGACACAATTAAGAACACAGTTTTTGGGGCACCTGGGTAGCTCAGTCAGTTAAGCGTCTGACTCTTGATTTTGGCTCAGGTCATGATCTCATGGTTTGTGAGTTCAAGCCTTGTGTCAGGCTCTTTGCTGACAGTGCAGGGCCTGTTTGGGATTCTTGATCTTCCTCTCTCTTTGCCCCTCCCCTGCTCATGTTCACACACTTTCTCAAAATGAGTAAACCTAAAAAAAATAATCTTAAAAAAAAAAACAGGTTTTCAGTTTTGTTTAATCATCTGAGCTTCAATTATATCGTAAGTTAAAATGGGGACAATAGTAATGCCTGCTAAAATGTTGCAAGGAAATATGTATATACATGGAATACTATGTAATTAGTAAAGCATTAAGCCAATATTAGTTAATAGTAATTTAGAAATAATAAATGTATTATTCTACGATCATTCACATGTTTTCTCAATATATTTATAAGTCTTTTAACTTGTAGTCTGAAACCTTAATTAGTTTACTAAGTGGTTATGTTAATTATGATAGTTGATTATGTTTTTGTTTTTTCTTTCAAAGCAAACTTTGTTTTGCTTGAATATTCACATTAGTGACATCCTGGGAAAGTAATTTGAATATAATAAAAAGTAGTTTCTTGCGAAAGTAGTCTAATCTTTGTCACTGTTGTTCTTGGGTACAAATTTTACAGGTAACTTTAGCAGTTACCAAGTCATCTGGAATATACTTTTTAAAGTTTTATGGTATAAGATTTGTTACATTCTCTCTTCTAAACATTTTAATATATGATAAAGATATGTGCATGTTAAGGGTTTATGTCTTATCTCCATGCCTTTCATTGCATTTGGAATACAAATTTTAGATAACACAGTTATTTAAACATTGACTTGAGCAGTTTGGACTTGATTTCATGAATTGTCATAGCTAGTTAGATCTCAAATTATGTATTGTGTTAAGTCTATCTTTGGAATAAAACAGGTGTTATTATCCCTCCCTCCCAAAACTATTCTGGAAAAATTAGCATTAGTAAATCTAAATGCTTTTGGTGTTCTACTCCAAATGCTTTTTAATTCTTAATTATGAAAATGAGATAAAAAGTGGAAGACTTAAACTTTAATCATTTATTTATAACTGTCTTATCAGTGATACCTTATGGTTTAGGTTGTATTAAAATGATATTTAACATTTTAAAAGGTAGGTTAAAATTTTATTGCTAATATATACGTTGCTTTTAGGAGAGAATGACAATAAGAAGGTACCAGTTTAAGGTTTCACCGACCATGTCTTGGTGGCACATTGTCTCTAGATAAATTGGGGATGAAGAAGTTCTAAAAATGGGTCAGACTTTGGGGTGCCTGGGTGGCTCTGTCAGTTAGGCATCTGAGTTTGGCTCAGGTCATGATCTCACAGTCCATGAGTTCCAGCCCCTTGCCGGGCTCTGTGCTGACACCTCAGATCCTGGAGCCTGCTTCAGATTCTGTGTCTCCTCCCTGTCTCTCTGCCCCTCCCTCGCTCATTCTCTCTTGCTCTCTCTCAAAAATAAACATTAAAAAATTTTTAAAAATAATAAAATGGGTCACACTTTGATACTAAAGGATTTTCCCCCTCTTTGGAAGATTTGGAGCCGTTAGGAACTCTTAAGGGCTTGGTGTGTGGAGAGGGTACCGTCTTGGTTTTTTAACCCTTTATGTCTTTATCATTCGTCATGTTCCTATAATCTTCCTTGATTTACGTTTTTTCTTGTTTTGCTTTAAAAAAAGAAATACGGGCCGCCTAGGTGGCTCAGTCAGTTGACTTTGGCTCAGGTCATGATCTCATGGTGAGTTTGAGCCCCGCATTGGGCTCTGTGCTGACAGCTCAGAGCCCGGAGCCTGCTTCGAATTCTGTGTCTCCCTCTCTTTCTGAACCTCCCCTGCTCGCACTCTGTCTCTCTCTCTCAAAAATAAAAAAGCATTAAAAAAAATTTTTTTTTAAAAAAACAAAAAATACTTGGCATCATCTTTCCAATTAGTTTACTTCTATGTAAAGTAGGATTTCATTTTATTTAAAAAATAACCAAATATCTATTTTGTATCTGTCAACTTGCATTTCTTCTTATAGTAAGAGATTATAAGTTTGCGTGGCTCTGGGGACTCTGAGAATGATTGTGCCTTAATGGTGTGCTTATGGTGGTATGTGACTTAGTCAGAAAAGTAGGAACCCTAACCAGGTAAGGCATTAGAGGGGTGTTTGCTAAAGAGGAGGTCTAGACGATTCATGTTTTGGACTGGCAAGAATGCCAGCTTTTAAGTGAGAATATAGGTCCACCAAAGGATGAGGCATAGATACTCGGGTTAAAAAATTTGAATGGTTGGGATGATATTGGTGAGGCAGCCTAACAAGTAGATTGCTTTTTGACCTAGGGTCTTCAGAATAAGCTTGTTGTTTTCTTTTGTATTATCTCAAGTATGTCCAGGCTAACCTGTCTTTTCCTAGGTGGCTATGTTAAGACTGGATTTTAGTCATCTATCTAACAAATATTTGTTGAGTGTCTCTTAGTTCCAGACACTCTCCTAGATACTAGAGATATACTAGTAAACAGAATAGACAAAAATTTCAGCCCTCTGGAGTTGATATTCTGATGTGAGAGATACAGTAAAGAAAAAAGTAAATTACATATTTTGGAGAAAAATTTGCAGAGAAGATAGGGAATGTACTTTGAATAGGATAGTCAGGGAAAACTTAAAAGATGCCATTTTAACCACAACTTGAGTTTTGCATAAGATCTCCGGGCCTGGCATTCTCAATTATCATATCTAGTAGAATTGGAATGAGCAAATGTCAGTGTTCATCATTTTACAATGAAGAAAACTTGTGGTGAGAAAACTGTCCAAATGTGCCGAGAAACACCAGACACTGGATTTTAGAGCTCTTGGATATTGTGATTTGGGTTTCTGGAAGTTGACCTGCCCTGAAGCCAGATTTAGCCAAAAAGCTAGGGATTTGGGAAAGGCCAGCAGGAGACAGTGGAGCACCTTTATAGGTTGAGGCTAACTCCCAATCCTATATAAGACTTTGTAGAAATCAGGTGGGAAGCCATGCCTTGGTGGACCTGCGCATATACTGAGACCTGTACTGAGCTCACTGCATCTCAGCTTTCAGACCCTTCATTTTGGAAAGGTTATGGTTTAAATGTACCAGGCTTTGTGATCTCTCTAGGACTGATTGGGGCTTTCTCAGGCCTTTGCTCCCTATAGCTTAGTAGGGTGATTAAAGTAACACTCTGTTAATTATACCTGGACCTGAGAATGCTGTGAATTAGTCAAGATCCTAAAGTTTGAGAAAGGGAAATCTCAATTAAAATCTCAAAAGAGCTCCTGGCTTTTTATCCCCACTGGAAAGATACCCCAAAGAGAGATGATTGATGTCTACAATATTGTTCATGAATTTTGAGCTCAATTAGTCCTCTTTAAGCTACTATGTCCTTTAATTTTCCTCCACATCTTGTACCTAAAAACTTTTTATTTCCACCTTTCTTTCTCTTTTTCCTTTGCATTGGTTCAGCCTGTCTCACACTTCCTCAACTGTCCAAATAGATTCTATATCTCATCCTCATTGTCTAAATTTTCACATGGATCTCAAAAAAGTATTCCTTATACACTGAAGTCCTAGCCTTGCCTCTGGCAGATCAGCTTTGTCATCACCATGCAAAAACTCCAGCTTTCTCTTCATCTAGCTGTCTTTTCTTCCCCTTCCTTGGACAGTTTTTAGTGAGAACTTCTTTTTATAAATAAACACTTATTTCCCAAATCCTTTTAAAATAAACTTCATGATGGAAATTCATTTCAGATACGCTGCATAGTAATATTAAAAACACTGGAAATAAATTATATTTTATCCTATTAGATTTATTCAGACAGTGCAGTGGAAAACAAAGCATTTGTCAGAATGAGTAAGTATTTATGAAACAATACATCACTGTCATTAGCTTAGGTAGTGAGTACGTAATATTGTTGAGTTAATGCATATGTAATAGTAAAAACTGACATTTCACTGGAACTGTTCATTAAAGACATTTTTTTTTGGTATAACTATGGTAATTTAGATCTAATTATATACTTTTAAACCTACTTAAAGGTGATGTGTACATTTCCCTTTGATGGTTTTAAATTTTATCATAGATGTGATGTTTCTTTACCCACATAGGAAAAAAAATGTATATTGATAAATTCTCTTGGATATGAATTTATCATTTTCACTTTTATTTCTACCTTCAGTTTTTAAAGCCATTTGAAAATTCCCTTTGAAAATATTTAGGAAAACAAAAATTTAAGACAGTCATTTTTTATCAGTTTATTTGACTATCATATTCACTAACAAAAATGATTTCACTCAAGATAATTCAGAAAAAGATTAAAGGGGCACCTGGGTGGCTCAGTCAGTTGAGCATCTGAATCTTCATTTCACCTCAGGTCATGGTCCCAGGTTATTGAGATTGAGTCCCACACCAGACTTTGCACTGAGAGCCTGGAGTCTGCTTAAGATTCTCTCTCTCTTCCCCTCTTCCCCTTTTCCCCCGCTCATGCTGACTCACTCTCTCTCTCTCTCAAATTAAAAAAAAGAGAGATTATAAAGTATTTTTCCTCATTTTCCAGGAAATGTCCCATTCTTTCTGTCTTTAGTTAGACGTGTTACTTCTTTTTTGCTAATGTTATATGCACTTTGATTACCCTTTCTTCTTGCTTCCTGGTACATCCGTATTAACTTACCATGAAAGCCTTGAGTCTCCTACTTCTTTGATGTTGGTATACTCATTCTTTAGTGATACTGTGACTACAGAAACACTCTAGCCTAATCCTTGGAGTTGCAAGGATGTCATAACACTTAAGCCTACTTTCTGTCCCCTGTTATTGTTTCCTTATCCCTTGCAAAGCATTGCCTTGGCCACACATGAATTCATCCAGTATGTTTCTGCAGTTTCTAAATTCTTACTGAAAAGAACTAGAGTCAGGATGATTTCCAAAATGTACCTTATGTAAGACATTCTTCATCTGTTACCATTGTTTTTCAATGTATGAACCTTCTAAGAATAGTGAAAAAAAAAATCTGTCTTTAGTAATGGGCTCTTTCTCATAACTCAACACTTAAAGATTATTTTAACATAGTTTTATGTATTTAATTATTAATTTTGTTGGTTGCACCTTGAGGCCTTTTACACAAAGGACTTAATTTCGGTAATACTGTGGCAATCCCATTTAGTCTTTGTTTACAGTTGTATTATGTTTCATTTCAGCCAATAATAATTCCTTTCTTTATAAAAATTTTTTTAATGTTTATTTCTTCCTGAGAGAGAGAGACAGAGACAGAGCATGAGTGGGGGAAGCGTAGAGCGAGAAAGGGTTGCAGAATCTGAAGCAGGCTCCAGGCTCCGAGCTGTCAGCACAGAGCCTGACACAGGGCTGGAACTCATGGACTATGAGATCATCACCTGAGCCAAAGTCAGATGCTTAACCGCCTGAGCCACCCAGGTGCCCCAATAATATAATAATTCCTTTCTTAGGGACTCCATAGCATGTATGGTTTATATGGTTTACGTGTAATGTTATTTTATAAGCTATATTTTGTTAGATTTAGATGTTGACACTCAGGGTTACTCAAAATTTTATGTGATTTTTTTAAAAGATAATTTTAGTCTTCCCATCACATGAATAAATTTATTATCTAGAAAAAAAAGGAGAGTTTGTACTTTCTGATGGAGGAGGGAATTCTGAATAACCAAGCATTAGCTAGATGAATTAATTTCTGTACTACTGGGAATGACTTAGATTTAAACAAGATCCAAAAAACCCTTCCCGTTTATCATCTAAGGCCCATCCCCTGTGTTGATCTTTTCCTGAATATCTGCACCAGCATTGACTACTCCCTGAATATCCCTTTTAATCCCAACTGCATATTAAGTGTCTAAGTAGCAGAGACTCCATCTATCTCATTGCACTGCATAGAATGCTGTGCACCTAGCCTTTCTGTAACATGTATTTGGTTAAAAATGGTCTTCAGTATGTCAGGCTGTTAGTTTTCCTCATTAAAAGTTCCAGAGTGTGTGGGGCACCTGGGTAGCTCAGTTGGTTAAGCATCTGACTTTGGCTCAGGGCATGATTTCACAGTTCGTGGGCTCGAGCCTCATGTCGGGCTCTCTGATGACAGCTCAGAGCCTGGAGCCTGCTTCAGATTCTGTGTCTCCCTCTCTCTTTGCCCCACCCCTGCTTATGTACGTGCATGCGCTCTCTCTCTCTGTCTCTCTGTCTCTCTGTCTCTCTGTCTCTCTCTCTCTCAAAATTAAATAAGCATTTAAAAAATTTTTTTAAGTTCCAGGTGTGCGACTTTCTTTTTCTTTTCCCTTCACATTTGAATTTAACTGTAGTAATAAGACATACTTCTCAATTTAAAAGTATAAGGAACATGAAAGATAAAAGATCAGGAACGTGTTGTCATTCTTTCAGGGAACCCCTCCAGCAAGATAATTTGCTCTTCTGACTGTTGCTTATAAGGTGGCTCATCCTTAAAGCATGTGGACCCTGAGTGCCAGGGTGAAATGGCTTGTGGTGTTTTCTTTTTATAAAAAATAAGCCAAAATCCAAAAAGAGAATATTTTTAAAATGTTTGTAGGGTTTATCTACAGTGAAGGAAAGAACAGCCATTAATAGGAGATATAATATTTAAGGTTGTTTATAGAGGCAAATGAAGTAAGAAAATGTCATTCTTGGAAACATTTACTATTTTATTTTATTTTATTTTTAAGTTTTATTTTATTTATTTTTTTTTTGGGGGGGGGAGGGCAGAGAGAGAGAGAGAGAGGGGGAAAGAGAGAGAATCCCAGGCAGGCTCTGCAATGTTAGCTCAGAACCTGATGCAGAACTTGAACTCAACAAACCTTGAGATCATGACCTGAACCAAAATCAAGAGTCAGATGCTTAACTGGCTGAACCACCCAGCATTCCCATTATTTAAGTGACTCTTAGAAAGATGACTGATTTAGGGTAAGCTTGCTATTCTCTGGCATAGTTAAGCCATTTGGAGTAATTTGTTAGAATGGGCAATGCTAGCAATTACTGAGTCCTGTAGTGTGACTGACACTTTATGTAAATAATTATTTAATCTTCAAGAATTCATCATATGCGAGTAGGTAGTATCATTATTTGAGTTTTACAAAGATACACCTTGAAGTTCAGTGAATTTCCTAGTAAGTGGAAGCTCCAAGGTTCACATAATCTTTCTATTTAGAGTAGGAGAAGTTATATATTCATATTAATTAAACTCTATACAAATACTAATGTTTTAAGAGGTGAATGAAAAAATATGCATAAGACATGACTCATAGCCTCTAGGAATATAGTCTATACTAGACTGATATCTTAGTATAATCCAACTATTGAATTACCCAACTATTGAATCCAACTATTGAATTACCCTTTTTGAGGAGTGAAGACCATGTTTTTTTCAGGTTTAAATTCAGGTAACATTTATTGGATACTTGGAAATCTTTCTCATAACATAATAAATAAAACACTAGCCCCCTGAGCTAGTTCAGTAGTTCTGGAAGGCAATGTGGTCTGAAGGGAGAATGTATACTTTGGAATGAGATTGGAGCTCAGACCTCATCTGCTAACTTTTAACTGTGTGACTGATATTTCTCAACTTCAATTTTCTCATCCCTCAGATAAAGATACTGATGGCATTGGTATAGGGATTGCATATAATACTCTTAGTATACTGCTTATTAACACACTGTCTAATGTATAGTAGATAATTAATAAAATTTTCCCTTGGTTCTCATTTAATTTGAGATAGAAAGTGATAAGTACACTATGAAGGCAGCTCAAGAGTGAGATATTACATCCACCCAGGGTACTCAGAGAGGGCTTCATGAGGAAATTGATGCTTGAATTGAACCTTGAAAGATGACAGGGTTTGGATATACAGAATTGAGACAAAGGAATATTTCGTGATCTATGAAGTATTTATAGGAAGGCTATTGGTAACATAATGGAGGACCTTTTTTAAAAAAAAATTTTTTACCTGGGGTGCCTGGGTGGCTCAGTTGGTTAAGTGTCCGACTTCAGCTCAGGTCACTATCTCGCGGTCTGTGAGTTCGAGCCCCGCGTTGGGCTCCGGGCTGGTGGCTCAGAGCCTGGATCCTGCTTCCGATTCTGTGTCTCCCTCTCTCTCTGCCCCTCCCCCGTTCATGCTCTGTCTCTCTCTGTCTCAAAAATAAATAAACGTTAAAAAAAAATTAAAAAAAATTTTTTTTACCTTATATTTATTTATTTTTGAGAGACATAGACAGAGCACAAGATCTTTTTAAAATGTATACTGATTCGATAGATGAACTCCCCTCCTTTTAAGGCTTCTGAGGTATATCTTCAGCTGAGCCTTCTCCCTGAGCTCTGGGCCTTGATTCCTAAGTGCACTAGATCATACACACGCAGTAATGTTTGAAGCATCTGAAACTTTGAAGTTTCCGAAACTGAGCTCCTGGTCTACCAACCTGCCCCATCCAAGTCCACCTGCAGCCTTTTCTGTCTCAGGTAATGGCAGTTCCATTCTCTCCGTTGCTCAGTGCAAAAACCTTCATGTACACAATCTTTGACTCCTTTCTTTTTCTCATACCTCTGCTGTCATCAAATCCTTTAGGCTCAACCTTGAAAGTTTATCATCTCTGACTATCCCTACTGTCACAACACTGGGCCACACCATCACCATCTCTCATTTGGATTATTAGCAGTAGCTTTCTAATTGCTTCTTAGCTTCTTTCTCAGAAGATTTAATCAGTGTCAATAGAAGCGGGGGGGGGGGGGGGGCAGGGAAGGGTCACTGTTTAGGCCAGTATTTTCCCTAAAAGGAATTTAAAATTCTTTGAAGCCCTTGGACAAAATTTCTGTTAATACCTCCTGTAGTTTCATGCCCTAGATTTGGAGAGAAGTGATTTTTTTCCTCCCTGTGTATTGTTGCCTGTAATGTAAGAGCTTCTCAGTAGGGCCCCTGTGAATGTCTGACTTGAACAGTCTCTTGATGGACAGTTACCCTATGTATCTTAAATATATTACTAGTCTTAAAATAATGAGAATATTATGAAGTGCACTCACTGCTGAAAGTATCTGAACATAATTTCATCTTCTTTTTAATGATTTAGAATGAACTTCAGAATTTGGAACTGCTGCAGGCTGATCATTAGAAACATCAGTTATCATTGCATAGTAAAGGAAGTGGTGGTTAGTAGACATTTCCAGAAAAAGCAGCTTTCTCTCTCCTAAAATTAAAAGTAGTTATTAAACATTTCTGGTTATTTCCCCTCTGAAATTTGGGGCGTAAGGTAATCTGTGGATATTAAGGTAGTAGATTTTGTTGTGGACTCACTAGCAGTGATTGTTGACTGGCAGATTTTATAATTATTTAAGAAAGGAAAGGTCATTGAATTTTGCAGGTATTTTATTTGACTTGAATATTCCTTAACTTTTTATTTTATATTTATTTCCCAACCCTATAGACCTGAGGCTGTTTCTGGTTTAGTGGCAAAGTAAAAGATACTAATGAGAATGTCTTTGGGACATAATTATGTAGATTTAAAGGACTGATGTAGTTTTAATTATGCCCTTTAGCTAGTGTACTTGCATATTAAACTTATTCGTGTCTTAGTGTATTTCCCTCTGAAACTTTGCTTTTCTCAGGCCTTAAATTACTAATCAGCTCATGGGTGTACCCGAAGGTTATGTAAGCTAAGTTGAAGACTGCCAAAGAAATGTGTTTAAACTATTAATCCAAAATATACAGAAGTTTATAGTTAGAAACAATGGCCCATGGGTTTATAGTGTTCTTTGCTGGATTCTTAAGAAAGAAATTCCCAGCACTGTGTGTGTATGTGTTTCCTCCCTGTCTCCCTGCCTTCTTCCCTAAACAAAAACACCCTTTGGTTGTAATGTGTTGAAACATGTAATATATTGTTTCCCTCAGGCTCTTTTAGTAAACTGAGGGAACTTGAGGTAAAATAATAATAGATTTTTTATTTGTATTTTTTTTTTACCTCTGCTTTTTGACTTGTTTACTTTCATTATAAGTTTCTAGATTTAGCAGACTACTCAATCTAATAAGGGTAGCAACTACCCTAAAGCTATGGAATGATTTTATTCACTTATAGGAAAAAGGCATGGGGCTACTTAAACCCTGCTTTGTGGGTGGTTTTGTTTTTATTTGTAAGAAGCTAGAATAGGAAATCCTTGGTAAATTCTAAGGAGAAAGGCTCAGAAAATCTTTGGAGGCCAACTTTACTCCCAAAGAGACAATGAAAATACAGAATTTAGAATGGGAGTAAGTGACCTGTCTTTGAAGGGGGACAAAGTAAATATTTTTGGCTTTGTGGACTAAGCCAAAAAAAACCATATTTTGGTTTCAGTTGTACTTACTCTGTTGCTGTAGCATGAAAGCAAACATAAGTAATATCTAACTGAATGGATGAGAGTGTGTTATTATTGACAAAAACAGGCAGCTTTCTGAATTTTTCCTATAGGCTGGACCTAGTTTCCAGACTCCTAATTTAGAACTTGGATTCCTTAATTTTTCTTTGTTTTCCAGACTGACATTCATCACATGCCTGATGTATATTTTGGTCTTTTTATATACTTTTGATCAATGATCATCATAATGGCTTATGAGACAGATGGGGAAAATACTTCTTAAAATGTTTACATTATGAAAAATTTCAAACATATACAAAAACAAATCCCCATATATCCATCATCATGTCAAACAGTAGGTAGTGTTTTCCCTATTTCATTTATTTATCCCTTTTTATTCTTCATTTTCTTTCTTTATTATTTTTTTGTTCTTTGTATTTTAGCTGAAGTATTTTAAAGTAAGTGTTTAAACTTTAAATGTCCTGTGATGCCTATATACCTTACTATGTGTCTCTAGAAAACGTGAGCATTTTCTTATGTAATTGTAATACCACTATATCTTACCACTTGGCAGAATCAACAATACTTTTTTTTTAAATTTTTAATGTTTATTTATTTTTGAGACTGGGGAGGGGAGGGTGCAGAGAGGGAGACACAGAATCCAAAGCAGGCTCCAGGCTCTGAACTGTAAGCACAGAGCCCGATTCGTGGCTTGAACTCACTCACGAACTGCGAGATCATGACCTGAGCCGAAGTCAGGCACTTAACCGACTGAGCCACCCAAGTGCCCCAACAGTACTTTTTTGATAACATCTGTTATCCAGGCCAGGTTCACATTTACCCAATTGCCTTAAAACATATATATTTTTTTAACATCTAATTTGTTTGAACCAGGACCTACATCAAGTCATATATTACATTTGGCTGTTGCCTCATAAGTCTCTTCTAGTAATCTTAATCTCCCCTTTTCTTACTTTTCCTTTTTTGTTTGTTTTCAGTCTCTAGCTCCTTGAAGGAATTAGCCAGTTGTTCCTGTTCTGTAGAATGTTTCACATTCTAGATTTGTTTGCTTCCTCTGTTGTATGTTACCATATTTCCCATTTTTTCCTATAAATGAAGTTAGCTGTAAAGACTTATATAAATTTAGGTTCAGCCTTTTTGGCAGTAGTCCTTCCTAAGTGGTACTTTGTTTTTCATATTTTGTCATATCAGGAGTCGTATCAGTAGCCTGAACCTTCCCTTGTAAAGTTCCCCTTCAACTTTTCATCTAATGTTTTTATTCATTGAATCATCCTTCCCAAATCAATGATCTTATTTTCATTTCTACATTTACTGGCTGGAATTCTTCTGAAAGAATGTTCCCTAATCATCTTGAGTATTTTGTTATCCCGAAATGCAGTTCATAAGGAAGGCAATATTTTTGAATTTCATGTTATAGATTGGGATTGATTCTCAAAGGTTAAATGAATTGCCTGAAGTTACAAACTTAGTAACCTAACTAGCTCAGAATTAAAACCAAAGTTTTTGATACCAATTCTGGTTATCCCAGATAACCAGTGGGAGCCAATGGACTAGCATAACAAATTCTTCTTGGTTCAGAAGTTAAAGTCGGAGAAGTAGCATGATTTAGGATGATTCCTCTTTCCTTTCTGTCTCTTCCCGGCTAAGTTAAGGAGAGTAGGTAGTTTTATCTGATAGTTTTCTAGAGCAATTGAATGCTTAGAAGTCAAATTGCTTGGATTCACATTCCTGTTCTTACCACTTAGCAGCTATAATCCGACTTTTGGCACGTTGCTTAACCTTTCCGTGATCTAGTTTCCTTGTCTGTAAAATGAGGATCCTAATAGAATCTGTCTTAAAGGGTTGTTGTAACAATTAAATGAAGTCGATACAAGTAAAGGGCTTAGAATAGTGCCTTGCATATAGGAAGCACTCAGTATCATTTAGCTTTTCAGAAATAAAACTGTTCCATAGGTATACTTTTAATTCTACCAGCCATCCAAACAAACACTCAAAATAATACAGTAATTTTTAGGAAAACAGTATTATGTTGTTTGTTGATGCTAAAAGTGGTAAGTCAATATTTGGGTTCTCTTACTTGGCAGCCTAAGAAATGGCATGAATCTAAAGAATGAAAGCTGTAGATGCTACATTTCTGTAACAGTTGTAGCTGCAGAGAAACTTGTTTTAAATGTTTAGTTATATACATAGGATTAGTTATCTAGTGAATTGGTGAAATGATGCATGTAACCTGAATGTTCTGCATTTTAGATTTTTTATGTTTGATATCTTAAAGTGAACAATACTTCTTTTTGGAGTCTTAAAGCTTTTCTCTGAGCACAGTAGGAAAAGCTGTCAAATGTATTGTCATATTTTCAACAGAACATAAAATACTTTATTGTGTAGTATGTGGGAAAGGCAAAATGCACTCTGCCTTTTCCCCCTTTTCCATTACCTACGTGTTAGTGTGATAGATGGTATCACTATATTTAAGTTGTGTTTATAATCATATCTTTGTCCTATTTGCAGGTTTTTAAAGACTGTAAAGGACCATTTCAGCAGAGTATTTTTCATCATTTTATAAAGTAGTGGAATTCATAATTGTAATTTTTCAGATGTGAAATCTGCTTATAACCTTATCATTTTGCATTATTTTCTTATGGTTGGCATTTTAAGACTGGGTGAAAGTATGTATATATATTTGGTTTGATCATAGACTGTTCCTATTTGTTCCTAGCCATTTCTTCTCCAGTTTGTTACACAGTGTTATGAAAGGTTTTTCACTATTTATTGCCTGAGTTGTCAAGTATCTTTTGAGCTGTATGCAAAAGGACAGTTTGCTCTAGGTATGTGTTATACTTCATTTAAGATTTTTCTATTTGAAAATGCTTTGTATTTGGCCATGTGAATCAGAATGGATGCAGCTAGACCAGTCTTTTAGGTGTATATATATAGGTGGACATGTGTGTCCATGACCGATAATAATGTGATTCGTTATATGACCCAAATGCAGTGAGTAACTTGGCTTTATTACTGTAAGGATTTAACTGTTTTTGTCAGTCTTCTCCCTCATTATTTATGTGAGATTGCATCACCTAGCCAGAAGTAGGAAGCAATACCATGTGCACAACTGCAGGTTTGGAGGCTTGTATTAATATTTTATGAACGAAAGCACTGTTTATCCACTGAACCACCTTTTCAGTATTACTTGTTTACCGCCTGCTGTAGAATATCTGTATTTGCAAATGAAACACTATTGTAGAAAGTTCTGATTGAATAGAATAAAATTAGTAGTAATTGTAGCTTTCTAATTATAGCAGTTTTGATTTCTAAATAAAGAAAAGTGTGTATACATTTCTATTCTTACAAAGACATTAAGGGAATAATAAAAATGGTGAACAACTATGTGGTTAAATTGTGAAGATCAGGGAGCTATCAGAGTCTTCAAGGGGTGTGCCTATCCATGTACTTTGATGCAGATACATGTCTTTTTTTTAAATTTTTTAACGTTTTTATTTTAACGTTATTAACGTTTAACGTATTTTATTCATTCATTCATTCATTTATTTGAGAGGCAGAGAGAGACAGAGCGTGAGTGGGGGAGGGGCAGAGAGAGAGGGAGACACAGAATCCGAAGCACGCTCCAGGCTCTGAGCTGTCAGCTCAGAGCCCTACGTGGGGCTTGAACTCATGAACTGTGAGATCATGACCTGAGCTGAAGTCAGACACTTAACCGACTGAGCCACCCAGGCGCGCCTAACGTTTTTTTATTATTGAGAAACAGACACAGAGTGTGAGCAACATAGGGGTAGAGAGAGGCGAGACACAGAATCTGAAGTAGGCTCCAGGCTCTGAGCTGTCAGCACAGAGCCCAAAACAGGGCTTGAAGTCATGAACCGTGAGATCATGACCTGAGCCGAAGTCGGTTGCCTAACCAACTGAGCCACCCAAGCACCCCCCCCCACTTTTATTAATGTTTGTTTATTTTTGAGAGAAAGAGACAGAGCATGAGTGGGGGGAGGGGCAGAGAGAGAGAGGGAGACACAGAACCCGAAGCAGTCTCCAGGCTCTGAGCTTCAGCACAGAGCCCAAGGCGGGGCTTGAACTCACAAATCGTGAGATCATGACCTAGGCCAAAGTCACACACTTAACCAACTGAGCCACCCAGGCACCCCGCAGATATATGTCTTTTTAACTTCTGGTAAGGCCTGAGTGTTGAAAAGAATACTGGACCTGAAGGTTAACAGTCACAGACAAGGCCCTTGTCTCTGCCTTGGGAGCTCTGTAAAACTATTTACCATTTTTGGGCTTCTGAATTATACCTGCTTTTTCTGTGAGGATCAAAGGTTAAGTAAGTTTTCTGGGTGTGAAAATTCTTTCTCAAGTACAAATTACTAGTGCATCAAAGTTACGATAAGCCATATTGGTTATGAGAGAGAGTACAGTAATAGTTGTTTGGGCCTGTTAAGATTTGCCTAGGTTCATTTTATGATCTTGGTCAAGATCCTACCTTCCCTCTGGTGTGTCTATGCCTTCATCTGTATGTGGGGATAATAATCACTGTTTTGCATTAGTTCTTAAAATGTCTGTCAAGTGCCCAGCACACTGCCAGGCACATGTAGGTGCTCTGTGCCTGGTAGCTGCTGTTGTCACTTGGCTTTTAAAAAAATTATTGATGATTAATGAATACTCATTTCAGGCATATTAACATGTAAGAAAGTAACACCCCTTTTGGAGCAAGTTTTGAATATTAATACCATATGCCATTTGTGGAGAGTGTCAATTTCTAATAATTTTCTTTTTTAATGTACTAGGATTAATTAAAAACCAATGTTGCAAAATTATGCAAACAATATCAATTTTTCTTGAAACCAAAACATTGATAATTAAAATAAGTAAGGAAATTTCTAAGCTTGGATTTAATTTATACTTAAGAGCTTTCCTTTTCCCTGAATGCTATCATCTATGTTCATTACTCAGCCTTTTTTTTTTTTTTAAAGAATTTGAACATAAAGTTGAAAAAGTAAAAGTATAATTAAATGAGAAATTTATATATTGAAGTTCAGTATCTGCCTATGAATTCTAAGGTGAATTCAAAAGCCTTCAGCTTTCATTTCAGTTCTCAATCTTTGGTTAACTCTATCAGTTATTCTTGCCCATTATTTCCTTGTGGATGTGGAAATGAATCGTGTGTGCATGAGAAACCATCTTTTAGTTCGTTAACTCATCATGGCAGCTGCTGAGCCATGGCGACATCTTTAAGAAAGGTAATAGAAACACTTGTCTGGGAAAATGTTAGGAATCAAAGTTAACTGATGTGAAAGAGCTGTGTATAAGACTTTTTTTTTTTTTAATTCTGTTTTATATGGGTTTATAGTAAAGCCAGATGCCTTTGTTTCACCTTTTTGGTTTGATCCCTTGTCTGTATCATAGGGTGGGAAACAGTTCCTTGCCATTTCTTTTGTTGTCATCTAATTAACAAATGTCTTTAATTTCCTTTTAGAATTGATGAACTGGATTGAGTTTTCCCACTCACTATCTGTAATCTTGGTCATCACAGTTCTCTATCCTTTGAGGCTTTTTCTTGGTGCCTATAAACAGCATTGTTATTCTAACATTAAGATAATTTTTCTGATTGTTAAGTACCCAAATACTTAATGAAAGAGTTATTCTTTTCTAGCAATTCTAGTGAAAAGGTTTTGAGTGGCTTTCTGGCATGTCCTAGATAAACTGTAGAGCTTCTTACCAGCCTTCTGCCTATAAAAACTGCAGTTAATTTAGGAGAAAAATAAATGATGCTCTCATGATATTTTCTGTAATTGAATTAATTGCATGATTGGAATTAAAGCATTGAGATTTTTGTTTGAAAAATTAAGTATCTTCTCCTATGAGATAATTAGGAGCTAGGGTGTACCGCTATGACTGTAGTTTCATATTCTGTAATTCACAGTAGCCACTTCTTGTTCTCAGAATGTCACATTTCATGACGGTTTTTGAAGACTGTTGTAAAAATGTTGTAGATGTTTTCATTAGCAAAAGTGATTCAACCTTTAACTCACATAAAGTAGATCTAATCTTTAAACATAACTTTTGGTATAGTTATTTGTTTTATAGACAGTATATATTTCAAATTGAATAGTATGTTGTAGAAAAAAATAAGTGACTGTGATGTCTACTTTTCAGTGTGGGGAAAATAGGAATAACTGTAGTTTAAAAATATTACTATTCCCTTGTTAAATTTTATATTTCAGATTTATAGCACATTAATCTGATTAAAAAAAACCATTTTCGTAGGAGGTGCTTTAGAGTTACCCAGACCTGAGTTCTGATCTCAGTTCCACCACTGACTAGATAACAGCCTTCTTTAAGCAGGTGACTTCATTTCTCTGAGCCTCTATTCTCTTATCTGTAAAATGACACTGAACCCATTTTGTTAGGACTTAAGGAAAATAAAAAATATGAAGCTATATTAATGTATGTAAAACAGTACCTAGAACAGGGTAAGTTCTCAATAAAAGATAACTGTTATTGTGGTTAGAAAAATCACTTTTCTTTGCCAGAAAGCAGACCACAAATATTAGGATATGAATTCAGGATATTGTTTGAGTTTTGGAATTACTGTTGCATGAGCCATGAGAAGATATAGTTCATTCATATCGGCCATTAGATTTTAGTGAGAGACTTCAGGAAAATGTGTAAGTTTCTTGATCTCCAGGTTATAAAGCTGAGGAGCTTTTTTTTGTTTTTTAATTGAGGTTACTCTCAAACTCGCATCATTCCTATATTTTTTTTGCCCCCAAAATACTCACACTGGCAGTTTACACAATAGAATTTTATTGGAAAAGAAAATCTATTTGATTTACATAATGATAAAATAATAAAGAATGTCATTGTTCCTCTAGTTCTCTTGTATTACGGTATCAAAAACCCAATAAGAAATACAGGAAAAGCATTTTCTCTCTTTTTTTTTTTTTTTTACTTTTCAATCATCCTTTTTTAGAACCTGTCATTTCTGTCAAAAGATTTTTCATAAGCTTAGTTATTATATTATTACTCTGACTTTTAAGATGGCAAAACCAGAAATGACCTATCTTCTTTAAATTATTATGAAAGCTAAAGTTCCTACGTATAAATAAGGCCATGAATATAAATTGTAGGTTATTTTTCCTCTATGATCTCCCTATGCTGACTATTATTATTAGAGCAAATTGCAGTGAATGCATTCTCTTCTTAAGAAGCACAATGAAAGTCAGGTTCACAAAACCAAAAATTGTTTTTGGAGATTCCAGCAAATTTGGCAAATTACAGTTACTATTAGCTGGGTTGATAGTTTCTAAAGACTTAAGTTTATGGCCCCCATCTCTTGAGGGGATGAGCAGAAATGGGCAATGCACATGAATGAAAGAATGGAGCCATCTTGATTTATGTGTAATCTGTAAAAGGAACCCACAGCCACCCCGGTCCTGCCTCTGTGTCACTCCTGTATGTGTTAAATTCTTAACATCTTTCTTTGTATTTGTTGCAATGTTTCTTTGTATTGATCTTATCATTTATGAATATTTTACATCTGTAACTAGAGTCTTTAAAACCTAGATTTTCTTTAAACCATGCCTTTTATTTTTTGCCTTCTTGCTCCATTGTCCAGTATACTACTCTAAAGTCTATTTTTTTAAGGTGAAAAAGCTTAATTAATGAACAAGATGCTGTCAGTGTAGTATAGCAAAAAGAAGAAAAGGCAGATTAAAGCTCCTTTTTATTTTCTTTTGTTCAATCCCCTGTTGAATGGAATAGTGTTGAGCAGCAGCCCAAACCATGGAATTTGAGATTACTTGTTTCAATATTGAATGAAGGCTCAGCTGAGAGTGATGGGTTTTAGTACATTTTTTTTTTCCCTTAGTGGAATTAAGGTGACTTTCCTCTTTGCACATTGTGTCACCTCAATTTAGGAGCTAAACAGCTTGTGCTTGTTGGTCGGGTAGCTTAATTTTGCAGGTTTATGGGACATGATGTTTTCATAACAGAAGGGAAGAGTAGATAATAATCCTCTGAACCTTTAAGGAATGGAGATTTAACAGTTCATTATACATTTATATGCAATTTTTGTGCATACCTATAGAATTTAATTTATAAGTTTTGAGGATCCTCACTATCAGGGATAGTGGGCAAAAAGCAGAGAGCTTTAAGGAAACAGAAGTCCCTGCTATGACAATTCACTGTCTGGATTGGATTTAATACAGCTAAGAAAGAGAAATCTAAACCACATGATGGGGTGCTCTCATTCATGGCTTAACACAAGTCAGAGCAGCCTGTTCTGTGAAATTTTAGTGTTCTAAAATAAAGCACATTCTTTAGCATTTATATAAATCATCTAATGTAGCTGTTTGGTGAAAGGGTTCTCATTATCTGCTACTACTTAAGTTTCAAAAGTAATATTGTGCTTTGCTTTCTTTAAAAATAAATTAGGTGTATCAACTTGATTTGGGGACTATTAGTATTCAACAAATTACTCTTTAAAACCGCATATCAAAATATTATTATTCCTGTAATTTTATGTGTGTTATGTTTCTCATTATTGTTCTCCTCATTTGTATGCTATATGGGGCTCCAGAGGCAGCTTTTGAATTTTAAAGAAAATTAATCTACATATTAAGTGGCTAGTAGACTTGTGATCCGAGAAGTTGTCATATCAGAGCACCATGCCTGGATTTTCACAGCAATCCCAGTTTTAGTTTTTGTTATTACCTTGTCACTTAAGTCATTAATTTTGAATTAATGTACACTGAGACTTCTTACTTCAGAAACAGCTTTTCTTTGTAAAACAGAATGGACAATGATAGTTTCTAGTAAATGCGTAATTTATGACATGATGAAATGAAAGAGAGCTACTTAAATTTTTTGTAGCAGTATGATAATTTTTGAAGCATTATTCATACATCTTTTGAAGATTATATATGGGTATGTGTGGGTGTTTCACATGATAATTTATCTAGGTAACTACCCAGGTAAATTATCAGCAATGGATTTTTCTTGAAAAGTTTTAAAATGTGACACAGTACAGAAAAAAGTTAAGGGGTGCCTGAGTGGCTCAGTCAGTTGAGCATCCAACTCTTGATTTCGGCTCAGGTCCTGATGATCCCAGTGTCATGGGATCGAGCCCCATGCTGAGCATGGAGCCTGCTTGAGATTCTCTCTCCTTCCCTGTGCCCCTCTCCCCTGCTCCCTCTCTTTCTCTCTCTCTCAAAGACGACAACAACAACAACAACAAAATTTGAAAAAAGTTAAATGAAGGGGGAAAATCCCTTAATGTAACTAAATACCATAGGAACATACCTACATATACACATGTATATTTCTGGGTAGTTGGTAATAGGAATAGGTTATAATGATTTTAGTAGGAAAGTGAACTTGGGGACTTTGATTTTATTTCTCTATCCTGCTATGACATTAGAGAAATAATGCTCATTACTTTGTTATTTTAGCTATAAAATGGTGATTATAGTACTGAAAAGGATATTGCAAATATATTCAGTCAACTGCTTATATAATTTACAAGTGGCTATCTTTAATTTTCTAACAATTACTTATAGGAAATAGTAGTTACAGATATCATCACCACCAACAGTAAAGGTTTATTCAGTGCCTGTAATGCACTAGACTGGAAGCAGAAACCTGAGAACCTAGACAACTCAAAATGAGCAAGCACCAACCTTGGTTTCCTCCAGTTATTATACTCTTTCTAAACGACAGTAATTTTTCTAGTCCAGGTCCAGAGGAGAGATTGTGAAATGAAAAATTATGGTGTATCATTCATTCAGTAAGTGTTAGGTGGAACCATATGAAATTACCATTTATGTAGACTAGCAATATGTAGTCATGGCAGTTGCATTTAGTCCCACTTAATATTTACAGAGGCACTGGCAGGTGTCAGGCATTGTTGTAGGAGCTAAAGGCATAGAAGTAAACAAAATAGACATAATCCCTGTCTGCGTGGGGTTTGTGTTCTCATGGGTTCTCCAGCCAGACCTCTCTTGATCCACTAGTATATCCACTGCCTACTCTACACCTCCACCTGGCTGCCATAAAGGCATCCAGACATCTTCCAAACCAAGTTCCTAGTGAATGAACAATTCCCCCAGATTTTGCTTGCTTTGTAGATAGAAATCACAGCCAGTAGGATCATGAATGTATGGCCTAGCCCTACATCTCTCTTTTTCTGTCTCTATCAAGGTAATAGAGCCAATAAATAAGGCAGTAATTTTTGTAGCACCAAATGGTGATTTTTATCTATTGAATTTTAAAATGTACTCAGACATGAAAATGGAGCCTGGTAGACTGCTAAACACAACTATGATGTATTTGCTCTTCCTAATACATTGCGACAAGCTATTCTGTATCCTTCACTACACATGGTAAATAGCTGAGACGTGTTATGACTCAGTGAATGTGCTCTGGATAGGGAATCTGTGGAGCTAGATTGGAGTTTCAGATTTGCTATTGAGGAGCTCCGTTACTCAAGTATCCATCAGGAAATATAAGTTAACTTTTTACATACTTCAGTGATGTGAAAATAAATGAGGATAAAATTACCAAGTGGCTTGAAAATTCACTTTTGAGGGATGAGAATTGTTATAAAAATACAGATAGTCATAGTTTCATATTCATAGTTTAATCTGTGAGGCTTTTGTTTGTGTTGTTTTGTTTTTCTTGATTAAGGTACTACAAAATTTTGTTTTCAACAAAAACCCAAAAAAACCTTGTTTTGAAATGTATCAAACTATGTGATTTAGTCTTTGCTCAACAGGCAGCTCGAGTCTCAGCAGGGAAGCCAGCTGTTCTTTTGACCGTGCTCATCATAATATAGCATCGATATATTTTTAAATTAAATTCCCATGAATGAATATAAAAGAGGTTTGTTAGGCTATTGAAAGCATCTTTTACCATTTAAAAATATATGCTTTAAATTTTTTAAGGTGATAAAATTGGGAAAAAAAGCATTTTCCTGGTTTGTTTTCTCATCCTTTTTTGTTAACACACCCCTGATGTTTAGTTCATTCAGAAGACTAGCATGGCAAAATAAATTCGTTTCTTAATGAGATACCACATCAAAGTTGAGAAGTAGACCGATAACCTGAAGCTATACAATAAGTTTACATAGCCTTCCCTTGGTAGAGCCATCTTCCTGCATTGCTCAGAACATAATCCATCAATAATTCAGTTTAGTTACATTAGGTTATAAGAAAGTAGCTGCTTTGCTTTGAGACTTTAATTCTGATTCTTTATCATAATTCACGAGGTAAAGTAACCTATCCTTACAGTGGTGCCTGTGAGTAACATATCAATAAAAGGGGAAAGGGAAAAGTGTTTCTCCTCTGTCATGAATATATTATTATTTCTCAAGTATTTCCCTGGAGTTTGGTATGTTGCTCCTTTGTATTAAATAATATTATTTATATGTTGATTATGTTTAGGTAAGTGGTATAAATGTTGCAAGGGGAAAAACCTACTAAGATAAATTCACTTAAGTTTTCTAGATATCTTTGGAAGTTCTTTTTTAAGATTTTATTTTTAAGTAATCTTTACACCCAACACGGGGCTCGAACCTACAACCCTGAGATCAAGAGTTGCATGTCCTACCGACTGAGCCAGCAGAAGCTGCTATAGTAGAATCTTTGAATTATATAGGAAAAAGCTATGCCTGTTGATGTCAAATGACCCTTGTAACAAATCAACCTTTTTTATACTTCATGTTGGGAAGCCTAGAAGTGTGCTGTTATTTGTAGAGTTTGGCATGACTTGCTAAATGCTACAGTAAGTTTAAATGGCTTCACTTAAACAGGGAGTAATTTGCCTTTTGTTATTATGATAAAAAACCTTTTTTGTTTCCCTGATACCTCATATTTTAAGTGAATTGAAAATTACCACTAAGTTCTGAAAATAGCCTTTGCTATTTTTACATGTGTTTATCATAACATGGTAGAGAGAACATGGACTCTGAGCAAGTCATAAAAAAGTTTTCAGTCCTAACACCCTTCACTGTGTACATTTGAACATTTCACTTAATCATTCCAAGTCTCAGTTTTCCAGGCTGTAAAATAGGGATAACCATACTAATTTTTTAGGGTCATTAGGACAATCAAAATCCGTGGTAGGGCTTCCAGGTGGCTCAGTTGGTGAAGTGTCCAACTCTTGATACTGGCTCAGGTCATGATCTTGTGTCTTGAGGTCGAGCATTGTGTTGGGCTCGCACCGAGCGCGGAGCCTGCTTGGGATTTGCTTGCTCTGTCTTTCTCAAATAACTAAACCTTTAAAAAAATGAGATTGTTGGTGTTATGCCTAGTCCATTGCCTGGTATATAAATACTTCATTTTGAAAAAATTTCAGAGTTACAGAAAATTGCAAAAATCATACCCAGAGTTTCATAAACACTTCACCCATCTTCCCCTAATCTTCAGGTCTTAACTAACTGTTACATAGTTACCACCATTAATAAGTTAATACTGGTACAATATGAACTAGAGTCTTTATTCAGATTTTACCAGTTTTCTCGCAAATGTCCTTTTGCTGCTCCAAGACTCAATCCAGGATTGCACATTGCGTTTACTTATCATGTCTGTTTAGTATCTTCTAGTGGCTTTTCCCATCTGTCTTGGTCTTTTATGAATTTGATATTTTTGAAGGATAGTGGTCAATTTTTGGTAGACGGTCTCTCACTTTGGGTTTATTTATCGTTTTCTTAGGACTAGATTGAGGTTATGCATTTTTGGCAAGGATACCATAGGAGATACCTGGGGCATATGATGTCAGCATATCTCCTTACTGGTGATATTAACCTTGATCATTTGGTTAAGCTGGTATCTGCTGGTTTCTCCACTATAAAGTTAAGTGTTTTCTCCTCAAAATGTCTTGGTGGAAATACTTTTAGACTGTGTAAATAACCTGTTTCCCCGCTGAATTTAGCATCACTCAGTACATTGTGCCTGCAACTCTTAGTAGTATGGTGTTCTAATGGTTATTTTCTCTTTCCCTATCCTTCTACATTTATTAATTGCAGTTCTTCTGTAAGGAAAAGCTGTCTCTTCTCCCCCATCTATTTATTTTTTTGCTTATTTTTATCAGTATGTACTCATGCATATCCTTTGAATTATATATTTCATTTTAGGGGTTATAACTTCATGCTATTATTGTTTACTTTGTTGCTCAGATTGTTCCAGCTTTGGCCACCTTTCAGGTTGGTTCCGGTGCCTGTTGCACATGCCCCTATCCTCTTTCTGAGCACATCTCAGGTACACAAGATGCCCTAGGCTCATGTTGTAATTTCCCTGCCCCAGTCCTAGAGTCAATCAGTTCTCCAGAAAGCCTTGTAAATCCCTTAAAGAATAATTTTGCCGTTGTCACCCAACATACATTTTTCTAATTCTTGATATATTTTGTATATTTCTCTTTGTCATCTCCTTAAGATGCAGCCTTAGAGAATTTAGTGGGAACTATTGGTTCCTAATCTTTAGAAAAGAGACAAAACACTTCCTACAACAGGAGGCAAGAGATTTTCTCTCGTCCCTGAAGTTGTAGAGGAGCAATCTGGCTTGTCACTACTATGCATTAAAACTTTATCTCATGCCATTTGTCATTTCTATCAGTTATTGCTGACTTTTTAAATCTAATAAATTTTGGGGCACCTGGGTGGCTCACTTGGTTAAGCATCTGATTTCAGCCCAGGTCATGATCTCACCATCTGTGAGTTCGAGCCCCACGTTGGGCTCTGTGCTGACAGCTTAGAGCCTGGAGTCTGCTTCAGAGTCTGTGTCTCCCTCTCAGTCCCTCCCCCACAAAAATAAATAAATGTCTCTGTCTCACAAAAATAAATAAATGTTAAAAAAGTTTTTTTTAATCTAATAAATTTTTTGTTTTGAGCGGGGGAGGGAGAGGGAGGGGGGGAGGGGAGGGGCAGAGAGAGAGGGAGAGGAGGGAGAGGGAGAGGAGGGAGAGGGGAGAGGAGGAGAGAGGGGAGAAGGGAGAGGAGGAGAGAGGGGAGAGGAGGGGAGAGGGGAGAGGAGGGGAGAGGGGAGAGGAGGAGAGAGGGGAGAGGAGGGGAGAGGGGAGAGGAGGAGAGAGGGGAGAGGGGGAGAGGGAATCCCAAGCAGGCTCTTCACTGTCAGCATGGAGTCTGACACCGGGTACAGTCTCACAAACCATGATATCATGACTTTAGCTGAAATCAAGAGTTGGATGCTCAACCAATTGAGCCACCCAGGCACCCCTAAAATTTTTTATTTTGGTCACTGGTTATGTAGCCAAACTTAGATGACTAGAAGATGACATGTAATCTAATCAGTGAAATATCTCCTGTATTGTTGTGAATTTGAGAAAATCATTTAATCCTTTTAGCAGTTCATTTTTAAAGTTATTTTGGAGCTGATTTTGTAATTAATGATGTCAGTAAAAGTGTGCTAAAGTCTATTTTGTAGAGAGTGATTCATTTTTGACGTTGGTAGAATACATATTTTAATATGCTATGAGTAACCACTAGAGGGTGGTCATAGGTAACCAGTTACCCATTTGCTCTTTATTTGCAACGTTCCGATACTGAAAGATTGACAATAAAGAGGGGGAAGGGAATACCAGCAAGCAGAATCAAAAAACTGAGTGACGGTATTAAAATGTAGTCCAAGGAGAAAAGTATGAAACAGGACACATACATGTTGACAAGAGGCATACACCATCAAGACTATGTGACAATTCTGAACCTTTATCCAGATATATTGAAATATGTCAATATATATAAATATTTAAATGTTTATATAAAATACATATTTCTAAACATTTGTAGCATTTGGAAACTATATTTTAGTGATTATCTTGGTAGCTCTTTAAAAACTTAGACTTGCTGGGGACCTGGGTGGGTCAGTCAGTTAAGTGCATGACTCTTGGTTTAGGCTCCAGTCATGATCCTCACCATTTGGTTCGTGAGTTTGAGCCCCACATCGGGCTCTGTGCTGACAGCATGGAGCCTCCTTGGGATTCTGTTTCTCTCTCTCTCTCTGCCCCTCCCCTGCTTGTGCAAGCTCTCTCTCTCTCAAAAATAAATAAAAATTAAAAAAAAAAAAACAACACTCTTAGACTTGTTATATATAACATATATACTAGGCTATGAATAATACTTAAAATGTCTTTTTTAAATTTTATTTATTATTTTAATTTTTTTAATGCTTATTCATTTTTGATAGAGGGAGACAGAGCACGAGTTGGGGAGGGCAGAGAGAGAGAGAGGGAGACACAGAATCTGAAGCAGGCTGCAGGCTCTGAGCTGTCAGCACAGAGCCCGATGCGGGGCTTGAACTCACAAGCTGTGAGATCATGACCTAGGCCGAAGTTGAACCCTTAACCAACTGAGCTACCCAGGCACCCCTAAATTCTTTTTAATGTTCATTCTTGAGAGAGAGAGAGAGAGACAGAGAAACAGCACGAGCGGGGGAGGGGCAGAGTGAGAGGGAGACACAGAATCTGAATCCGGCTCCAGGTTCCAACTGTCAGCACAGAGCCCAGTACAGGGCTCCAACCCACAAACTGAGATAATGACCTGAGCGGAAGTCGGACACTTAACCAACTGAGCCACCAGGCACCCCATAAAATGTGTTTTTAATGATCAGACTAGATCTTTAAAATTCTCTCATAATAGAAATTTAGTTCCAGAAATTACTTGCTTTGGTTTGAAGTTGCCAGATAAAAAAATCTAGAAAAGCAAACTATTCAAAAAAAATTGAGAGAACATCTGAGAAATGAGTAAATAGGATGAAACTAATCTGGTAGAAGTTAAGTAAATTTACATTTAATTTTTACTTCAAAATGTTTGTAAAAATAAATTCCTGCATCTGTGAAGAAGAGGGAGCCTTTCCCTTGGAGATTAGAAGCTCTCATCTGCTAACTTTTGTGTAGTCTTTGATTGCAGGCTTGGATGATGTTTTCAGTTTGCTTCTCTTGTTTTCAGCGAATGAAAAGACCAATTTATTCAAGCTGAGCCAACTCATCTTGGACTAGAGCATTCTACATCAGTCAGCCTGCTCCTGTGGTTTTCTGGTGATAATTTGTTTTATGTTAGCTCTTCCCCTACCAGTGAGATAGAAACTAAATTGATCACCTCTTAACGGTTACTAAATTTAGTTTTTTTAGGCTGTAAGAATGTGATTGAGTAAATGCTTTTACTTCAGTGAATGAAGGATTGTCAATGGTTTCTGTCTTCAAATTTTGGAAAATTATATTTGGAATCAATAATTTTCATTCACTTATGTTATTGGTATTCATACCAGTGAATAAAGTAGACTTTTCTAAAGTAAGCATTCCAAGTGAAATGCTGAAACTTCCATCATTAATCTGCCCCTTTGTTAATATCAGCACACTTGGCTGAACAAATAGCCAGGTGAAATTACTACACAACTTCCCCAGACCATCTCCTCCACGTGGAATTGTTCAGGCCTCTATTGAAATAACATGTTAAGTTACAATGTTTACTGATAGGAATTTGCTAAATCTCTTTTGTCACTGAAAGTTAACATGGTGATAAGTACAAAATTAGGTTTAAGTCCTCTTGTACCCAGGACCCAGAGAACATTCAGTGCAGGAAAGACTCTTAACTCCAGAGCAGTAAACATTTAGTGAGCAACTGCAATTTGCTGGGCCTTGTGCTAGGCATGAGGCTGACAGGAGTGAATGAGAGGTGCCTGGGATGGGGAATGCAGGGACTAAGGTGCTTTCCCTAACTCCCCTGCAAGTTAGACTGTCATTACTTGCTTCTCTATGTCTAGTAATGCCTGCACTAGATGATGGTTAAAGCCTGTTTCTAGCTCTTCCATTTTGATTCTGGTAAGGAAGCTAAATTTGCCAAAGCTCCAAATGAAGTTAAATAAGTTGCCAGTTAAATAAGCAGTGGTGTTGTTCTGCATGCTTTTATGTCCGTTTTCATGCTTTCTTCTCACGGATTTTGTGTTCCAGTTCGTTATTACATCCCCACTTAGATTATAGAAGGAGGAATATCAAGTGTGCCTGGTATTTGAAAGCATGTGGAATATTACCTAGTGTTCTTTCATTTTGTTAATGTTTAACTCTCAGTTTACCATTTTTTTTTTAAATTCTAAAATCATGGTAGATTAGAAACCAAGTAAATGATATGTGAGTGGCTCATTGGAGTTAGTATTTCTTTTGAGAGTAGGTACTTTGCTCTGGTTTTCAGTAGAATCAGAAGCATTTTGTTTAACTCTGGTTCAGTGTGACTTTCAGATGGTCCCGAAACAGTTGAGAGCAGGGAAGCAGCCTGCAGCTGAATGTTTGCTGTAGATAACTGAAGTTATACATAATACACATAAATTAATATTTATTTATTAATTGTCTCTGTTTATAATTTTGTCATTTTTTTCTAGAAAGTAGAAGACTAGGATTTTAATTCCAATTTGTCCACTAAGTAATTGAAATAACTATTCACGTGACCTCTTAAAACCTTAGTTGACTCATGTATAGAGCTACCTAACTTCCATACCTTACAGGTAGTAAAAGGTCTAAGAAGTATCATTGTGTCACTGCTGAAGATTTATAGAAATGTAAACTATTATTATTGAGATATCACTAAGTATTACTTTATTTTTCTGTTGCTGATAACAGCAGTGCATATGTACTGAATTGCACATTAGAAATTTAGAAGTGATGTTCTTTCCTTCTGTCTGAATGAACAGTTAGAGTGATGTAGATTACAGTCACAGGTGACCCTCAAATCTTGTTTTCTGAGTCACTTGGGTACAGTGAATATGAAGAAGACAAACCCCCTAGCCCACACCCCATCTGCATTCCTGAACAGATAGCTTTCCATTTTCCTCTGATGATTATGGCAGGTTTTGTTTTTTTTTTTTTAAATATACACAGGTAATCTTTTGATATACTGGCTTTACTGAAAGTGATCTGCTTAATCAATTACTTTATCAGATTATATAGATGTGAAAAGTGAGAGGATTCATTTTCAGAAATACCAAATGAAAGCTGTGCTGTCTATTTAACAATAGGTTTACAACCTATTGGAAATATGTACGAACCCCTCCCCTGCCCCCACAATGGACTCCCAAAACCTTAGACACTTCACTTCCTGGTTCTTCTAACCCCTCGCGGTTTCTCAGGCTTGTTTTTCATGGGCTTTGCAATGAGTATGCACTAAAGAACTGCAGTCTCTGCGTCACCTCAAGGAATGTACATTTGTTGTCTTGCATGAGCTTTGGTGACTTCAGGGTAAGGCTGTAGCCTCTCTACTACTCAGCCAATGAGGAATCAGGGGTGGACTTCCTGCTAGGAGATAAATTGCCTGCTGTAACGCCCAGAGTGTGCCTATCCACCACACTCTTGCAAGAATGTTGATTAAAACCTCACATCACTGTGCTCAGAGTCTCCGCGCCCCTTCATTGATGGGGTTAGTGGGCTTATTTCTCACAATAGGATCATTCCATTTCATACTTTTTCTGTGGGTTTGGCATTTCACTTTTTTAAAAAAAAATTTTTCTAATAAAATAGCCCATCAAAATTTTAAGATTTTAGCTTGATCATGCCTCAGGGAAATTTGAAGGAAAGACAATCAGCATGCCCTGGGGTCTAGAACTGCAAGTGTTCTCCATAAATTCAGGGAAGGGGATTAGGGTGTTAAGATGGAAAATGTGGCCCACTTTTTCAGATGAAACTGTAGAGGAGGAAAAAAATCTTTTCTCTTTACCTTTCTTAAGTTCCCCAGCTGGGGCTCATAAATCAGATTGGCATAGAACAGATTTACAAGAAAAAACAAGTTTATTAACGTATACATAGCGCATACACATGGGAACACCCAGAAATGAGTAACTCAAAGGGGCGTTTTCAACTTGGGCTTTTATGCTGTTTTAGGCTAAACAAAAGAAAGAGGATTGGGGCTTCTGGGCTTTGTGAGGTGGGGGGCAAGTTCTGGGGAGTTGATTGGGAAAATAATGCTAAACAAGGGTTATTCAGTAAGCTTTGTTATGTGGTTTTAAGTCAGTGTGTTCTCTAATGTGATTTTCTCACTGGTAGGGAGTGGGAGACCTATTTACTCTTGGAAATTTCCTTTACAAAAAGAAAACTTAGTACCTGTTTTTAGAGCTTGTCCTTCATCTGCTGGTTCTCAGTGGCTGTTCAAAATAATCCATATGCCAAGGTGGCATATTTTGAGTGGCATATTCTGGCACCCTTCAAAATATATATAATGTATGTTCACACTTTTTCATGTGAACTCCCAGGAGTATTCAGTGATATACTTGCATATAAAATGGAACTGATTTTTAACATTTCACTTTTCAAACACGGTAAAACAAGTTTATACAAATTTATGCAAATAATTGTAGCTAATAATTATAGTATATACTTGGCATTTTACAGTTTACAGATTTCTTTTGCATAGAGTGAAGTATAGGTCTCATTACTACAATATTAAAAATGAAAAAACAGACTGAGGTAATTTATAATTGCCTAACATTATTCAGCTAGGAGTGGCAGAGTTAGAACCAAAATCTGTGTTATCTCTCTAACACCTTGCTGCCTCATAAGCTTGTGAAAAGTTCTCACCCATGAGAAATGAATTAACTGTTGCAGAGCAGCAGACGAAATATTTAGTACACCATAGGAGGTATTTTACTGAATTATATTAATAGCAGCAATGCCTTCCAGCTGTAGTACAGATTTGAAATTGCTTAACTGATTTTTTTTTTTTTAAGTTTCTATAAAGAGTTAGAGGGAGGAACTAGATTCCAGGTTGTTCTGATGAGGAAGCTGGAGGCAAAACATGTAAGTAATTTAAGTAATATTAAGTAACACACCAGATCTGACCCACTTAAGATAGCCTTTTCTGGTTAATAATAAAACTGATTACCTTGGTAATGATAACAGCTCTAAAGTATTGACTCTGTGCTAGATACTATACCAATTGCTTTATGAAAATGAGCTAATTAATCCCCACATCACCCTATCTGTTAAATACTACTCCTTCTGATGAGGGAGCATAAGGCAAGCTGAGGGCAAAGCACAAACTAACAGTCCCTCCCCCAGCCCCAAGTGGGATATGTGTAACATTCCTCAGGCACTCCTGCTGCCCAGGAACAAAGGAAAGAAAACAAATGGTTAACTGATAGAGATCACAGTCTTGCAAGACATGAGTCTCCATTAGTTTACAAATATCCTAGTAAATTACAAGAAAAAGGCAATCTTATCAATAGTTTAATCTCCAGAAACCTATAACCCCAACATCACCCTCCCGTCCATAGTGATGTGGGGAACAAAGGCAAGAATGAAATGGCAGGTAAAATTAAACTTCCTTATACCCTGCAGCCCATTGACAAATTCTTGAGGCAAATACGGAGTATAACATTTCTCCAGGAACTCCCTACTGTCTTAATGTTAATGCTTTGCTAGAGGGAAAAACAACCTTAGCTTGATAATAACTAGGCCTCCAATATCCTGTGAGTCTTCCCTAGCATATGAAAATCCCTTTGGAAACTTCTCCTTGACTTTACCTTCCCCACCTCCCAAGTTTTTTACACCAAAAAACGTCTCAAGAATTCTTTCTTGGCCATCAGCTCCAAACCCCCATCACTTCACAACCCTATCACTTCGTGTGAGTGTGTGTGTGTGTGTGTGTGTGTGTGTGTGTGTGTGTGTATGTGTGTATACGAACTGTATATATGGGATCTTTACAGATTGGTTAGTAACAGCATGTGGTAAGACAGGATTTAAACTTCGGTATTTGACTTAAAGCCCTGCCTTAGTAGCCTTTTCTTCTTCCCATACTCTGTGGGGCCTCCTAGTCTCCTTCAGTGTGTTTTTGGTTAGGGTATGTGTGATTTTTCAGTGACCTTGAGAGTGAAACTGTGGTTGAAGTTAAGGGCTAAAGAGAAGTATTTAGAATCTGCAGGTAACTGATGACAAAATTAGTTTTATAGGTAATAATTGAGTAGTTTAGTAAGTAGGCATTTAAAAGGGGGTCACAATACATTAAATGCCTGTAGTGTGCATTCTGGTTATTAACATTATAAGTGAAGCTTTAGGGAAATGACACAAGAAGAAGTTATCAACAGGTTAGAAATTGTAGAAGATCGAACAAGAACATGCTGAGAAGAGGCATTGGGATGATTTCATGTTCTTTCCTAGTTGTAGGTCCACTTGTATAACCCTGCTGCCAAGCTGTGAATTCCTGTTGTTACTTATAGCTAAACTTCCTGGGACCAAAGTAATGATCCTTGATATGCTGAATTGTGGGTATTGAATTAATTCTCTTTGTAGTTTAGCAGACCCTCCCTTAGTGTTTTTTAAATATGTAAATTAGAGCTCCAAATTCTTGTGGGTTGGAAACAAATGTCACTAAGGAAGGATCGAAAATATCCTGTTAAGAAATACTATATCATTACCCTCTTCTCTGCCTTCATATATGTGGCTGTTTTGCCTCACTTAGGTCAAGAAGATTTTCCTTTTCAAATATAAATGTGTCTCTGAGGGTACTTGCTGTTTACCCAGTCTCACTTCATTGTGCAAGCTGAGCTTGACCGTAATGAATGGCAGTTGTTGCTTTGCCAATGGGAATAATAATTGGGCTTGGGGCTTTTCTTGGTAGGAAAGACATTCTTCCAGGGAAACCACACATTGTTCTTCTAGGCAATTGAATGTTTACGCCATGGCCTCTGAATATATATACTCATAGCTTCTGAGTAGATTCTGGTGTAAACACTTTTTAAACCATAACAAGATAAGGTCACTAGATGAGGTGCCTGGTTAGCTCAGTTGGTTAAGTGTCTGACTCTTGATTTTCGCTCGGGTCATAATCTCACAGAGAGTTCAAGCCACACATAGGGCTCCGTGCTGACAATGTGAAGCCTGCTTGGGATTCTCTCTCTCTCTCTCTCTCCCTCTCTGTTTATCCTTTTTTCTGCTCATGCGTGCAAGTGCACACTCTCTCAAAATAAATAAATAAACATTTAAAAAAAGGGAAACGCAACTTTGAGAGAGACTTTGAAAGAGACAGGGTAGGAGCAGGATAAAGAAGTGCCTATTGTATAATTTTTCTTGTGTTCCATTGGTAACATAGTACCCCTGAAAATAATTTACTGTTGTTTTTGGCAGAAATTGGTGTGTTGCCAGTGCCATGGCTTGCATGTCAGGACTAATTTGGAAGGTTGAAAACTACCACTTACCGCCAAAAGACCAGTGTTGATTTTTTGGCATTTCCCATCACTGGACAGAATTGTCTGTCTCCCTCTTTCTGTGCCCCTTGCCTGCTCATGTTCACACACCTTCTCTTTCTGTCTCTCAAAATAAATAAATAAAATTTTTTTAAAAAAAGGGAGGGGCGCCTGGGTGGCTCAGTCGGTTGGGCGTCCGACTTCAGCTCAGGTCATGATCTCCTAGTTTGTGAGTTTGAGCACCGGGTCAGGCTCTGTGCTGACAGCTAAAAGCCTGGAGCCTGCTTTGGATTCTGTGTCTCCTCCTGTCTCTGCCCCTCCCCCTCCCATGCTCATGCTCTGTCTCTCTCTCTGTCTCTCAATAATAAATAAACATTAAAAAAGTTTAAAAAAAGAAATATTTCTTTGACTTGTAGAGGTGGATACCTAGAAAGTGTTCTCTAAGAAAATGTCAGCAAGCCTTCTTGCTCAACTATAGACCCCAACAGTTATTTCTTACTGCATTTTCTTGAGGCGTTGGCAGTGTTGGAACATTCTAAGTACCAGACCAGAAACAGGAGCAGAATGCCTAGAAGACCACACCTTACTTGTCCCCTTCCCTGCCCGTGATCCCATACTGAACACATACCGCCCCCCACCTGTGGTCATGTGCTCTCTCTTTCTGCTCTTTTGCCTGTACCTTCCTGACCCTCCCTTTAGAAAACACTAGGTCTCCTTCTTATCAGTGGAGAGGTTGGTTGTTAAAGCTTGAGCTTGCCACCTCCCCCAGCTGCCGGCATCCGAAATAAATCTCTCCCTTTCTCTTTTCCAAACCCACGTCTCCAGTTATTGGCTTTTCTTGCGACAAGTTTTTCTGGAGTTTGTTCGGCTACGGTATTGGCAAACAGAGCCAAGCAGCTATGCTTTTGATTTGCCTAGCCCCCTGGAGATTCCCTAGGATGGAGCAGTTGGCTGCTGTGGTACACCAGGGGTTACCCATTTATTTCCTGAGTTAGCAGCTGTGATAGATCATTTGGTAACGAAAACATCTCCCAATCAGTGTACCTTCTGTACAATATTTCAAGAGTTTGCTAGTCTGAAAACTAGAGAAGACACTTTGTGTGATAAATACATGAATGGTCTGAAAACTTAATTATAAGGTCCAAATTTTAGACATACATACATACATGGAGGCAGTAAATAAGTTGGAAAGAAAAGGGAGGTGAAAGATACTAGTTTTAGCTTTTCTTCCTTTAGACAGAGTACCTTGCCATTGTGAGAAGGGAGGTGTTTCATTTTCAGAAATACCAAATGAAAGCTGTGCTGTCTAATTAACAATAGGTTTACAACCTATTGGAAATATGTGGGGCTCCCCCCTCAATGGAGCCCCAAACCCTTAGATATTTCACTTCCTGGTTCTTCCCCTCTCCGTTTCATGGGCTTATTTTGGGGGGCTTTGCAATGAGCATGGACCAAAGAACAAAGGGAGGAGGGGCTCAAAGTCTCTCGTAATCTCAGGGAATGTACATTTGTTCCAGTCAGACTACCTTTTGCCTTACCTGGGCATAGGCGACTTCAGGGCAAGGCTGTAACCTCTGTACTGCTCAGCCAGTGAGGAATCAGGGGAGGGACTTGAATGCTCGGAGATAAGTTGTCTGCTGTAACCGCCCTGAGTGTGCCTGTCCAACAGACACCTGCTCTTGGAAGAATATTGATTAAAGCCTTATTTCACTGTGCTCCATGTTTCCCGGTCCCTCCTTCGATTGGGTCGATGGGCTTATTTCTAACACCATTACTTGCATAGAATAGCTGACCCAAAGTTTTCTGAAGAACATACAGAAATCTTGTATCTAATTAAATTCACTCCGTACCTAAAAGTTTTCACAGAGATTGATTATAGTTAATGTTTATGACTGATGAAACAAACAGAAGGTATTCATTAAAGATGTTAGCTGGAACTTTTTTTTTTTTTTTTGCTGGAACTTTCAACATTCTGGTTTTCACCAATGAAATATACTGATTTGAAAGTTTTTCTTCTTTTTTGAAAGTTTTCTTTTAGTTGAAATGCCATTTGTTCTCCTGGTTGTAGTTTTGTAGTGGGCAGATAGGTAGTTATGAAGCCATAAGCTACCAGTTGTTGAAAACTCCAGCAGGCATTTTTTAAATAAAACTTGGTAAGCTGATTCTAAAACTTATATGGAAATTCAAGGACATAGAATAGCCAAGATAATATTGAAAAAGAACACAGCAGCAGGACTTACATTATCTGAATTTGAGACTTGCTCTAAAGATTACGTAATTAAAACAATGTGGCATTGACAAAAGGACAAACATACAGATCAGCGGAATAATAGACCCGCACATTTATGGTCAAATTTGACCAGGGTACCAAAGCAATTTTTATTTTTATTTTTAATTGAGGTGTAGGTGACATACAATGTTATATTAGATTCAGGTATACAACATAGTTATTCAACAATTCTATACATTACAAAACTCTCACCATAGTAAGTGTAGTCTGTCTCCTTACAATGTTATTACAGTATTATTGACTGTATTCCCTATGCTGTACTTTCTATCCTGGTAACTTGTTTATTTATTTGTAAATTTTTATTTGAGGGAGGGGGAGAGAGAGAAAAAGAGGGAGCGAGCCAGAGAGAATGAGAGTCCCAAGCAGGCTGCACAGAGCTCGACACAGGGTTCCATCCCATAAACTCTGATATTATGACCTGAGCCTAAATCAAAAGCTGGACACTTAACCAACTGAGGCACTCAGGTGCCACCCCTCCCCCATGACTTATTTATTTTATAAGTGGAAGTTTGTACCTCTTAATCTCCTTCATTTATTTCACCTACACCATCACTTCCCTTCCCTCTGGCATCCACTAGTTTTTTCTTTGTATTTATGAGTCTCTTTCTATTCAAAGAAATTTAGTAAGGAAAGAAAAATATTTTCAGCAAATAGTATTGAAGGGTACTAGAATATGCCACCCCAAAATATGTCACTTTGACATAAAAATTATTTTGAGCTAAAGGCAACTGAAAACCAGCGGAAGCCAGAAGAACTTTTTACCTCCTCCTAACTGCCTGAAAATAAAATATAAATTTCCCCTTTTAAAGGAAATTTACATTTGTTAAGATGTCTCTGTATGGGGAAGAGAGCTACTCCAGGCAACTCTTATCACCCAAGAGACTCATCTGCAAAACAGTACAACCTTTATTTGCTGTATATTTCCTCCATTCACCTTCTCAGAACTTGCCTCTCCCACCAAGAATCCCTTTTTCTTGGTTTAGCCTAAAATGGTATATAAGCCTCAATCATCTGGCTACCTCCTTGAGTCCTGTTTCTTTAAGACTGCCATCAGCACACTTTATGTACATATGTAATTAAATGGGTTTTTTTCTTGTGAATGTCTTTGATCAGTTTGATTCATGAGCCCCAGCCATGAACCATGAACCAGCCATGAAGATCCTTCCTCCCCTAGAGGGGTAGAAAACAACCTGGACTTGTACTTTACCTTACACACAAAAGTTGAGATGAAAAGGACCTGACTTTAGAGATTAAACATCATGGCTTCTAAAGGACAGCATGGGAGAATATCTTTGTAAGCTAACTGAGGGCACAGGGAGCATTACCATAAAAAAAAATTGATAACTTAGGGTTCATGAAAAATAAACACATTTACTTACCAGAAGACAACAACGTTAAGAAAATATATAGACAAACCACAGATTGTAAGAAAGTATTTCTAACACCTATATCTGACACCAGGGCTATATCCAGAGCTTATCAAGAATTCCTACAAGAAGACGATCTGTTTTTTTAAATGGGAGAAAGATTTGAACAGACACTTCACAAAATGAGGCATGATGAATGGATAAAGAAGAGTTGGGGTGTGTGTGTGTGTGCGCGCGCGCGTGCGTGTATACACACACCCACACGCATACATATACATACATACAATGGAATATTACTCAGCCATCATGGACACCTGGGTGGCTCAGTTGGTTAAGTGTCCAACTTAGGCTCAGGTCATGCATGATCCCGCAGTTCATGAGTTCGAGCCCTGAATTGTGCTCTGTGCTGACAGTGCAGAGCCTGCTTCAGATCCTGTCTCCTTCTGTCCCTGCCCTGCTCATGCTCTTATTTCAAAAATAAATAACAAAAACAAAAACAAAAAAACCCAGAAACCCACAGAATGAAATCTTGCTATTTGCAATGATGTGGATGGAGCTAGAGGGTATTATGCGAAGCAAAATAAGTCAGTCAGAGTAAGACAAATACTATATGATAAGAGGGAACCAAACCAAAACAGACTCTTAACTGGAGAAAAAATTGAGGGTAGATGGAGGGGGGTGAGCAGCAGGATAGGCTAAATGGGATGAGTATTAAGGAGGACACTTGTTGGGATGAGCACTGGGTGTTGTATGTTAAGTGATGAATCACTAAATTCTACTCCTGAAACCAGTACTACACTATATGTTAAGTAACTTGAATTTAAATAAAATCTTGGGAAAAAATATATATGCATATGCACATATACATATATGTATCTATATATGGTCAGTGATGCAGGAAGTCAATAATGCAAACATGCACATGTTTGAATAAAGGTAAAGATTCAAAGAAACAGACAAAAAACCCAAAGTAAGGCATATGAAAAGAAAGGATATGAAAAAGTGCTCACAAGAATTACTCATCAGGGAAATGCAAAGTGAGATATCACTACCTACCCTTTAGACTGGCTAAAATGAACATAATTGAGTCAGCACCAAACTTTGGGGACAGTGTGGAACTCTCATGCATTGTTGGTAGGCTATAAAATAGTATGGTCGGTCACCTTGGAAAACTATTGGCAGCAATTCTGGCAGCATTTGAGAGAAATGAAAACATAGGCCCACAAAAGTCATCTACAAGAATGTTCATGGTAGCTTTATTGGTAATAGCCCCAAACTGGAAAAATGGCCCAGGTGTCCATCACCAGAGAACTAGATAAACTATCTGGTATATTCATACAATGAAACACTACTTAGCAATAAAAGGAACAAACTGCTGATAGTGTTACCAATCAGTCTATCACAGCTGCTAACTCAGGAAGTGAACGGGTAAGCCCCGGCATGCTGCCATGGCCAACTGCCCCATCCTGGGGAATACTGAGAGGGATGGACAAATCGAAAGCATAGTTCCTGGCTGAGTTTGCCTACACTGTTGCCGAACAAACTTGGATAAACTCATCGTGAGAGAAGCTAATAACCCAATAGATGAAGGTTTAGAAAAGAGGGAGAAATTTATTTTGGGTGCCAGCAGCCAGGGTATTGGCAGGCTCAAGTTTTAATATCCAACCTCTTTCCTGGCAAGATGGATGCCTAGAGTTTTATAGACATTCAGGGAGGAACGGGCAAGAAAGCATGCAGAGAACATGTGATCGTGGTTGGGCGTTGGTATGTGTTCAGCACAGGATCATGGGCACAAAATGGGACAGGTGGGGTATGGTCTTCTAGGCATTCTTTGTTATCAAGGCCTTTGTGTCTGGGTGGTTGGAACATTCCAATTATTGCCAAAACATCTTTGTCAATGCCTCAAGGAAGCGTGGTAAGAAATAAGTGCAGCAGGTTTTAGTTAGAGCATGAATTAGCAATCTTGTCTTTTTTTGGTTTTAACTGTTGGGGTCTATAGTTGAGTAATAGGGCTTGTTGACAGTATGTGTAATGAATGGCATAAATCTCAAAACATATAAAGTCATGAAACAAGTGAGTTATAAAACACTTTATACTGTGTGATTCCATTTATATAAAGTTGTAGAATAGTTAAAACTATGGTGATGAAAATCACATTGGTAGTTTCTTGTGCGTTTGGAGGGGAGGGAAGAATGTTGACTGGGAAGGGGCACCAGAGAACTCTGGGTGATGGAAACGTTCTGTCTCTTGATAGGAGTATGGATTACATAGGTACAGTGATTTGTCAAAACCAATAAAACAGTAGACTTGAGATCTGTGTATTTCAGGTTGTAACTTGAAATTTAAAAATCTCACCCCCAAAAATAATACAATATATTACTCTCTTAATCTAGTTCTTTCTTACTTTCCTTGAAGTATTAGCTAAGTCCTACTATTCTGAGCTTTTCAATCAATGTTAATTCCTGTTTTCTTTCTTTCCCACCCACTTCAAACTCCTTTTTATACTGTTAGCTTGCTTTGTAAACATGGAGTCAGGAATTCCAGGTGGGAGGCAATTGCAGTAGTTCATTAATCAAGCATTTGCTTGCATTTCTTCTTGCTTTGCTTCTCTTTTACACATTGCTTCTCTCCTGTAGTGAGAATACAGAAGAAGGGATTAATTGTGTTATGCATTTCAGAAGTAGCATAGGTAGGATATAGGAATTCAGGGAGTACTAAGATAAGGGGGTTGAGACTAAACTGATATACATTCATTATAAGCTCTGGAATCAACCCAAGAAATGGGTGATTTGATTACTCTCAGGAAAGGATTATCCTCATTGTTAAACATGTATACATGTAAACATTTGCTGTCTTTACCTGAATAATTTGTTTCCTGTAAGTTTTGCACTTTTAAAAAAATGTATTTGTAAATGAAGGGCTCGAATGATGTATAGGATATGTACATCTACCTATGAATGCTGAATTTATTTTAGAAAATACCATTTTGTACTCTGATTATAGCTGTCTGTCACTGCTGACACCACTAGATGATATTGACTTACTTTGCCTCTTCTTTTTCCTCCAGTTTGATAAAGGCTACTCTTACAATATCCGTCATAGCTTTGGAAAGGAAGGCAAGAGAACTGACTATACACCTTTCAGTTGCATGAAGATTATTCTAACCAATCCACCAGGCCAAGGGGATTATCATGGTAAGTGCTTCCACTGGATACATGTCTGTGAAGTGTAGAAACCCCACTAGCTCTATAGGAAACAGTGAAGCAGTGTGATTGATGGCTTTTTGTATCACCATATCCCTTGTAGCTTGTGTCAGTCACCACTGTGTTCCTGCACTGTTCTAGAGATCTGTCGTATTACTGAACTAGGTCAGCAAGAGAGTTTATTCAGCTATGCTAAAGATTGTGCTGGACCAGGCTCTTTAGTTCTCAGTGTCCCCCTTCACCTGCTATTTTCTGTTTCTCTCATGATTAGACTAATACAGGTTCTTCACAGGTTTTTGAAATTGAGTACCTTGAATTATAGAATAGTTGATCCATTAATTTTCAAAAGACTACTGAGGAAAGCTGTGTTTTAGTATCATTAATGAATGAGATTGAGTGAGGAATTTAGCGGGTCATGGTATCAAACATCTGTCAATTCACCTGAGTTACTGTAGGTTGAAAAAAAAAAGGCTAAACTTTTTATTGTAGATTTCTTAGTTCAACAATTTTTTTTTCTAAAATAGTTCTCTGCACATACCTTGAAAAGTTCCTCATTTGTCTGGTATGTCAGAGAATGATTTTAATAATCCACATTAGTAAATACTTTAGATAACTAAAGCTTACTGCAGATGTGTCAGAACTTTTTTTCTTTTAACACTTTTTTTTTTAATGTTTACTTATTTATTTTGAGAGACAAAGAGAGCATGCACATGAGCAGGGGAGGGGCAGAGACAGAGGGAGAAGCAGAATCCTAAGCAAGGTCTGTGCTGTCAGCGCAGAGCCTAATGTGTGCTTGATCCCATGACTTGTGAGATCATGACCTGAGCTGAAATCAAGAGTAAAACACTCAATGAGCTGAGCCACCCATGCGCCCTTGGCATTTTTTTAATGTGTAGAAGGATGTTTGTTAATTATTGTTTCAGCATCTTGAATGTAATTCTTTATTAAAAGAT
This sequence comes from Leopardus geoffroyi, assembly GCF_018350155.1. Lineage (NCBI taxonomy): Eukaryota > Metazoa > Chordata > Mammalia > Carnivora > Felidae > Leopardus > Leopardus geoffroyi. The sequence goes on from NC_059332.1 coordinate 55,061,257, forward strand.
TATGCATTTATAGGCTGTTATGGATCAAGATACAAATAATCACAAACAGAATTTTGAGGAAGATGCTTGACATGTCCAGAGCATTAAAAAAATGCCTTTACTTTCATATTTAATAGATAAAAGGTGGCCGATACTGGTATTCACAGTGAGTGGTTCTCATCACTTGTGTCAGTTACTTTAAGGTACCTTTTAGAAATGCATATTATCAGGCTCCACCCTCAGACTTATAAAATCAGATTTATTTGCACGTGCCCTGAATAATTGCTTATGTCTTCTACACTTTGATTGACCACATACTTCTATTGAGAAAATATATTACTTTTCTTAGACCATTTAGTTTGGCCTAGTAAAACTCCCAGGGATTCTTTTATCACTTACCAGATCCTAGAACTCCCACTTATGTAGTTGATTTTTATTAGCTCAAATGCAGGATTTTATATTGCTTATTCCTGTTAAACTGAATCTTATTCCAGTCCATTGTTTGTTTTATTTTATTTTTAATTTAAACTCTATCAGTTAAAAAATAATCTACTTAGCAGACACTCAGTAAGTTCGTATTATTTGTTAGAAACATTGATCTGTCCTTGTTTTAATGATTAAACTTAATTTTTTTAGAGCACTTAGGTTCACAGCAAAATTGAGCAGAAAATACAAAGAGTTCTCACATACTCTCTGCCGCACACTTGCACAACCTGCCACTATCAGCAGCATCCTTCACTAGAGTGGTTTGTTACTTGTGAACTGAGAAGAATGTGTAATCTGCTATTATTGGATATAGCCATTTTATAGATATCAATTATATTAATTGATGGTGCTTTTGAATTCTGATTATTGTTGCTGATTTACTGCCTGCTGGATCTGTCCATTTCCTTTTTTTTTTTTTTTTTAATGTTTATTTATTTTTGTGAGAGCACAAGCAGGGGAGGGGCAGAGAGAGAGGGAGACACAGAATCCGAAGCAGGCTCCAGGCTCTGAGCTGTCAGCACAGAGCCCAACCTGGGGCTCAAACTCACAAACCAGGAGACCGTGACCTGAGCCAAAGTCAGACTCTAAACCGACTGAGCCACCTAGGCGCCCCAGGATCAGTCCATTTCTGATGAAGAAGTATTGGAGTCTGTAATAGGGGATACATCAATTTCTCCTTGCAGTTCTACCAGTTTTGCCTCTTGTATTTTGATGATCTATTGCTAGATGGATACACATTAAGGATTGTTATGTCTTCCTGGAGTATACACTGCTTTATCATTATGTAATATCCTCGATATATTTTCCCACTCTGAAGTTTTTATATTACCTTTACTTACTCTCTGATGGTCTTTTCTTTAGGTAGACCCAAGTTCTGGCCTTTATCATTTTCCTTCTCTTTGAAGAGCTTTTTTTTTTTTCAACGTTTATTTATTTTTAGGACAGAGAGAGACAGAGCATGAACGGGGGAGGGGCAGAGAGAGAGGGAGACACAGAATCGGAAACAGGCTCCAGGCTCTGAGCCATCAGCCCAGAGCCTGACGCGGGGCTCGAACTCACAGACCACAAGATCGTGACCTGGCTGAAGTCGGACGCTTAACCGACTGCGCCACCCAGGCGCCCCTGAAGAGCTTTTTTAACATTTCTTGTCTTGCTGGTCTACTGGTAACAAATTATGTCAGTTTTTGTTTGTCCAAAAAAGTATTTCTTCTTGTCTTTTGAAGGATAATTTCACAGGGTACAGAATTCTAGGTGTTGTGGAGGTTTTTTTCCCCCTCTAAATGCTTTACATATTTCAGTCCAAAAAATAAATAAGTAAATAAATAAATATTTCACTTCACTCTTTTGCTTGCATGGTTTCTGAGGATAAGTTAGATATAATTGTTATATTTGCTTCTCTGTAGGTAAGGTGTCCCCCCGCCAGCTTCTTTCAAGATTTTTTCTTTATTTTTTATTTTCTCAAGTATGAATGTGATATATCTAAGCTATATTTTGGGGGGCATTAATACTGTTTGGTGTTTTTCAGACTTCTCATATCTGTAGTTTGGTGTCTGACGTTTATTTGGGGAATATTCTCCATTGCCTCAAATATTGCTTCTATTCCTTCCTTTCTCTCTTCTGGTATTCTCATTACGACCCTTCATAATGCCCCACAGGTGTTACATATTCTGTTCTTATTGTCTTTCTTTAGTCGTTTTGTCTTTGTTTTTCAGTTTTGGAAGTTTCAATTGGCATAACCTCAAACTTCGAGATTCCTCCCTCAGCCGTGTCTATAATAAGCCCATAAAAGACGTTGTTCATTTCCATTAGAGTGTTTAGTTCTCTGGCATTTCTTTTTGATTCTTTCTTGGGATTTCCATCTCTCTGCCTCCATTATTTGTTTTTGCACATTGTCTACTTTTTCCATTAGTGCTCTTAGCATTAACCATAGTTATTTTAAATTCTTGGTCTGATAATTCCACTGTCCCTGTCATATCTGACTCTAGTTCTGATGTTTGTTCAGTCTCTTCAAAGTTGTATTGTTTGCCTTTTGATAAGTCTTGTACTTTTTTGTTAAAAAGTAGACATGACATACTGGATGAAAAGAATTCCAATAAATAGACCTTTAGTAATATGATGGTAAGCAGGGAGGTGGAGAGGTTGGTGTTCTGTAGTCCCCTGCTTAGTCTTTTAGTGAGTCTGTGGCCCTCGGCTATTAACTTCAACAGTGACTCAGTTTTTCTCCCTTAGGTGGGACAGGATGCCTAGAGGAGGCTGGAGTTGGGTATTTCCCTACCCCTGATAGGTTAGCCTCGGATAAAACCCCAGAAGTTTAGGCTCCAGTAAAACAGTTTGTTCTGAGGGCAGGCCTTATTAAGAGTAGATTGCTCTGTAGTATTAAAATGGTTACTTTTCCCCTCCCCATGCCAGAAGCTTGAGAGAATTTCTCTCTATTATTCACCGTGAGCACTTGCTAGAGCTCCTGGAAGTTAGGCTTACGAAGTATGGGGCCTCCCTATGACTGGGTCTCCTTGGAGTTTTTGATGCTCAGACTTGTCCAGACTTCAAAAATTTCTCAGTTATAGGTAAGGTTTTTCCTACCCCAGCACTGGTTCCTGCAGAGATTTCTGCTCTGGTATGTTGTGATTTTCTGTATCTGCCACTCTCTCCAATTTTAGGGGACAGTGGTGTGCCCTGTGACCTCATTTCTTTGATGAGTCTAAGCAGAGTTGTTGATTTTTCAGTTCAACTTTTTCCTGGTTAGGATGGAGCAGTGTATAAGCTCTTCAGAGGCCAGACCAGAAATGAGATGTCCCTGTCCTTTTAGTTTTACGTTGTTCATAAAACTGTTTAGTCCCCTGTGTTGATGTCATTTTGTTAACCAGCACTGTTATGAATCTATACATAACTACATTCCAGACTAAGTTTATCCGTCTCTTCTGCAAATGGATGTTGGAAAGCTTTGTCAGATACTTAACTGGGTGTGCATTCACTTCATTTTTGGTTACCTGGTTCAACCCTGTCCAGTTTTGAAGATAATTTTCTTTGATGTGGAAGAAGAAAAAAAATAAACAGGAGTTACTGAGCTTTATTTTCTGTCTGTTATCTGTTAAAATAACACCAGCTTCTCTAAGTAGTAATCGTTTTTTTCTGTTTTTTGCTTATTGTCAGCATAGCTTAATAACACTTTTTTGTGACCTTTAGTACCTTGGCAATCTTCATTTTCTTCTTGGCTTTGCCCTTTATAACTTTTTCCATACAGATACAGTCATTATTTCAAATGTAATTTGGATAATTCAGTTAATCTCCTTTTTTTGTGCCCTTTAATAATTCTGGGCTTACCTAAGAATTCCTTGTGCAGCCTCATTTCTTTCTTACTGGTATCTTTTGCAATTTCCTTATCAGATTTTTATTTATTTTTATTTTTGAGAATAATAACGACAGCATATACATGTTGAGTGTTTACTATATGCCAGAAGCATATAAAAGGTTTATAAGGTGTTTTCACAAGAGTTCTGTGAGTGATTATTTCCTTCACTGGACAGAAAGTGAAGCTCAGTCAGCGACAAGATAAGAATTTGCCTGTGGTCTCCCACCTGCTAAGCGGGAAACTGAGATTCAGACCTAGTGTTACAGCTCCAGACTCTTAGCCACATGTTACACAGCTGCTCGTATGTTTCCTTGTACTACAGGCTTACAGTTTTAATCTGAATGAAGTATAAACTATGAATTTTGTGAATTTTCATTATTTGTAGGAGTCCATAGGGTTAGTGGATGTTTTTTATAGTTAAGATTTTTGGTAAACATATTTGTTTGGCATCTAGGCCCTTTCCTGTTTTTGCTATAACCCATTTCCCATTGCTTTCGTTAAAAATGCATAATTGTTTCTAATTAACTTATAGATCCATCATCTGTATACTTAAAAAAATAATCTGCCTTCCAAAATTAAATTTTAAAATAAGTATTTTCATTTATATCGCTGTTTCTTATTAAAATATATGAAATTTTCTAGATTTTGTCCTTATAATACAGTTTTTACATTTCATTTCTTCTGCGTTCTTATTTATGCAAATACTTTAGTAGTTCATCATTATTATTGAGTTACTCGTGAAATAATACAGACATGACGTGTATCTACAAAGGTTATTTTTCTGTGAAACACTTTCTCATTTGTCCGTCTCATTCCCATCTGTGGTTCCTATTAAATTTGTATGGATTTTACTTTGTGGGAAATAGACATAAAATTTACATCTGAAAATGATGTGAGATTTTTATATTTTTTGGAGCTTGTACATTTTTCTTTTTGTTTACATTATCTTCTCATAGTCTTTTAATGTAATTTTTAAAAATAAGAATAAAATGAGATTGTATAAAGTTTCTAGATAAACTGTTTTATAGCTACCTTGTGGTTATCTCTACTTGTTAGCAAGTAGCATAATTAAAACTGTTTCCTCTTCCTAGCGAATGGGCAACTTTGCCTGAGAATGCTGTAATGTTTTATGTAACTCTTGAGCCTGTAGTGTCCTGATAACTGTACAACTAAATCGTCATTTAGATAAAGAGAGGAAAGCAGTTGCACCCATGGGCAATTAAGTTTTTTATTAATAAGCTGTTAGACAATTAAGGGGAGCTTAGACAGTCTCTCGAGTGTGGTATTGTACTAAGTCCCGGGTAAATAACCTTGTTGGTGTGCTGGCTTGTTTTTCGTTGTCAGGGTGCCCATTCCGTCACAGTGATCCAGAGCTGCTGAAGCAGAAGTTGCAGTCATACAAGATCTCTCCCGACGGGATAAGCCAGGTAGGTCAGACGCTGCCGCACATCCTCAGTAATGAGGAGTCAGTTGCTGAGTTTCACTTACTGTTCTTGCAGTGGCGCTTTGTACTGCTTGTCAGGGCTCACACCACACATCCTGTCTTCTGCATGAAGTAAGCTAAAGCTTTGACTTGCCTGGCTTAGATTCCTTGGAAATTCTTGTTCTCCTATCTGCCAGGCTGCAGTCTTATTTTTCTTGGTAAGAAAGGAAGCTGGAAACCTTTTTTCTCTCAATTTGTTTTATTATCTCAGTTAGTAATATTTAAAAAAATAAATTTTTAGAGGAATACATTGAAGGTGATTAACGAAGCTGAAAAGTAATGGCATCATATTTTATTTTGGGAAATTTTCTGTGCTGCTTATAGGTTAAAGCAGATATAATATAGTGGCTAATGTTCTGATTGGCATCAACTCTTACCATGTTAAAGCTATACTTCTAAGGGCATCTGGGTGACTAAGTCAGTTAAGCTTGACTTCAGCTCAGGTCATGATCTCCTGGTTCGTGAGTTCGAGCCCCACTTCGGGCTCTCTGCTTTCAGCACAGAGCCTGCTTCGGATTCTCTGTTCCCTTCTCTCTCCCTGCCCCTTCCCTGCTCATGTTCTCTGTCTCTCTCTCAAAATTAAGTAAACATTAGAAAAAAAAAATTTACACTTCTAATGGTAGTTCATAGGGTTGAATAATCTGTCAAAAATACTTTGGTAAATAATTGAGATAAAGAAAGAAATGTTCAAATGTAAAACCAAATATTTAAGAGTAATTTAGTAAATGTGCTTTTAAAAATATTGTGACATTGCAAAGGTTGCTGTCTCTATGTGCTTTTGAATTGACTTGGGATTTGAAGTTCAAGAGGAGATCTGCTTCCTTAGTTTAAGAAGAACAATACATGTTTTAGAGCTGTGACATTCAAATCATTACATGTCCTTAATTATTTTTTCTTAAAGTAATTACTGTACAAAACTCTACTTTTTTACTATGTCCAAACTTTGAATTTAACTTATATCAGATCTTGAGAGTTTTGTGGTTCTCTGGCTAAGGCAGTGGTCAAAATGCTGTTTTGAAATGCAAAGAATCGTATAAATCCTGCTCCTACAGAACCAGAGTCTGAAAGAAAACATGCCAAGTGTTATGAGAGATGTACACATAGAATGTCTTAGATCTTCTGAAGAGGGTGGCCTATATATAACCAAATAGGGGAGGCCAAGGAACACTATCTGGAAGAGATACTCCATTGTTTTTTTGTTTTGTTTTATTTTTTCCAGTTCTTATTTTAATTCCAGTTAGTTAACATAGAGTGTAGTACTAGCTTCAGGTGTACAATATAGTGATTCAGCACTTCCGTACATCACCCTGTGCTCATCAGAACAAGTACACCCCTTAATTCTGATCACTTATTTAATAAACCATTCATCCACCCCTCCCCTCTGGTAACCATGAATTTTTTCTTTGTAATTAAGAGTCTGTTTCTTGCTTTGTCTCTCTTTTTTCTCTGTTCATTTGTTTTGTTTCTTAAATTCCACATATGAATGAAATCATATGGGATTTGTCTTTCTCTGACTGGCTTATTTCATGTAGCATTATACTCTCTAGCTCCATCCATGTTGTTGCAAATGGCAAGATTTCATTTTTTTTTTATGGTTCAGTAATATTCCATTGTATATGTGTATATACCACATCTTCTTTATCCATTCATCCATCCATTGATGGACACTTTGGCTGCTTCCATATCTTGGCTCTTGTAAATAATGCTCCTATAAACATGGGGGTCCAATTATGCTTTTGACTTCATAGTTTGTATTCTTTGGGTAAATACCCGGTAGTGTGATTACTGGATCATAAGGTAGATCTTTTTTTTTTTAACATTTTGAGGAACCTCCATACTATTTTCCACAGAGGCTGCACCAGCTTGCATTCCCAACAGCAGTGCACAAGAGTTCCTTTTTCTCCATATCCTTACCAACACGTTGTTTCTTTTGTTGTTGATTTTTGCCGTTCTGATGGGTGTGAGGTGATATTGTAGTTTTGATTTGCATTTCCGTGATGGTAAGTGATGAGGTAAACATCTTTTCATGTGTCTGTTGGCCATCTGTATGTCTTTTTTGGAGCTGTGTCTCTTCAAGTCTTCTGCCCTTTTTTTTTTTCCATTGTTTAATTTATTTTTGAGAGAGACAGGGCATGAGCAGGGGAGGGGCAGAGAGAGAGGGAGACACAGAATCTGAAACAGGCTCTGAGCTGTCCACACAGAGCCCGACACAGGGCTCAAACTCAGGAATGGTGAGATCATGACCTAGGCCAAAGTCAGACACTTAACCGAGTCACCCAGGCACCCCTGCCCATTTTTAATTGGATTATATGTTCTTTGGGTGTTGAGTTTTATAAGTTCTTCATATATTTTAGATACTAACCCTTTATTGGATATGTTATTGCAAATATCTATTCCCATTCCATAGTTTGCCTTTTAATTTTATTATTTCCTTCATCATATAGAAACTTTTCATTTTGTTATTTATTTTGAGAGAGTGCACATGTGAGTGTGCATGCAAGTGGGGGAAGGGCAGAGAGAGGGGGAAAGAGAATCCTAAACAGGCTTCATGCCCAGCGCTGAGCCTGATGTAGGGCTTGGTCTCACAACCCTGAGATCATGACTTGAACTAAAATCAAGAGTCGGATGCTTAATTGAGAAACTTTTCATTTTGATTTGGTCCTAGTAGTTATTTTTACTTTTGTTCCCCTTGCCTCAGGAGACATCTAGAAAGAAGTTGCTACAACTGATGTCAAAGAGGTTATTGCCTATGTTCTCTTCTAGGATTTTTATGGTTTCAGGTCTTACATTTAGGTTTTTACTCCACTTTGATTTTTTGTGTGTGTGTGTGTGTGTTTGGTGTAAGGAAATGGTCTAGTTTCATTTTTTGCATGTTGCTGTCCGATTTTCCCCAGCACCATTTGTTGAAGAGATTTTCTTTTTCCCTTTGGATATTCTTTCCTGCTTTATCAAAAATTAACTGACCATGTAATTGTAGGTTTTTTTTTTTTTTTCCTGGGCTTCCTATTCTGTTCCATTGATCTATGTGTCTATTTTTATGTGAGTACCATACTGTTTTGATTATTACAGCTCTGTAATATAACTTGAAGTGTGAAATTGTAATGCTGTCAGCTTTGCTTTTTCAAGATTGCTTTGGCTATTCAGGGACTTTCGTGGTTCCATACAAATTTTAGGATTGTTCCAGTTCTATGAGAAATGCTGATGGTATTTAGATAGGGATTGTATTAAATGTGTAGATTGCAGTAAAGATATTTTAACAGTATTTGCTATTCCAGTCCATGAGCATGGCTTGTCTTTCCATGTTTTTGTGTCATTTTCACTTTCTTTCATCAGTGTCTTAGAGCTTTCAGAGTACAGATCTTTCACTTCTTTGGTTCGGTTTATTCCTAAATATCTCATTACTTTTGGTACAATTGTAAAAGATAATTGTTTTCTTAATTTCTGTTCTGCTGCTTCGTTATTGGTGTGTAGAAATGCAGTAGATTTCTGTACATTGATTTTTTTTTTTTATCCTGTGATCTTACTTAATACTTTTATCAATTCTAGGGGTTTTTTGGTGGAGTCTCAAAATTTCTATATTCAGTATCATGTAATCTGCCAGTAGTGAAAGTTTTACTCTTTACTCTTCTCCTCCCCACTGTTGTTATATTTTATATTCTATTATTTTGCGAGTTCCTTGACTGATTTTTTATAGAAATACTCATTTGTACTGCTTTTGGGTTTCCTACCTTTATATTGTCACTTCTGGTCTCTCCTTTCCAAAATGTCCCCTTAATATTTCTTGAAGGACTGGTTTAGCGGCCATGAACTACTTTAGGTTTTATTTGTCGGGGAAACTCTTTATCTCTCTTTCTATTCTGAATGATAGCTTTGCTGGATAGAGTATTTTGGCTGTGGTTTTTCCCTTTCATCACTTTGAATATATCATGCCACTCCCCTCTGGCTTGGAAAGGTTCTGTTAAAAATAATCTGCTAGCCTTATGGATTTTCCCTTGGAAGTTCTTATCTTCTTTTGTCTTACTGCTTTTAATTTTTTTTTCTTTATCAGTACATTTTGCTATTTCATTACAATATATCTTGGTGTCAGTCTGCTTTTGTTGATTTTGATGAGAGTACTCTTTGACTCTTAGATCTGGATATCTGTTTCCTTCCCCACTTTAGGAAAGTTTTCAGCTATTATCTCTTGAAATAAAGTTTCTGCCCCCTTTCTCTTTCTTCTTCTGGGACTCCTATAATACAAATGTTACTTTGTTTGATGGAGTCACTGACTTCCCTACGTCTATTCTTGTTTTGCAGAATTCTTTTTTTTCCTCTTGTTCATTTTGATTACTTTCCATCACTGTCTTCTAGGTCATTAATTCATTTCTCTGCTTCTAGCCTGGTGTTCATTAAGCATGTTTCTCATTTTGTGTATCATACCCTTTTTCTCTGCTATGTTATTTCTTATCTTTGTGTGAAGGGTCTCATTCATGTCTTCCACTGAGTATCCTTATTACCATTATTTTAAATTCTCTATGAGTTATGTTACTTATATCTGTTTCACTTAGGTATTTGGGTGTGGCTTTGTCCTTTTACTTCATTTGGGATACATTTCTTTGTCTCCTCATTTTGACTAAGTCTCTGTACCTCTTTCTCTGTGTTTGGAAAGTCAGCTATGTCTCCTGTTCTTGAGGGTAATGCCGTTATGAAAAAGTGGTCCTGTACTTCCTTGCCTTGTAGTGATCCCTGTTCCCCCCAGCCTGACGCTTCTGGGAGTGTCTCCAGTGTGTACTGCGAGCAATCTGCTGTTTTGTCCTGGCCTAATCTTTCTGGCAAGTTATCTGCAAAGGCTCTCTTTGCCTTTTGTGAGTAGCATTTCATCCCTTTCCTGAAGGTGACATATTTTAGCTAGATGTGTTGTGGTCTGTGTATGAAATGAGACCTACTTCCAATGTCACCAGAACCAAGGCTCTGCAAAACTCCCAAGTGAGGAGACGTGGTGTGAGCAGGTGTTTGGGCTAGTCTTCTGGGAAAGGGGATCTGAGCTCTGAGACTGAGGCAAGGTGAGTGGGAAGGGTGATTCCACCATTGTGTGTGTGTGTGGTGGGGGGCAGGGCTTGATATAAGCAAGTTAGGTAGCAAATGTTGGTGCTGCATGGCTTCCCGTAGGTGGCTCTGTGCTTATGCTGAGGGACAGGGGAGGGAAATGGCACCCGCATTTTCTTTTGTTCCCAGAGGGATCTCTCTGTGAACACTGTCTCTCTGGGCTATGCTCTGAAATAAGTAAATAACCTCCCCACTATGTGCTTAGGCACCCTTCAGATCGTTGTTTCCAGGCTGTATGTTCCTAGGCTGTTTTCCCTGCCTTTTTTCCGAGAGCAGTGCCAGTGCCCTCCAAGTTCTCCCAGAGCCAGGCCTGCTGACCTTTAAAACTCTAGGCTTTAAGCCCTACTGGTTGCAAGAATTTATGAAATTCATTCCCTCTCACTTTCCAAGCCAATTGCTTTGGTGATTCCTTTTCCCCTGAGCTGCCCTGTGAGGTAGTCTGTCTCTTGCCCTTCTATGGCAACTGCAGATTCCTCTCCACTGAAGTGGCCACTGTTTCTCTACGTTTAGTTGTAGAGTTTGTTCTTTCCATCTTCAGGTCAATTTCTGGGGTATTTAAGATGATTTGATAGTTATCTAGTTATAGTCATGGGACAAGGTGAGCCTAGGGTCCTCCTACTCCGCTGCCACCTTCCAACCTCTGGAAGATCTGCTCTTTGAATTATGCCTGGGTCAGGAGTGGAGGATGGGGAGTGGGAATTAAAAGAAGAGAATGCAGGGGCGCTTGGGTGGCTCATTTGGTTAAGAGTCCGACTTCAGCTCAGGTCGTGATCTCACGGTATGTGGGTTCAAGCCCCACATCGGGCTCTGTGCTGACAGCTCAGAGCCTGGATCCTGCTTCAGATTCTGTGTCTCCCTCTCTTTGCCCCTCCCCCACTCGTGCTCTGTCTCTCTCTCAAAAATAAATAAACGTTAAAAAAATTTTAAAAAAAGAATGCAAGAATAAAAAGCAGTAAGTATATAGATTATTAGAGTTTGAAGCTTAAGATAATGGAAGTGCTAGTACATAAACATTAATAGACGAGAGAAGTAAATTGGTTTGTGAGATTAGGTTTAGAGGTGGGATATTTAAATGGCAGACAGAATGTACATTTGTGCTTCATTAGAGAAGTTAAAAGTGGAAATTTGAGGTTCTTCCCAGTTAGAAATGTAGAACTGTAGGGTTTGAGGAGACAATAGGAAGCTATTCACTTTTATAGAGCCACATAGGATGTGACATGCCATAGGTATGCAGCTAATAGGTCAGTGATAGAACCAGAATTAAATCCAGGCCTTCTGAATCCACAGGTTTTGATTTGTTTTGTTTTTTCCTCTCTCTCAGCGCCAGTTTACTTGAGGGTGATTATCATGAGTTTTGTGTGTTGTGTGTGTGTGTGGTGGGGGGGGGGTGGGTTGGAGGGGAAAGGGAGAACAAAGTAATGGAGAGAGGGGGTAGAGAGTCAAAAACCATGTCTTAAAATGGAGGCTTGGCTAACACTTCCCTTTTGCCAGCAGAGGGAAGCAGAATCGGAAAGACTGAACAAAAAAGGGAGAGGAGGGGGAATACATTAGGGAAAAGAAGTATCATACAAGTCACAGAGAATTTTAGGAGAGGGTCCACAGGTGTCCTTCATAGCAGAGAGAGGGGGACTGAGAAAAGGTGGTGACTGGGTGTGTTGAGTGGGTTACCCAATTTCGATTTGGTGAAAGGTATCATTGTAGTGATAGAAATCAAAAGCCAGAACACATTTGCTTAGAAGATAAGTGAATGAAAGACACACATTGGATTTGTAGATAGTGATATAAGTAGCCTTTTCAAGAAATGTGCTGGCGAAAGGGATGACAGGGTGATACTAGTTTAAACATCTTGTGATGGTTTAGAGGAGATCTGAACCTGTTTGTATCTTGAGGGTAATCTTGATAAAAATACTTTTAAAAAGATAATCCCTCTTGAATTAAGCAAAATTAACTTTTCTTTCTTTTATGACTATATTGTACATGCCTTTGCTCTTAAACTTATTACACAAGATTATAATTATTTAACCGTTCATCTTCCCCTCTAACTTGTAAGTTTCCTGAAACGAGGATTAGATTTTTTTTTAACTTTATCTCTCATAGTAATTCAGTGAGTTTGCACTTGGTAGCTGCTTTAAAAAAAATGTTGGAGAAGTAAGTGGGCATAGCTTTTGTATGAGTTGGATGCTAGGTTGTGCTTGGAGGGGTGCAGAAAGAGCCACATGGGAATTCAATGACACAAGTGAATATCTTATTGAAGAAAGGAGTCTGTATACTTGCACAAAAGGATAGTGACAGAAAAAGGCATATCTTTCTGCCCATTTGGGAATATAGAGAAAAATGTAGAGGTGTAGAACAAAGGGAAATTGGTGGAGTAGATTAAGAGGCCTTAACTCTAACTTGCAAAGGAAAAGGTCTGGTTATTAGCTTAGAGTAGAGGTTAAGAATGGTGTTCTGGATGTAGGAAAGGTTGGGAACTGTTGACAGTAAATTTGATAGGGAATCTAGAAAAAGAATTAACTAAAGGCTTTTTTAGCCATCATAAAGAATCACTTTTATAAAAATACAGGCAATTACTGTGTCTATTGAGAATATCACTATTTTTATTTAATAGTAATAACTATGTGTTGGAAGGAGGAGGAAGGACAGTAAAATATCCCCCAAACTGAGAAGGCAGTTTGAGACCGAGAAACTAAAGAGGCAACTCCATTCAGTCTACAGAGTTTTATTCAGGGTAACTTACTGACAGGATTGAACAGGCAGTGATCTGGATAGCTGAACAGCTATTTTCCTTACAGTCCAGACTTCAGTCCATGATTTTATAGAGTAAGGGGACACTGGAGGGCTCTGTTGTGCAGTCAGAGGATCTACGAACACTTACCTAATTGATAGCTAACATTTAACAGAACTCGTGTGGCCATCTGTGAGTCAGGAAGGGGGAGAAACTATGTTATTTCTAATTGTTACCTAATCAGATTTAGGAAAGACCAGAACAATCCTTCCTGTGTTCTGGTCAGGGAATGAATACTTTAACCTCCAAGGGGCCTGGAACATGTAGCACTTAGCGAGGTCATCATGTGGACATGGACAAGGTGGTGGGCCAAAGATGGAGTCACTATGATCTGCACTCCTACACTATGTACATGTTTTGCTTTTGACTCCATTGCGTTCCTCCATTTACCCTCAGTCTCTAAGCAGATCCTTTACTGAGTTGAAGCTGACTAGTAATTTCCACATCAGCCTTTGGACTTGCATGGTAACCTTTTATCTGAGATGAACACAGATGTATAGTGCATGTGGGCAAGCTGTAAATAATATTTTGCTTTCAATTGATGTCTTTTTTGAGTGGATCTCAGTAGAATGAAGCAGCTGGGAGACTGTGTTCTAAAGGGCAAAAAGTTGATGAATGAAAAATCCATGTAAAACATTTTGATGAATGCTCAGTTGCAGGTTGGCATGAGTGCAAATTAGATCTTAAAAACTCCAAGTGCACTTTAAAATACTGGAAAAAAAGTAAAGATAAACATTAAAATGCATGTAAGGTAAAACTCAATGTAGCTACTTTTATTTCAGAGAACTACTTGAGAAAGATACCTTCCACTATAAAAAATACTTAGATGCTAATAATCAGAACCTTGATGATCAGAAAAGAGATCATTGTGAGTTACATGGCATCACCTACTTTTTTTTTTTTTTAATACAATTTATTGTCAAGTTAGCTAACATACAATGTATACAGTGTGCTCTTAGCTTCGGGAGTAGATTCCCATGATTCATCGCTTACATATGACACCCAGTGCTCATCCCAACAAGTGCCTTCCTCAATGCCCATCATGCCTTTCCCCCTCTCCCCTACCCCCCTCATCAACCCTCAGTTTGTTCTCTGGTTTTAAGAGTCTCTTATGGTTTGCCTCCCTCTCTGTCTGAAACTATTTTTTTCCCCTTCCTTCCCCCATGGTCCTTAGGTTTCTCAAATTCCACATATGAGTGAAAACATATGATATCTGTCCTTCTTTGCCTGACTTATTTCACTTAGCATAATACTCTCCAGTTCCATCCACATTGTTGCAAATGGCAAGATTTCATTCTTTCTCATTGCCAAGTAGTATTCCATTGTATATATAAACCACATCTTCTTTATTCATTCATCAGTTCATGGACATTTGGACTATTTGCATAATTTAGCTTTTGTTGATAGTGCTGCTGTAAACATTGGGGTATGTGTGCCCCTATGAATCAGCACTCCTGTCTCCTTTGGGTAAATTCCTATTAGTGCTATTTATTGCTGGGGCATCACCTACTTTTTAAAAAAAGTACATTCATAGGATCACATTTCTCCCTTTTTGAATGAGCTTGATACTCAAGCTTCAGAAAACAGCAGTTGAACAACAGAATAAAGCCAAAGAGAATGGGCAGCCTGCATTTATCTCTCAACTGTCCCCCTACTACATGATTTCAAGATTTATTTGAAAACTGCTATAATCAAAACAATGTGATATTAGAGAAATGATAAACATAGAGATAAACTGGGAAAAATTAAAATCCAGAAATAGGCCCACATATTTAAAAATGGGCAATTGACTTTTTTAAAGTTTGTTTATTATTTGAGAGAGAGAGACAGAGAGAGACAGAGAGCGTGCATGCAACTGGGAGAGAGAGAATTCCAAGCAGGCTCTGCGCTTTGAGCGTGGAGCCTGATACAGCACTCAAACTCATGAACACTGAGATAATGACCTGAGCCAAGGTCGGAAGCTTAACAGGCTGAACCTCCCAGGTGCCCTGTAAATGGCAACCAGATTTTTTTTAAGTTCAGTTTTATTTATTTTGAGAAAGAGAGTGAGTGGGGGAGGGACAGAAAGAGGGAGAGAGAGAATCTTAAGCAGGCTCCATAGTGTCAGTGCAGAGCCTGATGTGGAACTCAAACCCATGAACTGTGAGATCATGACCTGAGCCGAAATCAAGAGTCAGCAGCTTAACACACTGAGCCAATGGGCAACCAATTCAATAGGAAAAGGATAGTCTTTTCAATAAGTTGTTGTAGAACAATTGAATGTCCATATGCAAAAAATAGAAAGAACCTAGACACATACCTCAAATCTTATATAAAAATTAAATTGAAGTGGATTATAGTCCTAAATGTAAAATGTAAACTCTCAACCTTGGGTTTGGTATGTTCAATGAAAGAAAAATATTGATAAATCATACTTTGTCAAAGTTAAAACTTTTATTCTGTAAAGACATTGAGAATAAAATAAGCCATAGACTGGAAGAAAATATTTGTAAGTCACACATTTCAAAAAATAATTTGTATCCAGAACGTATAAAGATATAAAGAACTCTTGGGGCACCTGGGTGGTTCAGTCAGTTGAGGATCCAACTCTTGATTTCGACTTGGGTCATGATCTGAGGGTTATGGGATTGGGTCCCACATTGGGCTCCACACTGAGCTCCCTCTCTTTCCCTTGCCCATCTCCCCTGCTCGTGCTCTCTGTCTCTAAATTAAAATTTGAAAAAAGATATAAAGAACTCTCAAAACTCAGTGATCAGAAACGCAATTTTTATTTTTATTTTTTTAACATTTATTCATTTTTGAGAGGCAGAAACAGAGTATGAGTGGGGGAGGGGCAGAGAGAGAGGGAGAACAGAATCTGAAGCAGGCTCCAGGCTCTGAGCTGTCAGCACAGAGCCCGACACAGGGCTTGAACCCATGAACCATGAGATCATGACCTGAGCTGAAGTAGGATGCCTAACCGACTGAGCCACCCAGGTACCCCCAGAAAATCATTTTTAATGAATAAAAAGTTTGAACAGATATTGTATCAAATCCGTGGAAGATGAGCACATGAAAAAAACCTCACTATCGGGTATTAGGGAAATGCAGTTTAAAATTACAGTGAACACTATATGTCAAGTAAATTTAAAAAATGGATAATTCCAAATGCTAATGAGGATATACAGTGACTGAAAGTTTGATACACTGCTGGAGGAAATCCAGTGGTAGAGCCATTGTGAAAAGCAGCTTGATAGTTTCTTATACTGTATGACCTAGTTATTACCACTGCTGTTTATACCTTTGAGATAATAGTGTAAGTCCACACAAAAACTTGTATATAAATGTTTGTAGTTGCTTATTCTACTTGCCAAAACTAGTAACAACCCAGTTGTTCTTCAGTGTGTGGCTGAATAAACAGATTGTGGTATAGTCATACAATGGAATATTACTCAGCAGTAAAAAGAGAACAAACTACTGGTAGACCCACTTCATGCTAAGTGAAAGAAGCCATACTATGTGATTCCTTTTATGTTATATTCTGAAAAAGAAATCTATAGGTACAGAAAACAGAGATTGCTGGGAGCAGGGCCCAGGTATTAGTTAGAAACAGATAAGGAAATACTTTTGGGTGATGGAAATGTTTTGTCTTGATTGTAGTGGGATAGCATGACTGAGTTTGTCCAGTTTTACAAAACTATGCACTGAAAGGGGTATATTTAATTGCATGAAAATTAGACATTAAATTTTTTTGATTGAAAAAGACGGAAATAGCATAAGTAAGCCAAATATTCATCTTTTAAATAACTCAAAGTGTCAGCATGTAATTTAGAATTATGTAGGTAACATCTTCTCCAAAGATGTTACTATAGCTCCAAATGGAAATGGTTAGAAATTGCCTCTTGGGGGCAGACCAAGCAGGAAAGAAATGTGATGTGGAAGCTGTTGACATTAATTATTAGCCATACTATGTACTTAAATTTTTTTCTTCAGTTCCACATGTGTTACTTGATTCAAGGTTAAAAAAAAAAGTTTCATGTTAAATATGAAGTTTAAGTTAAGTGATAATGTGCCTCATGGATAGATGACAAAAGAAGTGGTAATAGATGACTGTGACATCTTTGGGTGTGAGATTTTAACATTTATCCCTCTGTCCTTACAGACCTCCCACAGTATCTCGTCCATGGTTAAAAACTGTGAAACGTCTAGGGGTGCCTGGGTGGCTCAGTCGGTTAACCGTCTAATTTCAGCTCAAGTCATGATCTCACGGTTTGTGGGTTCAAGCCCCGTGTTGGGCTCTGTGCTGACAGCTCAGAGGCTCGTGCTCTGTGTCTCTCTGTCTCTCAAAAATAAATAAACGTTGGGGGGAAAAAGAAAAGAATTGTGAAAGGTCTAAGATTTTGCCCCACTTAGTTACTTAGTTCATGGGTGATGGCAGAAGGCATGAAAGTTGTAGCAGTAGTTGTAGTATATCAGCATTTTCTTGCACCATTCCCAGAGAGCGACATGAAGGCGGCCAGGTACCACTGGCATTTACCATGGGTTTGTTGGAAGAGAAAAATCCTGAGTGTAGGGAAACTGAATCTTTTATAGTGGACAGTAGTAGCATGTCTCCTCTTTCATTCAGTGGAAGGCACTGTATCTTCTAAAGATGTTCGTTTTATGCACATCCTTGAAAAGTGATCTGGAGCAAAACCCATTGTTTTCTCTGCTTGCAAAATGCCCAGAAATTTGAGACCCCTGGAAAATTATCTCTCAGTAGTACATAGCAGGTGATCAAGTGAATAAGTAATATATAAGTCTACAGGCTGTGCCGGCCATTTTTCTATTGGCACTTTCCCTCTTTCTCCTTAAAGTATCGGTATGCGTTTTATTGTCAATTTCCTTCCATAATGTTTCTTTTAAAAATTTCCAGCAAGGTAATAATCCTTTCAATTCTTCGTTAGTTTGTTCAGTTAACCATATCTATCCATAGTTATTGCCTAATTTAGATAACTTACTGAGTTTTTGGCATTTTAGTTTTCATTTTGCTTAAAAAGAAACTACAGTTTCATGATGAAACACTAATATTTCGAAATAGAGAAATTTTAAGAATATGCATTCAAACTATTGAGAATAAAGTCTTTGATCTTAAATGCTTTTATTTTCCTGAAAATATTCTTTTTCTATTGTGATAAGGTACACATGAAATGTTCATATTTTTTTACTGGTGTCCATAATAGTGTGCTATATCCTATTTTAATGGGGAAAGTGTCTTTTTACTATACTAAAACACATATGGCATATCTTTAATTCTCACAGAGCTGAATCAATAAACAATAATTGCTGCCTACAGGCTAACCTAAAGGTAATAGTTCATTGTAATACATGCCACAATTGAGTTAACACCTTTTGTTATAATCTAGGAGTTCTTTTACTACTTAGTGGTTTTTTTCTTATTATATAGTAATGACTTCTGTGCCTGATTTGTCACTGGCCACAGTACAATTTGTAGCTACAGTACTTTATTTTTATATTTTGGCCTTCTTTGTGTCTAACATTATGATAGGGGCTTTACACAAGTAAACTGTATCTTGTTTGATTTTGCCAGAGTAGTAGCCTTTCCTAGAAAAGAAAGCTGAGGTTTGGAAAAGATAAAAAGCTGCTCAAAACCGTAGAGCTAATATACAAGAAGAGCAGGATTTATACCTCACCTGGCCCTGAAGCTCATCCTGCCTCCACTGCATTGTTCTGTTTCTGTATAGTATTTTTCTTTTCTTATTTATTTATTTATTCTTTTTTTTTTTTTTTTTTTTTTTACTTTAAATTCAGTTGAGATTCTCTTTGGTTTCTTTCAGGGAAGGTCATTAATGTGAAGTGAATTTTTATGTACCTAAATTTGTGTATGTGGTTAACGCATTATTTAAACACTGGCAAATAATAAGAAACAGAGATGAGAATAAAGAATAACTCTTGAAGTATAAATTGTAGAAAGTAACAGCGTTTCAAAAGTCCTGGTTACTTTTTTTATTGAGGTGAAATCCACATAATATAAATATATTAATAATTTTAAAGTA
This sequence comes from Leopardus geoffroyi, assembly GCF_018350155.1. Lineage (NCBI taxonomy): Eukaryota > Metazoa > Chordata > Mammalia > Carnivora > Felidae > Leopardus > Leopardus geoffroyi. The sequence continues at coordinate 55,080,459 of NC_059332.1, forward strand.
TACAATTCAGCGCACTTAGTATATTCACAATGTTGTGCAACTACCACTTCTGTCACGTTCCAAACATTTTATCGTCCCCAAAGTACACTCTATTCATTAATCACTCCCCAGCACCTGGCAACCAGTGGTCTCTGTGGATTTGCCTATTCTGGATTTTTCATGTAAATGGAATCACATAATATGTGACTTTTGTATCTGGCTTCTTTCATATAGTGTATTTTTGAGGTTCATGTTGTGGCATGTATCAATACTTTCCTCCTTTTATGGCTAAGTAATATTCCAGTGCACGTCTATACCATATTTATCCATTCATCCATTGATAGACATTAAGTTGTTTCTGCCTTTTGGTTGTATAGTATAATAAAGCTGCTATGAACGTTTATATACGTTCATAGGTATTTGAGTACCTACTTTGAGTTCTTTGGGAGATAAACCTAAAAGTAGAACTGCTGGGTCATAAGGTAATTCTGTGTAACTTGAAGAGATATTGTTAAGAGGTTTTCCACGGAGACTGGATCGTTTTACATTCCCACCAGCAATGTTATGAAGGTTCTGATTTCTCTACTTCCTTGCCAACAGTTACTTTCCCTTTTAAAAAATAATTATAGCTATGTTAGTTTTCTGGGACTGCTTAACAAAGTACCATAAATTGGGTGGTAAATTGGGTGGATTAAAAAAAAAAAAAATCATCGTCTCACAGTCCTAGAGGCCAGAAGGCCAACATCCAGGCATTGGCAGGTTTGGTTCCTTCTGAGAGCCTTGAGGGAGTATCTATTCCAGGCCTCTCTGCTCGTCTCTGGTGGTTTGTTGGCAGTCTCTGGCTTAAAGACACATCTCGCCAGTCACTGCCTGCATTTTCACATGATGTTCTTACTATATGTTTTCACATCATCTTCCCTCTGTGAGTTCTTTGTTTCCTCTTTTTATAGGGATACCTCATAATGGATTAGGACTCACCCTCATGACTTCATTTTAATCTGATTACATCTGTAAAGACCCTTTCTCTGTTGGTCACATTCTGAGGTGGTGGGGATTGGGATTTCAGCATATCTTTTGTGGAGGAGACACACAGTTCAGTCCATAACCCAGTCCTAATAGGTGAGAAGTGGTACCTCATCGTGTTTTTATTTAACATTTTCCTGATGACTAATAAATTAGAGTATTTTTCATGTGCTTGTTGGCCATTTGTATATGTTTTTTAGAGAAATGTCTATTCAAGTCTTTTGCCTATTTTTAAATTCAGTTATCTTTTTATTATTGAGTTTAAGAGTTCTTTATATATCTTGGATTCTAGACCCTTATCAGATATATGATTCCTGCCTTAGTCCATTTGGGCTGCGGTTAAAACAAATCACTGTAGGCTAGATGGCTTATAAACAACAGAAATTGATTTCTCACTGTTCTGGAGCCTGGGAATTCCAAGATCAAGGTGCCAACAGATTCAGTGTCTGGTGAGGCCCTGCTTTCCTGGTTCATAGATGGTCGTCTTCTCATGGTGTCCTCACACAGCAGAAGTGGGAAGGAGCTCTCTGGGGTATCTTTTATAAGGGCAGTAATCACCTACCAAAGGCTCCATCTCCTAATACCATCACATTGGAGGTTAATATTTAAACATATGCATTTGGGAGGGGGGCACAAACATTCACTCTATAACAGTGTTCAAATACTTACTCCTGTCTTTTAGGTTGTTTGATCAACACTTTTTTAATAATGTCTTTTGATGGACAAGACTTTATGATTTTAATGAAAATCCGGTATGGTTTTGTTGCTTCTGTTGTTGTTGCATGTAGTTTGGTGTTTTTGGTTTTGTTTTTTGTTTTTTTTATGTTTATTTGTTTATTTTGAGAGAGAGTGTGGAGGAGAATCCCAAGCTGACAGCACAGAGCCTGATGAGGGGCTCAATCCCATAAACTGTGAGATGATGACCTGAGCCGAAATCAAGAGTCAGATGCTTAGCTGACAAGCCACCAAGACACCCCCATTACTTGTAGATTTGATGTCATGTCTGAAAGTCCATTGCCAAATTGAGTGTTACATTGACACCTATATTTTCTGGTTACAAATCTTATAGTTTTAGCTCTTACATCTAGGCCATTAATCCATTTGATTTAATTTTTGCATATGATAATAGCCTAAGGGTCCAACTTTATTTTTCATGTGGATAGCCAGTTGTCCCTGCACTATTTATGGAAAAGACTCTTCCCCCATTATAATGGTCTTACACCCTTGTCAGAACTCAATTGGACATGGATTGGGTTTATATGGATTTATTTCTGGGCTCTCAATTTTGTAGCATTGGTCTGTATGTCTGTCTCTTTGCCAGTATGACACGTTTTTGATTAATGTAGCTTTGTAGTAAGTTTTGAAATCAGAAACTTTGAATCCTCTGGCGTTTTTGTTCTTATTCAATATTATTTTGGCTATTTAGAGTCCCTTGCAATTCCATATGAATTTGAAGATTGTCTTCTCCATTTGTGCCTTGGGAACTTTCATAGAGATTGCTTTCAATCTATAGATAGCTTTGGATAATATTGATATGTTAACAATATTATTTTTCAATCCATGAATGAGGGATTTCTTTCCATTTATTTAGGTCTTTAATGACTTTGAGCAGTGTTTTGTAGTTTTCAGTACACATGTCTTTCACTTCCTTGGCTAAGTTTATTGCTAGATATTTCATTCTTGTGAATGCTATTGTAAGTGGAATTTCCATTTTCTGATTGTTCATTGCTTGTACTAAAAATACAACTGATTTCTTTATGTTGTATCCTGCAGCTCTGCTGAATTCACTTATTAGTTCTAGTAGGTTTTTTTTCAATTTTAATTTGATTCTTTAAGGATTTTTCTGCATATAGAATCATGGCATCTGTGAAGAGGTTATAGTTTTACCTTTTTGTTTCCATTTGGATGCCATTTATTTCTTGCCTAATTACTCTGACTAGAACTTCCAGTACCATGTCGAATAGCAGCAGTGAAAGTGGGCATCCTTGTCTTTTCTTGATCTGGGGAAGGCTTTCAAAATTTTACCATGATTATGAGGTTACCTATAGGTTTTTCATAAGTGTCCTTTTATGTTAAGGAAGTTTTATTATATTCCTAGTTGATACATATATATATGTGTATTTAATCATGAAAAGGTGTTGGATGTTGTTAGAAGCTCTTTCAGCATCATTTGAAATGATCATGGGGTTTTGGTCCTTCATTTTGTTAATGTGATTTATTACATTGATGGGTATTCATATGTTGAACCACCTTGGCATTACTGGGATAAATCCGATTTGAACATGGTTTATAATACTTTCAGTGTGCTGCTGGATTTACTTTGCTGGTATTCTGTTGAAATTTTTGCATCTGTATTCATTATGGATATTGTTTGCAGTTTTCTTATGATGTCTTTGGCCTCGCTATCAGGGTAAAGCTGATCTCAGAGAATGAGTTAGAAAATGTTGACTCCTCTTCTGTTTTTGGAAGAGTTTGAAAAGGATTGGTGTAAATTCTTTCCTAAATGTTTAGTGGAATTGACCAGTGAAGCCTTCTGGTACTGGGCTTTTCTTTGTTGAGAGGTTTTTTTAAATACTGATCCAATCTCTTTGTCATAGGTTTCTTCAGATTTCCTACATGTTCTTGACTCAGTTTTGGACATTTATGTGTTTCTAGGAATTTATCCTTTTCATATAGGTTATTTAATTGGTTGACGTACAGTTGTACCTAGAATTCCTTTAAAATCCTTTTCATTTTAGGGAAGTCAGTAGTAATGTCCCTACTTTCATTTCTGATTTTAGTAATTTCAGTCTTTGATTTTCTTTTTTTTTTTTTTTTTTTTTTTTTTGAGAGAGAGAGAGAGAGAGAGAGAGAGAGAGAGAGAGAGAATGAATCTTAAGCAGGCTCCACACCCAGCACGGAGCCTAACAGAGGCTTGATCGCATAAACCATGAGATCATGAAATGAGCCAAAATCAAGAGTTGGACATTTAACCGACTAAGGAGCCACCCAGGCATCCCTGATTGTTTTTACTTAATCTAGCTAAAGCGTTACCAATTTTATTGATCCTTCCAAAGAACCAACTTTTTAAAAAAATTTTCTCTTTTCCATTTCTGTTCTCTATTGTTTATCTTCACTCATCATTTTTTTTAAAGATTTTTTTTCAATGTTTATTTTTGAGAGAGAGACAGAGTGTGAGCGGGAAGGGGCAGAGAGCGAGGGAGACACAGAATCCAAAGCAGGCTCCAGACTCTGAGCTGTCATGACCTCAGCCAAAGTTGGACACTTAACCAACTGAGCCACCTAGGCACCCTCAATCTGATCTTTATTTCCTTCCTTCTCTTGGTTTTGGGTTTAGTTTGCTCTTCTTTTTCCAGTTACTAAAAGCATAAAATTAGGTTATTGATTGAGATCTTTCTTCTTTTTTAAGTGTTCACAGCTAGAAATTTTTCTTTGAGAACTGCTTTTCTGATATTCTACATGGCTTGGTGGTGGTGTATTTTTGTTTTCATTTGTCTCAAAGTATTTTACAGTTTTCCTTGTGATTTTTTTTCTGCCTTGGTCCATTGATTGTTTACAAATGTGTTGTTTAATTTCCTTTCCTTTGATTTCCTGTTCCAGTTTTCCTTTGGTTATAAGTTTCTCATTTCATCTCATTGTGGTAGAGAAGGTATTTTATATAATTCCAGTATTGTAAAATTTATTATTAGTACTTGTTTTGTCACATAACATATGGTCTATTCTGGAGAGTGTTCCTTCCATATGCATTTGAGAAGAAATGTATTCTGTTTTGGATAGAGTGTTCTGTATGTGCTTATTATGTCTACTTGGTTATAGAGTTAAATTTCATTTCCTTGCAGATTTTCTGTGTAGTTGTTCTACCCATCACTCAAGGTGGGATAATAACGTTTACAACTATTATTTTAGAACTATTTCTACCTTCAAGTCTTTTAGTTTTTGCTTCATGTATGTTTTGTGTCTCTTTTTTGATGTGTATATGTTTGTAATTATTACATCTTTTTAAAGGCTTGACCCTTGTATCAGTATATAATATGCCCTTTTTGGCCTCTTGTAACAATTTTTGACCTAAAATCTATTTGGCCTGAAGTTGGTAAAACCATTCCAGGTCTTTTTTGGTTACTATTTACATGGATTATCTTTTCCTATCCTTTCACTTTCAATCTATCTTTGTCTTCAGATGTAAACTGAGTCTCTCCTAGAGAGCATCTAGTTTTACTTATTTTTTCCAATTTCTGAGATTGGAGACTTTAATTTACATTTAAAATAATTACTGAGGGGGGCTTACAGCTTGAAGATGGTGGCGTAGGAGGATGCTGGGCTCACCGTCCTGATCACTTAGATTCCACCCACACCTGCCTGAATAACCCAGAAAACCACCAGAAGGCTAGCAGAATGGATTCTCTGGAGCCAAGTGTAGACGAGAGGCCCACGGAAGAGGGTAGGAAGGGCAGAGAGGCGGTGCACGCTACACGGACTGGCGGGAGGGAGCCGGGAGGGAGCCGGGGCGGAGGGGCGGCCCGCCAGCCAAGCAGAGCCCCCGAGTCTGGCTTGCAAAAGCGGAGGGGCTGGACGGAGGGTGTTCTGACAGCAAGCAGGACTTGACATCTGGGAGGTTATAAGCTAACAGCTCTGCTCGGAGAACGGGAGGGCTGAAGGACAATGGGAGGGAGAGTTGTTGAGCCCCAGACAACAGAACTCAGCTTGGCGGGGAACAAAGACGCTCGCCAGCACCATTTCCTTCACCCATCCCCCAGCCAAAATCCCAAAGGGGACCAGTTCCTGCCAGAGAACTTGCTTGCTCCGCACAAACACCCAATGCTGTGCTTCTGTGGATCCATCCCTCCGGCAGGTCTGCCTCCCTCCTGCTGCCACAGGGCCCCTCCCGAAAAGGACCACTGAAGGCAAAGCGAGCTGATCTGCCCCTCCCGCCCCTGTGCACCTTGCCGATCCACCCCAGCTAATATGCCATTTCCTCAGCACCATAAGCCTGGCAGTGTGCAAGTAGCCCAGACGGGCCACACCACCCCACAGTGAATCCTGCCCCTAGGAGAGGGGAAGAGAATGTACACACCAGTCTGACTGTGGCCCCAGCAGTGGGCTGGGGGCAGACATCAGGTCTGACTGCGGCCCCGCCCACCAACGCAAGTTATTCAAGAAAGCATAGGGGAAGTGCCCTGCAGTTCCCCACCACTCCAGGGATATCCAAAATGACAAAATGGAAGAATTCCCCTCAAAAAAACCTCCAGGAAATAACGACACCTAATGAACTGATCAAAAACGATTTAAACAATATAACAGAAAGTGAATTTAGAATAATAGTCATAAAATTAATCGCTGGGCTTGAAAACAGTATAAAGGACAGCAGAGAATCTCTTGCTACAGAGATCAAGGGACTAAGGAACAGCCAGGAGGAGCTAAAAAATGCTATTAATGAGCTGCAAAATAAAATGGAGACGACCACAGCTCAGATTGAAGAGGCAGAGGAGAGAATAGGTGAACTAGAAGATAAAATTATGGGAAAAGAAGAAGATGAGAAAAAGAGAGGTAAAAAATATCCAGGAGTATGAGTGGAAAATTAGAGAACTAAGTGATGCACTAAAGAGAAATAATCTACACATAATTGGTATTCCAGAGGAAGAGGAGAGAGGGAAAGGTGCTGAAGGTGTACTTGAAGAAATAATAGCTGAGACTTCCCTGATCTGGGGAAGGAAAAAGGCATTGAAATCCAAGAGGCACAGAGAACTCCCTTCAGACGTAACTTGAATCGATCTTCTGCACAACATATCATAGTGAAACTAGCAACATAAAAGGATAAAGAGAAAATTCTGAAAGCAGCTAGGGATAAATGTGCGCTAACATATAAAGGGACACCAATAAGACTCGTGACGGATCTCTACTGAAACTTGGCAGGCCAGAAAGGAATGGCAGGAGATCTTCAATGTGATGAACAGAAAAAAATGCAGCCAAGAGTCCTTTATCCAGCAAATCTGTCATTTAGAATAGAAGGAGAGATAAAGGTCTTCCCAAACAAAAACCGAAGGAATTCGTCACCACTAAACCAGCCCTACAAGAGATCCCAAGGGGGATCCTGTGAGATGAAGTACCAGAGACATCGCTACAAGCATGAAACCTACGGACATCACAATGCCTCTAAACCCTATCTTTCTATAAGAACATTGAATGTAAACGGGCTAAATGCACCAACCAAAAGACATAGGGTATCAGAATGGATAAAAAAACAAGACCCATCTATTTGCTGTCTACAAGAGACTCATTTTAGACCTGAGGACGCTTTCAGATTGAAAGTGAGGGGATGGAGAACTATTTATCATGCCACTGGAAGCCAAAAGAAAGCTGGAGTAGCCATACTTATTTCAGACAAACTAGACTTTAAATTAAAGGCTGTAACAAGAGATGAAGAAGGGCATTATATAATAATTACAGGGTCTATCCATCAAGAAGAACTAACAATTATAAATGTCTATGCGCCAAATACGGGAGCCCCCAAATATATAAAACAATTACTCATAAACATAAGCAACCTTATTGACAAGAATGTGGTAATTGCAGGGGACTTTAGTACCCCACTTACAACAATGGATAGATCATCCAGACACACGGTCAATAAAGAAACAAGGGCCCTGAATGATATATTGGATCAGATGGACTCGACAGATATATTTAGAACTCTGCATCCCGAAGCAACAGAATATACTTTCTTCTCGAGTGCACATGGAACATTCTCCAAGATAGATCACATACTGGGTCACAAAACAGCCCTTCATAACTATACAAGAATTGAAATCATACCATGCATACTTTCAGACCACAATGCGATGAAGCTTGAAATCAACCACAGGAAAAAGTCTGGAAAACCTCCAAAAGCATGGAGGTTAAAGAACACCCTACTAACGAATGAGTGGGTCAACCAGGCAATTAGAGAAGAAATTTAAAAATATATGGAAACAAACGAAAATGAAAATACAACAATCCAAACGCTTTGGGATGCAGCGAAGGCAGTCCTGAGAGGAAAATACATTGCAATCCAGGCCTATCTCCAGAAACAAGAAAAATCCCAAATACAAAATCTAACAGCACACCTAAAGGAAATAGAAGCAGAGCAGCAAAGACACCCCAAACCCAGCAGAAGAAGAGAAATAATAATAATCAGAGCAGAAATAAACAATATAGAATCTAAAAAAACTGTAGAGCAGATCAATGAAATCAAGAGTTGGTTTTTTGCAAAAATAAACAAAATTAACAAACCTCTAGCCAGGCTTCTCAAAAAGAAAAGGGAGATGACCCAAATAGATAAAATCATGAATGAAAATGGAATTATTACAACCAATCCCTCAGAGATACAAGCAATTATCAGGGAATACTATGAAAAATTATATGCCAACAAACTGGACAACCTGGAAGAAATGGACAGATTCCTAAACACCAAACACTTCCAAAACTCAATCAGGAGGAAATAGAAAGCTTGAACAGACCCATAACCAGCGAAGAAATTGAATCGGTTATCAAAAATCTCCCAACAAATAAGAGTCCAGGACCAGATGGCTTCCCTGGGGGAATTCTACCACACATTTAAAGCAGAGATAATACCTATCCTTCTCAAGCTATTCCAAAAAATAGAAAGGTGGGGCGCCTGGGTGGCGCAGTCGGTTGAGCGTCCGACTTCAGCCAGGTCACGATCTCGCGGTCCGTGAGTTCGAGCCCCGCGTCGGGCTCTGGGCTGATGGCTCAGAGCCTGGAGCCTGTTTCCGATTCTGTGTCTCCCTCTCTCTCTGCCCCTCCCCCGTTCATGCTGTGTCTCTCTCTGTCCCCAAAATAAATAAACGTTGAAAAAAAAAAAATAGAAAGGGAAGGAAAACTTCCAGACTCATTCTATGAAGCCAGTATTACTTTCTATTACATTCTATGAAGCCGGTATTCCTAAACCAGACAGAGATCCAACAAAAAAAGAGAACTACAGACCAATATCCCTGATGAATATGGGTGCAAAAATTCTCAAAAGATATTAGCAAGTCAAATTCAACAGCTTATAAAAAGAATTATTCACCATGATCAAGTGGGATTCATTCCTTGGATGCAGGGCTGGTTCAACATTCGCAAATCAATAAACGTGATACATCACATTAATGAAAGAAAAGATAAGAACCATATGATCCTGTCAATCAATGCAGAAAAAGCATTTTACAAAATTCAGCATCCTTTCTTAATAAAAACCCTCGAGAAAGTCAGGATAGAAGGAACATACTTAAACATCATAAAAGCCATTTATGAAAAGCCCACAGCTAACATCATCCTCAATGGGGAAAAACTGAGAGCTTTCCCCCTGAGATCAAGAACTCGACAGGGATGTCCACTCTCACCGCTGTTGTTTAACATAGTGTTGGAAGTGCTATCATCAGCAATCAGACAACAAAAGGAAATCAAAGGCATCAACATTGGCAAAGATGAAGTCAAGCTTTCACTTTTTGCAGATGACATGATATTATACATGGAGAACCCTATAGACTCCACCAAAAGTCTGCTAGAACTGATACATGAATTCAGCAAAGTTGCAGGATACAAAATCAATGTACAGAAATCAGTTGCATTCTTATACACTAATAATGAAGCAACAGAAAGACAAATAAAGAAACTGATCCCATTCACAATTTGACCAAGCAGCATAAAATACCTAGGAATAAATCTAACCAAAGATGTAAAAGATCTGTATGCTGAAAACTGTAGAAAGCTTATGAAGGAAATTGAAGAAGATATAAAGAAATTGAAAAACATACCGTTCTCATGGGTTGGAAGAATAAATATTGTTAGAATGTCAATACTACCCAAAGCTATCTACACATTCATTGCAGTCCCAATCAAAATTGCACCAGCATTCTTCTCGAAACTAGAACAAGCAATCCTAAAATTCATATGGAACCGCAAAAGGCCCCGAATAGCCAAAGTAATTTTGAAGAAGAAGACCAAAGCAGGAGGCATCACAATCCCAGACTTTAGCCTCTTACTGCAAAGCTGTCATCATCAAGACAGCATGGTATTGGCACAAAAACAGACACATAGACCAATGGAATAGAATAGTAACCCCAGAACCAGACCCACGAACGTATGGCCAACTAATCTTTGACAAAGCAGGAAAGAATATCCAATGGAAAAAAGACAGTCTCTTTAACAAATGGTGCTGGGAGAACTGGACAGCAACATGCAGAAGAATGAAACTAGACCACTTTCTTACACCATTCACAAAAATAAACTCAAAATGGATAAAGGACCTGAATGTGAGACAGGAAACCATCAAAACCCTAGAGGAGAAAGCAGGAAAAAACCTCTCTGACCTCAGCCGCAGCAATTTCTTAGTTGACACATCCCCAAAGGCAAGGGAATAAAAGCAAAAATGAACTATTGGGACCTCATGAAGATAAAAAGCTTCTGCACAGCAAAGGAAACAATCAACAAAACTAAAAGGCAACCAACGAAATGGGAAAAGATATTTGCAAATGACATATCAGACAAAGAACTAGTATCCAAAATCTATAAAGAGGTCACCAAACTCCACACCCGAAAAACAAATAATCCAGTGAAGAAATGGGCACAAAACGTGAATAGACACTTCTCCAAAGAAGACATCCGGATGGCCAACAGGCACATGAAAAGATGCTCAACGTCGCTCCTTATCAGGGAAATACAAATCAAAACCACACTCAGATATCACCTCACGCCAGTCAGAGTGGCCAAAATGAACAAATCAGGAGACTATAGATGCTGGAGAGGATGTGGAGAAATGGGAACCCTCTTGCACTGTTGATGGGAATGCAAACTGGTGCACCCACTCTGGAAAACTGTGGAGGTTCCTCAAAAAATTAAAAATAGACCTACCCTATGACCCAGCAGTAGCACTGCTAGGAGTTTATCCAGGGGATACAGAAGTACTGATGCATAGGGGCCCTTGTACCCCAATGTTTATAGCAGCACTCTCAACAATAGCCAAATTATGGAAAGAGCCTCAATATCCATCAACTGATGAATGGATAAAGAAATTGTGGTTTATATACACAATGGAGTACTACGTGGCAATGGGAAAGAATGAAATATGGCCCTTTGTAGCAACGTGGATGGAACTGGAGAGTGTGATGCTAAGTGAAATAAGTCAGACAGAGAAAGACAGATGCCATATGTTTTCACTCTTATGTGGATCCTGAGAAACTTAACAGAAGACCATGGGGGAGGGGAAGAAAAAAAAAAAAAGAGGTTAGAGTGGGAGAGAGCCAAAGCATAAGAGACTCTTAAAAACTGAGAACAAACTGAGGGTTGATGGGGGTGGGAGGGAGGGGAGGGTAGGTGATGGGCATTGAAGAGGGCATCTTTTGGGATGAGCACTGGGTGTTGTATGGAAACCAATTTGACAATAATTTTCACATATTAAATAAAAAAATAATAAAGTGATTACTGGTAGGAAAGGATTCACTTTCATAATTTTTCTCTCTTCCCTGTATATCTCATACTTTTTATGCCTCAGTACCTCCATTACTGCCTTCTTTTGCAATTAATGTTTTTCTAGTGTACTATTTCAATTTTCTCTTTGTATATCTGTTTTTAGTTATTTTCTTGGTGGTTCTTCTAGGTATTACAATTAACCTTTTAATTTTTTTTTCAACGTTTTTATTTATTTTTGGGACAGAGACAGAGCATGAACGGGGGAGGGGCAGAGAGAGAGGGAGACACAGAATCGGAAACAGGCTCCAGGCTCTGAGCCATCAGCCCAGAGCCTGACTCGGGGCTCGAACTCACGGACCGCGAGATCGTGACCTGGCTGAAGTCGGACGCTTAACCGACTGCGCCACCCAGGTGCCCCAACAATTAACCTCTTAAACTTATAACAGTACCAATTTAACCTTTGTAATATATAAAAATTCCTTCTCTGTAGCTCTGTCCCTTTCCCTTTATGATGTTGTTAGAAATTACATCTTTTTATATTGTATCCCCACTAACATTGATTTATAATTAGTGTTTTATGCATTGGTCTTTTAAATCATATTATAAGGAAAAGAGTTATATGCCAAAAATACAATAATACTGGCTTTTTTATGCCTGTGTAGTTACCTCTACTAGTGTTCTTTATTTTAGTATTTTTTTTCTTATTTGAGTTACAGTCTAGTGACCTCTCATTTCTGCCTGAAGGACCCCATCTCCTATTTCTTACAAATCTACTCGCAACACACTCCATCAGCTTTTGTTTATCTGGGATTGTGTGTGTTTTTGTTGTTGTTTTTTAGAGAGAGAGGGTGCACATGAGTAAGGAGCAGGGTGGGGGATGCGCGTGAGTAAGGGGCAGAGAGAGAGAGAGAGAGAGAGAGAGAAGCAGAACTCACCCATAATGGAGCTTGTGCTCACCAGAAGGAGGGCTCAAACTTGAAGTGGAGCTCACAAACCGTGAGATCATGACCTGAACCAAAGTGAGATGCTTTAAATGCTTAATGACTCAATGACCCAGGCACCCCGGAATACATGCTTTTTGTTTGGTTGGTTTTTTTTTGGAGGATCATGTTGTTAGACCTATGAATCATGGTTGACAGTTTTATTCTTTCAACAAAATGTTATCCCACTGCCTTCTAGCCTCTATGGTTGAGCTGAGAAATTAGTTGTTAATTTTTTTGAGTATCTTTTATGTGACAAGTGGTTTATCTTTCAATATTCTCCCTTTGTCTTTTTTTTTTAGATGTTTATTTAATTTGGGGTGGGGGGAGGCAGAGAGAAGGGGACAAGGGATCCAAAACGGTCTCTGTGCCCTGACAGAAGGAAGCCAGGTGCAGGGTGCAAAATCACAAACCATGAGATCATTCATTCCTTGAGCCGAAGTTGGACACTCAACTGACTGAGCCACCCAGGCGCTCCTGTTTTTGTCTTTCACTAATTTGTTTATAATGTGTTTCTGTGTGGATTTTGTGTTTATTCTTCTTAGAGTTTGTTGAGCTACTTGGACATGTACCTGTGTGTCTTGGGAGACTTTTGGCTATTATTCTTCAAACATCCTTTCTACCTCTTACCTATGAGTCTTGGTACACTTGGTGATGTTTCACATGTCTTTTTAGTTCTGTGTTTCTCCTATTGTTACTCCATTCTTTATTCTCTTTGCTCTTTAGACCAGATAATCCCAACTGACTTCTCTTCATGTTTAGTGATTCTTTTTTCTGTCTGCTGAAATCAGCTGTTTTATTTTTCATTTTTCATTTTAGTTACAGTCTTTTTTTTTTTTTTAATTTTTTTTTTCAACGTTTATTTATTTTTGGGACAGAGAGAGACAGAGCATGAACGGGGGAGGGTCAGAGAGAGAGGGAGACACAGAATCGGAAACAGGCTCCAGCTCTGAGCCATCAGCCCAGAGCCTGACGCGGGGCTCGAACTCACGGACCGCGAGATCGTGACCTGGCTGAAGTCGGACGCTTAACCAACTGCGCCACCCAGGCGCCCCTTAGTTACAGTCTTTATCTCCACAGTTACCATCTGCTTCCATTTATAGTTTCATTCTTATTATTACTATTTTTGATATGTTAAGACAGCATTCTTATGGTTTCCTTTAGCTTTTTGTCTATAGTTTCTTTCCGCTCTTTCAGCATATTTAATTTAAGACCGTTAATTTTAAAAAGTCTTTGTCTAGTAAGTCCAAGGTCTCTGCTCCCTTGGGGGTACTTTGTATTAATTTTTCCTGAGGATGGGTCCTACTTTCTGGGTGGTTTCTATGCTTTATTTAGAAAACTGGAGGTGCCTGGGTCGCTCAGTCGGCTAAGCGTCTGACTTCAGCTCAGGTCATGATCTTGCGGTCCGTGATTTCGAGCCCCACATCAGGTTCTGTGCTGCCAGCTGAGAGCCCGGAGCCTGCTTCGGATTCTGTGTCTCCGTCTCTCTGCCCCTCCCCTGTTCTCACTCTGTCTCTGTTTCTATCTCTGTCTCTCTCTTTCTCTCTCTCTCTAAAAAATAAATGTTAAAAAAAATTTTTTTTAGAAACCTGAACATTTTGAATATTACACACTGCTCATTCTGGAAGTCTAATTATTTTTGTATGTCTGGTCTGTGCTGTCCAGTGTATCACTAGGTATATGTGATGACTATTAATTTTTTTCTACCACGAGGATTTTTTTAATTGAATTATACTTGACATACAATATTATATTAGTTTCAGGTATACAACATAGTGATTCATCATTTATATATACATTATGAAATGGTCGCCATGATAAGTCTAGTGACCATCTGTCACCATACAAAGTTATTACATTATTATTGACAATATTCCCTATACTGTACTTTATGTCCTCATAATTTACTTATTTGATGAATGGAAATATGTATCTCTTAATTCCTTCCCCTATTCCTCCTGGTCCCACAACCTCCTTCTCTCTGGCAACTACTAGTTTGTGCTCTGTATTTATGAGTATGTTTTTGTTTTTGTTTTTTATTTTACTTATGGTATTTGTCTTTCTCCCAACTTATTTTACGTAGCATAATACCCTCTAGGACTGTCCATATTGTCACAAAGGGCAGGATTTCATTTTATTTATGACAGAGTAATATTCCATTGTGCGTATATACCAAATCTTCCTTACCCATTCTGTTGAGGGACACTTGGGTTGCTTCTGTATCTTGGCTATTGTAAATGATGCTGTAATAAACAGGGGTGCATATATCTTTTTGAATTAGTGTTTTCATTTTCTTTGGGTAAATAGTAGTGGAGTTACTGGATCATATGCTATTTCTATATTTAATTTTTTGATGAACTTTCATACTCATTTACACAGTGACTGTGCCAATTTACATTTCCACTAAGAGCATACAAGGGTTTTCTTCACATCTTTACCAACACTTATATCTTGGCCTTTTTTTTTTTAAGGCATTCTAACAGGTATAAGGTGATATTGTGGTTTTGATTTGCATTTCCCTAATGATAAGTGATGCATCTTTTCATGTGTTTGGCCATCTCTATGTCTTCCTTGGAAAAATACCTATTCATGTCCTCTGCCCATTTTTTAATCAGATTATTTAGGTGGGTTTTTGATGTTGAGTTGTATAAGTTCTGTATATATTTTTCATATTAACTGCTTATTGAAATGTCATTAACAAATATGTTTCCCCTTTCAGTAGGATGCCTTTTCATTTTGTTGGTGGTTTCCTTTGCTATGCAAGACTTTTCTTTTGATGTAATCCCAGTTGTTCATTTTTGTTTTTTGTTTTCGTTGTGTGAGGAGACAAATTCAGAAAAAATATTGCTGAGATCGATGTCCATGGAATTATGGCATGTTCTTTAGAACTTTTATGGTTTCAGGTCCTACATTTAGGTCTTAATTTATTGTGGGAAGCAAGAATTCTATAACTGAACCACCAGTGCTTAAGCCATTTTGAATTTGAATGTTTTCCTGATTTTTCTGGTAATTTGTTATTAGTGTGTAAAAATGCATCCAATTTCTGTATATTAATTTTGTATCCTACAACTTAACTAAAATCATTTATTACCTCTAACAGCCTTGTGGTGGTTTTTAGTGTTTTCTACCTTAAGATCATGTCGTCTGCGAATAATGACAGTTTTACTATTTCCTTTTAATATGGATGCCTTATACTGCCTTTTCTTGTCTGATTGCTGTGGCTAAAATTACAGTACCATGTTGAGTAAAAGTAGCAAGAGTGGGCATCATTTTCTTGTTCTTAATCTTAAAGGAAAAAGTTTTTACCTTTTTACTGTTCAGTAAAATGTTAGCTGGGCATTGTTATACATGGCCAGCATTATGTTGAGGTATGTTCCTTGGTACTCAGTTTGTTAAGAGTTTTTATCATGAACAGATGTTTAATTTTATCCAGTGCTTTTTGCATCTATTGAGATGATCATACGATTTTTATCCTTCATTTTGTTAATTTGTTTTATCAAGTTAATTGATATGCAAATGTTGAACCATCCTTGGGTCCCTGGGATAAATCACACTTGATCACACTTGATCACAATAAATCACACTTGACCTTTTCGATGTATTGTTGAATGTAATATTTGGATTTTTGCAACATCTATGTTCATTACAGATAATTGGCTTGTAATTTTTTTTTTAATGTCTTCATATACATTTGGTTTCAGGGTGATGCTTAATTCATAGAGTGAATTTGAGGCATTCTTTTTCTTAATTTTTTGGAACAGTTTGAAAAGGAAAGGTATTAACTCTTCTTAAAATTGTTGGTAGAGGAAGATAGTGGTGTGGGAAGACTCTAATATGATCACCTTGTCCCATGGATACAATGAGATAACACCCCTGTCAGTGTAAATGACCTGAAGATTGGTAAAACAAACTCTCCCTGATAAACATAGAGAAGAGGCCACATTGAAGAGGAGAGGAAGGGCAGAGACACATCAGGGAGGGACACCTCAGTCATGGACAGCCAAGAGGAGCAGATCCCCAAGCCAGGTACCCCAAGCGTGGGGGACCCACTTGGGAAAGAAAAATCTTTATAAAATTTGGCTTTGAAAAACCAGAAGGACCTAATTTTGCAAGTTCTTGTAATCATCAGGAATTAACACCTGGAAGTTTAAAGATTAGGCTCGGCTCTGGGAGACCCGAAAGGACAGAGTCCCCACCCTTAGAGACTGCACAACAAACAGCCCCGTAGATATACTGCATAGAAGCAACAGTTTGAAAAATGCCAGGGGTATACAGAAGGGATATTTCTTTACTAATCTCAGAACGTGTGCTGGCGGGGCAGAGATCATTGGGAGACTTCTAAAAGAGTGGGTGCCCTTTCCTTTTCCACCCTCCAACCTAAACACAGGGACACCTGTGGGAACCAGCACAGCATCACACACACTACCTACCTTGCTAACAGCATGCTTCACCCTTCATTCTCCTGTGGACACCAATACGCCCTTGGCCAGAACCCATTCAAAGCAGTGCCACAAGCCTGGCAGTGAGCAAGCAGCCCCAAAAGGAATACCACTCCAAACTGACTCCTACCCCAGGGCGAGGAGAAGATAACACATACCAGTCCAGTTGCAGCCCCACCAGTGAGCTGGAGGAATACATCTAGTCTGACTGTAGCCTCCGCCCACCAACAAAAGCCATCTCAGAGGACAACACAGAGAAACCCACCAGCTGTGGTGCTACCTCATCTCTGGCAAATGCCTTGTCTGCCTCAATTCAAGTCCAAGGCAGTCCCAGACTGGCCCACCAATAATACAGGGGCCAAACCCTGCCCACAACACTCAGAGAGCCATTGCAGATGACTGGACAGATAGTAAATGCAGCTCAGCCACACAACACCCGTGAAGTGACAAGGTCTGGTGCACAAGGAACATTTCACTGCAGAGCACTCAAAAAATCTTCTTCATAAGACCACTACTTTCAAGAGCAAAAGATGTGGCTGACTTTTCTCACACACGGAAATAGGGTGTTAGACAAAATGAGGAGACAGAGGAATATGTCCCAAGTGAAAGAACAGAACAAAATCACAGCAAGTGACCAAAATCCAACAGATAAGGAATATGCCTGAGAGAGAATTTAAAGTAATGGTTATAGCAATACTCACTGGATATGTGAAAAGGGTGAAGGACCTCAGTGAGACCCTTAACAAAGAGATATAAAACATCGAAAAGAACCAATCAGAGATAAAGAACTCAATAACAGAAATTAAAAATTCACTAGAGGGAATAAATAGTATGCTAGGGGAAGAAGAAAAGCAGATGAGCTACCTTTGGGGCAGAGTAATGGAGAGCAGTCAAGCTGAGCAGGAGAGAGAGAAAATAATAAAAAATGAAAATAAACTTAAGGGAGTTCACAAAAGCAAAAATGAACTATTGGGACTTCATCAAGATGAAAAGTTTCTGCACAGTGAAGGAACAGTCGACAAAATTTAAAGGCAGCCTGCAGAATGGGAAAAGATATTTACAAATGGCATATCTAGGAGTTTTATTTATTGGGAATTTTTGATTCCAGATTCAATTTTATTGTCAGTAATTGTGTGCTCACATTTTCTATTTCTTTTTATTCAGTGTTTGTAAACTTGTATGTTTCTAGGAATTTATCCATTTTTTCCAGTTTGTCCCAATTTTTGGCATGTAATTTTTCATAGTAGTCTCATAATCTTTTGTAATTCTGTAGTGTTGGTTATAACTTTTCCATCATTACTGGTTTTATTAATGAGTCCTCTCTTTGTGTTGATGAATCTTGCTAAAAGTTTATTGATTTTATCTTTTAAAAGAATCTGCTCTTAGTTTCATTGATCTTTGCTATTGTTTTCTAGTCCCTATTTCCGTTATCATTGCTCTTACCTTTATTATTTTCCTTCCGTCTACCAATGTTAGGCATTTCCCCCCACCCTCATTCCCTTAGGTGTAAAGTTAATTTGAAATTTTGTTTGTTTTCTGAGGTAGACTTTTATCATTAAAAACTTCCCTTTTGAACAGCTTTGTTTGCATCCTATTTTTTTTGGAAATTTGTGTTAGCATTTTCCCTTGTCTCCAGGTATTTTTAGATTTCCCATTTGTTTTCCTTATTGGCTCATTAGCTGTTTAGTATCATGTTGTTTAGCCTCTACTAGTTTTTTTTTTTTTTCCATTTTTTTTCTTGTAAATGATTTCTAGTTTCAAAGCATTAGCAATAAAGGTGCTTGATATGATTTCAGTCTTTGTGATTTTACTGAGACTTGTTTTTTATGGCCTTTCATGTGATCTGTCCTGGAGAATGTTTATGTATACCTGAAAACAATATGTGTTTTGCTATTTTTTAAAAAAAACTTTCACATGTCAGGTCCCTCTGATCTCATGTGTTATAGCCATTGTTTATTGATTTTCTGTCTGGATGATTGATCCAGTGACATAAGTGGGGTGTTAAGGTTCTCTACTATTATTATGCTGCTGTCTATTTTTCTCTTTGTATCTGTTAATATTTTGCTTTATGGTTTAGGTACACCTATGTTGGGTGCATAAGTATTTAGAATTGTTATATCCTCTTGTTGGATTGATCCCTTTATCATTATGTAATTCCCATCCTCGTCTCTTGTTACATTCCTTGTTTTAAAGTCTATTTTGTCTGAGAGATATTTCTGTATAGGTTTCTTTTTGTTTCCATTTGCATGGAATACCTTTTTCCATCCTTTCATTTTCAGACTGCATGGGTCTTTAGGTCTGATTTGAATCTCTTGTAGTTTGCAAAAAATGTGTTTGGTTTTTTATCCATTCAGTCACCCTATGCCTTTTGGTTGAACATTTTTTCCATTTATATTTAAATTATTTATAGGTATGTACTTATTGCCATTTTCTTGATTGTTTCCTGGTATTTTTTGTAGTTCTTTTTTGTTCCTTTTCTTACTCTGTTTTTTGTGATTTGTTGAATTTCTTTACAGTTTTGTTTGCACTTTTTCTTTGTTTTTCATGTATCATAATTTGTGGTTACCGTGAAGCTCTTATATAATACTCTTTGTTATATAGCAGTCTGTTTTAAATTGATGGTCACTTAAGTTTGAATACATTCTAAAATCACTACATTTTTACTAACCCCCACCACATTTTTATATAGATGTGTATAAAGATATTTTACATATTTTTATTTTGTGTATTTGTTAACTAATCGTTGAAGGTATAGTTGATTTTACTACTTTGGTCTTTTATCCTTCATACTAGCTTTATATATGGCTTCAACTACTGCAGTAATGCAGGTGGTCAGGGCTGGACTCTAATTTGCTGGGCACCAAGGTCTGGCCACAGCTATTTCAGGTATGCTGGTGGGTGGTGCTGAACACTCTCTCCCCTTTGCAGAAGCCACTTTGTAGGGATGGCAGTTCTAGTTGAGGCTGCCTACTGGATGGTTTCAGTCAGCAACCACTTCAGGGGACACCCCAAGTACTTTATGATAGCACCTTATTCTGTTTTCTTCACATCAACATCATTTGGTGAATGTTCATTTTTATTTGTTTTTTGTCTGAAGCATAAACTCCCAAGAGAGCAGTATTATGTTCATCTTGTTTATCTCTCCATTACTTATAACAATGACTAGTAAAATAGTACTTCAGTAAAACTTGAATGAGTGAATGTATGGGAGAAGACACTTTTCAGGTTC
Organism: Leopardus geoffroyi; assembly: GCF_018350155.1. NCBI lineage: Eukaryota > Metazoa > Chordata > Mammalia > Carnivora > Felidae > Leopardus > Leopardus geoffroyi. The sequence continues at coordinate 55,100,555 of NC_059332.1, forward strand.
TAAAGCTTTACATCTCACTTAGCTTTTTGAGCTATTGTTATAAAAATGCATCTGAATATATTTTAAAGTTAATGTCTTTTTTTTTAATGTTTATTTTTGAGAGTGAGAGAGAGAGCACAAATGGGGGAGGGGCAGAAAGAGAGGGAGATACCGAATCTGAAGTAGACTCCAGGCTCTGAGCTACCAGCACAGAGTCAGACGTGGGGCTTGTACTCACAAACCCTGAGATCATGACCTGACCTGAAGTCAGACGCTTAAACAACTGAACCACCCAGGCGCCCCTTAATGTCTTTATTCAATGATTCACAAATTACTCAGCATGCAATCTAGGAAATAGAAATGAGTTCCTCGGCACTGTACAAATTAAAGACATTTATAGCCAGAAAGGAGTGGAACAGGGAAGTTACAGTTGGCCAAAAAAGTGGATATCTTATTGTAAGGTCACTTTCCTTTAGAGGATGGCAGGTGTCTTTCAGGCAGATTAGGTGCCAACTAGGTGATTCCTGATTAGCTAGTTTAAGATTCTATTTCTGTGAGAGCTGAAACTATAATTAAGTCAAGTTTCAATTTGGTTAGATGGGGCTTAGCAAAAGTGACTTCCTTATGGTCCTAGTGTCTTGTTTATAATTCACTCTTTTGATCAGACTCTGAGCCTGAGAGATGTGATAAAAATTGAAGGTACTACCACTACTCTCAGCTCCCACTCTGCAGTTCTGAGGACTTTTTTGCTGAATCTCTGTGTTATTCATCAATCATGTTGTCTTTTTGCTGAATCTCTTAGTGGAACTCTTGGGTCATGATGTTGCATTTATGTTTTTTAAGTTGGTCACTCTCTTCATTCCTTTTCTGACATGCTTATCTAAAGAGGATCATTTGCTTGCTGGTTAGCAGCTGTAAACATGCGTTTAAAGCTTTTGAGAGAACAGTGTGCACCAGGGAGAGTACTAGATTATTAAAATCAACATAATTCCCAGTGTTTGGGGTTCATATCAGAACCATGGTCCCCAGAACCCAAAGCAATTCGAATCAAGTAAGTCAAAGAAAAACTGCATTGAAGGAGTTACTTTCTTAAGCCATCGGGCTTTTTCATTGAACTACTGTGGCAGAATCCCAACTGTCCCAGAAGTGTCAATCCAAGTAAAGTGAGGGGTGTAGGCCATAGCACAAACATCTCCTTGCTGTGCTAAAAGATAATCAAGAGCAACTTTAGCCAGAGAGTCTAGGTATTTTTGTTAGGCTTTATTGCTATATATATTGCTTTAGCAGTAGATTCTTCAATATCTTTAAGAGTAAAAAAGATGTTCCTAATTAAGATACTAATTTGATCTTACTTATAGCCAGAAAATTCAGGAAAAGGATGGTCAGAGGAAAGAAGGAAGCAAAGAAACATCCTTTTTTTTTTTTTAATTTTTTAAAATGTTTGTTCATTTTTGAGAAGGAGAGTATGCACACACGTGCTGGGGAGGGACAGAGAGAGAGGGGGACAGAGGATTCGAAGCAGGCTCTGCACTAACTGCAGAGAGCCCAGTGCAGTGCTCAAACTCACTAACCATAAGATCATGACTAGAGCCAAAGTCAAACACTCAACCAACTGAGCCACCCAGGTGTCCCTGCAAAGAAACATTCTTGATCCGATGTCTTAGGTGGAAGCAGTCTACCTCAATCTAGGCTACGTCTTTCCCTAGTCAATTTGATTTAGAGGGCCATTATTTTCAAAGAACAGGATGTCATGTGAGGACTTTTTTCAGCTGTGAAATATGCAGCCAAGATTCAATACCTTGTAAAAGCACCTTTGTAGGGTCCTTTTTCTGGAATCTCACTTTTGCAAAAGCATCAGAGTAAAAGAATAACTGTCTACATATGACAAAAGACTTAAAAAGCCTGTGGCTAAAGATATGATGAGAGGCGCCTGGGTGGCGCAGTCGGTTAAGTGTCCGACTTCAGCCAGGTCACGATCTTGCGGTCTGTGAGTTCGAGCCCCGCGTTGGGCTCTGGGCTGATGGCTCAGAGCCTGGAGCCTGTTTCCGATTCTGTGTCTCCCTCTCTCTCTGCCCCTCCCCCGTTCATGCTCTGTCTCTCTCTGTCCCAAAAATAAATAAACGTTGAAAAAAAAAAAAAAGATGTGATGAGAGTTTATTTTCATGTAATTTACCAGGAAATTTGCTTATTTCTGTGATACACAACATTTTAAGAAAATGACTGGAATTATGACTGATAACATTATACCAGGACATATCAGATTTCTAGGAATTTCATACAGTTTCTAGAATACATAATGAATAACTCATATCCATACAAATATTGCCTAATAACTTTTAACATCACTTCTTATTTGATAATGCTTTCCACTTAATTGAACATATCAAATAAACCAAATTAGTTTAACATTTTACCAGGTGAGAGACAAATCCTCTGATATTTTTCAGGGGCCTTCTGGTAAATCACAAAGCTTCTTTCATGTAAAAAAAGACTGTTTAGAATTTAATTTGGGGAAGTCATCAAACCTTCAAAAGTTGTGCACATTTGACCAAATATGATCACAGATCATTATGGAATAATACCTAATTACCAATTTAAGCAAAGTAGATGTTAAAGACATATACAGAAGGTTACATAGTTGTGCACAAAACTTAGCTCTCTTAATATTGAGAATATTGGGTTTTCTTAAGCAATCACAGAGCTAGTAAAGACAACAGGTAACACAGTAAATTGTTTTCATAAGACACAAAATCTTTGCCGACCATTCAGATTACTTAAAAGGTAAAGAAACTTTCATAGTTGCTTAAAGCAGACCAAAAGTCCAAGAAACTATTCTAACTGTGCAACAGTGTACTTTTGAATTTAAAGTTCCTTTTAAAAATTAAATCCATTCTAATTATAGCCAGCTGGATCACACATAAAATTTATTTCCCCAGTTTTTTAATACAAACTTTCTATTACTTTTCTATCCTGATTTTATATGTGATTTTGTCATATACTTGTAGTTACTTTACAACAACTATTTTACTTTCCTTGCCTGTTAGACATAATCATTGCTAAAAAGTTTATCTGTAAACTCTCATCCAACTTATCTCTCTTTAAATCATTTTTTATGTATTTAGATTACTCTTAAAAATTTCACAATATGTTAATCAAAATTAGACATCCTGCTAAGTTGTTGTTTTTTTGTTGTTGCTGACATATTTTTTTTTTTTAATTTTTTTTTTTTTCAACATTTATTTATTTTTGGGACAGAGAGACAGATCATGAACGGGGGAGGGGCAGAGAGAGAGGGAGACACAGAATCGGAAACAGGCTCCAGGCTCTGAGCCATCAGCCCAGAGCCTGACGCGGGGCTCGAACTCCCGGACCGCGAGATCGTGACCTGGCTGAAGTCGGACGCTTAACCGACTGCGCCACCCAGGCGCCCCACTGACATATTTTTTGTGACATATCACATGAACTTATTTGACTAGTAAACCAAGTAGAATGAGAGTCATTTGTATGCACTATTATTTGATGCTGATGACTGTAAAGACATACCTATTTTAATTAGAGTAACAAACTTAAGCTAGCTTTTGTTTACTGAAGATGACCCAGATGAATTTGAAAGTATTTGGTTTGGTTTCAGTATTTCTGAGTCTAGAAATTCTTAATTTTATAGGCACTTATTTTTCTTTAAGCCAATTGAATAGAGCTGTTATACAAATTAATTCTGGCAGTACCATCCAGAGGTAGAAAAATGTGACATAACTACAACATTTATACATAAACACCCATGAACATATAGAAAGATGCAAACAAATACCTTATTGTTCTAAAATTTTAGCCATAGGAATGTTCTCAGCAGAGGTGAGAGCTGGTGGAGGCTAGGCATGAGCTCCCCCCACACCTACTTGGTGCTAAGGCTCCCAGCCACAAAAACGCCATCTTAAATGGAACATGCCATGGAAACCATGATGATCATGTTTCACAAAGTTTGCTGAGGATAAAGGCTGCTTAACAAAGGAGGACCTGAGAGTACTCATGAAAAAGGAGTTCCCTGGATTTTTGGAAAATCAAAAAGATCCTCTGGCTGTGGACAAAATAATGAAGGACCCAAACCAGTCCCAAGATGGCAAAGTGGGCTTCCAGAACTTCTTTTTGCTAATGGCTGGGCTCACCATTGCATAAAATGACTATTTTGTAGTACACATGAAGGACAAGGGAAAGAAGTAGGCAACATTGAGCAATACTCCCACCCAATGAGAGTTCTCCCACGGGGTCTCTTAAGGAATCTGCCCCACAGCTCCCTCCCCTGTGTAAAGGATTCCATGAGCAAATTGAGACTCTCAGAAAATGTACAAATAAAATCTAACCCCCATTTGAGAAACAGAGAAAGAAAAGTCAGTGAAAACCAGATAAAACTTTTGATTATTATATTGCTTGCATCCTCTTGCCCTCAATAAACAAATTCCTTTTCTATTTCCTCAAAAAAGTAATAATAGTAAAATAAAAATAAAATTTTAGCCATGAGTCAGGTGTGATGATGCAAAACTTACTAGTTTATAAAAAAGCAGTTGAATCCAAATCATATTTCTGACAGATGGTATAAGTTAAGGTTACCTGCTCAGATGCCTAAAGCTTTTATTCATTTGTAAAGAAGACTTTTAAGATTTTCATAGACTTTGTTTTCAAATAGTCCTCCCCCACCCTTTTTTATCTTATGATAAAAATTCCTCCCTGAAGTTTGCATTTTGAAGAGATAGCCTACATAGGAGTTACTGAGAAGATAGTAGTAGAACATCTGCATTTCAAGGACCCAGGGAAAGAATGAATGTCCTTCTAAGCAGGGCTTTTGTTTCCTGAATTCACAATTTTACAGTACTTAACCAGCCTTCTGAGATGAATAAGGGTTTTGGTATTGACAGAAAGGATAAGTGGCTTTGAATTGCTTCTAGAGCTGCATTTTCTGTCCTGGTAAAGACCCAGTTCATATGAAAGGAACAGTTCTTAATTCTTCAGTGAGTCAGTAGCAACCTGAATTCAAAGGCTTTACACACTCATGCAACTACATTATCTTCAATTTGCTTGTTTTTACCAAGGAGAATATCTTCAATGAAGATGGAAATTAGAAGAATTCTATATTCCAGATATAGAGCTCTGTTTTTGGGATATTTGTCTTTACCTCTGGGTAGCTTAGGTGACAAGGCCTAGAAGTTCCTGTCAGGCTTTAAATATCAGCTTTTAGTTTGCCTATCTCTGTCAGTAGAGCTACTTTAAAAAATCCTTTCAAAATCTTGTCAGCTTTTAGCCAGACAGACAGGAAATACTTCTGGCAAAATCAAACAACTCTGTGGATACAAGACATGTCCCCAAAGAGGGTACAAAGGACACAACCCTCCCAAGATCCAGAGCCATTCCCAAAGATAGTCGAAAGAAAACAAAGACTTTCACAATTCCCCTCAGGGTCTGCATGTGGTGAGGCCCAAACTGCAAATGGAGTGGTACCATCATTTCTGTCTTACCATATTTGGGGGGCCCCTAACCTGACATGCCAAGCCAAGTCATCAGAACACAAAATGAAGGAAATAGTTGTCTGTGAGAGAGAAAGGATCAATAACCAGTGGATCTGGATTTGGAAAGGAAGGGACAATGTGAAATTTTACCTTCTCTCAGCTGAGTACTACAGATAGAGATCCAGGAGAGCTGACTTTGTTAAGATTTTTCCTTTCACTGGCTTTTGCCAGTTTTCCCAGGATCCCATCTGTAGGTTCCAGAGTGAGTGGGTTTCAGAGTGTAGGTCCAATATTGGCATGATTTTCCCTTAATTTTCATTTATTCTTGGCTATTTAATGTAATAACTTGTAGCAATTTGCAAGAGAATTCCTAGAGTCGAATCGACTCTGAGAGGGGCCTATATGAGGACACTCCAAGAGTAAATATGGTGACATCTGTAGAGTCACTAACTTGGTGGACTTTCTCTTATGGTTGTATGACAGTCTTTTCAGAATGGAAAGGCAGTTCAGATAGAAGATTAGTAGTAGACTCTGAGTACTCAGGTAAAGGAGGATCGAGGGGAGTAGTAGAAGTCACATCAGCCTTAGTCTTGTAAGTGCGTCTTAAGTCTTTTCATTAGCCTTTTATAATGAATCATTCAATGAAGCTGTTTTTGAATCTTACAGCCTTTTGGAGGCTTCTGCATACCAGTTCAAATAGGTATCCTATTTGTTTGATTTGGGAACTCTTGCTTTCAAGTGCACTTCTTGTTCCCTGTAAAGGCGTTTTAATTCTAGGTTGTCTTAATAAGATTTTGCCATTTTTATAGATATGTGCAGCTTCTAGGACCACAGTTTTTAGATATAAAATAAGCAGTTGTGCCAGATGGTAGTATACTCATTTTTTTTTGAAATATGAGGATTCCATTTCTTTAATTAGGCCTTCGGTTTCTTGGAGCCAAGTTAATGCCTGAAAAGGGGTATGCCGCTAGGTTGGGGATTTGGGGTGTTTTACAATGTACCTCGTTGCATAGAATTTTTTTTGAGGTTGGCAGGTGACCTAGTGTCAATCTAACCCATTCCATGATCAGTTTATCCTAGTATGGGGGTCTTAGAGTTAGGTGGCAAGGACTCTGATACAGCTTTTAAGTGCTTGATCCATGCCTACCAATTTTGCAACTTTGGCTTCTGTGACTTCCATTAACAGCAGATCTGTTAATCATTTTACCTCATGTGCACATTAACAGAAACCAGTAGTAACCAAGGAAATGGACTGTGCATATCAGCAGTAACCAAAGAGAGAGTACTGTGGACTGGCCAAGAAAAGGCCTTAGGTATGTACCACTAGCAGTTTCCAAAGTGGAACTAGAGACTGAACCATCATACTGCAGCAAATGGGGACCATGGACTGAACCAAGGGCAAGGAACTCTGATTTTAGATGTAATCGTCTGCCAGCTCAAGCCTACCTGCTAAATAAACCCTTGACTGGGACTGTGGACTAATCATGGACTAAGGACTGGCTCTCTGTTAGAGCCTCCTGTCAGTCTAGATTGACCCATTAATCCTGGACTGGAAAGCCATTTAGATCAGGAGCATGCAACACAAAGAGAGTGGAGCTCAGAACCAAGAGGAACTTACCCATGTCCCTCAGAAACAGTGAGAAAGACCTAGAACCCAAAGGTTCATGGGCCTCAACTCTCGTGTTTCTTATTCCCGAAGCCATCAGAAGTTTCTGGGTTCCACTCCTGCCATCAGCCTGTTGAACAAATATCAACTAAGTACATTTTTAAAGATCTTACTGGCTTTATTCAATGATTGATGAATTGGGCAGCACCCAATCTAGTAGATAGAAGATCCAAGAAACTGTTCTATTATAGGTTTTTTGTTTGTGGTTGCCATGAGGTTCATATATAACAATCAGCAGTTTTAAGTTGATGGTTACTTATGTTCAAATGCATTTTAAAAACATTACACCCCCCCCCATGTTGTATGTTTTTTGAAGTCCTACTTTACAACTTTTTATTTTGTGTTTTCCTTAAGTAATAATTATAGATATAGTTGATTTGCTATTTTTGGTTTTTGACTTTCATCCTAGCTTTATAAAGTGGTTAATCAACTACCTTTTCTATACGTTAGCTTTTACCAATGAGATTCTTTCTTTCTGTCTTTCTCTTTCTTTCTTTAAAAGGTGAAAGATTTATTCGATCTGAAGAGAAACCAGAGTATTGAGATTTTTTTTTTTCTTTCATAAGTTTCTTCTAGTTACAGCCTTTTGTTTTCTGTCTAAAGGAGTCTTTTTAACATTGTAAGGCTGGTTTTGTGATGATGAACTTTAACTTTTGTTTGTCTGGGAAACTATCTCTCCTTCAATTATGAAACATAACCTTGCTGAATAGAGTATTCTTTGTTTAGGTTTTTTCCTTTTAGCACTTTGAATATATCATGCCACCTCCTTCTGGCTTGCTCATTTTTTGCTGAAAAATTAGTGGATAGTCATATGGGGGTTTTCTGGTATAAAACTAGTTGCTTTCCTCTTGCTGCTTTCAAGATTCTCTCTTTATCTTTAATTTTTGACACTTTAACAATTATGTGTCTTGATGCAGACCTCTGGGTTCTTCATCTTGTTTGGGGCTCTCCATGATTCCTGAACCTGGATGTCTTTCCTTCTCCAGATTAGGGAAGTTTTCAGCTATTATTTCTTCAAATAAATATTCTGCTCCTTTCTTTCTTTTCCTTTTTGTACATAAGTGAATTAGTACACTTGATGTTCCAGAGGTCCCTGAAATTATCCTCATTTTTTTTAATGTTTTTTCTCTTTGCTGTTGAGTTTAGATAATTTCCTCTACTCTCTTTAAGGTTGCTGATCTACTATGCATCCTGTAATCTTCTTTTGATTCCCTCTACTTTTCATTTGTTTTTATATTCTTTAGCTCTGGTTTTTTTTTTTCTTTCTTTGTTGAAATTGTCACTTTGTTCATCCATTCTTGGGTTCAGTGAGCATCCTTACGACCATTACTTTGCACTCTATCAGGTAGATTGCTTATCTCCCCATCATTGTCAGTGTTGTTCTTTTTTAAGGCTTTATCTTGTTTTTTTTATTTGGAACATATTCTTCTGTCTCTTCATTTTGCCTGATTCTCTGTCTTGTTACTGTGTATAATGTAGAACAGCTGAGTCTCCCATTCTTAAAGGAGTAGCCTTATGTAGAAAGTGTCTTTTGGGACCCATAAGCACAGTCCCCTCAATCAGCAGAAGCATGCACACCAGGGGTATACTCTGTGTGGGCTGCATGTACCCTCTTGTCGTAGGATGGGTCATGGCTGCTGCAGGCACACTGATGGGTAGGGCTGCCACTAGGGGCAGGAGTTGTTTCCAGGCTGACACCACCCACTGGGAGGTGTGACGGGAATGGGGGCCACTTTGGCGGTGCATCTGTTGGGGTGGGCAGGTTTGTAGGGGAATGCTGGGGCAAGGTGAGCGGTGCTATGTTGATCAGAGTACCAAAAGTGGTGCCTGTCAGCACTTCCAATCCAGATAAAATTCCTATAGATTCCTTCACCTCTGGCACATGCCTAAAATTAGCCAGTAAATCTCCTTCATGTATGGCCAAAGTGCTTGCTTTTCAGATTGCTGCCTCTGTGTGGGTTTGTGGAGCAAGCGATTTTGTGTGCACACTTTTATTTTCCTGTAACCCCCTGACTCTCCCAAAGTTAAGCCCCACTGATTTTCAGAGCCCTAAGTTATGTGGATGTGTCTTTTCAGTGCAGGTCCCCAGATCCGGAGTAGCCAAAGTGGGGCTTGAACCCCTCACTCCTCAGAGACCGTTGCATTGGTGATATCCCTCCCACGTGTGGGCCCTGACCAAACCGTGCCTCTGCCTCCCCTAACCATCTCGATGTGACTTTTTCTTATATCATTAGTTGTGGAAAGCTGTTCTGCTATTCATCAGGTTGTTTTCAGAGAGAGCTGTTCTATATGTAGTTGCAGTTTTGGTGTGTTTGTGGGATGAGGTGAGACAGTATCCTCCTGCTCCACCATCTTGATCAAGAATCTCTGTGATTGGGGCACCTGGGTGGCTCGGTCGGTTAAACGTCCAACTTCAGCCCAGGTCACAATCTCACAGCTTGTGAGTTCAAGCCCTACATTGGGCTCTGTGTTAACAGCTCAGAGGCTGGAGCCTGCTTCATATTCTGTCTCCATCTCTCTCTGCCACTCCCACTCTCACGCTATTGTCTCTGTCTCTCAAAAATAAATAAATATTTTTTAAAATTAAAAACAAGAATCTCTGTGATTGATTTTTTTAGCACTTGAAATGTGGCTGGTCCAAATGAAGATGTACCACTGAAGGCAGTGGTGTATTGGTAAACCAGCTAGTGGAGGGGTAGGGTAGGAGAGCCTTGATTTATGTCATTTGCTGATTTCTGTTAATGTAAGTACTTCTGTTGTGGCCAATTTTAAACTACCAAAGTGATGTCAAAACCCTGACTTGGAAAGTCATAATGCACAATTGATTCCCAGAAGCCAATGTGAGTCAGCTCTAGTATAACACTTAAAGGATAAAATATATACCAGGTTTCAAAAATTTAAGTGAAAAAGTATTATAAAATATCTCAGAAATATTTTTATATTAATTACATGTTGAAATGACAATAAACTATTAATTCAAATAAGTTAAAATTAATGTCATTTGTTTCTACCTTTATTTTTATTTTTTTAATGTTTATTTGTGAGAGAGAAAGAAAGAGAGAGAAAGAATCTGAAGCAGGATCCAGGCTCTGAGCTCTCAATACAGAGCCTCATGTGGGCCTCGAACTCACGGACCATGAAATCATGACCTGAGCTGAAGTCAGATGCTCAACCAACTGAGCCACCCAGGCAACGCTTATTTTTATTTTTTTAATGTTTATTTATTTGGGGGGGACAGAGAGACAGAGTGCAGGCCGGGGAGGGGCAGAGAGAGAGGGAGACACAGAATCTGAAGCAGGCTCCAGGCTCCAAGCTGTCAGCACAGAGCCCTATGTGGGGCTTAAATCCATGAAGCGCGGGATCATGACCTGGGCCGAAGTAGGATGCCTAAGCAACTGAGCGACCCAGGCACCCCTGTTGCTACCTTTTTAATTATAGTTAGAAAGTTTAAAATTATAGATGTCATTCATTATATTTCTGTTGGAGAACAATGCTCTAAATAGTTACTTGGGACTACTGAGCCCTTGGGACTAAGTATTAGAGTGATTAGTTTCTATTTCCCTATCATATTTTAATATTCGCTTCTAGCATACAATTGTATTTGACCAATTAAAACTGATGTTTACTTTTACATGTTGACTCATAAATTAGTATAAATATTTTTCAAATTTTTTAGTTGAAATGATGCATTATTTACAAATATACTTATGTATTAATATTTTTGAAACTTTTTTCTCATTTTAGTTTTTAGGTTTTTTTAAGAGAAGAAGGAAATGTGTTTTAGGAGTTTTACTGGGCATAACCATTAATAATATATTTTTAAGTTTATTTATCTGTTTTGAGAGAGAGCACACATGTGTAAGTGGAAGAGGAGCAGAGAGAGAGGGAGAGAGAGAAAATCCCAAGCAGGTTCTGTACCACCAGTACAGAGCCCAATGCGGGGCTCAAACTCATGAACTATGAAATCGATTAGTTCATATGCTCGAATAGAGCGAAGTCAAATGCTCAACCCAGGTGTTTCAATAATTATTTTAAAAGCAAATCTAATTGGTGCTTTCAAGAAACTTAATAGTGACACTAAAATTATGAAATATGTAAAGATGTATGCTCTTTTTACTTTTTGAGAGGTAGGTTAACCTTTCGTTTTCCTAGTACAAGAGTTCTCAAGAAGTTAGTGACCATCTTAAATCTAAAACTGACAAATGCCTTTTAATGAAGAAATCTTTCAAAATGGACAGCTTAAGAAACAGAAGTAACACTATGTCAAGAAGATTTTATGGCAAAGATAAACTTCAGTGACTCCTTACTCAATGTTCATATAAATCTGAACTACCTAAAACTCCAATGATTTTCTTAGGTAAGGAGTACTTGTCAATAGATAGTATTCAGTCTGTCCATTACTTTATGAACAGTAACTGCTTCGAAGAGCAGCTTTTCTGTCTATTTCATCTCTAGGAGCATCTCTTGATTTATGAGAACAGTACTTAGATTGCTGCACTTAGCTTTGCTTTTCTTATAGTTGTAGTTGAAGATGTGTACATTGTTCTTGGTATATCTTAGAACTACATTAAGGAAAAGTTTGGAAGTTGAGCATTAGAATTGGGATGAGGAGGATGTGATTGCATTTTTGGCTTTATCACAAAAATCATTGAATATCTAAAATATATTTCTGTATATATCCTTCCTTTTTTTTATAGATTGAAAATAAATGGTCATTTGTGCGTTTTTTTTTTTTTTTAATGTTTATATATTTTGAGAGAGTGTGTGAGCTGGGGAGGGACAGAGAGAGAGGGAGAGAGAGAGTTCCAAGGGGGGATTGGAACACTGGACTTGAGCTCACAAACTGTGAGATCATGCTGAGCTGAAATCAAGAGTCAGATGCTTAACTGATTGAGCCACCCAGGCACCCTGAAAATAAATGGTCATTTGAAGATTATTTAATATTGTTCAGTATGTTTCAAAGGAAAAATCACTTCAAAAGTCAAATAACATTTGCCACTGTTAGCCAAACCTATTGAAGTTTACTTTTATTAAAATTGCATTAAAATAGAAGATATAGTTTTTCTTTAAAGGAAATTTAGTACCCTGTTTATAATTATTTCTATTTCTAGAATCATTTTATTTGTTCATTACATGAAAATTATATCTATAGAGGAATTTCAGTAGCATATGATGCTGTCACTTATGATATTTATAATAAAATCTAGTCTGTCTACCTATAGACATAACTGTTCACCTAGCTTAATTCTATTTCATGATCCATTTTATAGAGTATTCTCCCAGAGCCTTCCTCCCCTTTTTTAAGAGAAGCAAACTTAAAGAATACAAAAAATTAAATAACTAACCTTACTTTATATAGCAAGTGTTAGAAAGTCTTAGTCTGCTTAGCTTTAAGCCATTTCAGACTTCTTGGTATTGTTTCCCATCAGCTTACAGTGTATTTCATGTTGTTTTCTGTTTCTGGTCTTTATATATACGCATATGGATGTATGTAAACCTGTATGCATATGTGTATGTAAAATATTATATATATGCAAATTTACATATATTTTTCTCTTAATCCTGTAGTCCTTGGACAGACCTTTAAGTGACAGATTTTACTTTCTGTTTCAATATCATGTCTGATATGATACATTTCTTTTTATAAGTAAGATATTTGAAAATAACTACTAAATTAGTGTAAATATTTTCATCATTTCCATAAAGATCATAGGACATAGGGATTCTGGACTGACTTGCGTTTATATTAGGCACAAAAATAGAATACTTAAGCACAGTTTTAATTAGTGAGTCGTGGGATTGATTTTGGCAGTACTTTTGTCCATATTGCTGAGTAGTAGACTTTACATATATGTTCTCATTTGTCCTCCCTTCTCCCCTTTTCTCTTTCTTCTCATTCCCTTCCTCCCCTTATTCCAAGTTCAGTTAGTCGTTGATGTTCCCTTAAAGCTTAAATCCTTTAACCCAAATGTTAGTATTAAACTGCACTAAGGAATTCAGTATTTTGGGTGGCAGTTTAATAGCTTCTCAAGAATGCTTTTTGGGTACCTATTATTAATGATTCAAATCTTTATTCAAATATAGTAAGTTAAAAGACAATGAGAAATTTTCAATATTAGCATTTTTATATTGTACAAAAAAACATAATAGGGAGTAATATGATTACCAAATTTGAGTGTCATACACCTTCCAGAAAGCCTCACTTCTATTTAGTAGTTGGCTGATTTGTGAGAATATTTCAGGATTTATGAATTGTGGCATAGTACATTTTCCAATTGAGGAGGTTCACACTTTTAATAAGATTCTCATGGCTTCTCAAAGATCTAAGAAATAGCTATCATCATTCTTTTTCTAATGTGTTTGCATATATATGCACACATGAAGAGATTTAGAGAGCTGATAAGTACAATAACTAGAACAGTATACATAGTAGCTTATTATCATCATTGTTATTATTATTATTCACATTTTTCCATCCCTCTTCCTGCAAAAACTAACAAGCAAAAAATAATTGGACTGTGTTACAGATTGGTTCACTGTGCTGATTGGTGTGCAGGAGGTTCATTGGGAAGTTCTCTCAGGATCCATATCTGTCAGGGAGTGAAGACAGGATTGAACAGAAGGAGAAGGTGGTCTTTAGTTGATCCTTCAGGGAACTCTGAGGCTGGGATGACCCTGCAGAGGTGTCCCTAGTTGGAGCAAGGGCTGTTGGCCTTTCTATCACTGCACCAACCAGTCACTGGATCTGGCTGCTCTCCGGAATGGAACAGCACCTTGAGCAAAATGGTTTTTCTCAGCCTCACCTGAGAGGGACTTCTGCCGCAGGCTGGCAGTCATCAACACTCTCTGACCCTGGAGAAATGTGTGTCCTTGTTCTGAGGAGAGGGGATGTAGACAGCATACCACAGAGTCCACTACATAATCTCCACGGAATGTGAATGAAACACTGGATGTTCAAGCCAGAAATCAGGAAAATATTCAAGGCTTCTTTCTGTTGTTAAGTGTTATTGAATCTGTTCGCTCTTTCGTCTCTCTGTCTTCTGTAACCTAGGATGTCATGTCACTTTAATTCCTAATTTTCAGTCTCTCTTTCCCCCAAAAGCCCTACACATGATGCCAAAGTAATCTTTCTAATATACTTTAATTTCTGCCCATCATTAAACACTTTGCTGTCCAGTTTCTCTGCCTCCTTTGCATGTTATTCCCTGTGTCTGGGTTGTCCTTGCCCTTTTCTTTATCTTGGTAACTATTACTCATTTATTATAATTTCACTCAGTAGGGCCCTCCTCTGGAAGTTTCAATCACTTTTCCTCCCTTTCCTCCTCTGTAACATCCTGCTTATTGTTTGCCCTCCCCTCTAGACTCATTGTGACTTTATCCTCCCTGGGAGCAGAAATGGTGTCTGTCTTCTGAATAAAACCAGTCTCTAACTACAGTGCCTGGAATTCATTATAGGAGCTTAATGAATGTGGGCTGAATGAATGGAGTAAGCAAATGAATGACTCACTCAATCAGTTCATAGTCTGAAAGCTTATTTGAAAGGCGTTGGCAGAGGCCTGTCTGTGTTTGCATATATTAGCGTTTGCCTGCATGTGTAAAACTATATATAGCAATGGCAGATTTCTACATTTGGATTCAAGTTAATGTGATAGATTATTTTCATTCTCTTCTCCAGAGTGTCTTCAGATGTGACTAGAGAAACCTCTCAAGCTCTGTTAACACCTTGTGGAAGAACTAAATTAGTAATTTTTTTGCTGTGGTCTACACGCACCGCCCCCCCCCCCACTCCTGCCCCAGACAAAGTTAGAAAGAAATGTAATGCAACTAATTGAAACAGTTCTAATAACAGTGCTCTAAGACTGATTTAAATAGAAGTAAGTTGCCTTGGTGAGGAAAGACATTTTATTACTCAATAAACATTTACTGAGCACTTGACATGTCACTGAGTTTTCAGTGTGTTCAAATCTGGAAATAGAATGATTAAGAAACTATTTTAGAGCTCTTAGTCTAATGGTGCCAAAAGGCATAATTCACTATAATAAAGTGTGATAAGTGCTTTAATAAAAATACATTTAAAGTGCCAACTGGAGAATCAGAGGGCAGGATCTGCTGAGAGAGAGGTGTGAACTCAGGGAATGCTTCCTGTAGGAAGTGATCATTGCATTGCTTTTGAAAATTGAGTAGGAGTTTCCCCAGTGGAGGGAAGTGAGGCTTATGAGGCAAAAGGAACAGCATTCGTTCAACATGAATAAATAATAACAAGGTGATGACTATATTCCAGTTACTGTTCAAGGCACAAGACCTCTGCCTTTATGGAGCTGCTGTTCTAGTAGGGGAGACAGTGAACAAATTAAGTGTGGTAAGAGGAACCTAGCCAAGACCAGGAAATAGCATAAGACTTGGGGAGGTGAGCCTGTGTAGACAAGGTTGTCAGGGTGTGTTTTGAGGAGCCCTAGTCCTGGGAGAGCTATGGAACAAGTTCTGGAGACAAATTACTCTGAAGAACACTATCCTGTTAAGTCCTGCTATAAAGAAACTTAGATAATTCTCATTGGAACCAAACCAAAAAAGGCATTAGGTGAAAAAACCCTCTGAGTCATTAGGATTTTGTGAGCTAAAATTCCAAAGAATACGCTGTGGGAGGACCTGGACTAGAGCGTAAGGACCCCAGTGACCAGGCAGAGCAGGAGAGGGGCACAAAGAAGGAGACTTGGGGCCTGATGAACAAGGCCTTTTGGACCATAATGAATTTGTGACCCGTTTTCGGCTGGAAGCCAGCAATGCCAGGGTTAGATTTGATTTTAGAAAAGTTACTATGGTGGCAGTTTGGAAGCTGTCTTGAGTGAGGAAAGAATAAGTCAAGAAGCTTTTCAATAAAAAAGAGAATGATTACAGCCTGAACAATGGGGAGGAAAGGGTATGTTTTTAGAGACATTTGGAGGTGGAATTGATTCAGTCAGATAACTATGTTTATAGAAAATGAAGAGTGAGTCAGAAAAATTCTTGGCATGTAATGTTTTAAATGAGTGAAAGTACATCTTCAAGAGAGGGAAACTTGCCCCTGATCTGCCAATAAATGAAGGTCATAGCAGAGATGTAAGGTGGCGGCTGCCTAAGCTATGCTGAGTGTGTAAGAAATAGGAGCAAAGTAATATGTTCAAAAGTGTTCCAGACTCTGCATCTGTACCACATTTTCTTTCACCTTTGAAATAAAGGATGGTTAGAGATGAAGTGGAAAAATATCAGCAGGTCTACTTTCAAAAGGTTGAGCTTTTTACAAAGAAACAAGCTTGTTATCACTTTTAAATTAGACAGAATATGACCTTGAATTAGAGACAGATTAACTGCATGTCTAATTGGTGAGCTCAGCACACCTAGCTGTGCAGCACCTGACTCACCAAAGCCAAGGACAGGCAGGTGGCTATGTTCTGCTGCCAGGAAATCATCTGGACCTCACTGGCAGGCTCTGAAGTAAAGGGCATAGAGGAAGCTACAGATGGCAGGGAATAGTAGAGAGCATTAGGAAGAAAGAAGGAAGTGTGGCTCAAAGTGATAAAATGTTATGTACATTTCTGTTTTAAATTTTTTTCTACATTTCTAGTGTGTGTGTGCATATGTAAATAGAAAGGTTTCCCATCAGTATTTTGTATATCCTATGTTTGTCAACTAGCTGTGATATATTACCAATGAAATAAGAAAAACATCACCTAATATGCTCCTTCCTCCTCTACTGGAAGGGTATCGTGGGTAACCACTGTATTAGAATTCAAAACAAATAAACAAAAAATTCAAAACCAAAATAGTTATTTGCCCTGAGGATGAAGAGGTAGATGAAGTGTTATTCTTCATGGTGGGCTTTGGTCAGCTGTTAAAAAATAATTAAAAATAAAAAGCAAAGTTAAAGAATATTAATTACCAAAATCTAGTTTGATGTCACTACTCTTATTTTTTTCTGAGCCTTTTGGTCACTGATGAATTAGAACAATAAATGGATTGTTATGCTTGACATTTTGTACTTTATTCTGGAAATATTGGCATTAAAAACCAAAAGTAAAATTTCCATTTGATCAATAGTCTTAAATCCTCACAGAAATTTTTCTTTAAACAATTTTGTATTTTTGGGATACCTGGGTGGCTCAGTGGGTTAAGTGTCTGACTCTTGATATCTGCTCAGGTTGTGATCTTGCAGTCATGAGATCGAGCCCCGTGTTGGGCTCCACATTGAGCATGGAGCCTACTTGGGATTCTCTCCTCCCCTCTCCTCCTCTCCCCCTCTCCCTTCTGCCCCCTCTCCCCCTCCTGCTCACTTGCATGCACACTCACATGTGCACACACACTTTCTATCTCTCAAATAAATAACTTAAAAAAAGTTTGTATTTTCAGAGGAGACTTATTTGATATGATTATTCAAATTCTTTGGTTACATTTTTCTAAAGCAGACTTAGAAAAACTTCTAGCCAGGGTGCCTGGATGGCTCAGTTGGTTGAGCTTCTGACTTTGGCTCAGGTCATCTCACAGTTCATGAGTTCAAGCCCCATGTCGGGCTCTGTGCTGAGAGCTGAGACCCTGGAGCCTTCTTTGAATTCTGTGTGTGTGTCTCTGTCTCTGCTACCCTCTGCTTGCACTCTGTCTCTCAAAAATGAATAAACGTTAAAAAAAGAAAAAGAAAAACTTCTAGCTTCGTCATCAGAATTGACACTTATTTTGGTATATACCAGAGGAAATCATGGTGTGCTCTTGCTCTTCCAAAATGGAATTTGAAACACCTTTTGTGAGCTATGGGTTATACTTTGGTGTTTACAGGCCACGTAAATAGTAAGCTGTGATCTCCATTTCATTTACCCCATTCCTCTGGCTTTCTACATTTTTCTTCTACCTGGTTCTTTCATTTTCCTGTTTGTTTCTTTTTGTCTCCTCCTCACATTTCTTCATCTCATTTAGTTTCCCTCACCTGTTTTATTTCTGACCCTCTTCTCTGGCCAGTCCCTGCCTGCTGAACTGGAACCTTATGGAGCTATCCCTCTAAGAAGAGCAAAGCCCAATTTAGGGGGATGGAGGTTTGACCCTTCAGAAGCTATCTGGCTGAATGAACATTGCCAAAAAAGTACTGTTGCCTAACTACATCTTCATTCTGGCTTCTTTACAGAATTTCATTTTCCTTTTTATTTTTTATTTTTTTAAGTTTGTTTATTTTTGAGAGAGAGCAAGCCTGCGTGTACAAGTGGGGGAGGGGCAGAGAGAGAGGGAGGCACAGAATCCAAAGCAGGCCCCAGGCTCCAAACTGTCTGCACAGAGCCCAACGTAGGTCTTGAACTCAACAAACCGTGAGATCATGACCTGAACCAAAGTCAATTGCTTAACCAAGCCAGCCTCCCACAGAATTTCATTTTCTTTAAAAAAATTTAATGTCATATTATATATGATTCCAACACACAAAATATGTATAAACAAGCACAATATGAAATAACTCCCCATATGCCTCCCCTACCCCCAAAACATATTAAAAAAAAAAAAGGACAAGATTAGGTAGGTAAGTTCAAAATTAACACTATAAAAATATTACCACAGCCAATATTTCTTCATTCTTGAAAGCATCAAAGAAAAAATTTTTAGTTTCAAAGAAAAGCACACCACTTTTGGTTAAACCCTAGGTCTTTTTCAGGTTCACAGTAGTCTGGCTATCAATCAAGCATATATGTCCATTGGCCTGGGACATGGGCTCTTCTGTTAGAACTCAGCATTTTTTAAAAAGTGATTACTTGAGGGGCGCCTGGGTGGCGCAGTCGGTTAAGCGTCCGACTTCAGCCAGGTCACGATCTCGCGGTCCGTGAGTTCGAGCCCCACGTCGGGCTCTGGGCTGATGGCTCAGAGCCTGGAGCCTGTTTCCGATTCTGTGTCTCCCTCTCTCTCTGCCCCTCCCCCGTTCATGCTCTGTCTCTCTCTGTCCCAAAAATAAATAAACGCTGAGCTGAGTTACTTCTTTAAAAAAAAAAAAAAAAAAAGTGATTACTTGAATTATACACACAAAATTTAAACTCTAAATGAGCCCAACCATTGCTGAGACCCTGAATTTTAAAGAATAAAGAAGGGTCAGTAACCACTGTCATCGTGCATGCCAACCATCACTGCTTAACCATCCCTGTCCAGTCTTTGTGACTTAGCAGTGAGCATTTTCAGCATCTGTACATTAACATATAAGTGGCCCACCTTCAGAAAAGCGAAGAGTCTTTCCAAGGACATGTAAAACAAATTGTGAGAACTTAGCTTCTGACCTATAATTCTTTTCTACAGTCTATCTCAGGCATCTGTCCTTAGTTTTTGGTGTTTTTTTGGTCAAGTATCTGTCTTTGCTTCTATTTCACAAACTGATTTTAGTATATTGCTGATACCTCAGTTTTCTTTTCTTTTGATTTTTAGCTTTGTATTTCCTGCCTTGGAGTCATCCAACCCATTGACAAATTATACCGGTACCATCCTCAACATACCTGTAGACTATCTTGGTATACCATTTGCTAGTGAGGTTTGTATCAGAAAAATTAAAGAAAATTAGGTGCAGAAAAAGCCCCAAGTTGCATTCCATATAGAAATGTTAGAACACTCTTAAATATAGAGAACAAACTGAGAGTTGCTGGAGGGGGTTGGGGGGGGGCGGGAATGGGCTAAATGGGCAAGGGGCATTAAGGAGGACACTTGTTGGGATGACCACTGAGTGTTATATGTAGGGGATGAATCACTGGATTCTACTCCTGAAATCGTTATTGCACTATATGCTAACTAACTTGGATGTAAGTTAAAAAAAAATAATAAATATATTATTTTTAAAAAATGGTAGAACATCATAATCACTTGTGAATATTTTGAAGTCCACAGAGTGGGTATGCATCTAAGATGTTGCCTGACATAGAGATTTCAGGTATCCTACTCATTGGCTGTTGTATGAGAAGTATCTATTTGTTAACTCATATTGTTTAGTGGCTAGTAAGTGGCATTTTTGGTATTCTACATATATTTTACATGATATTTTGTTACTTACATATTGCATTTTACTGAGTTTTAATTTTTTAATTTTTTTTTAATGTTTATTTTTGAGAGAGAGAGAGTGCGAGCACGTGAGGGGCAGAGAGAGAGAGAGACAGACAGACAGACAGAGACAGAACCCTAAACAGGTTCTAGGCTTTGAGCTGTCGGCACAGAACCTGATGCAGGGCTCAAACCCAACAGACCACAAGATCATGACCTGAGCCAATGTCAGCCACTCAACTGACTGAGCCACCCAGGTATCCCTGCATTTTACTGAGTTTTTAGACTACTTAGTTTTATTTAGGAAATCAGAGTGGGAAAGTGTTGAGTGATAGGTAATGAATTACTCTAAAACATCAGGGAATAGGTTCCTATTGAGCATTTTTGTGCAGAACAGCTGTTTTTCAAAAATGGTTATGGCCAGTAAGTGGGAAATGTGACCACTTGTAACCACTACTCTTACCAGCCTGGCCAAAGCCTGTACCATCTGTTCCCTGGATTCTTGTAATGAGCTCCCTATTTCTGTCCCTACTCCCTCTATCATATCATGCAGAATAATCCTGTTAACAGTGTCAGGTCATGCCACTCCTGTGCCAAGAAAATTGCAGTAGCTCCCCATTTTACTCAGAGAAAAAAACCAAACTTCATTCATTGGTCCATAACATCCTTCTCTTTCTTTTTTCTCCTCCTGTATATCTATAATCTAGATCATAATGTGAAATTAAAGTATATATGTTTATTAGTTACTGGGTTTTTTGAGTTAATGTTTCACTTATTCCCCTTAAAGAAAAGAAAATCATAAATTGCATTGGATTTTTTAATTCTTCCCACAGTAAACGGCACTCACTAGATAGACACCCCTATTTTAAGGGGATATATTTCTTCATCTCTGAAATGAAGGTAATACCTATAAATAATATCTAATTGTCTCAAAGCAGTCTTTCTCTTGGTTTTCTTCTAGTAGTTCATATATTGTCCTCACATCTCCATTACTGTGGAGGGTTTTCTTTCTTCTTCTCTAGAACCTCTCTTTAGGTCTTTCTTTGAATAGCTTTTTTGGGCAATGAAAAGCACTCTATTGTCTTTTTTTCCCCCTATTACACCTTTACATATGTGTAGAAACCTTCATTCACCCTAAATAGGCTGTGACATGATCAGTAAAGTTACTTAAGGATTGATGATGGTTGAATGATTTATTTCTGGATTTGCAAGAAATTTTCAAGTAACAAATTCATTCTAGAAAAATAAAAAGTGAAAGGAAAACTAAATGATTTTTGTTAAGAGCCTTCTTTCGGAGTGGAGCAGGGTGGAGGGGAAGGGTTGATCTGCGATTAATCCAAATTTAATTTTAATGGAACCTAAAATTTCAAAATACATAAGCTTTTCTCCTTCTGTAGCTTATGTGTCCATTTTCTTTAACATACATCACCCAACTATTTTTTTATTTTTAATTTTTTATATTTATTTATTTTTTAAAGTAGGCTCCCTGCCCATCATGGGGCTTGAACTCACAACCCTGAACTTACAATCAAGAGTCACATGCCCTACTGACTGAGCCAGCTAAGCTTCCCCAACTAGATATTTTTTAAATCTTGGGGCACCTGATTGGTTCAGTCGGTAAAGTGTCCGACTCTTGGTTTTGGCTCGGGTCATAATCTCACGGTTCATGAGTTCGAGCCCCATGTCAGGCTTTGCACTGACAGTGCAGAGCCTGCTTGAGATTGTCTCCCTCTCTCTGTGCCACTCCCTCTAAATAAATAAACTTAATTAAAAAAAATTTTTTTAATTAAAAAAAATGTTTCCCAAATATACATATTAGAATGTTTGTATATAATGTTACATATTTACTTTCCAAGGAAGATATTTAAATATATGTATATAAGCTCATATATATTTAAATATATATATCTTAAGAATATGTATATACATAGAATATGATGTTGGATTTATTGTTGTGTTTTTACATAAAAGAGCTTTGTTATATACCACACAATTGAGCTTTTTGTTTATTTCTGTGAATTCATTTCTCTTCAGGTAATTTACGGTATCATTTAAACTTAACTAAAGTTTGAAGGCTTTGCTTCTCCAAAATTGCAGTTCACAGATATTCCTTCATGGTATCATTGATGTTTGCAAATAATCAGTTATAAGTTCATCTCAACACAATTTGAATATCTGTATGTAAAAACATTGGAGAATACGAACTCAGAGTGTTAAAATTACTTTGAAAACTTTGTTGCTTGCTTCAGTTTTAAAACTTTATAGCCATTGATTTTAAATTGATTTATTTTTCATTTCTGCTCTAATGAATTGGAGAAAAATGGACAGGTCAAATAGGATCCTGGGTGCTGTGGTTGGTTGGCATTTATATAGGTCTTTCATAAAGGATTTAATAAAAGGTGACCTGAAATGCAGAAATGTAATCTATAAGACAATCAAAGAAAAACAGTTCTTTTAAGCACACTGTCAGTATTGTATGATTCCTGCTCTGTAACTGTAATAATTTTGTGTGTTTGTCAAAAGATGTAAGCTATATTCAATAATGAGAATAGCAGGAATTTGAGACTTCATGTACATTTCTGTTGTCACAGGAAGGTCAGCCTTTTGAAAAGGGATAGAAATGAACATTTCTCCAGAATTACATTTCCCTTCATTTTAGGCTATCTCTTAATTCCAGCATTTTTACTGTGTTTGATAAATAGGCCAAATATATATTTTTTTTATTTGGCAGGGGAGGTGGTGAAACTTTACAAATTTCAACTGGCATTGCACTTGGCTGATAAGAATGGGAGTTTGTACCGCTCTGAAGAGATTACATGAAGTAGAATTGGAAAGCAAATTGTATTTACAAAAGATAGGATGATGTTCCTAATAGGTGTTCAGAATAGACTATTCACTCTCATATTCTGCTGAGCTTTACTAGAAATAACTTCATTTCAAAAAAAGAACAAATCTGATTGAAGGTAAAAGCATTCCCTCTCCACAGACACTCTTCCAAAGGACTTACATTAAATTTTCCTGATGGGCACACAGCTGTATTTTGAGCTGTATCTGTATAAACTGTAATGTGGAAAATAAAAATCTAAATAGTACACCTGATTGCTTCATGCACCAATCATTTAGATTACTAGATTTATATCTATAATTTTGGAAGAGAAGTTGCAAGGTGATGTTCTGACAATAACTGTCAAAGTCATAATACTAGGATCTGTTTTCATCTTGTTGTCAAGGTAAAGTTATTGAAATTCACAGTTGGTGGGTCACAAAGATCACTTCCTATCTCTTGTCATCTGTAGCTTAATGCTGACCTAAGCGGCTGGTGTATAATGTCAAAATTATCACGGTGCCCAGGCTGCAGAAGTACAACATGCTACATGATTTAATGCATTTCCTGTCTGGAATAAAGATTATGAAAAGGCCAACAACCATGAGCTACAGTGGTTTAGAGAGACTTAGTTTCTAATTTTGCTTTCTCCTTTTCCCATTCATTTTAGATTTTGGATTTAGTAAAAGGGACACATTACCAAGTAGCCTGTCAGAAGTACTTCGAGATGACACATAATGTAAGTACATTTTTAAACTTTATGGCCTAATCCTTTGTTTTGTTGTTATTCTGTGTTTCATTCAGGGTTTTTAGTTGCAGCTCCAGCTATTTTCACCAGAAAGGGATTTATCACATGGTACTAGGTAACTTATAAAATTGATAGAGGGGCCAGAGAATTAATCTAGGAATCTACAGACCCAGAAATACTGTAACAAGGAGAAGCTACACAATGAGAAAACCTTATTCTACGACAGCTGCCACCCACCATTTCACGTCTAGGGATGAGACCGAGGGCCAGTAAACTTTTTTAGGAAAGTGCCAGATTGTAAAAATTTTAGGCCGTATTGTCCATATGGTCTCTGTCGAACTGCTCATCTCTGCTTTTGTAGTCCAGAGCAGCCATAGATCATATATAAAGGAACGAGCATGACTGTGTTCTCGTAGAACTTTATTTACCAAAACAGATAGTGGGCTGGATTTGACCAATGGCCTTAGGTAGCCAAATCTTGGAGTAGCTGTAGAACAGTTGCCCTAGGTGCCTAGGAAAACCAGAGGCTTTTGCCATCTTTCCTGTAGAAAATCTGTTTTACTTCTGGCTGCCACCTCATGTTACTCTTATTTCCCATATCTCATATTTACCTGCATGGCTGAACTTTAGTTACATGTAAGACCCCTGACTGCAAGGGACTCAAGGAAATGTGTTTGGTTTTTATCTTGTTAGCCTCTTTTGCCATGCTTCTATAGTACAGGCATACGTTGGAGATATTACGGGTTCGGTTCCAGACCATCATGATAAAGTGAGCTGAATGCATTTTTTGGTTTCCCAGTATAGATACCAGTTATGTTTCCATTATACTGTAGTCTATTAAGTGTGTAGTAGCATTATTACAGGTATTAATAGGTATTTTTGCATACCTTAATTAAAAAATACTTTATGGCTAAAAAATACTAACCACGATCTGAGCTTTCAACAAGTTATAACTTTTTACTGGTGGAGGTTCCTCCTTCCATGTCGATGGCTGCTGACTGTTCAGGGTGGTAGTTGCTGAAGGTTGGGGTGGCTGTGATTGGTTTTAAAAATAAGACAACAGAGAAGTTTGCCGTATCAACTTAACTTCCTTTCATGGATGATTTCTCTATAGCATGTGATGCTGTTTGGTAGCATTTTGCCCACAGTAGAACGTCTTTCAAAACTGGAGTTTGTCCTCTCAAACCCTGCTGCTGCCTCCTCAACTAAATTTATGTCATGTTCTCTTTTGTTGCCATTTCAACAATCTTCCCAACATCTTCACCAGGAGTACATTCCATATCATGAAACCACTTTCTGTGCTCATCCATAAGAAGACTCTTTTGTCTACGTTGAAAATCTGTTGGTTTAGTGTAGCTCCTTCATTTGTAACCTTATCTAGATCTTCTGAATAACCTGCAGCAGGTTCTGTATTAACACTTGGCTGCTTCACCTTGCATTTTGAGGTTACAGAGACTGCTGCTTTCCTTAAACTTCATGAACCAACCGACCTCTGCTAGCTGCACATTTTTCCTCTATAGCTTCCTCACTTCTCTCAGCCTTCATGAAATTGAAGAGAGTTAGGGCCTGGCTCTGGATTAGCTTTGGCTTAAGGGAATCTTGTGGCTGGTGTGTCTTCTGTCCAAACCACGAAAACTTCCTCCATTATCAGCAATAGGGCTGTTTTGCTGTCTTATCATTTGTGTGATCACTGGGGTAGTACTTTTAATTTCCTACAAGAACTTTTCCTTTTATTCACAACTTGGCTAACTGGCACAAGAAGCCTAGCTTTTGGCCTGTCTCGGCTTTCAACATGCCTTCCTCAATAAGCTTAATCATTTCTGGCTTTTGATTTAAAGTAAGAGATTTGTGGCTCTTCCTTTCACTTGAATACTGAGAGGCCATTGTAGGGTTCTTAATTGGCTTAATTTCAGTATTGCTGTGTCTCAGGGAATAGGCAGGCTGGAGAAAAGAGAGACAGGAAAATGGCCAGTCAGTGGAGGAGTCAGAACACATACAACATTTATCAGTTTAAGTTTGGCATCTTATATCAGCATGGTTTCTGATGCCACAACACGATTACAGTAGTAACATCAAAGATCACCATAACAAAAATAACGAAGTTTGAAATACTGTGAGAATTACCAAAATGTGACAGAGACATACAGTGAGCAAGTACTGCTGGAAAAATGCCAATAGACTCCCTCAACTGCAGGGTTGCCACAAACCTTCAATTTGTAGAAAACACAGTATCTGGGAAATGCAATAAAACAAAATATGCCTCTATAAGAAGACCAACTAGTAGGTTCTGAAACGTGTAAAGCAAGGGTCACAACTCAGAGGCCTACAGAGGTTAGGCAAATAACACAAAAAAGTGAAGGTAGAGGTATCGGGGTGACTCAGTCATTTAAGTGTCTGACTCTTGATTTCAGCTCAGGTCATGACCTCAGAGTTGTAAGATCAGGCCCTTCATCAGGCTCTGTGCTGGGTATAGAGTCTGCTTAAGATTCTCTCTCTCTCTCTCTCTCTCTCTCTCTCTCTCTCTCTCACTTTAAAAACAAAAAACTGTGGGCGCCTGGGTGGCTCAGTCGGTTAAGCGTCCGACTTCAGCTCAGGTCACGATCTCGCGGTTCGTGAGTTCGAGACCCGCGTCGGGCTCTGGGCTGATGGCTCAGAGCCTGGAGCCTGCTTCCGATTCTGTGTCTCCCTCTCTCTCTGCCCCTCCCCTGTTCATGCTCTGTCTCTCTCTATCTCAAAAATAAATAAATGTTAAAAAAAAAAAATTTTTTTTAATAAAAAAAAATAAAATAAAATAAAAACAAAAAACTGTGAAGGTGGCTGAGATTAACACCAGAGAGTATGGGAGGCACCATGGTGTGCTGATGAATTCACATCCTGTTAGGGGCATTCACATTGACAAGTTTGAAGACTGTATACAAGTCAGTAGAACACATCTGCAGGTGAAATTCAGCTCACTGACCCCCTGTTTGCAACTGCTGGTCTTGATCATGGCTCCCTAACCTAGGACAGACATCCAACATCCTGAGATATTTTTTTCTGTGAGTGTATATGTGCATTTTTTCGGAGTCTGTTGTTTATCAGGTTTCAAAGGGATTCATCCGTGACCCTCCCCCAAAAGATGTTGCATTCATTGAATTCATCATCAGCTACCATGCTATGCTGTTTTATAATCATTTTTATTTTTCCTATTTAGTTTTTATGGAATATTTTTTATATTTTGGTTATATAATAACAAAATCTCTTATAGTATAAAATATTTCATAGGAAAAGTATATCCTATAATATTACCAATAATGAATACAGTACTGTAACCGACATCTGTAGAACCCTTAACACATGCCCAGTACAGCACTAAGTACTTTGACCACATTAGCTCTTTTGATGCACACTACAGTACTACAGTGAGGTACTATTTTTATTCCCGTTTATGAATAAAGTTTAGAGAAGGTGAGCAACCTGTGTAAGGTCCTACTGCTTATAAGAGATGGACTAAGTAAGTCATTAAAGCTTATGAGCCCGACCATGACTGTGTACTTCTATAGAATCTGATACTGTACCTGTAATAATGACTGTGGAGGTCACTAGCATTTTCTTGTCTACATTTATGATCCAACTATCATAGTTTATGTTAAAAAAAACAAAACAAAACCTGAAAACCAACAATTCTACATGACTTGCCCAAGGTACCATAATTTGTAAATAGGAGATCCGGAGCCAGAACCATCCCCACCACTGTCTGCTGTGGGTCTTCCCCTTCTTTCTATTACACCTAACTGTTGAAAATATTACTGTTATTTACCACCATAAAGACTTTGTTTTCACAAAATTTAAAAGACAAAATAAACCTCACTTAAATAGAAACAAGCACAAATTCTCATTAGTTTTAGCAGTCTAGGAATCTCACCCGATAAGCCACATTTGTTTGATATTTTCCGCACCAGTTTTGAATTAACCTTTTTCTTAGAGACCATATTCCTTAATTTGCCTACTCAGCTTGAGAGTTCTTAATTATTTGTGGATTCTCTTTAATAAGACGCCTCAGAACTTCCACAAATTAAGGTCTGTCATTCAACTTCTTTCCTTTTTTTAAAATAAGATGTGACAATTAGATTTAAACATTGAGTTTGTGACATAATCACAAAAAATAAGAAGAAAATTTCTAGTTCCCAGATGTGCTTTTGTAGTATCTACTGAGTATTCTTTTCTTGCAGGAATATTACTGCTATGGGCAATTTAAAAACTTGCCTTAGATTAGTGAAGATATTGAAAAGATGTATGTCTAAATCCTCCCACATATAACTTAAGCCACATAAAAATCAATGGAATAAAAAGGCTGTTTGAATTCGCTAGATGTCTCATTATAGATTTTTAGTTGTGAATATCTATTATTTTTTCTCATTAAATTAAAACTAGAATCCATTTTTATTGTCAGTTTTCTGCCATCCTGCCTGCCTCCCCACTTAACAAAAATTTTAAAGCTACATTTATTTTCCTGAGGATTTTGTGATCAAGCTCATTTTAACGAAAGTTTTGAAAATGAACCAGTTAATTGATACCATTTACAGCCGCACTATGATAGTTCCATATGGCTTTTTTGGTAATACCAGCTGCCTCATTATAAGCTGTCATTGCAAAATCTCTTGATTAAAACCCAAACATCCCATAGGTAAAACAATATTGCTTCCATTCCTTCAAAATCTACATTTGCTGTGGCAGAAATATGAGACCTATGTTTGTGTGAAGGTCATCGTGTGCAGAACATGTTGATTCCAAGCAAATGTTTGAGAGAGATTCTGTAAGTAGATGTCAAAATCTGGGCTGCTTGAAATCTGTTTTCCTCAGTGTTTTTTAGGGAGCAATGTTTTATACTGTGGTCTGTTTTTTGCTTTTGGTATGCTCCATGTGTAAATGAAAACACTTGGCTTTGTGTGGATTAATCTCTGAATTGTAATTGAAAATCATTTCTTTAGCAAACTGAGTCATTCTTGATACTTTCCAAATAGCTGAGCATTTTTTTCCCACCGTATAAATCTTTGCAGAAATCTTACTAAATTCTATCACATTTGCCTGCAATCTTGAACAGGATATATATACCAAATAAAATTAAGCTCTTTTATAATAATTCAGGGTCATTATTATGGATATCAATTAGAGTACTGGGCTAGAAGCCATCATCTTGTCTCTTGCTTGGATCACTGTAGTAGCTTCCTAACTCATTTCCCACTATCTACAACACATGCACCATTCCAGGTCTTTACCCTCCACACAGCTGTTGGGATGATCTTTAAAATAGAGGAACATGATTATTTTAGTAAACTGCTTAAAAAAAAAAAAAAACCCTAAAGGGCTTCCAAATTGCTCTGAAGATGAAATCCAAAATTTATAATGTAGCCTATAAAGGCGTCCAACCCATTTCCTTCTTTCTGGATGCCAACTACACTGATCTTATTTCATATCCCTTACAGTACTTTGAGACTACTAAGCTAGTATGGCAGAATGAAAATGCATCACAGAATTTCCCTTTCTCACTAGTGAACACAATGTACAAAACATAAAAAATGACCCACCAAAAGGAAAACATCACCAATAGCAGCCAATTAAGAAAAACGGCAAGGAAAGAAACAAAAATTCTGTTTCCAAATCTAGAATGTTCCTACTTTTTTAAAAATAAGGAGTAAAGGAAATAGCTGCTGACCTTTAAGCAGAAATAAATTAAAATTGAGGGTTTCTATGGGGATAATTTGCTTTCTCTATTCTAAATTCATTTTGAAGTAAAATCTGTTTTCATTGCGGGGGGGGCATAAACCAAAGTTAATTTTTCTGGACAAGCTGAAAGGAAACCGAATGGCAGCCATTACACTTCCTTTAGCCAGAAATAAAACTGAAAGAAAGAAAACATTTAAAAGACAACCTATTTTACAAAAAAGTACAATCCACCATACAGAAGGAACTTCATAATTTCATCATGCTATCAAGCAACTGAATTAGACCGTAAGTTCAGTAAAATGAACTTATTAGCAAAATGAGTTACAAAAATGCAATCCCAAACCTAAGAGAGTTGAAAACCCAGATGTCACATAGTAACATGGTACATGCCCTTGATTCAAGACCCTTGTCACTGTTTTAGTTGGTTAATAAGAAAATTAAAGTGGAATAAAAAATATGTGCATTTTTTAAACAATATATTTTAAAGTTAAAAACATTTAAAGGTCTTTTATTCATCTTTCGATGTACGGGCAAGGTCTCATTTGAGTATAGTTTTGAGATTGGAGTTCAATTTTTTTTTTTAAGTTTATTTTGAGAGAGAGAGAGAGTAAGGGAGAGGCAGAGAGAAGTGGGGAGAGAGAATCCCAGGCAGGCTCCACGCTGTCAGTGCAGAACTCCACACTGGACTTGATCTCATAAACTGTAAGATCATGATCTGAGCTGAAATCAAGAGAGTCAGATGCTTAACCAACTGAGCCACCCAGGTACCCTGGAATTCAACTTTTTTTTTTTTAATTAACTACACCTATAATATGCCATCAATAATTTCCAGTTTAGGTTTCTTTCAAGTAGAAGAGGGAGCTAAGGACACATTTAAAGCAATATGATCTTTTTCTCTTAACTTTTGGGAATTCAACTTTTTTTTTTTTAATGTTTCTTTATTTTTGAGAGAGAGAGAGGGAGATACAGAATCCGAAGTAGGCTCCATCCAGCTTTTGAGCTGTCAGCACAGAGCCTGATGCAGCACTCAAGCTTATGAACCATGAGATCATGACCTGAGCCGAAGTCTGAGTCTCCACTGACTGAGCCACCCAGGATCCCCTCAACTTGTTTCTTTTTTAAGTGACTTGCTTTTCTTGAGTCTTTGCAAAGCCAGTAGATAGCATAGAACCAACAACTTTCTTTCTACACTCCTGTTTTCTTGGTTTTCCCCATAGCAACCATATTAATATCTTTACCTCATTGATGAGGAAACCGAGGCTTATAAAGATTTCATTTTGTCCAAATTGCAATTTAATTTATTTTGATCCAAAGAGTCCTCTCCGTGATCATAGATGTATTGAGAATTTTAACACGTTGAAACTTTAGGTGTAGTAGAAAATCTCCAATGTAATTATAGCCAAAGCAGTAGATTCTTTTTTTACATGAAATAATACCACTATGTTTTTTATAATCTTGGGGCGCCTGGGTGGCTCAGTTGAGCATCCAACTCTGGCTCAGGTTATGATCTCACAGTTCATGAGCTCAAGCCCCGTGTCAGGCTCTGTGCTGACAGCTTGGAGCTTGCTTCAGATTCTGTGTCTCCCTCTCTCTCTCTGCCCCTCTCCTGCTCACACCATCTCTCTCTCTCAAAAATAAATAAACATTTTTAAAATTTTTAAAAATATTATGTTATGATTGTAAGTTTATTTGACTTTGCATAAAACCTCTTAAAACAGATTTCAGAGCAACTAAGTGATCTGGTCAAAGGCCTTAATTATAATTCAGACAAAACCAGTTACTTGTTCAATGATTTTGCATAAACTAGGTAATCTCTTTAGGCTTCATGTTCCTAGTTTTACATGTAGAAGGTTCAATTGAAAGGATCTTCAAGGTCTTTCCAATCTCTAATGTTCTCTATAAAATGTAAAGCCTTCTGATTGATATGTTACATAATAAACTTTTCATGAAATACTTGGTAAAATGCAAACTTAATATTGGATCTCCTACTTTTTAATGAATTGGGTGAAAAATGAATATAATGAAGTTCACAAATGACTCCATTGTTAATAAAAATTATAGATTTATCATAAAACATTCAGGAAACATTTTAAAATTAAGCAGCAAGGTAGCAGATAAAAATTTGTTCTAGTGACCTGAGTAATAACTCTTAAAATGAATTAGTCTAAATGCTATCAATCTACTATACACTGACTTTACTATAAAATTATTGGCCCAACATATATCAACAGCTGACTAAAGAGAATCAGAGAATCCTGGGGTATTCAAGTATTACCAAAAAACACCTTGTTTCTGTTTATTGGTTCACCTGTTAAAAGGGTTAATTCTGAACCATCTGAACCATGACAGCAATTCTTTTAACCCCCTGCTAATTCATTTGAATCCACCATACGATTATGCATTGCTTTAAGCACATCACCTCCCCTCTCAAGGATTTTTAGTGACTCCCTGATGCCTGCAAAATTAGGTCTAGACTACTTACCCTGGGTTTCAAGGCTCTCTGAGGTCGGGCCCCAGTCTGTCTTTCCAACTTCATTTCCTATTATTCCCTTTTATATGCATTTTACACCAGGCCATCTGATCTACTTGCTTTCCAGGGACATTGCTTCTTACCTTGCTCATGTGGCTCTGCTGTTTGTATTAACCTTGACCTCATTATCCCAGCTTTTCACTCTCTCCATCTTCCCAAATTCAACTCATATAGCACTTCTCTCACAAAGCCTTCCTTGATCTCCCCAGCCAGAATGTGTCTCTAATATGGAGATAATAAACCTTTATCTGTGACCCTTAAAAACCTCTATCAAGAATAAAAGAGTGTTAAGTATATGACTGACTTCACTAGGCTGGAAATTTCTTTAGACTTAGTTAAATGCATTTTTGTGTGCTGAAAAACTACCAGCTCATAATGTGGCACATATGACTGGTATACACTGTTGGTTCTGGGCTCAACTCACCAAATATTTAGATACCTACTATATATATACAAGTCACTTCAGTACAAAGAGAGACATAAAAAGGTTAATATAAGACAAATGAACAAAAAAGTGTAATAGCTTCTCAGTTTGTAAAAAAAAAAAAAAAAAATTAAATGAAAATACCCCCTAACAAAAAACAACAACAAATAACTGCAGTAAAATGGTATCCTTTGGTTGTCAGCTTCAACTGCAGAAGGCAGGGAGGGCAGAGATTCGACATGTGATCAATTCAATCTGACCCACTGGTTGAGTGTGTAGAAAGTGACTCATGTAGAAGGTTTACACTTTAGGAGCTATCTTGCTCTTAGGTCACAGCCCAAGAGTTAGTAAAGGTTTATACAACTTAAGAAATGAATACATTAAAAATCATTGACCTTGGCACAAGGACATGACAGCAGAACATACTGGTTATGAGCATGGACTGTGCTAATTCATATCCCATCTCCAGCCCTGCAGTGCGTGATCTTGGGTAAGTTATTTAACCTCTCTCTAAAGTGGGAAATACTGATAATTTACCTTCACAGGGCTCTTAATGAAAGTTAACTAAATATATGCATGTTTGTGAATGAGTATATATGTGTGTTTTATGCCACTTAGAATAATGTCTGGCACACAGTAGTCATTAAATAAGTGCTTGCTAATATTAAGGAATATATTTTTCTTTATTAATAAATTTTAGAATCAAAGTTTAAAAAAGTAGTATTTGCTAAATGTTCAAATACCATCTGAACACCTTGTAAAGCATCATTGAATAGTAAAGGCACAGGGTAATGGGTAATTGGAAATGATATTCAAGATTTAATTTAAAGTTTAGTGATAGTATTTGTGAAAAGAAATAATGCAAACATGAGCAGGTTCATAGTTTTATGTTAAGTCCCACTGAAAATTACCAAAAGAAAAAAATTTTATATAAAAAGTAAGAGTAGGGAAAACTCAAGATTGGAATGAAGAAATTACATTAGGTTGCTTTTTCAGTGTTTATGATACTAAGTGGCATTACATAGGCCAGATTTATAAATATACTCTAAAACATGAGTGGTATCAGGGACCAATATCAAAACAGTGTCTGTTTAGGTCCACTTCCTGTGGTCCTGGAATGTTTATTTTTTAATGTTTTGTTTATTTTTGAGAAACCGAGTGCAAGCAGGGGAGGGGCAGAGAGAGAGAGGGAGACACAGAATCAGAAGCAGAATCCAGGCTCTGAGCTGTCAGCACAGAGCCTGATGTGGGGCTCAAACCCACAAACCACGAGATCATGACCTGAGCCGAAGGCAGATGCTTAACAAACTGAGCCATCCAGGTGCCCCAATTCTGGAATGTTTATATCCTTCTTCTTTTTTTTTTTAAACAACAAAATATTTATTGACGGACAATATGGCAGCCACTTTGCTTAGCCATCTGAGATGTTAAGAGGTAGATCTGGAAGTAGAATTGGATAGGGAACGGGAACTAAGAGCAGAGGTTTGGGTTGGAAATACAAATGCAAGAAGCCATTAATGTTTGGGTAGTAGTTGAAGCACCCTCTGAATGAAATCATGTAAGTACTGGATTGAGTGTTATGACCGAGAACTACTAAGATCCATGTTCTGGGCATTAAATAGTTTTTGAACAAGGTCTAAACTGGTTTATGAAGTCCCTCTATTTATACCTTTGCTTTGTGTTAATATATACATTTGCTTTCTTACACAGGTGGATGATTGTGGCTTTTCTTTGAGCCATCCTAACCAGTTCTTTTTTGAGAGCCAACGGATTCTAACTGGTAGTAAAGACATCAGAAAGGAATCCATCCAAGCAGAAGCTCCTCAACCCAAACCAAGTGTCCAGAAAAACAAGGATGCATCATCTGCTCTGGCCTCTCTGAATTCCTCTCTGGAAGTGGATATGGAAGGACTAGAGGATTACTTCAATGAATGATTCTTAAGCGCTTAAGAACTCTTTTTCCTCTCTAGTTTTCATTTCTTTCAAGATTTTGCCTGTTTCTTTTTTAACCTCTTTGTCTACTCCCTCCACCCCACCCCAGTTCATCCTCTGGAAAGCAGGCTTACGGGTAAAAACAAAGACCTCCATTCTATTTTGCTTTGACAAAAGGGAAAAAAGGAAGAATTTCTCTTGAAATCTAACACTTGAGTGGTGTGATCGAAGTCCTGTTTTAGGAGACATAACAGCTTTCTAGACTGCTTACAGTTTCCTAGAGACAGTAGAACTAAAAACAACTATTAACCCTTACCACTGTAATTTTTACTTAATCCTTTTCTGGACCATTTTTGTCAATAAATACAAAAATGTGTATTAATGTGTGTGTAGTTGAAGGAGTTATATTATGAGGAGGGATCCAAGACGGTGCCATGGGAAAATCCTGAATTCTACGCGGGACACACCCAACCTACACCTACAGCAGTTCTTTCTGAAGAACTAAAGGCTGACGAATAGCTTCTGCACAACAAAGGATAGAGAGGGGCCACACAAAGAAGGGTAGGAGAGCTGGATACACAGTAATGGGAATCCTACTCCCAGTGCTACAAGCTGCAGTAGGGAGGGATAGTACTGAAGGGCTTGGATGCAGATTCGCCTAGTAAAACAGTAACATAAAGAGCAACTAGACTGTATATAAGTGAAGGCAATGCACTATTAAACCTAGAGCATCTGCCAAGCAGTAGAGAACGGCTGGAAATTTTCTCCAGGATTGAAGGCACTGGTGACCAGCATTATTTATGTTCCCCCTCCACCTTGGCAGTATAGACAGGAGCAGCATCCTGACACTCTAGTCAATCTGCTGCCTCAGTGAGCCTTGGGCCTTTAGCACACACCAGCTCCAGCTGTCTTACCAAACTGTCCCAGTGTGGTACACACCAGGACATCCCTGGGCTGTGCCCATTATATGTCAACCATCTTGCCAAGGTGGCCCAGGTGCTAAGCATGGCAGGACACCCCTAGCCAGCACTGGCTTCCACTCCAGCCATCTCACCACGGCCGCCCCGGTGTGGAGAAAGCCCCAGCCCATGCCTGCCCTATTCTAGCTGTTCTCCTAGTGTGGCATCAAGGCAGGCACCCCAGGATCCATTCCAGCTCCAGCTGTCCAGGCCAGTGCAGCCCTGACACCAAGTGTGTCAGGACCTCCGGCCCGCAAGCCCTCCAGCTCTAGCCAGCCAACCAGAGCCACCGAACACGCAGTCCATGCCACCACCCAGGGCCACTCCTTCAACACTCAGGTAGTTATTTCACCTAATTCATAGCAACAGAGAAAGTCAAACAGAGAGATGCTGTCCAAAAGAAAGAACATGACAAAAGCAGGGCAAGAACTAAACAAAATGGAGATAAGCAATTTACCTTTTGGTAAAAGAGTACCAAAGTGAGTTCTGGCCTAAGATAGTGAGGTAGGAAGACCCTGAAGTCATATCCTCTGTGGACACACCAAATCAACACCTATTTATAGAGCAATTCCTCCTGAAGAACTAAGGGCCAATTGGACAGCTTATGTACAACAAAAGATAGACCACACAGAGAATGACAAGAGAGAGACACGGTAACAAGGGAACCCCATCCCTGATGCAAAGTGCAGTAGGGAGAGAAGTACTGAAGGAATAGAACACAAGAAAAAAAAGCCAGTTTAAAAGAGCAACTAGTATATAAAAGATCCAGCCCTAGAACTCCACCAAACAGGGAGTTGGTGGGACTCTATCCAGGCCAGATGAGATGTTAAGCAGCATGGTTTATGCGCCCTACCCCTTGATAACTGAAGATGGTAGCAGAGTTCTGGATGCCACAGCCAGCTTGCTGTCTCAGTGAGCCCCTAGACTCTTAGCCTATGCCAGCCCAGCCCATTCTACCCAGGAGGCCACAGCATGGTGCACACGGATGCCCCTGGTTGGCACTCCCTACAGCTCCAGTCATTGCACCCAAGTGACACAGGTGCAAAGCATACCAGAATACTCCAGGGCCACAGCACTTTGGTTACAGACAGCTTGCTAGAGCACCCCTAGAGCAGAGCACTGTGGGACCTCCTAGCTCATGCCTGCTCATCTCTAACCACCCAGCCAGATAACCCCCTGCATAGAGCATCCTGGAAACCCCTAGTCCATAGCCTGCCTCTCAGCTCTAGCCTCCACACCAGAGCATCCCCTGTGTAGACTGCCCTGGAACCCCCAGTCCCCCACCTGCCTCTCTACTGGTCACCCTACCAGGGCATCTGCTGTGTGAAGTGTCTCAGAACACCCCTGGGCACACCGGCCTTGGCTTTAGTTACCCCAACAGGGCACCCCCTGTGCTGAGTACACCCAATACACTGGCTTGCACTCACTTCAGCTCCCAGAGTGCTCCCAGCACAGAGTGGCCCAGGACCCATCCTGCTGTGCACCCACTTCAGCTTCAGGCTCCATACCAGGGTGCCCTATGAGCAGAGTCCAGAACTGCCCATGCCCATCTCAGTTTCAGCCATCCCACCAAGATAGGCCAGCACAAAGTGCTTCAGACCCGCAGCCCATGCCAGCCGCAGCTCCAGCCAGCCAGCCAATGTCACCAGGTACACAGCAAAGACATGGGATGACCACACACAAGATCACTCCTTCAAGTTTTGGAGAAGTAGCTGTTCCAACTAATTCACAGAAACACAAAAAGCCAAACTCCCACCTAAAAAGAATAAGACAAACCCTCAAAAAAAAGAGCTAAATGAAACAGAGGTAAACAATATGCCTGATAAAGAGTTTAAAGTAATGATCACAAATATGCTCACTAGACTGGAGAGAAGAGTGGAAAAACTGAGGGGGCACCTGGGTGGCTTGGCAAGTTAAGCACCCTACTTGGCTCGGGTTATGATCTCACAGTTCATGGGTTCGAACCCTGCATTGGGCTCTCTGCTGTCAGTGCAGAATCTGCTTTGGATCCTCTGTCTCCCTCTCTGCCCCTTCCCCATTCGTGCTCTCTCTCTTAAAAATAAATGAACATATAAAAAACAAAACAAAACAAAACAAAACAGAACAAAGATATGGAAAATATAAAAAAGAACCAATTGGAGTTGAAGAATACAATAAATGAAATGAAAAATACACTAGAAGGAATCAACAGAATAGCAGATGCAGAAGGGCTTCATGATCTGGAAGATAGTGTACTGGAAAATGCTTAGCTGACAGTAAAAAGAAAAAAGAATTTATTTAAAAATGAGGATTGGGGCGCCTGGGTGGCGCAGTCGGTTAAGCGTCCGACTTCAGCCCAGGTCACGATCTCACGGTTCGTGAGATCGAGCCCCGCCTCGGGCTCTGGGCTGATGGCTCAGAGCCTGGATCCTGCTTCCGATTCTGTGTCTCCCTCTCTCTCTGTCCCTCCCCTGTTCATGCTTTGTCTCTGTCTCAAAAGTAAAATAAATGTTAAAAAAAAAAAATTAAAAAAAGAATGAGGATAGGTTAAGGAATCTCTTCAATACCAAGTGAATAGATATTCACAGTATAGTGGTCCCATAAGGAGAAGAGATGAAGAAGAGTGAAAACTTACTTGAAAAAAAAAATTGCTCAAAACTTTACTAACCTGAGGAAGGAAACAAACATCCAGGAAGGAACAAAAAGTTCCAAATAAGATGAATCCCAGGAGGTCTTCACCACAACACATAATAATTAAAATGTCAAAGTTTAAACATAAAGAGAACATTTTAAAAGCAACAAGAGAGAAAAAACTAGTTGCATACAAGGGAAACCCCATAAGTATATCAGTTGATGTTTCAGCAGAATCTTTGTAGGTCAGAGAGGAATGGCAAGATATATTAAATCAGCTAGGAGGAAAAAAAATTACCTATAAGAAAGAATACTGTACTTGACAAAGTTATTATTCAGACTTAAAGGAGAGATAAAGTGTTTCCCAAACAAAAATTAAGGAGTTTCATCTCCACTAAACTGACCTTATAAGAAACGTTAAGAGGTAGCAGGCTAGAGGAAGCAGAGGAACAAATTAATGACCTGGGAGACAGAGTAATGGAAAGTGATCAAGCTGAGCAAATGAAAGAAAAAAGAATTATGTAAGATGAGAACAGACTTAGGGAACTCAGTAACTTCATTAAGCGTATTAATATTTGCATTAAAGGGATCCCATGAGAAGGAGAGATACAAGGGCAGAAAATTTATTTGAAGAAATAATAGCTGAAAACTTCCCAAATCTGTTCAAAGAAACAGATATCAACATCCAGGAGAGACAGAGATTCTCCCTGCCAAAATCAACCCAAAGGGTCTGTGCCAAGACATATAATATTCAAAATGGCAAAAGAAGTGATAAAAAATTTTTAAATCAGCAAGAGAAAAGAACACAGTTACATACAAGGGAAATCCCATAAGGCTATCAGATTTTCAGCAGAAACTGCAGGCTGGAAGGGAGTGATATGATATATTCAAAGTGTTGAAAAGGAAAAGCCTGCAGCCAAGAATACTCTATCCAACAAAGCTATCAATCTGAACAGAAGGAGAGATAGCCTCTACTACAAAGCTGTAATCATCAAGACAGCATGGTATTGGCACAAAAACAGACACAGAGACCAATGGAATAGAATAGAGACTCCAGGATTGGATCCACAAAAGTATGGCCAACTAATCTTTGACAAAGCAAGAAAGAATATCCAATGGAAAAAAAGACAGTCTCTTTAACAAATGGTGCTGGGAGAACTGGACAGCAACATGCAGAAGATTGAAACTAGACCACTTTCTTACACCATTCAGAAAAATAAATTCAACATGGATGAAGGACCTGAATGTGAGAGAGGCAACCATCAAGACCCTAGAGGAGAAAGCAGGAAAAAACCTCTCTGACCTCAGCCGCAGCAATTTCTTAATTGACACATCCCCAAAGGCAAGGGAATTAAAAGCAAAATGAACTATTGGGACCTCATGAAGATAAAAAGCTTCTGCGCTGCAAAGGAAACAATCAACAAAACTAAAAGGCAACGATGGAATGGGAAAAGATATTTGCAAATGACATATCAGACAAAGGGCTAGTATCCAAAATCTATAAAGAACTCACCCAACTCCACACCCAAAAAACAAATAATCCAGTGAAGAAATGGGCAGAAAACATGAATAGACACGTCTCTAAAGAAGACATCCAGATGGCCAACAAGCACATGAAAAGATGCTCAATGTCACTCCTCATCAGGGAAATACAAATCAAAACCACGCTCAGATATCACCTCATGCCAGTCAGAGTAGCTAAAATGAACAAATCAGGAGACTATAGATCTATAGATTATAGATGTGGAGAAATGGGAACCCTCTTGCACTGTTGATGGGAATGCAAACTGGTGCAGCCACTCTGGAAAAAAGTGTGGAGGTTCCTCAAAAAATTAAAAATAGATCTACCCTATGACCCAGCAATAGCGCTGCTAGGAATCTACCCAAGGGATACAGGAGTACTGATGCATAGGGGCACTTGTACCCCAATGTTTATAGCAGCACTTTCAACAATAGCCAAATTATGGAAAGAGCCTAAATGTCCATCAACTGACGAACGGATAAAGAAGTTGTGGTTTATATATACAATGGAATACTACTTGTCAATGAGAAAGAAGGAAATATGGCCTTTTGTAGCAATGTGGATGGAACTGGAGAGTGTTACGCTAAGTGAAATAAGTCAGGCAGAGAAAGACAGATACCATATGTTTTCACTCTTGTGTGCATCCTGAGAAACTTAACAGAAGACCATGGGGTAGGGGAAGGGGGAAAAAAGTTACAGAGAGGGGAGGAGGCAAACCATAAGAGACTCTTAAAAACTGAGAATAAACTGAGGGTTGATGGGGGGGGGTGGGAGGGAGGGGAAAGTGGGTGATGGGCACTGAGAAGGGCACCTGTTGGGATGAGCACTGGGTGTTGCATGGAAACCAATTTGACAGTAAATTTCATATTAAAAAAAAGAATAGGTTCAAACTTAAGCAATCATTAACTTAATATAGACCGCTATATGCAGAAGATGCAAATTAAAAAACAGCAATAGATCTGGAAAGAATAAAGTAAAAGGAATTCAAGTGTATCACTAAAGAAAGCCAACAAACCATGAAAGAGAGGAAAAGGATTTTAAAAAACCTACAAAACAACCACTAAACAAGTAACAAAATAACCATACACACCTATCAATAATTACTTTGAATGTAAATGGACTAAATGCTCCTATCAAAACACATAGGGTGATACAGTGGATTAAAAAAACAAGACCCATGTAAATGCTGCCTACAAGAGACTTATTTCATTCTGAAAGACACTTGCAGATTGAAAGTGAAAGGGTTGAGAAACACTCAATATGCAAATGGATGTCAAAAGAAACCCAGAGTAGCAATGCTTATATCAAAAAAAAAAAATTGACTTTAAGGGGCGCCTGGGTGGCGCAGTCGGTTAAGCGACCGACTTCAGCCAGGTCACAATCTCTCGGTCCGTGAGTTCGAGCCCCGCGTCAGGCTCTGGGCTGATGGCTCAGAGCCTGGAGCCTGTTTCCGATTCTGTGTCTCCCTCTCTCTCTGCCCCTCCCCTGTTCATGCTCTGTCTCTCTCTGTCCCCCAAAAAAAATAAATAAACGTTGAAAAAAAAAATTGACTTTAAAACAAAGAATGTAACAAAAGAAAATGAAGGACATTATATAATCATTCAGGGGACAATCCAACAAGAAGATATAGCAACTGTAAATATTTATGCACCTAACATGGGAATACCCATATATAACAGTTAATAACAAACATAAAGGAACTAATTTATAGTAATACAATAAAAGTAGAGGACTTTAACACCCCACACATCAATGAACATATCATCCAAAATGAATGAACTATTTCCATCCAAAAAAGGAAACAGTGGCTCTGAATGACACACTGGACAAGATGAACTTAACAGATACAGTGGGAACATTCCTTCCTAACACAGCAAATACACATTCTTTTCAAGTGCAGATGAAACATTATCCAGAATAGACCAACTATTAGCCCATAAAACAAGTGTCAACAAATTCAAAAACATCAAAGCCATACCATACATCTTTTCTGACCACAATGCTGTGAAATTAGAAATCAGCCACAAGAAAAAATCTGAAAAGTCCACAAATACATGGAAGGTAAATAACATTTTACTAAATAATGAATGTGTCAACCAAGAAATCAAAGAAGAAATAAAACATTAATTAGAAACAAATGACAATGGAAACATAATGATCCAAAATTTGGGGGACGCAGAAAGAGTGATTCTAAGAAGGAAGTTTATAGCAATACAGGCCTACCTGAAGACGTAAAAATAATCTCAAATAAGCAATGTAACTTTACACTGAAAATAGCTAGAAAAACAAGAACTGACAAAATCCAAAACCAGCAGAAGGAAGGAAATAATAAAGATTAGAGATGAAAAAAATAATAAAAACTAAAATTTAAAAAAAAACAAAAAACCAAAACAAACAAACAAACAATAGAATACATCAATGAAACCAGGAGCTGGTTCTTTGAAAAGATCAAAAAAATTGATGAGCCTCTAGCCAGACCCATAAAAGAGAGAAAGAGAGATAGGACTCAAATAAATGAAATTGTAAAGAAAAAGAAGAAATAACAACCAACACCACAGATTTACACACAATTTTACAGAATATTGTAAATCCTATATGCCAACAAATTGGACAACCTAGAAAAAATGGATAAATTCCTAGAAACATATAACCTACCAAAATGAAAGCAGGAAGAAATAGAAAATATGAACAGGCTTATTACCAGCAATGAAATTGAATCAGTAAAAAACAAAAACAAAAACAAACAAACAAACAAACT
The DNA here is from genome assembly GCF_018350155.1 of Leopardus geoffroyi. Lineage (NCBI taxonomy): Eukaryota > Metazoa > Chordata > Mammalia > Carnivora > Felidae > Leopardus > Leopardus geoffroyi. The sequence continues at coordinate 55,142,731 of NC_059332.1, forward strand.
CTGGAGGTGGCTGCGAGGCAGTATGGGCAGCTCTTCCCCAGAACTGGGGCACATAGAGCAGAACTCTTTAAGACATCGGGGTTTAAATCCCAGCCAAGTGCCAGGGAGGCACAGGAGTCGGTGGAGTGGGACAAACCACCTTGTTTGCGCCCATGGCACAGTGAGGACGGCTTGAACAGAGTGGTTTGGGACACCCGGTCTGTGGAGGAGAGACTGGTGTCACCACCTTTCTCCCCATCCCCTTCAGGAAACCGACAGTGGACCCACAATGGGACCTGCTTACACCAAACTACGCCCCTCTGTGCCTGGCAACTGTGTATCTGCAGGAATGGGATTGACGCTGACCAACCAAATAGCCCTCCTCTGGCGTCCCAGAATGAATGAATGAATGAATGAATGAATAAATAAATAAATTCTTCCTTCCTTTTCTCCTTCTTATCTCTTCCTTCCTCTAGTTTGGTTACTCTGGCTGTTGGTTTGTTTAAGCAAACATATTTAATCTATTCTCTTTATACATGTTCTATACCTCCTTCTTTATTTTCCTTCCTCTCTTCCTAGATTAAGTGGTATAGTTTCTATATCTGGTCAATTTTATTTTATTTTATTTTTCCCCGCCTCCTTCTTTATTTTCCTTTCTTTCTCTCTGGATTAAGCCATACAGTTTCTCTGTCTGGTCAATTTTATTTTACTTTATTTTTCCTCATCCCTGTCATTTCACACTTTGTAAGGGATAAGACCTATTCCATCAGCACTGCTTCTACCCTGTTGTTTACCTGTAGCTGATGTCTGGTATTTTGTTTTGATTTTTTTTGTGTGTGTTTGTTTTTGTTTTTTGTTTGTTTGTTTTCCTTTCCAGGGCTACTTCAATCAACCACACCTGGTGGAGGGTCTAAAACATCACTATAAGTAGGGAGATATAGTAACCAAAGTCACAACAACAGAGAGCAAGTAACACACTCCAAAAAACACCTCCTGAAGGGCCAGGCCCTTGACAGTGTATGACCTCTTGTTAATAGTAGTACTCGCAGGTGCAGGACACATAACAAGCTTTTAAAACACATAAGAGACAGAAAACTAGCCAAAATGATGAAACAGAAGAATCCTCCTCAAAAGAAATTCCAGGAAGAAGTGACAGCTAAAGAATTGATCAAAACACATATAAACAGTATAACTGAACAAGAATTTAGAATAATAGTCATAAGATTTATCACTGGGCTTGAAAAAAGCATAGAGAACAGCAGAGAATATATTGCTACAGAGATCAAGGAACTAAAAAATAGTCATGATGAATTAAAAAATGTTGTAAAGGAGGTGCAAAATAAACTAGAGGTGGTGACAACGAGGATTGAAAGGGCAGAGGGGAAAATAAGTGAAATAGGAGATAAAATTATGGAAAAAGATGAAACTGAAAAAAAAGGATAAAAAAAATTCTGGACCACAAGGAGAGAGAACTAATGATTCAATGAAATGGAATACTAGAGGACTACGTGATTCAATGAAATGGAATAATATTATCATAGGAGTTCCTGAAGAAGAAGAGAGAGAAAGGGGTGGAAGGTGTACTTGAATAAATCATAGCTGAGAACTTCCCCAATCTGGGGAAGGAAACAGACACTGAAATCCAGGTGGCACAGAGAACTCCCTTCAGATGTAACTTGAGTCCATCTTCTGCATGACATATCATAGTGAAACTGATAAAATACAAAGATAAAGAGAGAATTCTGAAAGCAACTAGGGGTAAACGGGCCTTAACCTACAACGGTAGACACATAAGGGCAGTAGCAGACCTATCTACTGAAACCAGGCAGGCCAGAAAGGAGTGGCAGGCAATTTTTAATGTGCTGAATAGGAAAAATATGTAGCCAAAAATCCTTTATCCGGCACACCTGTCTGTCATTCAGAATGGGAAAGATAAAGGTTTTCCCAGACGAACAAAAACTGAAGGAATTCATCATCACTAAATCAGCCCTACAAGAAATCCTAAGGGGGACCATGTGAGTGGAATGTTGCAAAGACTACAAAGGACCAGATACATCACTACAAGCATGAAACCTACAGATAACACGACGGACCTAAATCCATATCTTTCAATAATAACACTGAATGTAAATGGACTAAATGTTCCAATCAAAAGACATAGGGTATCAGAATAGATACAAAAACAAGACCCAATTATTTTCTGTCTACAAAAGATCCATTTTAGACCTGAGGACACCTTCAGATTGAAAGTGAGGGGATGGAGAACTATCTATCATGCTACTGGAAATCAAAAGAAATCTGGAGTAGCCATACTTATATCAGAAAAACTTGATTTTAAACTAAAGGTTGTAACAAGAGATGAAGAAGGACATTGTATCATAGTTATGAGTCTATCCATCAAGAAGAGCTAACAATTATAAATGTTTATGTACCAAATTCTAAAGCACCCAAATATATAAAACACTTAATCACAAACATAAGCAATCTTATTTGTAAGAATGTGGTAATTTCAGGGGACCTTAATACTTCACTTAAAGCAATGGACAGATCATCTAGACAGAAAATCAATAAATAAACAATGGGCCTGGATGATATACTGGACCAAATGAACTTGACAGATATATTCAGAACTATTTATCCTAAAGCAGCAGAATACACATTCTTCTCAAGTGCACATGGAATATTCTCCAAGATAAATCACATACTGGGTCACAAAACAGCCCTCAATGAATAAAAAAGAATTGAGATCATACCATGCACACTTTGAGATCACAATGCTATGAAACTTGAAATCAACCACAGGAAAAAGTTTGGAAAACCTCCAAATGTATGGAGGTTAAAGAACATCCTACTAAAGAATGAATGGGTCAAGCATGCAACTAAAGAAGAAATTTAAAAATATATGCAAACAAGTGAAAATGAAAACACAACAGTCCAAACCCTTTGGGATGCAGCAAAGGCAGTCCTAAGAGGAAAATACATTGCAATCCAGGCCTATCTCAAGAAACAAGAAAATCCCAAGTACAAAATCAAACAGCACACCTAAAGGAAATAGAAGCAGAACAACAAAGAAACCCCAAGGCTGGCAGAAGAAGAGAAATAATAAATATCTGAGAAATAAACAATATAGACAAAAAAACCCAGTAGAACAGATCAGTGAAACTAAGAGTTGGTTGTTTGAAAAAATAAACAAAATTGATAAGCCCCTAGCCAGACTTCTCAAAAAGAAAAGAGAATCCAAATAGATAAAATTACGAATGAAAATGGATATATCACAACCAATCCCTCAGAAATACAAGCAATTATCAGAGAATACTATGAAAAATTATATACCAACAAACTAGACAACGTAGAAGAAATGGACAAATTCCTAGACATCTGCGCACTACCAAAACTCAAATGGTAAGAAACAGAAAATTTGAATGGACCCATAGCTAGTGAAGAAATTGACTCAGTTAACAAAAATCTCCCAACAAATAAGAGTCTTGGGCCAGATCACTTCCCAGGGGAATTATACCAGACATTTAAAGAATAGTTAATACCCGTCCTTCTCAAGCTATTCCAAAAGATAGAAATGGTAGGAAAACTTCTGGACTTATTCTATGAAGCCAGCATTACCTTGATTCCCAAACCAGACAGAGACCCCACAAAAAAGGAGAATTACAGGCCAATATTCCTAATGAACATAGATACAGACATTCTCAACAAGATACTAGCAAATTGAATTCAATAGCATATAAAAAGAATTATTCACCATGATCAAGCGGGATGCAGGTGTGGTTCAATATCCAAAAATCAATCAATGTGATACATCACATTAATAAAAGAAAGGATGAGAACCATATGATCCTGTCAATAAATGCAGAAAAAGCATTTGGCAAAATACAGCATCCTTTCTTAGTAAAGACCCTCAAGAAAGTCAGGATAGAAGGAACATACTTAAACATCATAAAAGCCATATATGAAAAGCCCATAGCTAATATCATCCTCAGTGGGGAAAACCAAGAGCTTTCCCCCTGAGATCAGGAACATGACAGGGATGTCCACTCTAACCACTGTTGTTTAACATATGTTGCAAGTCTTAGCATCAGCAATCAGATAACAAAATGAAATAAAATGCATCAATATTGGCAAAGAAGTAGTCAAACTTTCACTTTCGCAGACGACATGATGGAAAACCCAAAAGACTCCACCAAAAGACTGCTAGAACTGATACATGAATTCAGCAAAGTCACAGGGTACAAAATCAATGTACAGAAATCGGTTGAATTTTTATATACCAATAATGAAGCAGCAGAAAGAGAAATCAAGAAACGAATCCCATTTACAATTGCACCAAGAACTATAAAATACCTAGGAATAAACGTAATCAAAGATGTAAAAGGTCTGTATGCTATATAAATTTATGAAGGAAATTGAAGAAGACACAAAGAAATGGAAAAACATTCCGTGCTCATGGATTAGAAGAATAAATATTGTTAAAATGTCAATACTACCCAAAACAATCTACACATTCAATGCAATCCCTTTCAAAATTGCACCAGCATTCTTCCCAAAGCTAGAACAAACAATCCTAAAATTTGTATGGAACCACAAAAGACCCTGAATAGCCAAAGTAATGTTGAAAAAGAAAATCAAAGCAGGAGGTATCACAATCCCAGACTTTAACCTCTACTACAAAGCTGTAATCATCAAGAGAGTATGGTATTGGCACAAAAATAGACACATAGACCAATGGAATAGAATAGAGAACTCAGAACTGGACCCACAAATGTATGGCCAATTAATCTTTGACAAAGCAGGAAAGAGTATCCAATGGAAAAAAGACAGTTTCTTTAGCAAACGGTGCTGGGAAAACTGGACAGAAACATGCAGAAGAATAAAACTATACCACTTTCTTACAATAAACTCAAAATGGATGAAAGAACTAAATGTGAGACAGGAAACCATAAAAACCCTAGAGGAGAAAGCAGGCAACAACCTCTTTGACCTCAGCTTCAGGAATTTCTTGCTTGACAGGTCTCCAAAGACAAGGGAATTAAGAGCAAAAATAAACTATTGGGACCTCATCAAGATAAAAAAAAACTTCTGCACTGCAATGGAAACAATCAACAAAACTAAAAGGCAACCTTTGGAATGGGAGAAGATATTTGCAAATGACATATCGGATAAAGGGTAAGTATCCAAAATCTGTAAAGAACTTACCAAAGTCACATCCAAAAAACAAATAATCCAATGAAGAAATGGGCAGAAGACATGAATAGACACTTCTCTAAAGAAAACATCTATATGGCCAACAGACACATGAAAAGATGCTCAACGTCACTCCTCATCAGGGAAATACAAATCAAAACCACAATGAGATACCACCTCACACTGGTCAGTTTGGCTAAAATGAACAACTTGGGAAACAACAGATGCTGGCGAGGATGTGGAGAAACGGGAACCCTCTCGCACTGTTGGTGGGAATGCAAGCTGGTGCAGCCACTCTGGAAAACAGTGTGGAGGTTCCTCAAAAAATTAAAAATAGAACTACCCTATGACCCAGCAATAGCCCTACTAGGAATTTATTCAAAGGATACAGGAGTGCTAATTCATAGGGGCATGTGTACCCCAATGTCTACAGGAGTGGTTTCAACAATAGCCAAATTATGGAAAGAGCCTAAATGTCCATCAACTGATGAATGGATAAAGAAGATGTGGTTTACATACACAATGGAATTCTACTTGGCAATAAGAAAGAATGAAATCATGCCATTTGCAGCAAGGTGGATGGAACTGGAAGGTATTATGCTGACTGAAATAAGTCAGGCAGAGAAAGACAGATGTCATACGTTTTCACTCATATGTGGAACTTGAGAAACTTAACAGAAGACCAAGGGGAAGGAAAGGGGAAAAAAATAGTTACAAACAGAGAGGGAGGGAGGCAAACCATAAGAGACTCTTAAATACAGAGAACAGACTGAGGGTGTATGGGGGCTGGGGGAGAGAGGAAAATGGGAGGCATTGAGGAGGGCACTTGCTTGAATGAGCACTGGGTGTTGTATGTAAGCGATGAACCATGGGAATCTATCCCGAAAATTAAGAGCACGCTTTACATACTGTATGTTAGCCACTTGACAATAAATTATGTTAAAAAAAAACAAACAAACCTCTCAACAAACAAAATCTAGGACCAGATGGCTTTACTGGCAAATTCTACCAAACATTTAAAGAAGACTTAATACCTAGTCTGTTCAAGTATTCTAAAAAAAAAATGAAAACTTCCAAACTCATTCTATGAGCTTAGTATTATGCTGATACCAAATCCAGATAAAGACACGACAAAATCAAAACAAACAAACAAACAAAACCCCCAGAACTATCGGCCAGTATCTCTGATGAACATAGATGCAAAAATCCTTAACAAAATATTATCATGCCAAATTCAACGATACATTAAAAAATCTTTCACTCGGATCAAGTGGGATGTATTCATGAGTTGCAAGGGTGGTTCAATACTTGCAAATCAATCAGTGTGTTTCATCACATTAATAAAAGAAAGGATAAAAACCATATGATCATTTCAATAATGCAGAAAATGCATTTGACAAAGTAAATCTTTCATTCCTGATTTAAAAAAACCCTCAGCAATGTAGTTCTAGAGGAACGTAACTCAAACAAAGGCTTTATATGAAAATCCCACAGAGAACATCATACTCAATAGTGAAAAATGAGAGCTTTTCCCTATGGTAGGTGCAAGACAAGGATATCCACTCTCAACACTTTTATTCACCATAGTAATGGAAGTCCTAGCCACAGCAATCAGACAACAACGACGACAACAATAGCAACAACAACAAAAAGGCATCCAAATTGGTAAGGAAAAAGTAAAACTCCCTATTTGTATATGACATGCTATTTTATATAGAAAACCCTAAAGACCCTATATTTTATATAAAAACCCTAAGCACCAAAAAACATTAGAACTAATAAACAAGTTCAGTAAATTCACAGGATACAAAATCAATGTATAGAAATCTATTGCATTTCTATACACTAATGAAGAAACAGAAGGAGAAATTAAGAAAGCAATCCCTTTTATAATTGCTCAAAAAATAATAAGGTTTATAGGAATAACCAAAGAGGTGAAAAACCTGCACTCTGAAAACTATAAAATACTAATGAAAGAAGTTGAAGATGACACAAATAAATGGAAAGAAATTCCATGCTTATGGATTGGAAGAACAAATACTGTGAAAATAGCCATACTACCCAAAGCAATCCACAGACAAAATGTAATCCCTATCAAAATACCAAGAGCATTATTCACAGAACTAGAACAAACATCCCTAAAATGTGTATGGAACCACAAATCCCCTGGTAGCCAAAGCAATCTTGAAAAACGAAAACAAAACTGGAGATATCACAATTTCAGACTTCAAGGTATATACAAAGCTGTAGTAATCAAAATAGTATGGTACTGACAAAAAAAATAGACACATAGATCAATGGAACAGAATAGAAAACCCAGAAATGAAGCCACACTTCGACAAAGGAGGAACGAATATACAATGGGAAAAAGACTGACTCTTCAATAAATGGTAGTGGAAAATTGGACAGTTACATGCAAAAGCATGAAACTAGATCATTTTTTAAACATACACAAAAATAAACCCAAAATGGCTTAAAAACCTAAATGTGGAGACCTGGGGAAGATGGTGGCGTAGGAGGATGCTGGGCTCACCTTGTCCTGCTGATCACTTAGATTCCACCTACACCTGCCTAAATAACCCAGAAAACTGCCAGAAGACTAGCAGATGGAGTCTCCGGAGCCAAGCGCAGACGAGAGGCCCAGAAAGAGGGTAGGAAGGACGGCGAGGCGATGAGTGGTACACGGACTGGCGGGAGGGAGCCAGGGCGGAGGGGCGGCCAGCCGGCCAAGCAGAGCCCCAGAGTCTGCTTGCAAAAGCGGAGGGGCGGGACAGAGTATGTTCTGACAGCAAGCGGGACTTAACATCTGGAATGTTATAAGCTAACAGCTCTGCTCGGAGAACAGGAGGGCTGGAAGACAATGGGAGGGAGAGTTGTTGAGCCCCAGACGACAGGGCTCAGCTTGATGGGGGACAAAGGCGCTCGCCAGCACCATCTCCCTCGCCCATCCCCCAGCCAAAATCCCAAAGGGGACCAGTTCCTGCCAGGGAACTTGCTTGCACTGAGCAAACACCCAACGCTGTGCTTCTGCGGATCCATCTCTTCAGCGGGTCTGACTCCCTCCTGGTGCTGCAGGGTCCCTCCTGAAGTGGATCTCTGAAGGACAAGCAAGCTGAGCCTACCCCTCCCACCCCTGTCCACCTTGCCGATCCACCCCAGCTAATACCAAGCCTGGCAGTGTGCAAGTAGCCCAGATGGGCCACGCCACCCCACAGTGATTCCCGTCCCTAGGAGAGGAAAAGAGAAGGCACACACCAGTCTGACTGTGGCCCCCGCAGTGGGCTGGGGGCAGACATCGGGTCTGACTGCGGCCCTGCCCACCAACACAAGTTATTCAAGACAGCACAGGGGAAGTGCCCCGCAGTTCCGCAACACTCCAGGGACTATCCCAAATGACAAAACTGAAGAATTCCCCTCAAAAAAAGTCCAGGAAATAATGACAGCTAACGAACTGATCAAAAATGATTTAAACAATATAACAGAAAGTGAATTTAGAATAATAGTCATAAAATTAATCTCTGGGCTTGAAAACAGTATAAAGGACAGCAGAGAATCTATTGCTACAGAGATCAAGGGACTAAGGAACAGCCAGGAGGAGCTAAAAAATGCTATTAATGAGTTGCAAAATAAAATGGAGATGACCACGGCTCAGACTGAAGAGACAGAGGAGAGAATAGGTGAACTAGAAGACAAAATTATAGAAAAAGAAGAAGTTGAGAAAAAGAAAGATAAAAAAAATCAAGGAGTATTAGGGGAAAATTAGAGAACTAAGTGATGCACTAAAGAGAAATAATCTACACAAAATTGGTATTCCAGAGAAGGAAGAGAGAGGGAAAGGTGCTGAAGGTGTATTTGAAGACATAATAGCTGAGAACTTCCCTGATCTGGGGAAGGAAAAAGGCATTCAAATCCAAGAGGCACTGAGAACTCCCTTCAGACGTAACTTGAATCAATCTTCTGCATGACATATCATAGTGAAACTGGCAAAATACAAGGATAAAGAGAAAATTCTGAAAGCAGCTAGGGATAAATGTGCTCTAACATACAAAGGGAGACCTATAAGACTCGTGACTGATCTCTCTACTGAAACTTGGCAGGCCAGAAAGGAATGGCAGGAGATCTTCAATGTGATGAACAGAAAAAATAGGCAGCCAAGAATCCTTTATCCAGCAAGTCTGTCATTTAGAAGAGAAGGACATATAAAGGTCTTCCCAAACAAAAACTGAAGGAATTCGTCTCCACTAAACCAGCCCTACAAGAGATCCTAAGGGGGATCCTGTGAGACAAAATACCAGACATCACTACAAGCATGAAACCTACGGACATCACAATGACTCTAAACCCATATCTTTCTATAATAACACTGAATGTAAATGGACTAAATGTGCCAACCAAAAGACATAGGGTATCAGAATGGATAAAAAAAACAAGACCCATCTATTTGCTGTCTACAAGAGACTCATTTTAGACCCAAGGACACCTTCAGATTGAGAGTGAGGGGATGGAGAACTATTTATCATGCCACTGGAAGTCAAAAGAAAGCTGGAGTAGCCATACTTATATCAGACAAACTAGACTTTTAATTAAAGGCTGTAACAAGAGATGAAGAAGGACATTATATCATAATCACAGGGTCTATCCGTCAGGAAGAGCTAACAATTATAATGTCTATGCGCTGAATACAGGAGCCCCCAAATATATAACAATTACACACATAAGCAACCTTATTGATGAGAATGTGGTAATTGCAGGGGACTTTAACACTCCACTTACAACAATGGATAGATCATGTAGACACACGGTCAATAAAGAAACAAGGGCCCTGAATGATACATTGGATCAGATGGACTTGACAGATATATTCAGAACTCTGCATCCCAAAGCAACAGAATATACTTTCTTCTCGAGTGCACATGGAACATTCTCCAAGATAGATCACATACTGGGTCACAAAACAGCCCTTCCTAAGTATACGAGAATTGAGATCATACCATGCATACTTTCAGACCACAATGCGATGAAGCTTGAAATCAACCACAGGAAAAAGTCTGGAAAACCTCCAAAAGCATGGAGGGTAAAGAACACCCTACTAACGAATGAGTGGGTCAACCAGACAATTAGAGAAGAAATTAAAAAATATATGGAAACAAACGAAAATGAAAATACAACAATCCAAACGCTTTGGGATGAAGCAAAGGCAGTCCTGAGAGGAAAATACATTGCAATCCAAGCCTATCTCAAGAAACAAGAAAAATCCCAAATACAAAATCTAACAGCACACCTGAAGGAAATAGAAGCAGAGCAGCAAAGACACCCCAAACCCAGCAGAAGAAGAGAAATAATAAAGATCAGAGTAGAAATAAACAATATAGAATCTAAAAAAACTGTAGAGCAGATCAACGAAACCAAGAGTTGGTTTTTTGCAAAAATAAACAAAATTGACAAACCTCTAGCCATGCTTCTCAAAAAGAAAAGGGAGATGACCCAAACAGATAAAATCATGAATGAAAATGGAATTATTACAACCAATCCCTCAGAGATACAAGCAATTATCAGGGAATACTATGAAAAATTATATGCCAACAAACTGGACAACCTGGAAGAAATGACAAAGTCCTAAACACCCACACTCTTCCAAAACTCAATCAGGAGGAAATAGAAAGCTTGAACAGACCCATAACCAGCGAAGAAATTGAATCAGTCATCAAAAATCTCCCAACAAATAAGAGTCCAGGACCAGATGGCTTCCCAGAGGAATTCTACCAGATGTTTAAAGCAGAGATAATACCTATTCTTCTCAAGCTATTCCAAGAAATAGAAAGGGAAGGAAAACTTCCAGACTCATTCTATGAAGCCAGTATTACTTTGATCCCTAAATCAGACAGAGACCCAGTAAAAAAAGAGAACTACCGGCCAATATCCCTGATGAATATGGATGCAAAAATTCTTAATAAGATACTAGCAAATCGAATTCAACGGCATATAAAAAGAATTATTCACCATGATCAAGTGGGATTCATTCCTTGGATGCAGGGCTGGTTCAACATTCGCAAATCAATCAATGTGATACATCACATTAATAAAAGAAAAGATAAGAACCATATGATCCTGTCAATTGATGCAGAAAAGGCCTTTGACAAAATTCAGCATCCTTTCTTGAAAAAGACCCTTGAGAAAGTCGGGATAGAAGGAACATACTTAAACATCATAAAAGCCATTGATGAAAAGCCCACAGCTAGCATCATCCTCAACGGGGAAAAACTGAGAGCTTTCCCCCTGAGATCAGGAACACGACAGGGATGTCCACTCTCACCGCTGTTGTTTAACATAGTGCTGGAAGTGCTAGCATCAGCAATCAGACAACAAAAGGAAATCAAAGGCATCAAAATTGGCAAAGATGAAGTCAAGCTTTCCCTTTTTGCAGATGACATGATATTATACATGGAAAGTCCGATAGACTCCACCAAAAGTCTGCTAGAACTGATAAATGAATTCAGCAAAGTTACAGGATACAAAATCAATGTACAGAAATCAGTTGCATTCTTATACACTAATAATGAAGCAACAGAAAGACAAATAAAGAAACTGATCCCATTCACAATTGCACCAAGAAGCATAAAATAGCTAGGGATAAATCTAACCAAAGATGTAAAAGATCTGTATGCTGAAAACTATAGAAAGCTTATGAAGGAAATTGAAGAAGATATAAAGAAATGGAAAAACATTCTGTGCTCATGGATTGGAAGAATAAATATTGTCAAAATGTCAACACTACCCAAAACTATCTACACATTCAATGCAATCCCAATCAAAATTGCACCAGCATTCTTCTCGAAGCTAGAACAAGCAATCCTAAAATCTATATGGAACCACAAAAGGCCCCGAATAGCCAAAGTAATTTTGAAGAAGACCAAAGCAGGAGGCATCACAATCCCAGACTTTAGCCTCTTACTGCAAAGCTGTAATCATCAAGACAGCATGGTATTGGCACAAAAACAGACACATAGACCAATGGAATAGAATAGAAACCGCAGAACCAGACCCACAAACGTATGGCCAACTCATCTTTGACAAAGCAGGAAAGAATATCCAATGGAAAAAAAGATAGTCTCTTTAACAAATGGTGCTGGGAGAACTGGACAGCAACCTGCAGAAGATTGAAACTAGACCACTTTATCACACCATTCACAAAAAAATAAACTCAAAATGGATAAACGACCTGAATGTGAGACAGGAAACCATCAAAACCTTAGAGGAGAAAGCAGGAAAAGATCTCTCTGGCCTCAGCTGCAGCAATTTCTTCCTTGACACATCCCCAAAGGCAAGGGAATTAAAAGCAAAAATGAACTACTGGGACCTTATGAAGATAGAAAGCTTCTGCACTGCAAAGGAAACAATCAACAAAACTAAAAGGCAACCAACGGAATGGGAAAAGATATTTGCAAATGACATATCGGACAAAGGGCTAGTATCCAGAATCTATAAAGAGCTCACCAAACTCCACACCCGAAAAACAAATAACCCAGTGAAGAAATGGGCAGAAAACACGAATAGACACTTCTCTAAAGAAGACATCGGATGGCCAACAGGCACATGAAAAGATGCTCAACGTCGCTCCTTATCAGGGGAATACAAATCAAAACCACACTCAGATATCACCTCATGCCAGTCAGAGTGGCCAAAATGAACATATCAGGAGACTATAGATGCTTGTGAGGATGTGGAGAAACGGGAACCCTCTTGCACTGTTGGTGGGAATGCAAATTGGTGCAGCCGCTCTGGAAAGCAGTGTGGAGGTTCCTCAGAAAATTAAAAATAGACCTACCCTATGACCCAGCAATAGCACTGCTAGGAATTTACCCAAGGGATACAGGAGTACTGATGCATAGGGGCACTTGTACCCCAATGTTTATAGCAGCACTCTCAACAATAGCCAAATTATGGAAAGAGCCTAAATGTCCATCAACTGATGAATGGATAAAGAAATTGTGGTTTATATACACAATGGAGTACTACATGGCAATGAGAAAGAAGGAAATTTGTAGCAACGTGGATGGAACTGGAGAGTGTGATGCTAAGTGAAATAAGCCATACAGAGAAAGACAGATACCATATGTTTTCACTCTTATGTGGATCCTGAGAAACTTAACAGAAACCCATGGAGGAGGGGAAGGAAAAAACAAAAAGAGGTTAGAGTGGGAGAGAGCCAAAGCATAAGAGACTCTTAAAAACTGAGAACAAAGAGAGGGTTGATGGGGGGTGGGAGGGGGGAGGGTGGGTGATGGGTATTGAGGAGGGCACCTTTTGGGATGAGCACTGGGTGTTGTATGGAAACCAATTTGACAATAAATTTCATATATTGAAAAAAACCAAAAAAACAAACAACACAAAAAAATCTAAATGTGAGACCTGAAAGCATAAAACTCCTAAAAGAGAGTATAGGCCAGAATTTCTCTGATATCATTCATAGCAACATTTTTTTAGATAATTCTCCTGGGGGAAGGGAAGTAAAAGGAAAAATGAACTATTGGAACTTCATCAAAATGAAAAGCTTCTGCGCAGCAAAGGAAATAATCAATAGAACTAAAAGGCAGTGTACTGAATGCGAGGTGATATTTGCAAATAATATATACAATAAAGGGTTAGTGTCTCAAATATATAAAAAACTGATACAAGTCAACACCCCCAAATAAGTAATCTTATTAAAAATGGTCAGAAGACGTGAATAGACATTTCTCCAAAGAAGACATACAGGTGACCAACAGACACATGATAAGACGCTCAACATCACTTATCATCAGGAAATGCAAATAAAAAACTACATGAGATATCACCTCACACCTGCCATAATGGCTAAAATCAAAAACACAGGAAATAACATGTGTTGGTGAGGATGTGGAAAAAAATGAACCCTTGTGCACTGTTGGTGGGAATGCAAACTGGTGCAGCCAGTGTGGAAAACAGTATGGAAGTTCCTCAAAAATTATAAATAAGGCTATTTTATTATCCACAAATCACACAACTAGATATATACCCACAAAACACAAAAGCACTAATTCAAAGGGATACATACACCCCTATGTTTATTGCAGCATTGTTTATAATAGTCAAATTATGGAAGCAGCCCAAGTGTCCATCAATAGATGAATGGATAAAGATGTGGTAGATATATACAATGGAATATTATTCAGCAATTAAAAGGAATGAAATCTTGCCATTTGCAATGACATGGATAGAACTAGGGAATATAATCTAAGTCAGAGAAAGACAAATACAATATAATGTCACTCATATGTGGTATTTAAGAAACAAAACAAATGAACAAAGAAAAAAAAAAAGAGAAGGAGAGAGAGACAAACCAAGAAAAAGACTCCTAACTCTAGGGAACAAACTGATGGTTGTCAGAGCAGAGGTGGGTGGGCAGATGGGTGAAATAGGTGATGTTGGTGATGAAGTTTAAAGAGTACAGTTACTATGATGAGCACTGAATAATGTATAGAATTGTAGAATCACTGTATGGTACACCTGAATCTAATATAACACTGAATATTAACTATACTGGAATTAAAATTTAAAACTTAATTTAAAACATTCATGAAACAGAAATATAAATAAATATGCATGAGTTAAACTTTTAAAATAAATCTAAAGATAATTTTAAAAAATACCTGTCTGTACAAAACTTATGGGTGAAGAAGGTCAAAGGTACAAACTTCCAGTTATAGAATGAATAAGTCACAAGGCAGTAATGTATGGTATGGTGACTATAGTTAATATAATAACAGTGTACTGCATATTTAAAAGTTGATAAGAGAGTAAAACTTGAAAGTTCTCACCACAAGAAAAAAACATAACAATATATGGTGAAGGATGTTAGTGGGACACATTGTGGTGATTGTTTTGCAATATATACAAATATCAACTTATAGGATTGAAAACCAAAAACTAAATGATTGTACTTGGCTTGGTCATCTTGCTCAGGGTAACTCACAAGTCTGAAATTAAGGTCTCAGCTGGGGAAGTGGGTCACCAGGTCTAGAATACACTCAAAGGGAGGGGATTATACAATAGCCAGAATCGCAGGAGGGGAGTCCCTGGAGGCCATGCCAGAGGCTTTGTTCTACAGCAAAATGTTTAGAAATATGGCCCATCATAATATGACATAAAATTAGGAGCAATGTTTAGTTGAACATATCCTGCATGGCAGAGTAAGAAAGTAAATTAGCAAAATTTTCAGAATGTCAATCTTAATATAAATGTATGAAACGTTTTATTTTAATCTGACCTAACACTTCTACTATATAAAAGAAAAACAGAATGCATTTGTACAAATATGTAATAATAATAATGACCATTACCTTGGTGAAATTCATAGCACAATATACTAGGTGAATTTCATTTTGTGAATTTGTTATGTGTACGCTTCAATAAAGGCAGTGACTTGGATGTATTCACTACCATACTCTCATTTTCTATTACTGAGACAGCAAAAAAAAAAAAAAAAAAAAGTTTAAAGGAATTCCTTTAAGTGAAAAAGAAAAGACCATATAGAAGAAAATTATGAATAAAAAGATGAAAAATATGACAACATGTACATAAAGCATAAGACTGGGGAGTAAAAAGTTTCTTTTAGAATGTATTTAAATTTAAGTGAACATCAATCAATACAGATTGCTATATACTTAGGATATTACATATGAACCTCATGTTAACCACAAACTGAAAATCTAAAACACAGACACAAAAATTTAAAATAAAAAAAAAACCCTCAAGCATAACATTACAGAAATTCATCAATTATAAGGAAAGGGAGCAAATGATGAAAGGGACAGAAAACTACAAAAACAACCAGAAAACAATGAACAAAATGAAAATATCTATCAGTAACACCTATCATACCTATCAATAATACTTTAAATGTAAAACATCTAAATGCTCCTTTTGAAATACATAAAGTGACAGAATGGATTAAAAAAAATCTAAAGATTGTAAGTAAAATGATAGAAAAAGATATTCCATGAAAATGGAAGCAAACAAACAAACAACTTGGGGTAGTAATACTTATATTAGACAAAATAGACTTTAAAACAAAGACTGTAACTAGAGACAAAGAAGGGCATTACATAATGACACAGGGATCAATCCAACAAGAGGATATAACAATTATATATAAATAAGTAAAATATATATAACATATATATACAAATATATATAACATATATACAAATAAAATATATATAACAATTATAAATATCCATGCACCCAGCATTAGAGTACCTAAAGTAAATATTAACAGACATAAAAGGAGAAATTAACAGTAATGCAATAAAAGTAGAGGACTTTACAACCCACTTACATCAATGGATAGATCATCTAGGCAGAATATCAATCATCAAAGTCTTTACATGGCACATTAAACCAGAGGGATTTAACAGATCTATACAGACTACCTATCCAAACCCAGCAGAACACGTATTCTTTTCAAGTACACATGAAACATTCTCCAGGATAGATCACATGTTAGACCACAAAACAAGTCTCAAGAAGTCTAAGAAGACTGAAATCACATCATGTATCTTTTCTCAAATGGTATGAAGCTAGAAATCAATCACAAGAAAAATTTGGGGTGGGGAGGGGGAAGAACCCAAACACGTGGAGGCTAAACAACATGCTACTATACAACCTCTGGGTCAGGGAAGAAATCAAAGAGGAAGTAAAAAAAATACATTGAGACACATGAAAATGAAAACACGATAGTCCAAAATAATTGGGACACAGCAAAAGCAGTTCTATGAGGGAAATTTATAGTGATATAGGCCTACCTCAAGAAACAAGAAAAATCTCAAATAAATAATCTAAACTTACCCTTAAAGAAACTAGCAAAAGAAGGATAAACAAAGCCCAAGTTTATCTTGGGGTTATGAGTTTGAGCCCCACATTGGGTAAAGAGATTACTTAAAAATAATATCTTTAGTGGTGCCTGGCTAGCTTAGTCAGAGAAACATGAGACTCTTGATCTCAGGGTTGTGGATTCAAGGCCCACAATGGGTACAGAAATTACTTAAATAAACTTTTTAAAAAAGCCCCTGTTTATTAGAAGGAAGGAAATAATAAAGATCAGAACATAAATAAATGACATAAGAACTAAAAATTTCCAGATTCATTCTATGAAGCCAGCAGTAAATGACACCAAAACCAGACATGGAAAAGATCAATAAAACCAAGAGCTAGATTTTTGAAAAGAAAAACTAAATTGAAATACATTTAGCCAGACTCATCAAGAAAAAAAGAGAAAGGATTCAAATGAAAGAGAAGAAGTAAAATTAAGCAACGGACACCATGGAAATACAAAGGATAATAAGAGAATACTTCAAACATATTAAAAAAAAAAAAGAAAGAAAAAACTATATGCCAACAAATTGGACAACCTAGAAGAAATGGATAAATTCCTAGAAACCATACAACCTTCTAAAGCTGAATCAGGAAGAAGTAGAAAATACGAACAAACCAGTAATGAAACTGAATCAGTATCATAAAACTCCCAATAAATAAAAATCCACGACCAGATGGTATCACAAGTGAATTTTATCAAACATTTAAAGAGGAGTTAAAAGCTATTATTCTTAAGCTATGCCAAAAAATCAGAAGAGGAAGGAAAACGTCTACGTTGATTCTACTAGGCCAGTATTACTGTCACTAAAAACAGAATAAGACGCTCCCCCCCAAAACCAAAAAAAAAAACAAAGCAAAAAACAAAACAAAACAAAAACCAACCAAACCAAATCAAACAAACAAAAAACCAAAACACTGTAAGCCAATATCCTTGATGAACACAGATGTAAAACTTTTCAAAAAAATATTAGCAAACTGCATTCAACAATATATTAAAAAGATTATTCATCACAATTAAGTGAAATTTATTCAAGGGATAAAAGAATGCTTCAATATTTACAAATCAATTAATGTGGTACATCACGTTGACAAAAGAAGGATAAAAATCATATGATCATCTAAATAGATGCAGAAAAATCATTTGACTAAATTCAACATCTATTTATAATAAAAATTCTTAGCGAAGTGGGTTTAGAAGGAGTATACCTTGAAATAATAAAGGCCATATGAAAAACCCACAGCTAATGGGGTTCAATGGGGAAAAGCTGAGAGCTTTTCCTCTAAGATCACAAACAAGACAAGGAAGTCTGTTTTCACCACTTTTATTCAATATGGTACTTGAAGTTCTACCCAAGGCAATCAGACAAGAAAAAGAAAAAAAAGCATCCAAATTGGTAAGGAAAAAGTTAAACGGTCACAATTTGCAGATGACATGATTGTATACATAGAAAACCCTAAAACTCCACCAAAAAACTATCAGAAGTAATAAATAAATTCAGTAAGTTTGCAGGATACAAATTAATACACCTAAATTAGTTACATTACTATACACTAATAACAAAAAGTAGAAGAAAAAGTAAGACAATCCCATTTATAATTGAATCAAAAAGAATAAAATGTTTGAAAATAAATTTAATCAAGAAGGTGAAAGGCCTGTACTCTTAAAATTTTAAGACACTGATGAAAAACACTGAAGACCACACAAATGGAAAAAATATTCCATGCTTACGTTTTGGAAGAATTAATATTCTTAAAATGACCATACTACTCAAAGCAATCTGTGGATTCAATGTAATCCCTACCAAAATACCAACATCATTTTTCACATAACTAGAACAAATAATGCTAAAATTTACATGGAACTACAAGAGACTCCAAATAGCCAAAGCAATCTTGAGGGAACAAAACAAAACAAAACAAAACAAAAACAAAGCTGGAAATATCACAATTTCAGTTTTTAAGAAGCTGAATCATACAAAGCTATGATTATCAAAACTGTATGGTAGTGGCACAAAAATAGACACACAGATCAATGGAACAGAATAGAGAGCTCAGAAATAAACACATAAAAATATAAAATGAATTATAAAATTAATAAATCTATGACAAAGGCAAGAATATACAATGAAGCAAAGACACTTTAATAAATGGTGCTGGGACAACTGTACAGCTACATACAAAATAATGAAACAGGACTGCTTTCTTACACCATACTCAAAAAAATCTTAAGATGGATTAAAGACCTAAATATGAGACATGAAACCATGTGAGCCCTAGAAAAACACAAAGACAGTAATTTTTAAGACATTGACCTTAGCATCATTTTTTTAGTTATGTTTCCTTAGGCAAAGGAATCAAAAGCAAAAATAAACTATTGGGACTACATCAAAATAAAAGGCTTTGCATGGCAAATAAAACATCAATAAAACAAAAGGTCAATCTACTGAATAAGGGATTCATATCCAAAATATATAAAGCACTTAATATAACTCAACACCCAAAGCCCCCGCCCCAAATAATCCAATTTAAAAATCAGCAGAGGACCTGAATAAACATTGTCCCAAAGAAGGTATACTGAGAGGCAATAGACACATGAAAAGATGTTCAACACCAGTAATCATCAAGGAAATGCAAATCAAAACCACAATGAGATATCACTTTACACCTGTCAGAATGGCTGGAATCAAAACCACAAGAAATAAATATGGGCAAGGATGTGGAGAAAAAGGAACCCATGTATATACTCTTGGTGAGAATGTAAATTGGTGCATCTACTGTGGAAAACAGAATGAAGTTTCCTCAAAAAAAAAAAGGGGGGGGGGAAGAAAAGAAAAGAAACAGGAATACCATATGATCCAGTAATTCCACTGGTGGGTATTTACCAAAAGAATACAAAACACTAATTTGAAAAGTGATTTGCAACCCTATGTTTATTGTAGCATCATTTATAATAGCCACAGTATGGAAGAAACCCAAGTATCCACTGATGGATGAATGGATAAAGAAGAGGTAGTGTACACACACACACAGACACACACACACACAGACACACACACACACACACACACACACAACACACACAATGGTATCTCACTCAGTCATAAAAAAAGAATAAGATCTTGCCATTTGAAACAACATGGATGGGCCTAGAGAGAATTATGCTAAGTAGAATAAGTCAGACAGAGAAAGACAACAAATGAATTCATTCATATGTGGAATCTAAAAAACAAAACAAATAAACAAACAAACAACAAAAACAGATCCATAAAGACAGAGAACAAACCGATGGTTGCCAGAGAAGAGGGTGCTGGTGCGAAGGGAAAATGAATGAAAGGGAGTGGGAGATAATAGGCTTCCAGGTATGGAATGAATAAATCAGGGGGATAAAATGTACATCATAGAGAATAGTCAATGATATTGTAGTAGCATTGTCTAGAGACAGGGTGGTTACGTTTGTGGTGAACATAGCACAATATTTAGAGATATTGAATCACTATGTTACACAACTGCAACTAATGTTGTTACGTTAGTAACATTGCATGTCAAGTATACTTCAATTAAAAAAAGATTTCGAAAGAATGGTCATATAGATACTCCCCAGACTTGACAGAAGGTGAACTCAGTGAGAACATCAACAAAGAGATAGAAAATATAAAAGAGAACCAATCAGAGTGGAAGAATACAATAACTGAAATGAAAAGTACTAGAAGAAATCAACAACAGATTAGAGGATTCAGAATGGGTTAGTGATCTGAATTACAGGGTATTGGAAAGCACTCAAGCTCAACAGGAAATAGAGAAAAGAAAAAAGATTGAGGTTAGAGCAAAGGACCTCTGGGACAACATCAAGTATACTAAAAATTGCATGTTGTAGAGTTACCAGGAAAAGAGAGAGAGAGAGAGAAAGGGCCAGAAAACTTGAAGAAATAATAGCTGAAGAAGAACTCATAGTTGAAAACTTCCTTAATCTAAGGAAGGACACAGTAACCAGGTCCAGGAATCACAAAAGCCCCTAACAACATGAACCTAAGGAGGTCCACACTAAGTTTCATAATAATTAAATGTTGAAATTAGAGAATTTTAAAAGAAGCAAGAGAGAAGCAACTAGTTATGTTCAAAGGAAACCATAAGGCTATTAGCTGATTTTTTTTTAGCAGAAACTTTGCAGGCCGGAAGGGAGTGGAATGATATATTCAAAGTGCTAAGAGGAAAAAAAAAACCCTGCAACCAAGAATACTCTACCCAGCAAGTATATCATTTATACTTGAAGGAAAAATAAAGAATCTCCCAGACAGAAGTTAAAGGAATTCATCATCACTAAATCAGCCTTACAAATAATGTTAAAGGGACTTCTTTTTAAAACAAATTTTTTTTTAATGTTTATTTTTGAGAGAGAGACAGAGATACAGAGTGTGAATGGAGGAGAGGCAGAGAGAGAGAGAGAGGGAGACACAGAATCTGAAGCAGGCTCCAGCCTCTGAGCTGTCAGCACAGAGCCCGACGCAGGACTCAAACCCACAAACTGCGAGATCATGACCTGAGCTGAAGGTGGATGCCTAACTGACTGAGCCATCCAGGCATCCCTCTTTTTTTTTATGTTTATTTTTGAGAGATAGAGTGCGAGGTGGGGAGAGGCAGAGAGAGAGGGAGACACAGAGTCTGATGCAGGCTCCAGGTTCTGAACTATCAACACAGAGCCTGACGTGGGGCTCAAACTCACCAACTGCAAGATCATGACCCTGAGCCAAAGTCAGATGCTTAAGTGACTGAGCCACCCAGATGCCCCAAAAGGACTTCTTTAAGCAAAAAGAGCATAACTAGAAGAAAATTATGAAAGCACTAAATTTTACTGGTAAAATCAAACATGCAGTAAAGGTAGTAGATCAATCACTTATAAAGCTAATAAGAAGGTTAAAAGACAAAATACTAAAATCAATCATATCAAAAAATAGTTGAGGTATTAACAAAATGGAAGATGTAAATATGATATCATATACTTAAAGCATGAAGGTGGGGAGTAAAAATGTTGTGCTTTTTAAATATGTTCAAACGTAAGTGACCATCAACTTAATGTAGACTGCTATCTACTTAAAATGCTATATATGAACCTCATGGTAACCACAAATCAAACCCTATAATAGATACACAGTAAAGAGAAAAGAATCCAAGCATAAGCCCAATAAAGTCATTAATCACAAGGGGGAAGCTAAGAAAAGTAGAAAGGAATAAGAGAAGACTATAAAAACAAGCAGAAAGTACTTAACAAAATGGCAATAAGTACATATCTATTAATATTTACTTTAGTGTAAATTATCTAAATGTTTCAATCCAAAGATTAAGGGCAACTGTATGGACAAAAAAAAAAAAAAAAAAAAAAAGAAAGAAGAAAAAAAAACAAGACCCATCTATGTACTGCCTACAAAAGACTTACTTCAGACTTAAAGACAAATAAAGACTGCAAGTAAAGTGATAGAAAAAGATATTTCATGCAAATGAAAAACGAAAAATAGCTGGAGTAACTATATATATATATAATATGTAGTAATACTTATATATATAATATTTATGGCTTATACACTTATATCAGACAAAATAGACTTTAAAACAAAGACTATAACCAGAGACAGAGAGAAATATTACATAATGATACAGGTATCAATCCAACAAGAGGATGTAACAATTTTAAATATCTATGCACCCAACATTGGAGCACCTAAACACATAAAGTGCATATTAACAGACATAAAGGGAGGAACTGGACAGTAATACAATAATAGTAAGAGACTTTAACATGTACTTCCATCAATGGATGGATCCTCCAGACGGAAAATCAAGATGGAAATAGTGTCTCTGAATAACCAGATAGAATAACATTAGACCAGATAACAGATGTGTACAGAACATTCTATCCCTAAACAGTAAACCACACATTTTTGTTCACATACACACAGAATGTTCTTTAGGATAGATCACATATTAGGCCATGAAACCAGTCTCAATAAATTTAAGAAGATCAAAATCATATCATTTTTGACCACAATAGTTTGAAAGTAGAAATAAATTATAAGGAAAAATAAAATTGTAAGGAAAAATCAATTACAAGGGAAAAAAAACTGGAAAAATGACAACACCGGAAGGGTAAGCAACGTGCTTATGCTACTGAACACCCAATGGGTCAACAAAAAAATCAAAGAGGAAATTTAAAAATACCTGGAGACAAATGAAAATGAAAACACAATGGTACAAAATCTTTGGGACACAGGAAAAGCAGGTCTAAGAGGGAAGTTTATAACAATATAGGCCTCTTCAAGAAACAAGAAAAATCTCAAACAATCTAATCTTACACCTAAAAAAACTGGAAAAAGAACAAAGCCCAAAGTTAGTAGAAGGAAGGTAATAATAAAGGTCAATGTGGAAATAAATGAAATAGAGACTAAAAACCAATAGAAAAGATCAATGAAACTAAGAGTTCTTTAAGAGAAAAACAAAATTGATAAATCTTGATCCAGACTCAGCAAGAAAAAAAAAGAAGACTCAAAAGAATAAAATCTGAAATGAATGAGAAGATACAACAGACACCACAAAAATACAAAGGATTTTAAAACACTACTACAAAAAGTTATATGCCAAGAAGTTGAACAACCTAGAAGAAATGGATAAATTCCTGGAAACATACAATCTTCCAATACTGAATTAGAAAAATAAAAAATATGAACAGACCAAATATTAGTAAAGAAATTAAATTAGTAATTTAAAAAGTCCCAACAGAGTCCAGGGCCAGATAGCTTCACACGTAAACCCCACCAAACATTTAAAGAAGAGTTAATATCTATTCTTCTCAAACTATTCCAAATAACAGAAGAGGAAAAGGAAGGCTTCCAAATTCATTCTATGAGGCCAGCATTACTCTGATCCCCAAACCAGATGAAGACACAACAAAATAAGAAAACTACAGGTCAGGGGCGCCTGGGTGGCTCAGTTGGTTGAGCATCCAACTTCAGCTCAGGTCATGATGTCGCAGTTCGTGAGTTCGAGCCCTGCGTCAGGTCCTGTGCTGACAGCTCAAAGCCTGGAGCCTGCCTCAGATTCTGTGTCTCCCTCTCTCTCTGCCCTCCCCTGCTTGTGTGCTCATGCTGTCTCTCAAAAATAAATACACATTTAAAAAAAAAGAAAAAGAGAAAACAAGAAAACTACAGGTCAATACCTTTGATGAATGTAAATACAAAAATCTTCAACAAAATATCAGCATGCTAAATTCAACAATACATTAAGGATCATTTACCACAATCAAGTGGGATTTTCTCCAAGAATACAAGGATGGTTTATTATTTGGAACTCAACCAGTGTGATACATCACATTAACAAAATGAAGAATAATTATCATATGATCATCTCAATAGAAGCAGAAAAGCACCTGACAAAATTCAACATCCATTCACGATAAAGACTCTCAACTAAGTGGGTTTAGAGGGAACACACTTCAACATAATAAAGGCCATGTATGAAAAAGCCACAAGTAACATTATACTCAACGTTGCAAGTCTTAAAGTCTTACCTCTAAGAGTAGGAAAAAGACATGGATGTCCACTCTCACCACTTTCATTCAACATAATACTGGGAAGTTCTACCCACAGCCACCAGACAAGGAAAAGAAATAAAAGCATCCAAATTAGTAAGGAAGAATTAAAGCTGTCACTATTTGTAGATGACACGATACCAATATAGAAAGCCCTAAAGATTCAATGAAAATGATTAGAAGTAATAAATAAATTCAGTAAAGATGGACACAAAATCTTTTTTTTTTAATTTTTTTTTTCAACGTTTATTTATTTTTTTTGGGACAGAGAGAGACAGAGCATGAACAGGGGAGGGGCAGAGAGAGAGGGAGACACAGAATCGGAAACAGGCTCCAGGCTCTGAGCCATCAGCCCAGAGCCTGACGCGGGGCTCGAACTCACGGACCGCGAGATCGTGACCTGGCTCAAGTCGGACGTTTAACCGACTGCGCCACCCAGGCGCCTCAAGATGGACACAAAATCAATACACAGAAATTGGTTCCATTTTTATACACTAATAATGAAGTAGCAGAAAGAAAATCTTTTTTTAAAGTTGATTTTTATTTATTTTGAGTAAAAGAAAGAGAGCAAGCAGGGGAGTGGCAGAGAGAGAGGGACACAGAATCCCAAGCAGGGTCTGCACTGTCAGCACAGAGCCCAATGAGGGGTTCAAACTCACCAACTGTGAGATCATGACTTGAGCCAAAGTCAAGAGTCGTACACTTAACCAACCCTGGCACCCCCAGAAAGAAAACTTAAGAAAATAATTCCATTTGCAATTGTATCAAGCTGTACAAAATACCTACACATCAATTTAACCAAGAAGGTGGAAAACCTATACTCTGAAAACTATAAGACAATGGTGAATTAAATTGAAAATGGCACAGATAAATGGACAGATATCCTTTGTTCATGGATGGGAAGAATTCGTATTGTTAAAATGTCCATAGTACCCAAAGCAATCTACGAATCTGATGCAGATACCAATTGTATTTTCCTACAGAACTAGAATAATACCAAAATTTGTATGGAAGCACAAAAGACCCCGAGTAGCCAAAGTAATCTTAAGAAAGAAAAACAAAGCTGCATGTGTATCATATCCCAGATTTCAAACTATACTATAAAGCTATAGTAATCAAAACGGCATGGTACTGGCACAAAAACAGACCCTATAACTGGACCCTATAGATCAATAGAACAGAGAGCCCAGAAATAAACCCACATTTATATCATTAATTAATTGATGACAAAGGAGGCAAGAATATACAATGGTGAAGATACTGTCTTCACTAAATGGTGTTGGGAAAACTGGACAGCTACATGAAAAAGAATGAAACTGGACCACTTTTATACCTTACACAAAAATAAACTCAAAATAGTTTAAAGAACTAAATGTAAGATATGATACCATAAAAATATGCTGTAATCTCTTGGATGTTGGCCTCAGCAATATTTTTCTGGACCTGTCTCCTCAGGCAGGGTAAACAAAAGCAAAAATAAATAATTGGGACTACACCAAACTAAAAAGGTTTTGCATGATAAAGGAAACCATTAACAAAATAAAAAAGTAACCTACTAAATGGGAGAAGATATTTGCTGATGACATATCCAATAAGAGGTTAATATACAAACTATAAAGAAGCCAGACAAACACCAACAAAAATAATGTTAATACTAGTATCTGATTTAAAAATTGGCAGAGGACCACAATAGGTATTTTTCCAAAGAAGACATAGAGAAGGCCAAGAGACATATGACAGGATGCTCAACATCAGTACTCACTGGAGAAAAGCAGATCAAAACCACAATGAGATATGACCTCACACCAGTCAGAATGGCTAATATTTTAAAAAGACAAGAAATAACACGTGTTGTTGAGGATGTGGAGAAAAAAGAACCCTCATGTACTGTTGGTGGAAATGCAAATTGGCGTAGCCACTATGGCAAGCGGTATGGAGTTTCCTCAAAAAATTAAAAATAGAAATATCCTATGACCCAGTAATTTCATTCTGGGTATTTGCCCAAAGAATACAAAAACATGAATTCAAAAGGATATATACACACTTATGTTCATTGCAGAATTATTTACAATAGCCAAGATATGGAGGCAGCCCAAGTGTCCGATAGTTAAATAAAGAGGATGTAGTGTTTAGCCATAAAAAAGAATGAAATCTTGCCATTTGCAACAACAAGGGTGGTCCTAGAGGGTATTATGCTAAGTGAAATAACTGAGACAGAAACAAATACCATATATCACTTATATGTGGAGTCTAAAAACAAAACAAATAAACAAACAACAAACAGAAATAGACTCATAAACACAAAAAACAAACTGGTTATTCCTGGAGGGAAGGAGGGTGGTGGGTGGTGGGTGGAGGGAAGGAGGGTGGTGGGTGGTGGGTGGAGGGATGGGTGAAGTAGATGAAGGGGTTTATGAGGTATAAACTTCCAGTTATAGGAATAAAAGTCATAGGATGAAAAAGTACAGCATAGGAAATATAGTCAATAATATTGTAATAAATTGTATGGTGACAGGTGGCAATCACACTTCTTGTGGTGAGCTTTGAGTAATATACAGAATTTTTGAATTGCTATGTTGTACACCTGAAAATAATATTTTATATCAGCTATACTTCAATTAAAAGGTAAATAAATAAAAAGTGTCATCTTATCACAAGAAATTAGACATTACTGCAGGGTTTTTAAAAATTATTTATTTGTTTATTTTTGAGAGACAGAGAGAAACAGAGCATGAGCAGGAGAGGGGCAGAGAGGGAGACACAGAATCCGAAGCAGGCTCCAGGCTCTGAGCTGTCAGCACAGAGTCTGACATAGGACTCGGACTCATGGACTGCGAGATCATGACCTGAGCCAAAGTTAATGCTCAACCGACTGAGCCACCCAGGAGCCCCAGATACTACCTAAATTAAAAAGAGGATACTGTATTCAGAAGATGGGACTGTTAGAAGCACCACGTTTTAAATACTGTAAAAAGCTATGGCAATATGAAAAGGTTTTAAACAGCAACAGATCACCAGAACCTAAAAATGTTGGCTGAGTTTTTATTTTAAGCTGCTGAGAGATTTCTTGGAATATTAGTAACATATCATTAGATGAGATACTATCTGAATCTTTACTTGTCTTTGTGAATTATGATTACCTAGTTCAGAAAATAGTATTATTCCACTGCAAATTACCGCTATAAATCTTTCCCTTCTGAAACCATCTGCTATTCCTTTTACCATTTATAGTTCTCAACAGGAATCTGATGACTGACTACCACTTTATCCATGAACTGCAAAACCGCGTCTTTTTTTTTTTTTTTTTTTTTAGTGTTAAGAACAAATGCTACATGGGGCTGTTTTAACCACAGAATTAGGTTACTTTTTAGAAAGCCAAGCGTAGAATGTAGGCCTCTGTTGTATTTTTTTTTTAATGAAAATATTAGAAGCAGTCTCACTGCTGTAGTTCAATGAGAAATATTATGACAAGATATTTCATATCTGGCAACATTTTGCAAGAATCTTTTTCTACAGCTGCAAGTTCTCTTTCTTTTATGAAGCCTGTGCTCCCACCAGCTAAAAGCATAGAGCCATTAACAGCACAGTAGATGTATCTTAGTTTACTATTTATTTTATACTGGCAGCCTCAAGAATTTGTCATCCTACTTGAATGTTTTATATATGTCTAGTCAAACCCCAAAATAACACTAGTTTAAATATTAGTTGTATTACAAGTTCAATTTCTTTGTAATAAGGTTTGATCTCCTGTCATGTGTTATACAGAAGAATATATAAATATTTTGTCAAGTCTATAGATTAGAGGATAGAGGTTAGAGGTTTATATAAGAAGATAGAAATTAATGTCTTTCTGGTGCTTTTTGGAGTTGGAAAAAGCAATTTATTTTTCATGCTTCACAGGTCTTGACAATTTTGATTTGTTTTCTTTGAAAGTAGACCTGTTTGAATTGGATGATGCAGGAAGAACCCAAAAGAAAAATCAAAGCCAGCAGGCTATTTCAAAACAGTAGCCAATGAAAAAGAATATGAGTCTTCCAGATCTTTTAACTTCTAGTCTTTTTTTTATTACCTCTTCAAGGAGGAAAGAGAAGAGGCTGTATGATTATCAGAGAGGAAAAAAGAAACAGAAGAATGACACAGGCTGGAAATTTGTAGCTGGTTGAAACAATGACATTGTTAGTGGAGATTCTATCATATTTCTTTCATGTTGTTTCTCCATAATGTTTCTCACTGTGCCCATACAGTATAAAACTCTTAATTGCAATGTGCATAAAAGAACACTAGGAAGATTTTAAATAAACTTTTTAGGACTGCTTTATAATATTATAGAGTCATAAAAGTGAATAGTTATAGATTCTGAATGAGAGGGAGCAAAATGAAGCAATGGGAAAAATCTTTAATTCATATAGAATTTTAATAAGCCAAGGGATTTTTTCTCTCTCTAAAAGCATTTGGAGTTGTTTTGTTTGTTACACTTTGCTGTCTTACTGATACTCAATGTCTTTGCGAGCAAACTTCTGTAATTCTTTGCAAAGAAAAGAAAACTTCTGGGATTTAAGCTTGAAAGGCAAAATGAGACAGCTCTAAAGTTCTGGCTTGGTTAGAGTCTACTGTTTGCAAATTTAATCAAGGTCTTCCACAGGCATCAGCTTGACATTAAATTTAAGTGCCCATTAAAGTGAGAGTTTGACAGCAGTTCTGAATGTGAAGTTCAGTCTGAGGACATCTTTACAGCTGGAAGGGAAAAAAAAGTTGAGAAGCCTCAAACCACTGTGGTAATTAGATCCATTTGTTAACTTCTTTTCCACTGTTGGCAAAGGGAGGGAGAGAGAAGGTTGATGGAGAGGCAGGAGGGGCTGAAACTGGAAAGGCAGTGCTCCCTCTAGAAATCGGGCAATCAGGGTCCTATGTTCCAAAGAAAAATAGCAACTATCTCCTCTAACAAGCGAGTAAGATGGGGAAGTGATTTCAAGAACTTCATTTGGTTTGTCTCCCTTTCAACACACAGAACTGCAGTGTGTCCAAGTTTCATTTTGAACAGGTGTGCCAGTTTGGTCATCAGGCCCTCAGAAAGACGCACATTACTTGGGAGCGGGTCTCCCTAACACACCGTTGGCTCAAAGAGTTAGTGTTTTTCACAAGGGTATCTAAACTCACATTCAGGTAACCACTTGTTTACCCAAAGCACCTGGCCTTTTTTCAACATTGAGTTCCTGACAAGTAGCTATTGCCCCAGACTAAGGCTTTTCACCATAATTGGCATTGTAGGCAATTAGCTTTGTGACTCTATGGAAATCTTGTCACCTGCAGGAAATTATCTTCCCACTTCATCTGACCTTCCTGCCAAAAGTGATGCTATTTCCTGTTATTGGATTTGCTTTCTATCCCATAAGCTCTTTTTGTCCGTAGCTCCATGACATTTTATTTTCTCCGAGAATTATCACTGTAGAACCTTATCAAAAGCTAAAGAATATGTCTGTGTATAAAGCTTCTGTATTTCCCCTGAGCCTTCAGTTGCAGTGCTGTTTTTGAACACTGATGACAAGGTAGTGAAACAACCCCGCTAATAAATGCATGATGGATTTTTCAATTCAGTCCCGCATTTCTAAGTATTCATTCACTGTAATAGAACTATGAGGCTCTTTAAGGGTCTTTGGGTTTTGTCTTAGTTTTGCACTGCAAGCACAGAGACAAAATAAATTCAGCAAATGATGCATTTAAGACTGTGTAGCAGGAAAACTAACCATCTCATGCAAATCATGAAAATTTTCCTGATTCCCCCTCCATTTTTTTTTTTAAATTTTAACTTCCACTTTGGTCATAGAGTATACCAAGATCTTCGTTACTGATTAAAAAGGACACAGTGCTATATGCTTCTCTTTTATCTTCCCTTTCACTGAAGAGAATTGGAATGGCAATTTAATAATCCTCTACCGCCGTTAACTCTTCTTGGTTCTCTCCAAAGTTCCTGCCTCATGCTTTTCTCACTCCATAAGTCTCCGTAGGTGATCTCATCTGCTCCTATCTCTATGCAAATAATTCTCAAATCTGCATCTTAGACCAAGATCTCTCCTCTGAGCACAGACCCACCCATCCAATTACCTCTTGGGCCTCTCCATTAGGAGTCCCACAAGTATCTCGGTGTGTCCAAACCAAACCTATTCTTTTCCTAAGTTTGTCATTGTGGGTACCCTGAAGTTAACCTTGACTATCCTTTCCCTCACTTTGTCCATACATCCAAGTCCAGTTGATTTTGTTTTAATACCAGCATATCTAAACCAGTGGATCTCAACTGGGGGATAGTTTTGACCACAGGAGACATCTGGTAATGTCTGGAGACATTTTTGATTGTCACAGCTAGAGAGGATGCTGCTACCTGGCATTTAGTGGGTAGAGGCCAAGATGCTGCTACACAGCCTATAATGCACAGGACAGCCCCTCAAAACAAACAAATATCTGACTCAACATGTTGGTAGTGTCAAGGTTGAGAAATCCAAAACAATTTCTTCTCCTCCCATTCATTCTCCTCCCAGTGCACCTGTACTGCACTGGATTTCTCTCTCATCACTTCTAACTTGTATTGCCACAGTGATCTTTGAACTTACTATCTAGTCTCCATTTGCCTACCCTGCATCTATTCCCACAACCCTCCTTAAACATGTCACTTCCTTACCTACATGATGATGTCCAGCTGCCCATGATTCCATGGATGAGGCCCTCCACGACCTGACCTCTGCCTACCTCTCTAGTTCATTGACTGCCATTCACCCTCTATTCTCTGATCCAACTCTGCGATTTGCCATTCCAAATACTCTTGCCCTGCACACTCACTATGCTCTCTCATCTCTTGCTTCCTGTTACTCTTCTTGCTGGGAACACCCATCCATTCCTTGCCCTGCCAATTACTCTTTCTCCTCTAAGGCTCAGATTAGGTACACATTCTTTCAGCCTTCTCTGATGACCCAATATATGTTCATTGTCCCTTTTAAGCCATCTGGTATTTCTACCACAGTACTTACAGTATTTATAATCATCCATTTACTTATGTTCCCCTTCAATGGACTGTAAAGTCCTTGAGGGAAGGAACTATATTACTTTCATATTTGAGCCCTTAATATTTAGCATTATCTCTAGTTCTTAGAATGCTGCATGACAATCTTGGGTACTCAGTAAATGTGTGTGGAAGGAATGAATGGTTATTTATTTATCCCATGCAATATCAACCTCAGTGTTTCTAAAACCTACAAGTAAAGGGGTAGAATGGACACAGGGCCGCAGACTAACCTTGGGCAACTTCTTTAATTCTCACATGCTTAATTTGCTTCACATATGAAATGGGGATAATAATTACATCCACTTGAAGGGTTGTTCTATCAGAATAGAAAATTCTGTTAGAATAGTGTTATTTTATCTACAGCACTTAGAATACTGCTTGGCTCATGGTAACACTTAGTAAATGTTAGAAGTTGCTATTTAATAATCAACCCTTCCAACAAATGTTACATATGGGTCCTCCCTCTTTGAGGGGCATCCACTCTGGAAAACCATGCTTACCTAGAGTGATCCTGTTAAATGCACTATACTGTGGTAGGTAGGGGAAAAAATCACGAGTCAAACAAGGTTTTAGTAAAAGGAATTAATGTCAGTGGATTCGCCCTTTGCCTCACCTTTGACACTGTTGTGTCCAGGCAGGGTAAACGGAGATTTAAAAACCCTGTAACTGTGGGATCTCTATATATGGCATATACTGTAGTGTAAAGAGTTGCTGAAATGATGCACAGAGTACTGCTTGTGCTTTTAAAGGGAAGAACTGAGGTAACCTGAACTTTAACATATAGAAGGCATCATATAATGTCCTTGCTTAGGGTTGTAGTATTTTGATGGCCACATATAATTCCCAATGACAACAATGCCTGTATGCTATAGTCTCCATGCACTTCAAAAGTACTTTCTGGTGTATCAGATCAGGTGCTACCATGGCACCTCCAGAAGTAGATAAGAATAGAAATCATCTGCATTTTCCCTAAAAAGGAAAATGGCACATGGAGAGGTTAAATCCCCTGAGCTGGGTCACAAACTCCCTGATGAAATCAGGCACCGTGATTCTCTGGATGGACTTTCTTCTTCATCATTGGTTTTCACCCAAAGGCCTTAGGTCCACCCTCTATAGCTGAGCAGCCCAAATTGCAGGCCCCAGGTAGACCATAACTTTTCTATTGTCTTTGGCAAGTTAATTAGCCTTCACGCTTCAATTTCCTCATCTTTAAAATTGGGACAATAATATTAACCACATCCTAGGATTGGTGTGAGATTAAATGAGATGCCTTGTTGTCAAATGCTTTGTACATTTGCTGTAAATAATTGCTAGCTATTATACAGTGGTTCTATTCAAATTTTTTGGAAACTACAATAGAATATTTATTTTATTAAAGAATAAGAGTTATATTTTAATTGTACTCTACAAAATGAAAATTCCAGAATCCTTAGCTCTTCAGATAAAAACAAACTACAGACTCAAAATCATGAGGAGTTTCAACTACTAGAATTTCTCCTAACTGTGGTTTCTTTGGTATCATGGGACAATATAGAAAAAGTAGAGCCAGAACTGCCATAAAAAATCATGTGAAAAT
Source organism: Leopardus geoffroyi (assembly GCF_018350155.1). NCBI lineage: Eukaryota > Metazoa > Chordata > Mammalia > Carnivora > Felidae > Leopardus > Leopardus geoffroyi. The sequence goes on from NC_059332.1 coordinate 55,176,001, forward strand.
TTATATGCCTCGTGTTGTCCATCAGCTTCTCAAGAATAGTTAACATATCATGTCAGGTCTTGGTTGGAGGACTACAATTTTATTCTCTTTTCTACACCATGGCATTTTCCCTGTCATCTTAATTCAATTCACCTCCCTAAACCACAACAATGTATCTTCCATAGGAAGTAATCTGAGTTGTTAGTCACAGAAATCAAAGGGAGAAGCTCTGGGTTTTTCTCTTAATGACCCATCCAGGCCACTGTGCTATATGGCAGATGTCCCCTGTCAGTAGGTTCCAAGAGAAGCTAGAAGCCTTGGGGCACACCCAACCTCTTAAAGCATAACACTTAAATCCATATGCAACTGGATCTCTGCATTAAACTAAGACAAGCACCAGAGTTACGTACAACTTCTATCCATACTCAAATTGAAGGCTATAAAAAGCACCAAGGCAGAATGGGATACTGCCTCTGGGTGACTTTATCCTCACATTAGGAAAAACAGCCTATTTGTGATGGTGTTATTCATTGTATAGGACAAAATTAATGAGAAAGGATATCTGTAATTCCTGCCATTTAAACTGGGAAAATACAATCCACCACTAATCCACTTGTATATTTCTTCCTTTGGAGCCTATCTAACAGCAGGACACTTTAGAAGTGCCCTGGTTAAATCTCTAACCCAGTATAATACACATTTTCTGCTTTTGGCCCTATAATCTCTATTGTAATTATGCAACCCTGTTATTACAAAAACAAACATAGATAACACATGAATAAATGGGTATGGCTAGATTGGCCCTAAATGGGCCAGATTTGATACATGAACCACAGTTTAGCAAAATTTCATGTAGATGAAAGAGGCAAAAATTTGCCCCTTTGAAGAATAAAAATTATGAAAACTGACTCAAAAAGAAATAGATCACCTGAATAGTCCTTTATAAATAAAAAATAGGGGCACATCGGTGGCTTAGTTGGTTGAGTGTCTGACTGTTGATTTCAGCTCAGGTCATAATCTCAAGGTTCATGAGATCAAGCCTAGCATTGGGCTCTGTGCTGACAGTGTGGAGCTTGCTTGGGATCCTCTCTCTCTCTCTCTCTGTCTCTCTCTGTACCTCCCCTGTTCTCTCTATCTCTCTATTTCTCTCTCAAAATAAATAAATAAACATTTAAAAAATAAATAGCGGTGGCTGGGTGGCTCAGTTGGTTAAGTGTCTGACTTTGGCTCAGGTCATAATCTTGAGGTTCATGGGTTTGAGCCCCACATCAGGCTCTATGCTGACAGCTCAGAGCCTGGAGCCTGCTTCAGATTCTCCCTCTCTCTCTCTGTCCCTCCCCTGCTTGTGCTCTGTCTCTCTCAACAATAAATAAATGTCAAAAAAAAAATTAAATAAATAAATAAATAAATAATAGAATTTATAACTTAAAAATTTCCCACAAAAACTAGACTTGATGGCTTCACTGATACATTCTATTCAATACTGAAAAAAATTACAATCCTTTGGAAAAATTTTCAAAATCAAATGGAGGACAGAGCATTTCCCAATGCATGTTATAAGATTAGCACTGCCCTAATTCCAAAACCAATCACATTATAAGAAAATAAAATCACAGGCCAATGTCCCTCATATATAGAAGAAGCAAAAATCTGTAACACAATGCTTGCAACTAAAATCAAGCAATATATCAAAAGGACAATATATCATGACCAAATGAGGTTTATCCCCAAATTACAAAGTTAGGTTTTCAATAATTAATTAATGTAATTGAACATGTTAGCAAAATACAAGAGAACCCTCCCCCATAATCATTTCAGTAGATCTAGACAAAATTCAACGTCTATCTGTTCATGATAAAAACAAAACAAAACCTCTCAGTAAACAAGCACCAAAAGGGAACTTCCTTAACCTGATAAAAGACAACTAAGAAAATCTTAGAGGTAACATCATAGTTAATTGAAAAAGACTGAATGCTTTCCTTTTAACATCTGGAAAAAGACAAGGACATCCCTTTTCATCATTTCTCTTTCAGCATTATACTGGGGGGCCTAGCTAATGCAATAAGGCAAGAAAAAGAAATGGAAGCCACATAATTTGGAAAAGTAGAAAGAAAACTGTCTTTATTCACTGGGATGGTTGTGCATAAAGAAAATTCTATGGAAGCTTCAGAAATGTTACTGGAATGGATAAATGACTTTAGTAAGGCCAGGGGATACAAAGTCAATATACTAAAATTACTTATAGTTCTACATACTAGCAGCAAACAATTAGAAAAGGAAAATTTAGGGGCTCTAGTTCGATATGACAATGTAGGAAGATACTGAACCTACCTCTTCCCATGGACACACAAAATCTATAGCTACATATGGAACAATTTTCTCTGAAACCACCTCCCCCCCACCAAACTAGCTGAGCAACTCCTACACATCAGACAAATGAGAAAAAAAAGAAAACCTATTGAAGCAGGTGGAAGAGGCTGAGACACAATTTTGCCATAAACCATTATCCCCAATATAGCAACCCACAAAAGGGGGGAACTCAAAACCCCAAACTTCATCCTGAAGAGCAAACATATTTGAAGCCCATATCACACACCCTTACACTTAAGACCTGTACCCTTAAAATAAGGATCCCTAAAGATTATAAAATAAAATTAAATTAAACCAGTTAAAATACTAGTTTATAACTAATATTAAAAGGTCAAAAAGAATCAACCCATCTTATCAATTAAATGTATATTTGCTTAATTTAAAATGAAATCATCGTGCCAAAATTATAATTGACACTTTTAATCTGTCTGGATTCCATTCAAAGAGATTGGGAAAGTTCATTCAAAACTTTTTATAGGAACAGGGCTTCCCAACAGAGCTTTTTACATCTTGAATTATTTTATTTCTGTAAAGGAGCAGCTCCAGTAAGAATGAGTGAGATAAACAGATTTACATGTGGGTGACTATCTGGGAACCAATGACCCAACATTATGAGATGAAAGGCTTTAATCATGAGGGAAGATATTTGGGAGAAATGAGGCTCCAAAACATCTATCTTTGAAAGCCAACAGAACTACATTGAACTGAGAAACAGTTTTTTAAAAGTTCACACATGAAGATTCACCTATTCCAGGGCTTAGTGAACGGGCAGCTATCTGGAAAGCACCCAGACTTTCTGTGAAGGAGTCTTATTTGCTTGTCTTAAAGGATCAACCTGAATGGCAGGCATCTAATTTAACACATATCTAGGGACCTGCTGAAATACTCTCTGGAGTCAAATGCTGGCAGATACCATCTTTGCACTCTCCTTAAGCCTCCTTAAGCCATGCTTAAGCTTACCAGTATCTCCCAGAAGGAAGCTTGTACACACATCTGGTACCTGATGTTTGTGGCTCCACTCAGAGGACCCTCTAGATTGCCTGGGTCTAGTGCCCAGCAGGGCTTATGCTCAATGATCCACAGGATTGTAACAAATGAAGAAAAAGTTCTTAACTAGCTACCCCCCCCCAACCAAGGGCACGCCTAGAAGCAACTGACTGAGTCACCCAGTCATTCTGTGAAAAAAATCTCAAAGTTCATCTTCATGCTGTGGTCTGAGGGGTAGAACTTTAGAAGTCATTGAAAGGTAAGTTCTTATCAACTTAAAATAGACTTATAAAATAAGTTGTTTTATATAAGCCTCATTGTAACCCCAGAGCAAAAAAAACAAATAAACCTCCCCCAAAACAAAAAAACTCCAAAAACCTATATACAAAAGAGAAAGAGAAAGGAATCTAAGCATATAAGTACATAAAATTATCAAATCACTAAGGAATCAGTAGCAAGAGAAGAAGAAAGGAATAGAGAAAAAAATTAACAAAATGACAAGAAATAGGGGCACCTGGGTGGCTCATTTGGTTAACCATCTGACTCTTGATTTTGGCTCAAGTCATGATCTCATAGTTCGTGAGACTGAGCCCCATATTGGGCTCTGCACTGACAGTGTGGAGCTTGCTTGGGATTCTCTTTCTCCCTCTCTTTCTGCCCCTCCTCATTCATGTGTGCACCCTCTCTCTCTCAAAAGAAATAAATAAACTTAAAAAATGGCAATAAATACATACCTACCAATAATTATTTAAATATAAATGGGCTAAACTCTATAATCAAAAGATGTAGGGCAGCTGAATGGATTAAAAAATCAAGATACATCTATATGCTGCCTCTAAGAGACTCACCTCAGATGTAAGGACAAACACAGACAAAAAAATAAAGAGATGGAAAAAGATATTCCATGCATTTTAAACCAAACGAAAGCTGGAGTAGTTATATTTATATCAGAAAAATTAGATTTTAAGCCAAAGACTAAAATAAGAAACAAAGGTCTGTTTGTTAATATTTGCATACCTAAGAGGAGAAACAGACCACAATACAATAATAATAGGGGACTTTAATACTCACATCCACAGACAGAAAACGAATAAGGAAACATTGGACTTAAATGACACATTAAGAAGGACTTAACAGATGTTCACAGAACATTTGAACCACAACAGTAAAAATTAGAATTCAAGTATAAGAACAAAAATGAAAATTCACAAATAGGTGGAGATTAAACGACATGCTACTGAACAACGAATGGGTCAAAGAAGAAACCAAAAGAGAAATCAATAAATACTTTGACACAAGTGAAAATGGAAATAAAATGTACAAAAGCTTACAGGATGCAACAAGAGCAGTTCTAAGAAGAAATTGCATAGCAGTAAAAAGCCTACATTATAGGGGCGCCTGATTGGCTCAGTTGGTTAGGTGTTCAACTTCGGCTCAGGTCATGATCTCATGGCTCATGAATTCGAGCCACACATCAGGCTCTGTGCTGAGAGCTCAGAGCTTGGAGTCTGCTTCAGATTCTCTGTCCCTTCCCCACTCATGCTCTTTCTTTGTCTCTGTCTCTTTTTCTCTTTCAAAAATAAATAAATATTACAAAAAGTTTAAAGCCTATATTATAAAACAAGAAAAATGTCCAACAACCTAACTTTGCACCTCAGGGAGCTAGAAAAAGAACAAAGCACACAGTTGGTAGAAAGAAGGAAATTATAAAAGAGCAGAAATAAATAAAACAAAGACTAGAAAGACAATATAAAAGATTAATGAAACTAAGAGGTGGTTCTTTGAAAAGATAAATATTCTCAAAACTTCAGCTAGACTCACAAAGAAGAGAAAAGACTCAAATGAATAAAGCCAGAAATGAAAGAAATAAAGCCAGAAATTCCAAGTGAAATCACATAAATGGAAAGAAGTATAAACAACTATACACCAACAAATTTCACAACATAAAAAAATAAATAAATTTCTAGAAATTTACAACCTCACAAGAATGAATCAGGAACAAGTAGAAAATCTGAATAGACTGATTATTTGTAAGGAGATTAAATTGGTATCAAAAACCTCCCCAACAAACAAAAGTCCGGGACCAGATGGTTTCGCTGGTACATTTTACCAAACATTTAAAGAATACTACCTCCTCTCAAACTGGTCCAAAAAGTAGAAGAGATGAATACACTTCCAAATTCATTTTATAAAGCCAGCATTATCCTGATACCAAGACCAGACAAGGACACTATAAGAAAATAAAATTATAGACCAATATCCTTGATGAACACAGATGCAATTATCCTCAATAAATTATTAGCTGACAAACTTTCACAATATATTAAAAGGATCATGTACCATGATCAAATGGTATTTATTTCAGGGAACAAGTGCCATGCCACTCCCATGCAGGATACATCTGCAAGTCAATAAATGTGATGCACCATATTAACAAAATGAAGATAAGAAAAATCATATGGGCATTTCAATAAGTGCAGAAAAATCATCATCTGACAAAATTCAACATTCATTTATGATAAAGATTTTCAACAAAGTGAATCTAGAGGGAACATACTTCAACATAATAAAGGCCATGATGGCAGGCCCATAGTTAACATCATGCTCAATGGTGAAAAGCTAAAAGCTTTTCCTCTAGGATCAGGGACAAGACAAGGATGCTGACGCTCACCACTTTTATTCCCCACAGTTTTAGAAGTCCTAGCCAGAGCAATTAGTCAAGAAAAAGATATAAAAGATATCCAAATCAGAAAGGAAGATATAAAACTGCCGTTATTTGTGCATGATATGATATTTTATATACAACTCCTTACAGATCTCACCAAAAACCTATTAGAACTAATAAACAAATTCAGAAAAGTTGCAGGATACAAAATCAATATACAAAAATATGTTGTGCCTCTGTACAGTAATAATGAAGCGGTCCAAAGAAATTAAGATAACAATTCCATTTATAATTGCATCAAAAAGGATAAAATATGTAGGAATCAATTTAACCAAGGAAGTGAATGACCCATACTTGAAAAATTATGACACTGGTGAAATAAATTAAGCAGACACAAATAAATGCAAAGATATTCAATACTCATGGATTGGAAGAATCCATATTTTAAAGTTGTCCATGACTACTCAAATGGATTTATACATTCAATGGAATCTCTATCAAAATTCCAATGGCATTTTTAAAGAAATAAACAACCATAAAATTTTTATGGAATGACAAAAGACTCCAATTAGCTAAAGTAATCTTGAGAAAGAACAAAGCTGGATGCATCATGCTTTTTTGTTTTAAACTATATCACAAAGCTATGGTAATCAAAACAGTATGGTTCTGCCATAAAAACAGGCACACAGATCAAAAGAAGATAATAGGGAGCCCAGAAGTAAACCCATGCTTATGTGGTCAATTAACTTATGACCAAAAGAAGCCAAGTATATAACGGGTAATAACAGTCTTTTCAATAGATGGAGTTGGGAAAACTGGACAGTCACACACAAAGGAATGAAACTGGGCCACTATATAACACCATACATAAAACTCAAAATAGATTAAAGACTTGAATATAAGACTGGAAACCATAAAACTCATAGAAGAAAACATAGGTGATAAGGACATTGGTCCTGGTGATAATTTTTGGATTTGACACTAAAAACCAAGACAACAAAAGCAAAAGTAAACAAATGGAATTCTATCAAACTAAAAAGCTTTTGCAAAAAAAAAATCAACAAAATGAAAAGGCAACCTACTAAATGGGAGAAAATATTTGCAAATCGTTCAAATGATATGTGGTTATATATACATTCTATCAGTATTCAAGACATTATCGTATTGGTATAAGGATAGACATTATACACACACACACACACACACACACACACACATATATATAAATTTTATAAAGCCAGCATTATCACCATAGCTGTGTGATATTATATATATATTATATATATATATATTATATATATATATATATATTATATATATATATATATATAATATATATATATATATATATATATATATAAAACGAGCTCATAAAACTAAGTAACAATCCAATTAAAAAATGGGCAGAAGATCTGAATGGACATTTTCCAAAGACATACAGATGACCAACAGGTATATGAAAAGGTGTTCAACATCACCAATCATGGAAATGCAAATTATAAACACAATGAGATATCACTTTATGCCTGTTATAATGCTAATATCAAAAAGATAAGAAATAAGTGTTGGCAAGGATGTGGGGAAAAGGGAAAATTTGTGTATTATTGTTGGGAATGTAAATTGTTGCAGCTGCAATGGAAAACATCATGTTGGTTCCTTAAAAAATTTAAAATGGGGGTGCCTGGGTGGCTCAGGTGGTTAAGTGTTCAACTTTGGCTCAGGTCATGATCTCACAGTTAGTTGGGTCAAGCTCTATGTTGGGCTCTGTGCTGACAGCTCAGAGCCTGGAGCCTGCTTCATATTCTTTCTCCCTCTCTCTCTGCCCCTCCCTTACTCAAGCTCTGTTTCTCTCTCTCTCAAAAATAAATAGTAAAAAAATTTAAAGAAATTAAAAATAGAACTACAATTATGATTCAGCAATTTCACTTCTATTTATCTAAAGAAAATAACACAACTCAAAAAGATATATGTTCCATCATGTTCCTTGCAACATTATTATAATAGCCAAGATATGGAAACAATTTAAGTGTCCATTGACAGATGAATGGGAAAAAAATGGGATATTTTTCATCCCTAAAAAAGAATAAAACCTTGCCATTTGTAACATTGATGAATATTGAGGGAATTATGCTAAGTTAAATAAGTCAGACACAGAGAGACAAATACTATATGATCTTACTCATATGTAGAATCTAAACAAAAACAAAAACAACTAACCAAAGAATCAATCATAGATACAGAGAACAGATGGGTGATAGACAGAAGTGGGGGAAAAGGAGTGTACAAAAAGGATGAAAGAGATCAAAAGGCACAAACTTGACATAAAAATAAATGTCATGAGGATATAATGTACATGGTGACTGTAGTTAATCATACTGTATTATATATTTGAAAATTGTTGAAAAGGTAGATCTTAAAAGTTCTCATCACAAGAAAAAATTTATAACTATATATGGTGATGGATTTAACTATACTTGTGGTGATTATTTCACATTATATATAAATATTGAATCATTATGTTGTGTTCCTGAAACTAATGTTACATGTCAGTTATATCTCAATAAAAAAAGAAAAATTGAAAATTTAAAAAATATCATTTACCCTAAGTGCTCAAAATATGAAATACCTAGAAATAAATTTAATATGTGTGAGACTTATACACTGATACAAAACATAGCTGAAAGCAATCTTAAAAAAACCTAATAAATGGAGAGATATACTATTTTCATGAATTAGACGTCTTAATATTGTTTAGATTTCAATTCTCCCCAAATCAATCTATGGTTTCCATGTAATCCCAATCTAAATACTTGCAAGTGTTTTGTTTCGTTTTTGTATAAATTAACAAGGTGATACTAAATCTATATGAAAAAACAAAAGACCCAGAAGAGCCAAAATAATTTTGAATGAATTTAGAAGGCTTCCTTAACTGATTTCAAGACTCACTATAAAAACTACAGTAATCAAGACACTGTGGTGTTGGTGTAAGGACAAACATATAGATAAAAGAAACAGAGAGTTTAGAAATAGACCTGCATATTTATAATCAAATAATTCTGGACAAAGAAGACAATGTTATTTAGTGGTGGAAGGAAATAATAGTTTTCTAATCTATTGCTGCTGGAACAACTAGATTATTTCATAATGAAAACAGCAGAAAGTGTATTCATATATATGAATTTAAATATGTTATTTTAATATAAGAATTATTTAAACGAACAAAACGTAAGAACAAATATTTTGCAATGACTCTTATCTTTTCTTTTTCAGAAGGAGGTATTTCTATTCTTTAAGTTTTGAAGGAAGTTTACTAGTTCTTCCTATGTGTTCTCTAATATCTCCACCAGCTCTCTCTTAAACAAGTTTGTTAGAAATAAATAACAGTACTTGGACAAGACCTCATGGTATGGTTGTTCACCTTCGGTCTTTCATTTAGAGAAGAAAGATGTAATGGAGAAAATATCCCAAAATAAAACACATAAGAGAACAGACATCATTTTACAGATCATACTTAAATCTACAATCTAGCTGGAATTGATTTTTGAATATGATATGAAGTAGAGGTCAACATTTATATTTTTTCCATTTGGATATACATTTGGCCCAATTCCTTTCCTTCAAATCTTCTTCAGTGTCACTTTTGTCCTAAGTGTTCATTTACATGTAGGTATGATTACAGACACTCTATTCTAACCCATTGGTCTATTTATTTGTTTAGCTATTTGTCAGTATCAAGCTCTCTTAATTTCTATAATTTTATAGTAAGTCATGGCAACCAGTTAATTTCCAGCAGCATAATTTCTAATCACTTGTTTTTTTCAAGACTATCTTAGCTATTTTTGTCTCTTTGAATTTTTATTTCAATTTAAAAGTTAATTTGTTAATTTTGTACACACACACACACACACACACGCAAAACCTAGGAGATTTATTGAATTTGTATTGAATCTATAGATCAGTTTTAGAAGAATTGATATCTTTATACTATTGAGTCTTCATTTATCTATGTCATTTTAAATTTCTCTTAATATTTTGTGGCTTTTCGTGTAGAAGTCTCATTCATCTTTAGTTAGATTTCTATCTGGGAATTTAATATTTTCCTTGATGTTATTATAAATGCTATAATTTTTAAAATTAATTTTCTTTTTTTAATTTTTAATTTATTATTTTTTTAGTGTCCCACTCTTAAACTTAATTTTCTTTTTTTTGTTTTTTAATTTTTTTTTTTCCGTTTATTTATTTTTGGGACAGAGAGAGACAGAGCATGAACGGGGGAGGGGCAGAGAGAGAGGGAGACACAGAATCGGAAACAGGCTCCAGGCTCTGAGCCATCAGCCCAGAGCCTGACGCTGGGCTCGAACTCCCGGACCACGAGATCGTGACCTGGCTGAAGTCGGACGCTTAACCGACTGCGCCACCCAGGCGCCCCTTAAACTTAATTTTCTAAATATTGCTAGTATATGGAAATATAAGGTATTTTTTGATATATTAGTTTTGTATTCAACACTGATTTATTTCATGTTAAATTAACCTTTTATTAGGTTCATGATGTTATTAGGTTCATGTTGTTTTATTTATATACTGCTGGGTCAGTTACCTAATATTTGCCTTATGGGGTTTCCCTGGTATGTAATTGTATTTTTTTTTCTCTTGTGCCTTTTAAAATTCTCTTTATCACTATTTTTTGCCTTTTTAATTACTATGTGTCTTGCTGTAGATTCCATGAGTTGATTTTGTTAGGGGTTCATTGTGCCTCCTGGATCTGGATTTCCCAAGTTTAGGGAAGTTTTCAGCTATTATTTCTTCTAATAAATTTTCTGCCTTCTTTATTCTCTCTTCTCCTTCTTGGATCCCTATAATGTGAATATTATGCTTGATGATGTCTCTGATTTTCCTTAACCTATTCTTATTTTTTATTCTTTTGTTTTTGGTCTTTTGGCTGTTAAGCTTGGTTGCTTTCTATTTCTCTGTCTTCCAGCTCACTGATCTGTTTTTCTGCTTTCTCTTTTCTACTATTTATTCCTTATAATGTATTTTTAATTGCAGTTATTGAGGTTAGCTGAAATGAACCATCCATGATTGGTTCTTTTTTACAGTTTTCTCTTTGTTGAAGTTCTCACTGAGATCCTCCACTGTTTTCTCAAATCCAGCAAGTATCTTTGTGACAATTACTTTGAATCCTCTATCAGGCATTTGTTTATCTCCATTCCATTTAGCCTTTTTGCTGTGATTTCATCATGTTCTTTCATTTGGGAAATATTCCTCTGCCTCTTAATTCTGTCTCTGTTTGTTTCTATGTATTAGGAAAGCCACTTATATACTTCTGATCTTGAAAGTAGTGGTCTTATGAAGAAGTCCTGTAAAGACCTGTAATTTAATGTCCCCTGTTCAACAGGACCATGCACTTCAGAGGTGTACCTGTTTGTGTGCACTGTACTACTGTGGTTGCGTGCATTTGCCTTCAGTTCATTTGGCTGCAATGGCTCCCTTTGCGTTTTGTGGGTAAGTTTGGTCCCCATGCTGTTACATGTCCATTCTGGGGTTGCCAGTTGGGTCAGACCAGATGTCTGCCCTCAGCTCATTTGCCAGGGATGAAGTTACACCAAACTCCAGGGTACTGTCCTTGCCTTGTCCCCTGAGAGCTTTTAGTTGGTGGACAGAGCCTGAAGTCAGAGCAGGTATTATTTTCCTAGTTTGTCTGTTGGGATTGCAGTGATCGTGAAATGCAGGGCTGTCTCCTTGTGCTGCCCCTGTGAGTTTTTGTTGGTGGGCAAGGCCAGCAGTCAGATCAGATTTCAGTTCCCAGACCACTGTTGGGGCTGCAGTTGAACTGGTATGTGTGGTTATGTTTCCCTCTCCCTAGGACAAGACTCACTTTGGAGTGGTGCTGGTCACTTTCAGGGCTGCTTGTAAAATGAGATGCACCATGCACCAATATGAAGGGACTCTTGCCGGGTGGAGCCGGTTGGATGAGGCAAGTCCACAGGAGAACATGGGGGCAGGGCATATGATGTTAGCAAGCTATGTGGTAAGTGTTTGTACTGGTTCCTGCAGTTGTCCAGATATTTAGGCTGTATTGGGGTGGGGGTGGGAGATAAATGGTACCCAGCAGTTCCTTTTCCTTGGAGAATTCTCCTAAACATTCCTGCCCCTCCAGCACCATGCTGAGATTAGTAAATAAATCTTCATATATATACTGCAGGGCTTTTCAGACTGCTGCTTCTATGCTGTATGTAGGCAGGTTGTTTGTTAGGCTATCACTTTAAGAGTGGGAACTCTTAAAGTTTTCTATCACTCTCTGGCTCTCCCAGAGCTGAGTCCTCTGATTTTTGAGTTAAGCACTGCTGGTTGTAAAAACTTGTGAACTAAAGCCCTGCTGAATTCAAAGCCAAGTGCCGTGGAGAATCATCTTCTGAGTGCAGGTCCCCTGTGTCTGGGATGCCTGGAGTGGGGTCTGTTCCTCTCTTCTCTGTACGCTGGTGGTGTTCCTCCTATTTGTGGTTATTCTCATTGGGAGTTTGGTCCCAACTGGGTCTCCAACCTTCCTACCATTTTTTTATGTTTATTTTTCAGAGAAAGAGTGCAAATGGGGGAGGGGGAAGAGAGAGAGGGAGACACAGAATCCCAAGCAGGCCCCAGGCTCTGAGCTGTCAGCACAGAGCCCTATGTGGGGCTCAAACCCACAAACCATGAGATCATCACCTGAGCTGAAGTCAGATGCTTAACTGACTGAGCCACACAGGTGCCCCCCATTTTTGATGTGGCTTCCTCTGTGTGATTGAAGAGTCTGGTCTGCCAGGTTTCAGGTCATTTTCTGGGTTCGTTGCAGTGATGTGATTATTATCTAGGTTCATGGATTGAAGTGAGCTTGAGATACTCTTACTTCGCCATCTTCCGAGGGAGGTATCTTTTGTTTCCTCCTGCATTTAAGCTTTTATCTTTTTCTTTAATTTCCAACAGTTTGATCATTTTATACATAGAGTAGTTTTCTTTTGTAATTCTGTTGCAGGTGTGTGGAGCTTCTGGAATATGAAACACATCATCTTTTCTCTCTTCTACTTCTGAGATTATCTTTTTTACTCTCCGTTTTTTAGTGTGGATATTTTTGTCAGGGAACGATTCTCAATGACATTTCTACAAATTTATAAGATCTATATTTTCAAGGGTGTTCATATAAGAAATAGTCTTGGAAGACATAAACATGAATTCAAGTTCTCTATTAAGATTTTCCATCTAATTACCAATTTAAAAACTTATCTTTCAAAAAAAAAACCCTTTCGTAGTTATTTTAAAGCCTCTGTTTAATTCCAATATCTGTCATTGCCTGTGGTCTATAGCTATTGTTTGATTTTTCCTTGGTTTTTGATGGTTTTCAAGTTTGTGTCATACTTTTTATTCAATGTCAGAATAGTACAGGAAAAATTGTAGAGATAATTGATCTTCCTTCAGAAATGATTTACATTTGGTTCTGTCAGGTAACTCAGTAGGGGTATATCCAGTATATCCCAATCCAGGAATTGAGGTGATTGAAGGCATGATTTTGGTCTTTGTAACAGCTTTTCTATTTTTTACTTTACACATCCTCCTATAGCCTTTCAGGATTCCCAGCTGAAATCCTTGGGTATTTACAGCTATTAAGACTTCCACTTGAGGGATAGGCCCTCCAAACACCCAGTCCTAAAAGTCAATGGGACTAGGTCCACAATGATATGAAATGTTAGGGTTCAGTAGCAAACAGTCAAGATAGAATTCTTGAGACGATTTGGGTGCAAAAGGGTGGTTTTATTAAAGCACAAGGACAGGACCAATGGGCAGAAAGAGCTTCACTGAGATTGTGAGAAGCAGCTGATTATGTACTTTCAAGGAGGGGGTTAGGGACAGCGAAAGTCTCTAAGGAATTTGGAAGCAAGGTTTCCAGGACCTTGAGGCACTAGCTGTTGTTAGGAAAATGTCATTTAACACTGTCTTAGTAAAACCTTAGTCATGAGACCCTTCAGATGTGTATCAGTGGGCCATATGTTTGGAGGATGATTGCAAACATACATCTTGGAGGCTGGTAGAGATAAAGAAGTTTCCAAAGGGATTTTCATACATTCAAGGAGACTTACAGGATTCTGGAGGTTGGACTAATGTCAAGGTAGGGTTGCCTTTTGCCTTTAGCAAAGTATTAACATTGAGGCAGTTGAGTTCTTGGAGGAAGGTCACTCTGCCTGTCACAAGTGCTTGTCATTGGGCTGTAAGTTATAAGGAAGTTTAATTTTTTTCTTTTGCCTTTATTCATCATATATTTTCCCCCAAACAATTTTGACCCTTAAATCTTTAAGGCTGCTGATGGTGGAAGGTCCTGACTTCTGCAACTTCTTCCTGCTGAATCAGAGCATAGAGATATCCCAAACTATGGGTCAATATTGTTCAGTTGAGGACTTATGTATATAGGAGTTATGAAAGGCAGAGACAGCTGAATCCAAGGAAAACCACATGTATGGATCTCCCTGAGTAGAAAGGATTATCTGTCGGCTTGAAGTTATGGTAGTGAAGGAGTCTCAGCACCAGGTGAAGAGATATGGGAGAAAATAGCAAAACAAAATCAAAATAACAACAAAAAAAGAAGCCCGAATAAGGGTCCTTTGATAGTTGACAAAAATCCTCCTCTAGTCCAGAAGTTTAACCAATCATTAAAGGAAATAGAGGGATCAGTTAAAGCACCAATTTGAGTGTTTATGTCCATTAGAAATCCAGAAATATGGTAATCTGGAAAGTATACACAACATTCTGCTTTTTTAAAAAAAAATGTTTCTGTTTATTTTTGAGAGAGAGAGAGAGAGAGAACGAGCACAAGTGGGGACAGGGCAGAGACAGGGGACAGAGGATCCAAAGCAGGCTGTGTGCTGAAAGCAGAAAGCCTGGTGTGGGGCTTGAACTCAAGAACTGCAAGATCATGACCTGAGCCGAAGTCAGATACTCAACCAATTGAGCCACCCAGGTGCCCTCACAGCATTCTGCATTTATGAAAGCACAAGGGCTACCTTGTGCAGCAGCTAAAACATCTAATGCTATTCTATTTTGTAAAACTGAAGTAAAACACATTTGTGTTACTTCAGTATTTGATAGTGAAATGCTATTTTCAGTGTCACTTAGGGCTTTGTGTACTTACTAAGAGTTTCATGTGCCAAACCAAATCCTCCAGTCCTAAAGAGGGAATAAAATAGATGCGAGGTGGTCATACCAATGAAAAACAGAATGTGTCCACTATTGTTTTAAATTTGGAAGGTTGGCTGTGTTAGTAATGGTTTTAATGATGTATCCATGCATCCAGGCAGAATCCAGAGTACAGAGGAGCATACAGCCTGGAGAAAACCATGGCCACAAGTTAGAGCCACATAGCCATTGGGTTCCATTAGGAACCAGCCATCTAAGTGTAGGCCTTCTTGTTCAGTCAGTAGCAAATCAATCAGTGGCCTGGAGAGCAATGATTTGTAAGCATACTTCTTTTTTTTTTTTTTTTTTTTAATTTTTTTTTCAAAGTTTATTTATTTTTGGGACAGAGAGAGACAGAGCATGAACGGGGGAGGGGCAGAGAGGGAGACACAGAATCGGAAACAGGCTCCAGGCTCTGAGCCATCAGCCCAGTGCCTGACGCGGGGCTCGAACTCCCGGACTGCGAGATCGTGACCTGGCTGAAGTCGGACGCTTAACCGACTGCGCCACCCAGGCGCCCCTGTAAGCATACTTCTAATGATAGCTATCCTAACTGCCACGTGAGGTTTGTCCATGTATTGTAAGTATGGTTTTTTTGTTTCTAGCATAGAATTGCTTTCTGACTTAAGTGTCCAGTTGTGGGGGTAAGCCATAAATATCTATCCCAGATTTGATATATTCCATCCAGTATATACTGAGAAGTTGGGTTTACTTAAAAAGGCTGCTGTATGCTTGGCTAAAGCTTCTATTTGCAATTTGATAGCAATCGAAGCAGCTCCTAGGACAAATATGGCTAAGTGATAAAACTATTAAGAAGCCCTCTTTTTTTTTGATGGTTAGCCTTACCAACATCTTAATTATGAGGAATCACTGTCAAATGGGAGAAGACTTGTCTGGGAATATGGGCATCCCTAAGTTCATTATCTGGTCCAATCACAAGGAAATTGGGGTTATCCATCATTCTACAAGTTCATAGTTAATCCCATGGAGTGGGGTGCACTCTAGCTTTTAAGGAGTGATTTTGTCATTCCAGCCACACAGAATTGGTCAAGGTGATAGTTGATAGTTGAATTATACAACTGTTGGGGAATCAATCTCATTTTTCCAGCTGTTCAAATAAAAAATATATATCTATGGGATCCTGTTATCCTCCCAGAATAACAAACATGAAGATTGTCTATACATGAGCTATTGTGGCTATTTCTCTGAAGTTTGGCTCAAGTTGCCTAGCTTAGGCAAATAACATTCAAAGACAATCAGAACTAGAAATTAATATTCACAAAGGTGTGTTATTGAAACATAAGTTTCTCTCTATAATTAGTCTCATTTCTGGAGATAACCAAATCAAGGCTAATTCATTTGCAAAACAAGTCCAATTTAAAAAAACTTGGCCTAGTTATTTACATAAACTCAGCAAGAATAGTGATTGACCATATAGATTTTTTAATGTCTGCTTTGCTGCAACTTTTCAATAGGAATCTGGATTGAACTTTTAGTAGCCTTTCTAGGCCAGAAGCCAGCCCAAGTACTTGCCATCAGACATGCCTGCAACACCTGTAGATTTGGGCAAATTCCGCTTCTCGAGGTACCCAAAATATCTTGATGTACCTGCACCTGCCAGGTAGTGACATTCTTTACTGGTAAGGCTTATGGGAACTCTGTAAGCAAGGTATCAGGTTAACATTTCCAAGGGGCTTTATTGACTCTCTGTTTCTAAAGTCAATCTCAGTTCCGTAAAGTTGCCTAATCATATGTGACTCTATCCATGTCTCTCAAATATGATATTCCAGTCAAAGTCTTGGTAAAATAACCAATATTTCCAATGGTGTCCTGTTACAAGGAGAACAGATTCTTATTGAACCTATGTAAATAACTATGATTACCATGAATGAAAGAATACTCACTGAGACTTTTCTGAATTTTAGAGGGTCAGGTAGAGAAAAAAGTTAAATGCTTCAATTTGTTCACAAATGAATACTTGATCATATTTTTATAAATCATTGGATGTCTTTTTTATTATTTTAATTAAAAAAATTGTTTACATATTTAGAGAGAGCATGCACACAGGGGAGGGGCAGAAAGAGAGAGGAAGAAAGAGAATTTTAAGCAGGCTCCACTCAGCATGGATCCCAACACGGGGCTCAATTTCACTACCCTGAGATCATGACCTGAGCTGAAATCAAGATTTGGATGCTCAGCTGACTGAGCCACCAGGGGCCCCAGTCATAGATATCTTAAGAGAAAGTTTTCTTAATATGGAAGAGCAAACATTAGAGAACCAGCAATGTTTTAAACAAGAGTCCCAAAAACTATAATCATCTTTTTCAGTTCATTTAGTCCCGTGTTACTAATTCTTACTTAGTTTGAATGTAGATTTTTCAGTTCTGGAAATTCTTTCCCATTTCAGTTCTATGATCTTAAAGATATTGAATACCTATATTTGTCAAAAGCCCTTTTTGAATCTCCTTGAAAATGAGACATGTTTCATAAAAGAATAAGAACAATTACAAATGACAAAAAACTCAGAAATGGACACTGTTAATGATCTGAGAATCTGACAAGGAGATCCAGTTATTTCTGTGACACAGAAAATGTCAATAATCAGAATATTGAGTGATGACCTTGTACCAGAACATAACATACCAAATTAACAAGTCTAATTAGTTGGAGACTTCAGTCATAATTTTAAATCTTAGAGAAGTTTGTTGAAACCTTAGAAAGTTTTAAAGCACATGCCTAGATAGTATTACAGCTCATCAAAGACCTGATAAAGACAAAACATAGAAACTGGTTTTTCTGCAGAGGCAAAGGAAAGAGAAAACAACTTTGTTTACATTTTCTTATCAAGAGCAGACCAACAAGCCAAGAAAACTTTGTCTTTTTAACAGAGAGAAAGCAGAATT
This sequence comes from Leopardus geoffroyi, assembly GCF_018350155.1. NCBI lineage: Eukaryota > Metazoa > Chordata > Mammalia > Carnivora > Felidae > Leopardus > Leopardus geoffroyi. The sequence goes on from NC_059332.1 coordinate 55,194,103, forward strand.
TCAATTTTATACCAGTGTACTTTTAAAATCCACTTATTTCAACCTAAATTTATCCTGACCATGCATGAAATTCCTTTTTCAAAGATTCCTCTTCACAAACTTTCTACAACGTTCCTTTGCATTTACATTTTGTCCTAAGCATTTTCTTTTGAAATAACCAGTATAATTCTAGGACAAATTACTTTCTTTTTCCTTCGACAAAAATGTATTCCCATTCCTTACATCTTTCTTACACATCTCCTGCCTTCCTACATACAGAGTTTCTTCCCTAATTTCCATTAATCTTAATTACATTTAACAGAATGTTAACTCTCAGAAATCTTAGCCTCCAGTGAAAACTAAGTAGTAACTAATTGTAATCTGTTGCATCAGAATTCTTTAGATGGCAAGTTTATGAATACATTTAAGCACAAAACACATTTTCCAACAAAATCAAATATTCTTAGTTTCTCTGCAATGAGAAGTCAAATGAACAAACCTATGTTCAGTAATCAGTGCTTCAGCACTGATTTAAAATTTCAGGTTACCGAAGAAAGACTATCTTAACAATTATCCATGAAAACTTTGAGACAGACAAAATTAACTATCATTTTAAGTCATCTTTTTGCTAACAAATTGCAACACAAATAACACGAGCTTATTTGACCTGCAGTACACTTCGCTAGAATAAAATTTCATATTTAATGTGGATAAGTCTAGATATGTCAATATTAATTAAACCAAAAAACTTGAATTAGTTTAAATACTGAATTTTGTTCCATCTGGGTCTGCTTCAAAGTCAGTCAATTTGTTTCCCATTGTCAGTTTCTACCTGTGGGCACTGGTGGGGAAATCTGAAGTGGGTGATATAAGTCCAAGAGGGTGCTCTTTGGTCCTTGACAGCAAGGGTAGAAGGAGGAACCAATGGTGCTGGAGGTACTGAGGGTGGAATAGGAGCCAGTTATGCAGGCCACACCCAAGGTGGTACAGAAATAGAAGTGGGGGGGGGAGGAAAAATAAGGGAAAGTGCTGTTAGAGGGCAGAGAAAGAGGACTCCTCATTCTAAAATTCATCAGTTTGGACAGATGAACAGATGCCATGTTTTTCTCCTGCCAACAAGTGAAAATATAGGCAGTCCATGTCAGATACAGAAGTCAGGGAATATCCCTGAAACAAAGGAAGTTTTGGCAATTGCTTGGGAATTTTCCTTAAAGTCCTCATCCCAAGATAAACTAACCATAGACAGTTGGCTCCAATTATCAGAGACATTAACCTGGGAAATGAATGGGGGAGAAGCCCCTACATCTATTAGGAGGAATAACAGTGAGAGATGGTCAATGCTCCCTTCATTAGGGATGGCTTGTGTTTCCTCCAGCAACCTGGATTTAGGAAGCCTATTTAGACAATTATCATCCAAATTATCAGGAGGGAGTTTATCAGTCTGGTTACTGACCAAACTCATTCTGTAAGAGGACTTTAGGTTTGGGTCCTGATTTAGAGCCATGAAGGTCTGGACCTACGTACCTCTGTCAATTTGCCATGTTTCCTACAAAAGAGATCAAACTGATAGATCAAATTGAGGTCATGCACTGTTACAGAAGAGATCAGTCTTTTCTTAAACGTTTTAATCCATATTGTTTCCAGTGGGTTAAAAGGAATCCCAAGGGAGAGTCCTTGGAAACTGAAGAAGATGGCTAGAGAAGGTCCTTTACCAAGAAAATCCACCCTCCCCACCTCTGGGTGGCTTCCCACATTAAGGATATATCAGAGGCTCTGGTGTCAAAGTGACCCAAGGTGTCCCTTCAAAGAAATCGCTATTGATCATCACTCTGCTTGCTGTCAAGGTCCTGTAGGAGGGAGTGCCAGCATCCCCAAACTTCTGCAATGCATCCTAGGCTACAAATGGGTGTCAGTGAATGGACCAAAATACTATGCTGTGCCATGAAGAATCTGCCATTTTTAATCCATAGAAAATACTAGAAAAGTTTTACAAGGGAAAATTACCTGATTTTGTAATTTAAGTAGTTAGCAGGGGAAATTGATGGAAAACAGTAAAGATAAAACTCCATCACAATCTAAGTAACATTCCAAGACATGTAGTCTTTAAAGCCAACTTCCCTAGGAAATGGTGCCTGGTTGGGTTTTAATTCAATCAGGTGCTGGTTTTGGCTGACTCTGAGTGGAGATCTCATGACCAGAAATGGCTGGACCAGAGATGTGGAGGGGGTCACATTAGACCAATGAAGAGGAAACCTCACAAGAGAGTCTTAAGATTGATAGCCGTCCTGGGGTGCCTGGGTGGCTCAGTCGGTTGAGTGTCTGACTTTGGCTCAGGTCATGATCTCACAGCTTGTGAGTCTGAGCCCTGTGTCGGGCTCTGTGCTGACAGCTCAGAGCCTGGAGCCTGCTTCGGATTCTGTGTCTCCCTCTGTCTCTGCTCCTGATCCACTCGAATTCTGTCTTTCTCTCAAAAATAAATAGACATTAAAAAAATGAAAAAAAAAAAAAAAAAGATTAGCAGCCATCCTAGTGACTTAGGTGACTGTCCCATGCCCAAGACAAACATCTTTGTATAAGGACAGGAATAAAGAGAGGACATCATGTTTCTAGATCTTATTACCATTCCAGCCATGGTACTAACTTTCAGCCAAAAGGCAGGCATTTTCCGTCCGGTGGAGTAGCCATGGGAAGAGTGTGGCCTGAACAATTGACATGAAAGTGTTCCAATAAGACCATAGTCCTTAAAAAGCCCCTGAAATAATAGTAGAGAAGACAAAGTACTCACCAAGTTTGAATGAGTCTCAGTGTCCAGATGAAAAGACTCAGGTCCCACATTGGGCATCAAAATGATGTGAAATGTTGGGGTTCAGAAGCAAACAGTCAAGAAAGAATTCTTGAATTTCTAATTATTGTATTAATATGTATTCCTCTAGTTAGTAATGAGCTTAGACATCACTTATATGTTTGTTAGCCATTTTAATGATTTCTTTTGTGAATTGCCTGTCAAATTATGTTAATTTGCATAGATTTAAAAACCACATGTCGAATTTACTCTTATGTTATTATCCTATATTGTAACTATCTCCCCCAAATCTGTATTTACTGTGGTGTCCTGTATAGAAAATAAACCATTAATGTCCATGTGAAAAAAAAAAAAAAAAAAAAAAAAAAAAAGAAAGAATTCTTGAGATGTCTTAGGTGCAAAAAGCGTGATTTTATTTAAACACAGGGACAGGATCCATGGGCAGAAAGAGCTGCATGGGGATTGTGAGGAGTGGCTGATTACATATTTTCAAGCTGGGGGAGGGGGTCAGGGATATCAAAAGTCTCTAAGGAATTTGGAAGGAAGGTTTCCAGGACCTTGAGGGGCTAGTTGTTGTTAGGAAAATGTCATTTAACACTGTCTTAGTAAAACCTTAGTCATGAGACCCTTCAGATATTTATCAGTGGGCCATATGCTTGAAGGATGATTGAAAACATATATCTTGGGGTGGGTAGAGATCAAGGAAGTTTCCAAAGGGATTTTCATACATTCAAGGGAGACTTACAGGATTCTGGAGGTAGGACTAATGTCAAGCTAATATTGCCTTTTGCCTTTAGCAAAATATATGGAAGCAAATGAAAATTTGTCAAGGAATATACAATATAAAAAGATGTGGATCTAGAGGGAACATACTTCAATATAATAAAGGCTGTGATGGCAGGCCTATAGTTACCATCATACTCAATGGTGAAAAGTTAAAAGCTTTTCCTCTAGGATCAGGGACAAGACAAGGATGCTGACTTTCACCATTTTTATTCTCCACATAAGATGTTTGTGACACGAGAAACAAAACTTAGGGGAGGAGTAAGATGTAAAGCTTTAGAATACATTCAAACTTAAGTTGTTATCAACTTAAAACAGACTGGGATAAATATAAATTGCTTGATTGAAGGCTCATGATAGACACAAAATGAAACCCTATCAAGATACACGAAAAGTATCCAAAATCTATAAAGAACTTACCAAACTCAACACCCAAAAAACCAAATAATCCAGTGAAGAAATGGGTAGAAGACACGAATAGATACTTTTCCAAAGAAGACATCCAGATGGCCAACAGGCACATGAAAAGATGCTCAACATCACTCATCATCAGGGAAATACAAATCAAAATCACAATGAGATACCACCTCACACCAGTCAGAGTTGCTAAAATTAACAGCTCAGGAACAACAGATGTTGGCAAGGATGTGGAAAAACAGGAAACCTCCTGCACTGTTAGTGGGAATGCAAACTCGTGCAGCTGCTCTAGAAAACAGTGTGGAGGTTCCTCAAAAAATTAAAAATAGAACTACCCTACAACCCAGCAATAGCACTACTAGGAATTTACCCAAAGGATACAGAAGTGCTGATTCATAGGGGCACATGTACCCCAATGTTTATAGCCATGCTTTCAACAATAGCCAAATTATAGAAAGAGCCCAAATGTCCATCAACTGATGAATGGATAAAGAAGATGTGGTTCATATCTACAATGGAATACTACTTGGCGATGAGAAAGAATGAAATCTGGCCATTTGTAGCAACGTGGATAGAACTGGAGAGTATTATGCTAAGTGAAATAAGTCAGTCAGAGAAAGACAGATATATGTTTTCGCTCATATGTGGAACTTGAGAAACTTAACAGAAGACCATGGGGAAAGGGAAAGGGAAAAAATAGTTTCAAATAGAGGGGGAGGTAAACCATAAGAGACTCTTAAATACAGAGAACAAACCGAGGGTTGATGGGGGTGGGGGTCGGCAAGGGGAGAAATGGGTGATGGGCACTGAGAAGGGCACTTGTTGGGATGAGCATTGGGTGTTGTATGTAAGTGATGAATCATGGGAATCAACCTCCCAAACCAAGAGCACACTATATACACTGTATGTTATGTAACTTGACAATAAATTATATACAAAAAGATAAAAATAAAAAAGATACACAAAAGGTAAAAGAAAGGATCTAGGCATACCACTATAGAAAATCATCAAATCACAAAGGAAGAAATCAAGAGAATAAAGGAACAGAAGAACTACAAAACAGCCAGAAAAAAATTAACAAAATGGTGATAATTCCATATTTCCCAATAGTGTCTTAAAATTTTTTTTAAATGTTTATTTATTTTTGAGAGAGAGTAAGTGCATGAGTGGGGGAGGGGTAGAGAGAGGGAGACACAGGATCTGAAGCAGGCTCCACACTGACAGCAGAGAACCCAATGTGGGGCTTGAACTCACGAACCAGGAGATCATGACCTGAGCTGAATTCTGGCGCTTCACAAACAGAGTAACCCAGGCTCCCCTGTCAAAAATTTCTGTAAATGTAAATGCAAATGTAAACAGACAAAGACTGTAGAAAGAGACAAAGAAAATAAATATATGAAGGGGTCAATCCAAAAAGAGTTTCACAGTTTTAAATATTTTTGCAGCCAAAATAGAATCTAAATGTATAAAGCAAATATTAACAGACCTAAAAGGAGCAATAGAGAGCAACACAATAACAATAGATGACTTTAATACCCACTTTCATCAATGGATAGTCTAGATAGAAAATAAATAAGAAAACATTGGCCTTACATGATATTAGAGCAGATGGACTTAACAGATATTTATAGAACATTCTATTTTAAACAACAGAATACAGTTCTTATCAAGCACGCATGAAACATTTTCCAGGATAGATCATATGTTAGGCCACAAAACAAGTCTAAATACATTTAGAAAACTCAAATCATATTAACCATCTTTTCTGATCACAATGGCATGGAACTAGAGATCAATTACAATACGTTAACTGGAAAATTCACAAATATATGGAGATTAAATGTGTTACTGAACAACCAGTGAGTCAAAGAAGAAATCATTAGAGAAATTAAAAAAAATCTTGAGACTAATGGAACATAGAAATACAACATACCAACACTTATGAGATGTAATGAAAGCAGTTCTAAGAGGGAAGATCACAGAGATACATGCCACACTAAGAAACAGGAAAAACTCAAAAAAATACCTACATTTATACCTCAATGAACTAGAAGAAACCAAAGTAAGTAGAAGGAAGGAAATAACAAATATCAGAGCAAAAATAAATGAAATAGAGACTAAAATGGCAATATAAATGATGTAATAAACTAAGAGCTAGCTTCTGAAAAAACAAACAAAACAAAATTGACAAACCTTAAAGTAGACTTACAAAAAAAAAAAACAAGAGAAGTCTCAAATAAATAAAATCAGGAAAAAAGGGAGATGTTACAAATGGTATCAGAGAAATAACAAGGATCATAAGAGACTACTGTGAACAGTTATTCACCAAAAAGTTGAACAACTTAAAAGAAATAGATAAATCCATTGAAATTTACAACCTATCTAGACTGGATCAGGAAGAAATAGAAAATCTGAACAGACCAATTAATAGTAAGGAAATCGAATCAGTAACCAAAACCTCCCAATGAACAGAAGTCCAGCATCAGATGGCTTCACTGGGAATTTCACCAAATATTTAAAGATGAATTACTACTTTTTTTTTCAAATATTCTAAAAATAAGACAGAACACTTCCAAACTCATTTTATAAAGTGAGCATTACCCTGATACCAAGCCAGACAAGGATGCCACAAGAAAAGAAAATTATAGGCCAATATCTATGATGAACATAGATGCAAAAATCCTCAAGAAAAGATTAGCAAACCGAATTCAACATTATATTAAAAGGATCATGCATGATGATCAAGGGATTTATTCCAGGGATGGAAGGATGGTTCAACATCTGCTAATCAATTATTTGATATACCACCACAACAAAATCAAGGATAAAAAATCTTATGATCACCTCAATAGATTCAGAAAAAGCAGATGACAAAATTCAACACTCATTTGTGATAAAGACTCTCAACAAAGTGGGCAAAGAAGGAACATATTTCAACACAATAAAGGCCATATATGACAAGCCCACATCTAATATCACATTTAATGGTGAAAAGCTGAAAGCTTTTTTCCTAAAAATCAGGAAGTAGACAAAGATGCTCACTCTCACCACTTTTATTCAACATAGTTCTAGAAGTTCTAGCCAAAAAAATTAGGCAAGAAAAACATATCAGACATTCAAACCAGAAAAAAGTAATAAAACTGCCACTGTTTTCAGACAATATGGTATTATATATAGAAAACCCTAAAGACTCCATCAAAAACTGATAGAACTAAAACATTCAGTAAAGTTGCAGAACACAAAATCAATACACAGAACCTTCTGTGCTTCCACACACTAATAATGAACTATCAGAAAGAAATATTAAAAAACAATCCCAGTTACAATTGCATCAAAAAGAATAAAATACATGGGAATCAATTTAACTAAGGAGGTACAAGTCCTATATACTGAAAGCTGTAAGACATTGATGAGAGAAACTGAAGATGACTCAAATAAATGGAAAGATAATCTGTGCTCATGGATTAGAAAAATCAATATTGTTAAAGTGTCAAAGTGATCTACATATTCGGTGCAATCTCTATTAAAATTGCAAAGACATTTTCATAGAACTAGAACAAATAATCTCCAAACTTGTATGGAACCACAAAGGACCCCAAAGAACAAAGATGATGGTATGACTCTCCTGGATTGGCTTTTATGGGTCTTTGGAACTGGCTCTAATGTTGCCCACAGTGGCTGAGATATGCCAGCTGACCAATTTGGCCTAAGACTCAAAATTTATAGTTTGTTAAAAACTCCAAGATACTGATGGCCCATTTTATTAGATTCCTGAGAGGAGCCCCTGAACTTATTGCTACAGTGAGGGTGCTCCTGAATGCATGGAGCCACCAGAACAGGAGATACAGACAAAATAAAAAAGGAAATGGACTCTGAGAAAGAGATCCCTACAAACCTCCAAAGCCAACAGGAATAAGGAGGAAGAAGGTCTGGCTTTCCTGACCTGAGCTTTTTTTTTTTTTAATTTTTAATGTTTATTTGTTTTTGAGAGAGAGAGAGAGAGAGACAGAACACAAGCAGGAGAGGGGCAGAGAAAGAAGGAAACACAGAATCTGAAGCAGGCTCCAGGCTCCGAGGTGCCAGCACAGAGCCTGATGCGGGGCTTGAACCCACAAACCATAGGATCATGACCTGAGCTGAAGTCAGCTGTTTAACCAACTGAGCCATCCAGGTGCCCCTGACCTGGGCTTTTATGGTTTGGCACCAAACCCATCCATCCATTATGGTGATTAGAGCTAAGGCTCACAGTGAGTTCAAAATCCTAGATGAAGCATATCTACTCTTATATTAAAAAGAGATGGTTCAGTGGCTATATATTTTTGTTGAGCATCATGCTCTCACAGACCCCCTGACCTTTTTAACTCAGAGTAGGTGCCCTTGGGGCCAGAATCTAAGGAGTTCCTTTTAATGGGCATTCTCCATAATTATAAGGCCATTATAATTCATTGGAATGTCAGATATATACAAGAGACATTAGATTACATCAATGCTGTAGTTAGACATGAAAAAGAGAATTTTCTTACAGCCCAATCTTGTTTGCTGATGAAAGCAAATAAGCCATGCTGTCCCTCAGCCAAGAATCAATGGAGGGACTCTACGACATATGAGAGCTCATCAATGGAGGGACTCTAGGACATATGGGAGCTCATCAATGGAGGGACTCTAGGACATATGGGAGCTCATCAATGGAGGGACTCTAGGATATATAGGAGCTCTCAGGCCCCTTATTGGTCCTCACCAAGGGATGGCACCTTGAACAAGCCCTTTCTCTCATGAGATGACCAATAGGCTTCCCTGTACTGGCAGCTCTGGAGAACAGGGGTTTCTAGTGACTTAATTTCTGAAAGCCCAAACATAAGTTAGAAACCTTTGCTTGGGTACCTCAGGCTCTTTAAAAGACCTCCTGTCCCACTCTGCAGGCATATGCCATCACCTTTCAAATGCCCCAGTCCCAAGCCCCTGCAGTGGGATCCAGGATTCAATACCCTGATCTTTCAGAGTAGCAGCCATCAAGGCCCCTGCTTTTGGGACCAGCAGTTCCCCAGAGCATGTCCCTCCTGTAGGGGATAACTGCTCATATGCTTCTTTAATTATCTATTCAGACACACATAACAAAGATTTTACAGCTCTCATTGACATGGAAGCCCAAATTACAGTGCTTCCCAGGACCTCCTCCAAACATAAGTGAGTGGTGCCCTTTAAATTACAAGGCATAACAGGTAAGGTAATAAAAGGCACTCAACTTTCATTGGATGTCACTATTTGGACAATCTTTTCTTTTTTCTTTAATTTTTATTAGAGATAGAGATAGAGGAGAGAGAGAGAGAGAGAGAGAGAGAAAACCTCAAGCAGGCTCCATGCTCAATGCAGAGCCTAACTCAAGGCTTGATCTCACAACCCTGGGATCATGATCTGAGCCAAAATCAAGAGTCAGCTACTCAATCAATTAAGCCACCCATGTATGTGCCCCTGAACGATTTTTTATATAAAATCTTTTAGTGGTGGTAGCCTTTTTGACCCTACCCTTTCCTTTTTTTTTTTATGTATTGATGCTTTGACTCAAAGCCATGCCATTTAGAACAAATCCAAATTCCTGAACTTTCTGGTGGGAGCTGCACATTAGGAGCCCATTAGACTGTTGCCTTCAATTAAGATGGTAAATACCATCCCATAGCACTTACATTGGGGACTGAGAGATTGACACTCAAAATTCAAGATTTATTAAATGGAGTCATTAAATACATCATTTCTTTCATCTTCCCCATATGTCTAGTATTAAAGTCCACTACTCATGAGTGGTGCCTTAGAGTTCACTATGGAAATGTAAATGCTCTGGTGCCCCCTATTAAGAATCCCATTCCCAATACTGTCCAGTTAATTGAGGACATCCAAAGGGCTCCACGGGACTATTTTGCTGTGATTATTCTAGCTAAAACATTCTATTCAGTTTCAGTCACCCGACAGGTCCCAGCCACAGTTTGCTTTCACTTTTGAAGGCATCGCATATACCCTTACCTGGCTGGTTCTGGGTTAACTCAACGGCTGGACTCTTGCCCACAATCTTTTCTGGCAAGGCCTGGATGCTCTTACAGTGTCCCCTTGTGCTCTTTGACACTATATTGATGACATTCTAATCCAGGGCCCCTTGGAGGATATGGTGTGTGAGGCCCTAATACAGCTGGTGACCCATCTGCAATATAGAGGTTGGGCTACTGCCCCCATAAAATTTAAGGGTCATCCACAACTGTTAAATTTTTGGGTATTAATTAGTCCTCTAAAGGCGGAGAAATTCTGCTTGCTTTTACATCAATTGTTAACCATTCAGTTTCCTACCATGCTATTGCAAGTTCAACATGTCTTAAAGCCTCTTCACATTTTGGCAGGGACACACATCATACTGACCCATCATTCCTAAACCTATTTATGTAGTCATGCACAAACTCTCCACACTTTGTGTGTGTGTGTGTGTGGGGGGGAAGAATTTCAACAACAAGCTTTGTAGTTGACACAAAGATCAATTCATCAAGTCCTCCTCCTGGTTTTCCTGGCTCCTTCTTCTGGGATGAGGCACTGACCACCATGGACAATTTGGGAGCCTATGGACTAAACATGGCTTCTTTTGGTTGTTTATGGGCATCTGGGCAGATGGCTTCTCTCCGTAACCTCTGTTACACCCCCTTAAAACGTCAAATTCTAGCCATTTATTGGGCTTGGTTAGAAACAGAAATCCCCGTGGGAACGGAGCTTGTTCTCCTGTGTACGCATATTCCTATTATGTCATGGATAAGGAATGCCTCTTAACAGTGACTTGGCACAGCCATGACCTTGTTAAAATGGAAATGGTATCTTCAGGAATGGGCTAAACCTGATGTGGTAGGTTTTTCCAAATTACAGGAAGATGTGGTTTCCATACTCCTCCAGTCTCTGCCCAGAGGCCTCAAGGAATTGCCTAAGTGTCTAGCAACCTGGGGTAGCCCTTGGGATGATTTGATGGAGTGAGGAAAGGAGTCTGTCTACTTTACGGATAGTAGTGCCACCATCTGGTGGAGGGGCAGTGTACCATCCTGCCAGCAGCAGTGCCAGGCTTATCAAAGACAGCAAGTCAGGGTAAGCGCAGTTTGCTGAGCTTATGGTGGTGCAAATGATTGTGCATACCATTGTCCATGGCAAGCCTCTTGTCCATATTTTTATGATTCAGGAGTGGTTGCTAATAGGTTAGAAGTTTGGTTGGGACAACGGCAGCAGGACAACTTTCACATTCAAGGCCATCTCATTTGGGGTGCCTCAATTTGGACACACATTGCCCAGGCACCAGTCACAATTAAGGTTATCCCTCTTTCACCACATAAAAACACTGCTTACACCAGAGTCTGTCTTTAACTGCAAGGTGGATGCCCTTATCCAAATCCATGTCATCACCCATTTGGCACTTTCAATCACCAATTACATCAGCTCCACCCAGTACCACAAAATCACAGCCTCTCCCTTCTCAATCAATCCTTGATTCCACCATTCTGGCCTTTCTTACTCATCACTTCCATACTCCTTATCCCCAGGCCAAATACTCCCATTTCTCTTCGGGTTATGGAAAAGTTGTTACCACACTGGCCTGGGCCTACCACAGGGACAGTCTGCTTACACACCCTTGCAAAATGCATGGTTTTAAAATGCAACTTATGCTCCCAAACCAAACATTGGAAACTGCCCCATCATGCCTCAGTTCTGTGAGGGGACCACCTTTGTCCTTTTAGCTGTTGGTAGGCTAACTTCATATGGCCACTTCCTCCTTCCATGGGCACTGTCTGCTTTGCCATTACATATATGGATTCTTTTACTGACCTACTACACCCAAAAGAACACCTCTGTGGAACAGGTAATCTTTTCTTTTCTAAAAATATCCTGCCCCCATTTGGCCCTCTTGGCAATGACTCAGATCAAGATCTCATTTTATTACCAATATAGCACGTTACCAGGTTCTCCTCCAGGAATTCAAAGGTACTTTTATCTCCCATACCAGAAACAGGCCTCTGGCATTATTGAAAGCCATGGTAGTTTAAAATTCTTCTTCTTCTTTTTTTCCAAAGTTTATTTTGAGAGACAGAGTAAGAGGGGGTGCTTCTGAGCTAGGGAGGGGCAAAGAGGGAGTGAAAGAATCCCAAGCAGGTTCTGTGCTGTCAGCACAGGCCCTGACGTGGGACTCAATTCCATGAACTGTGAGATCATGACCTGAGTCAAAATCGAGAGTCAGTGCTTAACAGACTGAGCCACCCAGGTGCCCCTAAGATTCTTGCTCCTTAAGTTACAGAGTGGTAAATGGAATCCTAAATGGACTTCCTTGCTGCCATAGGCACTTACCACTTTAAACTCTAGACCATATTGCTACAACTACAACTCACCAATCATACTGCTTATAATTGTTATCATGGGGGAATTTGATGTCTTCATTTTGTGGGACAATATTTACATTTTTCCAAACAATTTTGAGTCCCCTTACAGATTGAAAATGTCACTCATCTTGCCTTCCAATATTCCTTGGCAACTTGATTAGGGACTTGTGGTTAAACATGACCTCCTGGTCATAGATAGTCCTGGCCTGCTAGAGAAATACAGACCCACTATGCTGTTGGTGGACCACACTTGCCCACTTGATATGAAAATTCCAGTTGAATTCTAATGTATAGTGGCTTTAGTGGATGGCTCATTTATCCTAATTATACTTCTCCACAAGAAGTGGAAAAGAGGCACTTGGGTGGCTCAGTCAGTTAAGCATTTGACTTCAGCTCAGGTCATGATCTGTGCTGGTGTCCGGTTCTGTGCTGACAGCTCAGAATCTGGAGCCTGCTTTGGATTCTGTGTCTCCCTCTTTCTCTGCCCCTCCTCTGCTCTCTCTCTCTCTCTCTCTCTCTCTCAAAATAATAAATAAACATTAAAAAATAAAAGAAGTGGAAATAATTGCACCCAGACCCATCAAAGGAACAGGATGGATCTCTAAAAGGTGTGGGGACACAACCAGGTTGGTTGACACCTGAAACATTAGAAGATGACATCATGGAAATACGATTACAATACTTGGCCCTGCCCAACTTTGGAGGAGGCCACCAGTGAGCTGCTGAGTCATGGTGGCCCTATAATAAATATTCACATGGGGCAGTCCACAGGTCGATGCAAAACTGCAAAATGCAAATGCTTTCTACTGTTGGTTTTACTCTGTAACTTCTGTGCTATGTGGGTCATGGGCCTTCTCCTTGACCCTTGAAAGGTAATACAAGAAACTTGCTGGAACCACATAGCACTCATCCACAATCGTATCCCAGAATCAGGGGGTGGTATGTGTTGGAAGTCAGCCTTAGGAGGGCTGAGCCTGAAATGCCATCAGGTATGGATACTAGCTGGGTAATTCAAACCTTCTATCTTAAATAAGATCAGTGGCACAAATGCTTACAGGCCATCCTCCCTGCCCAAACACCAACATTCTGACCTCTGGGCATTGGCCATCACTGCCCTAATTTTGACCCTAATGACTGACAGGCTTGTGCAGTTCAGACCCATCTCTGGTAATATAAGGCTAAACATAAGATTTTCAGGAGCATATAACCAAATTTCTTTAAACCGAGGCTATCCATATGCCCCCAACCTTTTCTATTTATGGATGGAGATCACCTATGCCCTGGAGGAGAGCACTGCCCAATCATTTATGAGCTGTACCCCTGAAGACCTCCCAAATTTACTGAGAATTTGTGACATCAGTACATTCTTCCAGTGGTGCAAACAAATCTTAATCAGGGCATCCCAAATCTATGTGACTCTGGCAGACATCTTGGGCCCTCAATTCCCCTCTTGGGTGGCTCCCTGGGAAGCCAACAAGCTCATCTGGGATGCCTCCTTTACAGGCAACAGCACTGGAGATGATTGTACCCCAACTCATGATGGTGCAGGACATGACAATTCAAGAAATGACAATGCCAGCACTGTGGGATATAATTCGAGATGATGATGCCTCACTTCATGACAACATGGGATACAACTTTATTTTGAATACTGCCTCCATAGCCTTCCACTATATCAAGTGATAATGCTGAGGAAGACATGGTGGCTGATGATGGTGAGCACTCCCTAGCACTTGGTTGCTGAATTGAACACTTGTTTACTGAAATGCCCTACTGATGACCCCCTTGAATGGTGTTTTGCAGATTTGCAGAGTTAACCATGCATCTACCCCAAGGCACCCTTGCTAACTACAATGCTTGCTGCTTGAGAGTAAGATAATAGTACAATGATTGCCAGGTTGCTCTTTGCAGGGCCTTTAAGCTTTGGAAGGCCAAGGTATGTGTTGAGTTTCATAATCGTACAGAGGCATCCTCAAACACTTTATTCAATTGCTTGCCTTCATCACATCCATTAGATTGGTCCATATTATGTGCCCTACTGCGGGTGAGTGAATTTAATTTGTTACGAGAACCCTTCTCTGGTGGCAGATACTGCTACCACCACACAGTGTCACTACCCTATACCATCCTGAGGGGACCCTTTCCCACCATCACCATACAGCACTCTAAAATCCTCCCATTTGAACCCTCTAACCTCTAATAGTCTTAATATTTTTATACAAAGGCCAGAAACTGGAAATCCAAAGTAAGTTGGAATTTTGGGTGACTGGGCCTCAAGGCCCAAGACCATGTGGATTGTGCTCCTTGGGATGAGGTGTAGGTCATGTTCATCCATGTGGTGTTGGTACCGGTGCAGATATGGATGATTACAAAGAACATGGGAGGGGGAAGGAGGCTCCTCCTGCCAGGCACCACTTACTATATTGCAAAGCAGTTGAGTACCATAGAGAGCAGTCAGGCAAGCTGCTGGGCTTTAAAATCCTCCCATTTGAACCCTCTAGCAGTCTTAATATTTTTATACAATGGCCAGAAACTGAAGCTCATTTTTTTGGTCATTGTAATGGCCGGACATGTTACTGGGCTCAACAAAGACTTTTCCCCCAGTTAGTGGCCTATCTGGATGATTTATTCACCCTGCCCCTGTTTTCCCAACAGAAGGCACTCACATGTCCTGCACCTTGCCTGACTGCTCTCTATGGTACTCAACTGCTCTCACATAGGATACTTTGCAATATAGTAAAGTAAGTATACTTTACTATAGTATACTTAGTATAGTATACTATACTATAAATATAAGTATAGTAAGTGGTGCCTGGCAGGAGCCTCCTTCCCCCTCCCATGCTCTTTATAATTATCCATATCTGTACAGGTACCAACATCACATGGATGAATATGACCTACACCTCATCCCAAGGAGCACAATCCACATGGTCTTGGACCTTGAGGCCGAGGCACCCAGAATTCCAACTTACTTTGGATTTCCTAATCAAACAGTTGGTGTCCACTATGAGTCTAGTGTCCTAGGGCCTTCACACCTACGTAGTTCTCTATATGTGTACTTCTTCCTTTAATCTCCAATGCATTGCCTCCTTGATGGCCCCTGAAGATTCCTGTCTGTTCATACCAACCACATTTTATTCTCCCTGGGACTACCTTTACACATCACCAACTCCCAATCCATCTGTCTTTCTGCTCCCTCCTGTCAAAAGTATGCAATATTCATCTCCATTATGTTGGGAGTAAGTCTGCAACTATTTCTCATGGGAACTGTGTGAGGTGCCCCCACCACACACATGTAACAACAGTATAAGGTCTATACTTACTGTGGTAAGCACTGAGTAATGTATAGAATTGTCCAATCGCTATGTTGTACACCTGAAACTAATATAATATTGTATTTGTATACTTTAATTAAAAAGAAAAACACTAGGGCCACCTGGTTGTTTCAGTTGGTAGAACATATGACTCTTGATCTTGGGGTCATGAGTTCAAGCCCCACATTGGGCATAGAGCCTACTTTAAAAAAAAAGATAAAACCAAATTAAGGCAAATGCCAACTTGTCAGCCATCCTGACTGAACACATTGGGCTGTTATACCCAATGTGTTACATTATCTATAGTTACAGACAATATTTCAGACTACCATTAGTCTATTGCTATTATTGATTGGCATTTTTATTTTGCTCAAATGTTTCATGTGCTGGGTGCCTAAAGCCCTGCCAGTGGCTTTTAATATCTCTACCATCCAGACAGTACTTGTGATTTTCCCTAAAGACTAATGCCTATGTATTATGAGGTCAATTGTGATGAGGAAACAGAGTTATTTTGAGTGGCTATTTAGGCATTTACAGTGTGAAAGCCCTATTCATACCCAGTGTCTAGACATTTAGATAAGAACTCAAGCTTAGGATTCCCACCACAAATCCCTACTTTGCTTTTCCTAGGGCACATTTCAAAATAACCACTTAAAGCTGAACCTGCAAAAATTTAGTGACTACCACCCCACCATGTTATAAGTAGTAGCTACTTGCTATTCTGCCCCCTAGCTCTTGCTTGCTCGTGGCCTGGGATGGAGGCCTTCTCCCAGCTCATCATACCCCTATTCCACTTCTGGGATTTGTAAATAATAAGTATCGTGAATTTACTTCCTTTGTGAGAGTGTATTGAAACTATGCCTTCAATCAAAACAGTCCTGGGGTTTTCAGTTCTTTAAAGTGGGAGCTAAGAGAATTTTTAGAATATGGTGGCAGAGTAGGAGGACCCTAGGTTTGTCTCCTCCCATGAACAAAACTAGATAACTATCAAGTCATCCTAATTACCCCAGAAATTGGCTTGAGGACTGACAGAACAAACTCCACAACTAGAGGGAGAGAAAAGGCTATAGGTAGGAAGCATGAAGATATGGTTTAGGGGAGAAACGAATTGTGGGTGCTGCAGAGGGGAAGGAGTCATAGTTGAGGAGAAGGTCAAGAAAGTGAGAGGAGCACACAGGGAAATACAAAGGAGAATGTTTTCCCAAAGCCATTGGCTTGGAAAATGAGAGGGGCTGAATACTGTGAGTTCTTGCAACCAGTGGAGCTTAAAGCCTTGAGGTTTAAAGGTCAGTAGACTTGGCTGGGATAAAGCCCGAAGGGCACTTCCCTGCTCCTGGAGAGAAGGCAGGCAAAAAATCCAGGGGCAGACAATGTGGAAACAGCAATCTGAAAAATGCCTGGGGCACACAGAAAGGAGATTATTCACTATTATAGGAGTGCTTTCCTGAGAGGCAGTATTCACAGAGATATCTCTCTGGGAATAAAGAAGCTGGCTGGTGCCATTTTCCTCTTCCACCCCTTAGCATAAACAGCATAAACCTGTGGGAAGCAGTGCAGTGCCTACAATGGCTGCCCAACTTAATTACACCAAGTCCCACACCCCACCCAGTGCTCTGGTGGCACTGCCCTTCTCAGTCAAGCTTGCCTCAGTACCAGTACGGTCAGCCCCTCCACCAGAATATCAGCACAACCCCCTGCTCACACCATATCTCATCATCAGAGAGTTCTGCAGGATCTCAGTTCTGGTGGAGTTGGTGTCAAGTCTCATTTCACAATCAGACCAAAGCATACCTAGTTAAAACACCACGTTCAGGCCAGGGACCAACATGGCCCACAACAGGGAAGGAAAGCCTCTTCAGACAACTGGCCTGAAGGATAGAGCAGCCAAAACACAATAGTAGAGAGCAGGCAGCACACAACAGAGACACTCACTGAAGCACTAGGCTTTGGGCAATACAAGACTTCTTTATAAGGCTATTGCTTTCAAGAGCAGGGAACATGACTGGCTTTTAGAACACAGAGAAGTAGGCATAGACTTAGACAAAATGCCAAGATGGAGGAACTTATCTCCAATGAAAGAACAAGATAAGGCCATGGCCAGAGATCTAGTGAAACAGATATAAGTAACATGGCTGGTGGAGAATTTAAAGCAGCAATAATAAGGAAACTCACTGGGCTTGAGAAAAGAAGACATCAGTGAGACCCTTACAAGAGCAATAGTTTTTTTTAAAAAAGAATCAATCAGAGATGAAGAATGTAATAAATAAGATTGGAAACAGGCTTGATGCAATGAACAACAGGCTGGAAAAAGCAGAAAAAGGAATTAGTAACCTAGAAGACATAATAATGGAAAATAATGAAGCTGAACAAAAGAGAAAAAGAATTATGCAACATGAGAATAGACTTAGGGAACTCAGTGACTCCAACAATTGTAATAACATTTGTAATTATAGGAGTCCCAGAAGAAGAAGACAGAAAAGGGGGCAGAAAATTTATTTCAAGAAACCGTAGCAGAAAACTTCCCTAATCTGGGGAAGGAAACATATCCAGATCCAGGAGGCACAAAGAACTCCCATAAAAATAAACAAAAACAAGACAACACCAAGACATATTGTCATTAATTTTGCAAAATATAGTAATAAAGAAACAGCCTTAAAAGCATCAAGACAAAAGAAGTTCTTAAAATATAAGGAAACACCCATAAGCCTAGATGGAAATTTCTCAACAGAAACTTGGCAAGCCAGAAGGGAGTAGCATGATATATTAAAAATGCTGAATGGGAAAGATCTGCAGCCAAGAACACTTTATCCAGCAAGGTTATCATTCAGAATAGGAGAGGTAAAGAGTTTCCCAGACAAACAAAAACTAAATGAGTTTGTGACCATTAAACCATCCCTGTAAGAAATATTAAAGATTTTTTGAATGCAAAGGAAAGAGTGAAAGTGACAAAGACAAGAAAGGAGTAGAGAAAACCTCCAGAAACAATGACAAAACAAGTAATAAAATGGCAATAAATACATATCTATCAATAATTACATTGAGTATAAATGGACTAAACATTCCAATCAAAATACATAGCATATCAGAATGGATAAAAAAAATGACTCATCTATATGCTGCCTGCATAAGACTCGTTTTGACCTAAAAATACCTGTATATCGAAAGTGAAGGGGTGGAGAAACATCTATTATTTAAATTGATGTCAAAACAAAGTCGGTATAGCAATACTTATATCAGACTAACTAGACTTTAAAAGAAAGACTGTAAAGAGACAAAGAAGGGCATTATATAATCATTCAGGGGACAATCCAACAAGGAGATATAACAATTGTAAATATTTATTCATTCAACATAAGAGCATCCAAATATATAAAACAATGAATAGCAATCATAAAGGAACTAATCAATAATAATACAATAACAGTAGGGGACTTTAATGTCCCACTTATATAAGTGGGCAGATCATTTAAATAGAAAATCAACAGAGACGATGGCTTTGAATGACACACTGGACCAGATGGACTTAAAAGATACATTCAGAACATTCCATCCTATAACAGCAGAACACACATTTTTAAAAAATGTTTATTTACTTTTGAGAGAGAGGGAGAGAGTGAGGGAGGAGCAGACAGAAAGGGGGACAGAGGATATGAAGCAGGCTCGGGGCTAACATCACAGAGCCTGATGTGGGGCTCAAACTCAGGAACTGTGAGATCATGACCTGAACCCAAGTTGGGTACTTAACTGACTGAGCCACCCAGGTACTCCAAGAATACATATTGTTTTCAAGTGCACATGGGACATTCTTTAGAATAGATCACATAGTAGGTCACAAAACAGCCCTCAACAAATACAAAATGATTGAAATCATACCATGCAACTTTTCTGGTCACAATGCCATGAAAGTGGAAATCAACCAGAAGAAAAATTTGGAAAGACCACAAATACGTGGAAGTTAAACAACACGCTACTAAACAATGAATGGTTCTACCAGGAAATCAAAGAGGAAATTAAAAAATATACGGCATCAAAGGAAAATGAAAATACAATGGTCTAAACTTTTGGGATACAGCAAAAGCAGTCCTAAGAGGGAAGTATATAGCAATATAGACCTACATCAAGAAGCAAGAAAAATCTCAACTAAACAACAACATAACCTTACATCTAATAGAAAAAGAAAAACAAAGCCTAAAGTCAGCAGAAGGAAGGAAATAATAAAGACTAGAGCAGAAATAAATGATACAGAAACTAAAACAAAACAAAACAAAAACCAAAAAACAATAGAACAGATCAATGAAACCAGGAGCTGGTTCTTTGAAGAATTTGAAAAATTAATAAAATTAATAAGCCTCCAGCCAGTCTTATCAAAAATAAAAGAGAAAGGACCCAAATAAATGAAACCAAGAATGAGAGGAGAAATAAAAACAACACCACAGAAACACAAACAATTATGAGAATTATGAGAAACTATATGCCAATAAGTTGGACAACCTGGAAGAAATGGATAAATGCCTAGAAGCATATAAACTACCAAAACTGATCAATACCCACAAAGAAACTGAGTCAATAATCAAAAAACTGAACAAACAAAAGTCCAAGACCAGATGGCTTCAGAGGTGATTTCTACCAAATGTTTAAAGAAGAGTTAATACCTATTCTTCTCAAACTATTCCAAAAAATAGAAAAAGAAGGAAAACTTTCAAACTCATTCTTTGAGGAGAATTACCCTGATCCCAAAACCAGATAAAGTCTCCACTAAAAACGGGAACTATAGCCTGATATCTCTGATTAACATGGATGCAAAAATTTTCAATAAAATACTAGCAAACTGAATTCATTAATACATTAAAAAATCATTCACTGCAGTCAAGTGGGATTTATTCTTGGGTTGCAAGTGTTGTTCAATATTCACAAATGAATCAGTGAATTATTATCAATTATACCACATTAATAAAAGAAATAATAAGAACCATATGATCATTTCAACATATGCAGAAAAAGCATTTGAGAAAGCACAACACTCATGATATAAAACAACAAAGTAGGGTTAGGGTGAACATACCTCAACATAACAAAGGCCATATATGAAAAACCCACAGCTAATATTATACTCAATGGGGAAAAACTGAGAACTTTTCCTCCACAGTCAGGAACAAGACAAGGATGTTCACTCTCACCCCTGTTATTTAACAAAGTACTTGGAGTCCTAGCCACGGCAATCAGACAACAAAAAGAAAGAAAAAGCATCCAAATTAGCAAGGAAGAAGTCAAACTTTCACTATTTTCAGATGACATGATACTCTATATAGAAAACCCAAAAGACTCCACCAAAAACCTGCTGGAACTGATAAACAAATTCGGTACAGTTGTAAGATACAAAACCAATGTACACAAATCTGTTGCATTTCTATACACCAATAATGAAGCAGCAGAAAGAGAAATCATGGAAACAATCACATTTACAATTGCATCAAAAACCATAAGATACCTAGGAATAAACCTAACCAAAGAGGTGAAAGATCTTTACTATGAAAACTATAAAACCCCGAGGAAAGAAATTGAAGATGACACAAAGAAATGGAAAGACATTCCATGCTCAAGGATGGAAGAACAAATATTGTTAAAATGTCTATACTACCCAAAGCAATCTACACGTTTAATGCAATCCCTATCAAAATACTGCCAGCATTTTTCATAGAGCTAGAAGAATCCTAAAATTTGCACAGAACAACAAAATATCCCAAATAGGCAAAGCAATCTTGAAAAAGAAAAGCAAAGCTGGAGGCATCACAATTCCAGACTTCAAGTTATGTTAGAAGCTGTAGTGATTGAACCAATATGGTACTGGCACAAAAATAGTAAATGGAACAGAATAGAAAACCCAGAAATGAACCCACAACTATATGGTTGCTTAATCTTCAACAGAGCAGGAAAGAATATGCAATGGGAAAAAGACAGTCTTTTCAATAAATGGTGTTGCAAAAACTGGACAGCAATATGCGAAAGAATGAAACTGGACCACTTTTTTACACCAAACACAAAAATAAATTCAGAATGGATTAAAGACCTAAATGTGAGACAGGAAACCATAAAAATCCTAGAAAAGAACACAGGCAGTAACTTCTTTGATATCAACTGTAGCAATTTCTTTCTAGATAGCCTCCTTAGGCAAGGAAACAAAAGCAAAAATGAACTATTGGTACTACATCAAAAGAAAAAGCTTCTGCGTAGCAAAGGAAACAATGTATAAAACTAAAAGGTAACCTATGGAATGGGGGTAGATGTTTGCAAATGATACCTCTGGTAAAGGGTTAGTGTCCAAAATATATAAAGAATTTATAAAACCCAACATCCCAAAAATGAATAATTCAATTAAAAAACGGGCAAAAGACGTTAATAGACATTTTTTAAAAGAAGACAGATGACCAACAGATGCATGAAAACATGCTCAACATCACTGATCATTAAGGGAATAAAAATCAAAACTACAGTGAGATACCACTTCATACCTGACAAAATGGCTAAAATCAACAACACAAGAAACAACAAGTATTGACAAGGATGTGGAGAAAGAGGAACTCTCTTGCACTGTGGGTGGGAATGCAAACTGGTGTGGAAAACAGTATGGAGGTTCCTCAAAAAGTTAAAAATAGAACTACTCTATTATCTAGCAATGGCACTACTAGGGGTTTACCCAAAGAATAAAAAATACTAATTCAAAGGGATATATGCACCCCCAATGTTTATAGTAGCATTATCAACAATAGCCAAATTAGGGAAACAGTCCAAATGTCCAATGACTGATGAATGGATAAAGAAAAGGTGGTATATGTATACAGTGGAATACTACTCAGCCATAAAAAAGAATGGAATCTTGCCATTTGCAACAATATGGATGGAACAAGAGAGTATAATGCTAAGGGAAATAAGTCAGTCAGAGAAAGACAAATACCATATGATTTCACTCATCTGTGGAATTTAAGAAATAAAACAAATGAGCAAACAGAAAAAAAAAGAGGAAAACCAAGAAACAAACTTTTAACTATAGAGAGCAAACTGATAGTTACCAGAGAGGAGGTAGGTGGGAAGATGGGTTAAATAGGTGTTGGGGATTAACACCAACACATTGTAAGGATCATACATCATGCTCAAGTGGAATTTATCCTTGGTTTGCAAGGATGGTTCAATATACACAAATCAGTAAATGAGATACACCACATTAATAGAGTGAACCAAAAATCATATAATCATATAAATAGATGCAGCAGAAAAGACACTTGACAAAATTCAGTATCCTTTCATGATTAAAAACCCTCAACAAATTGTGTATAGAAAGAACATACCTCAACCAATAAAGGCCATATATGACAAGCCACAACCATTATCATACTCAGTGGTGAAAATTATAAATGTTTCCTCTAAGATCAGGTAGAGACAGGGATGCCCTCTGCCATCACTTTTATTAAACATAGTACTGAAAGTGCTGGCTAGAGCAATCAGGGAAGATAAATAAATGAAAGGCATCCAAATCAGAAAGAAGTAAAATTGTCACTATGTACAGATGATATGATCTTATAGAATATTCTATTTACTCAACCAAAACACTGTTCAACGAATTCAGTAAAGTTGCAGGATATAAAATCAACATAATAAATCAGTGGTGTTTTTATACACAAACAAAACATCAGAAAATTAAATAGAAAACTATCCCATTCACAATAGCATAAAAAATAATAAAATACTTAGGAATAAATTTGTCCAAGTGAAATATCTGCACAATGAAACCACAAGACTTTGATAAACTCCTGCATGGTATGTTTGGAAAATGATTATCAAAAAAATCCAGTTGCAAACTACAATGGGTATCTTTATTATTATGTATTCTTGTTTTATTTTTTTCTTTTATGGAGCTTTGATGTTATATTTCCTTAATTATTATGATTTTATGTTATTATTATTTTAAAGCTTATTTATTTATTTTGAGAGGGGAGAGAGAGAGAGAGATAGAGAGAGAGAGAGAGAGAGAGAGATTGATTGAGAGAATCCCAAGCAGGCTCCGCACCACCAGTGCAGAGACCTATGCAGGGCTCGAACCAATGAACCACAAGATCGTAACCTGAACTGAGGTCAGAGCCACTTAGGAGCCCCTGATTTTATTTTTAACTGAAGTATACTTGACATACACTATTATATTAGCTTTAGATGTACAACATGGTGATTCAAAATTTATATAATTTATGAAACGATCACCATGAAAAATTTAGTTGCCATTTGTTACCAAAGTTATTACATTATTGACTATATTCCCTATGCTGTACTTTACATGCCAGGACTTATTTTATACTAGAAGATTGTACCTTTTAATTCCCTTCACTTATTTTGTCCATTCCCCTCAATCCCTCTCCTCTGGCAACCAGCAGTTTGCTCTCTATTGTTGTGAATCTGTTTCTGTTTTATATTGTTTGTATATATATATGTTTTTAGATTATACATATAATCATATGTATGTATCATGCAAAATCATGTGGTATTTGTCTTTCTCTGATTTATTTCACTTAGCATAATACCCTCTAGGTCCATCCATGTTGTCATGATGGCAAGATTTCATTCTTTTTTATGGTTGAGTAATATTCCATTGTACATATACACCACATCTTTATCCAACTATCAATGCAAAGCAAACTATCTAAGCAAAATTAGTTTGCTTCTATATCCTGGCTATTATAAATAATACTACAATGAACACAGGGGTGCATATAGCTTCATATTTATGTTTTTGTATTCTTTGGGTAATTACCCAGAAGTGAGATTGCTGGACCATATGGTAGCTTTATTTTTGCTTAAAAAAATTTTTTTTAAGTTTATTTATTTTTGAGAGAGAGACAGAGAAAGTGAGTGGGGGAGGGGCAGAGAGAAAGGGAGAGAGAGAATCCTAAGCAGGCTTTGCACTGTCGGCATAGAGCCTAATATGGGGCTTGAGATCATTACCTGAGATCATGAAACCAAGTGTCAGACCCTTAACCAACTGAGCCACCCAGGCGCCCCTATTTTTAATTTTTTGAAGAAACTCCATACTTTTTCCATGGTGGTTACACCAATTTACATTCCCACCAGTAGAGCACAATGGTTCCTTTTTCTTCACATCTTTGCCAATACTTGTTATTTCTTGTCTTTTTGACAATAGCCATTTGACTTGTGTGAAGTGATATCTAACTGTGTTTTTTAAAATTTGCATTTCCCTGATAATTAGTGATAGTGCCCATCTGCTCTCTTTGGAAAAAATATTCATTCAGGTCTCCTGCTCATTTTTAACTGGATTACTTGTTTTTTGGTGTTGACTTGTATGAATGCTTTATATATTTTGGATATTAACACCTTACAGATATATCATTTGTAAATTTCTTTTCTCATTCAGTAGGTTGACTTTTTGTTTTGTTGATGGTTTCCTTTACTGTACAAAAACTTCTTAGTTTGATGTAATCCCATTTGTTATTTTTACTTTTGTTTCCCTTCCGTGAGGAGAGAGAGCCAAACAAATGCTGCTAAGACTAATGTCTAAGAGTTTAATGCCTATGTTTTCTTTCAGGTGTTTTATGGTTTCAGGTCTTACATTTAGGTCTTCAATGCATTTTGAGTTTATTTTTGTATATGGTGTAAGAAACTGGTTCAGTTTTATTCTTTTTCCTCTAGCTGTCCAGTTTCCCCAGCACCATTTTTTGAAGACTGCCCTTTTCCCATTGTATATCTTGCCTCCTTTGTCTTAGATTAATTGACCACATAAATGTGGGTTTATTTCTGAACTCTCTGTTTTGTTTCATTGGTCTATGTATCTGTTTTTGTTCTCTACCCTACTGTTTTGATTACTATAGCTTTATAGTATAGCTTGAGGTCATGGAGAATGATACGTTCAACTTTATTTGTTCTAATTCTGTAAAAAATGCCTTTGGTATTTTGATAGGGATTGTATTGAATTTATAGATTGCTTTGGGTACTAATTACATTTTAGCAATATGGATTTTTTCAACTTATGAGCATAAAATATCTTTCCATTTATTTGTGTCATCTTCAATTTCTTTCATCAATGTCTTACAGTTTTCAGAGTACTGGTCTTTCGCCTCCTTGGTTAAATTGATTCCTAGGTATTTTATTCTTTATGATGCAATTTTAAGTAGGAATGTTTTCTTAATTTCTTTTTCTGGTAGTTTGTTATTACTGTGTAGAAATTTATCTGATTTCTGTATATTAATTTTTATCCTGCAACTTTCTTAAATTCATTTATTACTTCTAGTCTTGTGGTGGTTTTTAGGTTTTTTTTTAAATCTACAGTATCATGTCATCTGCATACAGTGACAGTTTTACTTGTTGCCAATGGATGACTTTATTTCTATTTCTTGTCTCATTGTTGTGGCTACAATTTCAATATTATGTTGAATAAATGCGATGAGAGCCAACATTCTTGTTTTGTTTTAGATCTTAGATGAAAAGCCAAAAGCTTTTGAGAAAAGCTTTTCATTGAGTATTCTGTTAGCTGTTGCTTTACCACACTGTTTAATATGTTGAGGTATGTTGTCTCCAAACCCACTTTGTTGAGAGTTTTTAATGTTTATCACTTTTTAGAGAAAGAGAGCGCGAACAGGGAGGGGCAGAGTGGGAGGGGGATGGGGATCCGAAGTGGGCTCTGTGCTGAAAACAGAGAACCCAATGCAGGGCTCAAACTCACAAACTGTGAGATCATGACCTGAGCTGAAGTCAGACCCTTAACCGACTGAACCACCCAGGTGCCCCGAGAATTTTTATCATAAATGTATGTTGAATTTTATCAAATGTTTTTACTATGTCTATTGAGATTATTATATAATTTTTATCCCTCATTTTGTTAATGTGGTG
Organism: Leopardus geoffroyi; assembly: GCF_018350155.1. Taxonomy (NCBI): domain Eukaryota; kingdom Metazoa; phylum Chordata; class Mammalia; order Carnivora; family Felidae; genus Leopardus; species Leopardus geoffroyi. The sequence goes on from NC_059332.1 coordinate 55,220,673, forward strand.
TATCACTTTGATTTGTGTAAAGCAAACCATTATTCCATCCCTGGGATAAATTACATTTGATCAGAGTGTATGATCATTTTAATGTATTGTTGAATTTAGTTTGCTACAATATTTTAAGGATCTTTGCATTTCTGTTCATCACGGATATTGGCCTATAGTTCTGTTTTTTGGTAGTAACTTTGGTTTTGTTACCAGGGTAATGTTGGCCTCAGAATGAATTTGGAAATGTTCTTTTCTCATCAATTTTTGGGAACAGTTTGAAAAGGACAGGTATTAACTACTCATTAAATGGTGGAATTTACATGTGAAGCTGTGTGAACTGGACTTTTGTTTATTGGCAGTTTTTTGATTACCAATACAATTTCATTACTAGATATCAGTCTATTCAGATTTTGCTTTCTAATTCAAGACTTGAAAGATTATGTTTCTAGGAATTTACCCATTGCTTCTAGGTCATTCAAATTGTTGGCCTATAAATGTTTGTAGCAATCTCTTCTAATCTCTGTATTTCTGTGGTTTTGGTGTAACTTCTGTTTCATTTTTTATTTTATATATTTGGGCCTAGTATCCTTTTTTCTTGATGAGTCTGGCTGAAGGCTTATTAATTTTATTTATCGTTTCAAGGAACCAGCCCTTAGTGTCATTGAACTGTTCTATTATTTTGTTTTTTCTTATTTATTTCTACTGTGATTTTTATTACTTCCTTCCTTCTACTAATGTTTGGATTCGTTTGTTCTTTTTTTCCAGTTCCTTTAGCTGTAAGTTTAGATTGTTTATTTGAGATATTGTTTCTTGAAGTAAAGTTTTGTCACCAGAAACTTCCTTCTTAGAACTGCTTTTGCTGCATCCCATAGATTTTTGAATGTTGTGTTTCTATTTTCAATTTTCTCCAGGTATTTTTTGATTGCCTCTTTGATTTTCGTGTTGACTCATTAGCTGCTGAGTAGCATTCTATTTAGCCTCTATGTGTTTGTTTTTCCCAGTTTTTTCTTGAAATTGATTTCTAGTTTCATACTTTGTGGTTGGAAAAGATACTTGATATGATTCAACCTTTTTAAATTTATTGAGACTTTCTTTGTGATGTAACATGTGATCTATCCTGGAGTTGATCCATGTGCAATTGACAAAAAAAAGTATATTCTGTTGCTTTGGCTGCAAAGTTTTGTACCATCTATGAAGTCAATCTGGTATAATGTATCATTTAAGGCCACTGTTTCTTTACTGATTTTCTGAGAAATATATTCATTGATGTAAGTGGAGGGCTAACGATCCCTACTATTATTGCCTTACTGTCAATTTTTTCTCTACATATCTGTTACTATTTGCTTTATATATTTAAGCATACCTATTTTGGAAGCTTATTTATTTATTTATTTATTTATTTATTTATTTATTTATAAACAAGCTCTAGCCAATTTTATTAACAAAAAATTTTACGTGATTCACTTTTCACCAGTCTGTTCTGGCATGCTTCGAATGATATCAGAATCACCTGGATCAATAATAGCCAGTGTGCACACTCTGTAGTATTTCCCACACGCTGTGCCCAATTCAATATTATTGCCGCTGTAGTGATGGACACCAGTTTTGGCCAACATGGCATAGTATTCTATTTCAGATTTCCTCAAGGCTGGGCAGTTGTTGGCGAGGATGACCAGTTTCGCTTTGCAATGTCTGATCATTTTCAGAGTCTGCTTTTACCCCAACACGTACTTCCCACTTTTCATAACGAATTGGAGCCTAGAGTTGATGGACTCCAGAGACTTTTTCGTCTTCTTTGCGGCCACCATCTTCCTGCCTTAGGTGCGGGGCGGACCCAACCAGAAGCAACCGCCAAAATGGCCGGGAGAGAGAAAGGGAAGCATAGATATTTATATCTGTCTCTTGATAAAATCTCTAAAGTGTAACCCCGCTTTCTTTTTGTTTTCATTTTCTGGAATATCTTTTTTCATCTCTTCTCTCCATCTGTATGTATCTTTAAGTCAGAAGTGAGTCTCTTTAGGTAGCATATAGTTACGTCTTTTTATTTTTTTATTTTTTTATCCATTCACAACCTTGTGTCCTTTGATTGGGGTATTTAGTCCATTTATATTTAAAGTAATCACTGGTACTTTATGTAATTTTCCCACTGTTAATTGTTTTCTGGTTGCTTTTGTTGTTCTTCTCTGTTCTTTCTTATTCTCTTGCTTTCTTTTTGTATGATTTGATGGATTTCTTTAGTGTTATGTTTGGATTCCTTTCTTTTGATTTTTTGTGTATCTATTATAGGTTTTGTTTTATGGTTACCATGAGGCTCATATATAACATCCTATGTACCTAGAAGCCCATTTCAACTTCTGGTTGCTTATATTTGAACACATGCTAAAATCTCTATATTTTTAGTCTCCCCTCTCCCATATTTTAGGTTTTTATTGTCATATTTTTGTTTCTTTTTATGTTGTGTATGCCTTAACTAACTATTGTAGATATAGTTTATTTTGCTAATTTTGTCATTCAACCTTCATACTAGCTGTATCAGTGATTGATCCACTACATTTACTGTATGTTTGCTTTTGCCACCTTTCTTCTTTCATACTTTTCTTAGTTCTAGTTATGACCTTTTCTTTTTTGCTTAAAGAAGTCCCTGCAATATTTCCTGTAAGCCCACTTCAGTGGCAATAAAATCTTTTAACTTTTGTTAAAACTTTTTGTCTAGAAAATTCTTAATCTCTTTTTGAATTCTTTTTTTTTTTCAACGTTTATTTATTTTTGGGACAGAGAGAGACAGAGCATGAACGGGGGAGGGGCAGAGAGAGAGGGAGACACAGAATTGGAAACAGGCTCCAGGCTCTGAGCCATCAGCCCAGAGCCTGACGCAGGGCTCGAACTCACGGACCGCGAGATCGTGACCTGGCTGAAGTCGGACGCTTAACCGACTGCGCCACCCAGGCGCCCCTCTTTTTGAATTCTTAATATTAACCTTGCCAGATATAATATTCTTGGTTGTAGGGTTTTTCCTTTTAGCATCTTAAGTATATCATACCACTTCATTGTGGCCTGCAAAAATTCATCTAAATAGTCATTCATCAGCTATTCATCAGTTAATAGTCTTATGGGTATTACCTTGTACATAGCTATTTTCATTTATCTTGCTGCTTTTTAAAAATTAAAAAAAAAATTAAAAAATTTTAATGTTTATTTATTTTTGAGAGAGATAGAGCACCAGCAGGGGATGGACAGAGAGAGGGAGGGAGACAGAATCTGAAGCAGGCTCCAGGCTCTGAACTGTCAGCACAGAGCCCAACATGAGTGGGCTCTGTTAGATCATAGAGTTAGATCTCTCTAACTCACAGACTGAGAGATCATGACCTGGAACAAAGTCAGACACTCAACTGACTGAGCCGCACCATATCTTGATGCTTTTAAGAGTCTCTATCTTTAATTTTGGGCATTTAAATTATTATGTGTCTTGGCATAGATCTGTTTGGATTCATCCCATTTGGGGCTCTCTGTGCTTTCTAGACCTAGGTATTTGTTTCCTTCTTCAGGTTAGGGAAGTTTTCAGCTGTTATTCAGAGAAGTTTTCTGTCTGTCTTGCTTTTCCTGGGCCCCCTAAAATGCAAATGTTAATATGCTCAATATTGTTCCTGAAGTCCCCTAAAATTTTTAAAAATTCTGTTTGCTGTTGTTGTTTGTTGTTGTTTAACTTGGTTAATTTCCACTATCCTGTCTTCCAGATCACTGGTCTATGTTTCTGCATCATCTAATCAGCCACAGCTTCCTTCTGCTACCTTCTTCATTTCAGTTATTGTATTCTTTAGCTCTGATTATTTATTTTTTATGTCTTCTATCTCTTTGTTCAAGTTCTGTTTTTCTTCATTCTTCCCTTGATTTGGGTGAACATCTTTATGAGCATTACTTTGAACTCCTTTTTTTTTTTAATGCTTATTTTTGAGAGAGAGAGAGAGAGAGAGACAGAGAAAGAGAGAAAGAAAGCAGGGGAGGGGCAGAAAGAGAGAGACAGAATCTGAAGAAGGCTCCAGACTCTGAGCTGTCATCACAGAGCCTGAGTTGGGGCTCAAACTCATGAACTGTGAGATCATGATCTGAGCTGAAATAGGTCGCTTAACTGACTGAGCCACCCAGGTACCCTCATTACTTTGAATTCCTTACAGGTAGATTACTTATCTCCATTTTTAAAAAGAACTTTTTTATGATTTTTTAAACATATTTCTCTGTTTTCTCATTTTGCCTGACTCTCTGTTTTCATATATTAAACTGATAGCTTTGTCTCCCAGGCTTGAAAGAGTGGCCATATGTAGAAAGTGTCCTGTGTGTTCCACAAGTGTACTCCTACCTAGTCACCAGAGCCAGGGACTCCAGGGATGTCCTTTGTATGTCTTGTGTGAACCATTCTATTATGACTGTGATTTAAGTGTTGCTCATGGTGGGGCTGGAACCAGCTAAGCTGGTGGCAATTGCTGGCCACAACTGGCCACTGGTGGTCAGGTGGTCCCACTAGGGCAAAGATTCCAGGGAGACACTGGTGACATTCAAGGCCACCTGTTGGGTATTGTGGAACAGGAGTTGCTTTGGTGGGGCATTGATCCCAGCTGAGTCTATCTGCTGAGTGTGACAGTATGGAAGTCACTTTGGGGAAAAGCTGGTTCTAGCCAAGCGATTCACTATAAGAGCCACTTTGGAGAGGCTCCTGCTGGGGCAGGTCCATAGGGGAAAACCAAGTCTAGGTAAGCAGTACTAGAAAGATGGATGGAGAGTTTCAGAAATGGCACTTGCTGGCACTGGGCCAGCAAGGTAGAGGAGGGTAAGAATAATGATGCCTGCAAGTGCTCCATTCCTGGAGAAAGTTTCTCCAGATCCATGCCCCTATGTTGTATACTCTAAAATTCATCAATAAATCTTTACATAAGGCCCAAGAACTTCTAAACTGCTTTCCCTCTGCTAGGTCTTGGAGCAAGTGAGTTTGTGCATGGGCCCTTTAAGAGTGGAGTCCTTGGTTTCCTTGGTTTCCTGTTGATTTTCAAAGGCAGATAGTATATAGGCTTGTTTCCCTAGTACTAGTTCCCTGGGTGTGTATGCCCAGTGTGGGGCTTGAACTCTCACTCCTCAGGAAGGACCTCTGTGTTTGTGATATTGCTCCCACTGTTGGTCTCTGTGCTGGGACTGTGTATCCTGAGGTCATATCTTTACCCCTTCTGCATACTTGAGGTGGCTTTTTCTTATATTTTTAGTTAATGGAAGAGGTGTTCTGCTGGTCTTTAGGTCATTCTCAGAGTTGCTCTATATGCAGTTGTAGTTTTGGTGTGTTGTGGGAGGAGGTGAGCTCAGGGCTTTCCTACTCTGTCGTCTTGGTCCTGAGTTATGGTTGATTTTTATTCCTTCAGTCTGTATCAGCAATAGATATCAATTGGCATTCAAGCTAAGCTATAGTTTTAACTAGCTCTAGATTCGTTGATTGCATCAGTGTAGTCCCCCCCCCCCCCACTGGCTTTTCCTCTAAATCTAATTACTGATTTTATGGTTTTCAACATTGCTGCTGATGAAAGCTTTTTTTTAATTTTCTTTTTTCCCACATATTGTGCCTCGCTTTACCAAAACCATCATAATATGTTGGTGACTTTTGCAACATAATATGTTGGTGACTTTTGCAAACCAATAATGTTATTTTTTTTAACAAAACCTTTGGGAACTTCATTTAAAATTTTTTATTTATTTCTGAGAGAGAAAGACAGAGTGCAAGTAGGTGAGAGACAGAGAGAGATAGGGAGACAAAGAATCCGAAACAGGGTTCAGGTTCTGAGCTATCAGCACAGAGCCTGATGTGGGGCTCAAACCCCACAAACTGTGAGATCATGACCTGAACTGAAGTTGGATGCCCAACCAACTGAGCCACCCAAGTGCCCCACCAATAATGCTATTTGTAGTGTTTACCAACAATTTTCCTGAGACAACTTATTCAGATCTCAGTACCAGAGTTCTCATTTGAAACAGATATTGAATTCTTTAAATATAAAGGCTCCCAATATTTAAAAATAACCAGTATTGGAAAAAGTAAAAGAAAATGGACTGAGGAACTAAATAAATATTTTTCCAAGGAAGACATTCATATGGCCAAAAGGTACATGAGAAGGTGCTCAACATCACTAATAACCAGAAAAATATTAATAAAACCACAATGAGATATCACTTCCCACATATTAGAATGGCTACCATCAAAAATAAAGATGATCCAAGGATGTGGAGAATAGGGAATCCTTGTGCAATGTTGGTGGAAATGTAAATTGGTGCACTGACTATGAAAAACGTATGGAGGTTCCTCAGAAATATAAATGGAACTACCATATGATCCAGCAATACCGCTTTTGTGTATATATAGAAGGAAGTAAGAACAAGATATTGAAGAGATCTGTACTCCCATGCTCATTCCAACATTACTCACAATAGCCAAAATATAGAAGCAATCGAAGTGTCCATCAACAGATGAATGGATAAAGAAGATATATACATCTACAATGACATATTAGGACATTAGAATTATAAAGAAAAAAAAGTCATTGAAACAGAGTAGAAAAGTGGTTGCCTGGGGCTGGGGGAAATGAGAAGAGGTTGGTAAAAGCCTATACTTTCAGTTATAAGATGAATAAGGTTTGGGGATGTAATGTAAAACATGGTGACTGTAGTTGATAACACTGTATTATATAAATGAAATCTACTAAGAGAGTGGAACTTAAAAGTTTTCACATTACACAGACGTGTGTGCTGTATAGTAATGGATGTTAATTAACTAGATGGGGGGATATAAACATATATCAAATTACCACAATGTACATTTAAATATATCACACTTCTATTTGTCAATTATACCTCAATCAATTTGAAAAAATATGTAGTAACACATAAGAGAAACTAGGGTGAAAAAAAGGGCTAGGTTTTAGGCTTTGTGAGGAATGGCCTTATCCTGGCTTATTTTACTCAAAGGTATAGCTTTTAAGGAGTCTTTCAAAATGAAAGTACGGGGTGTTTAATAGGGCCCTTTTATCTTGCTGGGCCTTGAAAGGTTGACTAACTTCTAGTCTGGGACAATTGTCTGGGACTTTCCCAGTTTTATTATTAGATGCCTTGCTTGCATCCTGGGAAACCCCTCAGTCCCAGGAAAACTGGGCAAGTAGTCACTTTAGCTTTGAGCTCCAATTTCTGTATCATGAGATAGCCAAAAAATATACCCAACCTCTCTTTTGACTTGTTGTTTTGAATCACCAAATGCCTAAGGGTTAAAAGGATGCTTAATGTCCTCACATACGTGAAGATCAATTCCACAGTCAGAATTTTGAATTTTCTCTTCTTTTGCCTGCCATACTCTTCCACTCAATCTTCCTGCAACTAGCATCATTTAGGACTCATCTCAAGTATCATTTCCCAAAAAATGACTTATGTACAATGCCCTTGTTCTTAGGGCATTCTCTCTCCCACTGCTCTATGTTATGTTCTTCATAGCACTTATCTATATCTCAAATTATTTGATTACATGCTTATTGTCTGGTTACTCTCACCTAAAATATTCATGGATATGAGTTTTTTAATGGCAGGAATTTAGTCCACCTTGTTTATTTCCATGTGCACAGCATTTAGAATATTTCCTGCAATTGGTAGGTCCTAAAGGAATACTTGCTGAATGAATAAGTAAATGAATGAATGACTCCTATTCGGTTGCATTTTCAAAGTTTCCCAAGACCTTAAGGATGCCTTACTGCAAGTTACACCATAGTTAATAACTCCCTATCTGACTCTTTGGGCCCCCTTCTCCAGTAGACTGAAATGGAGCTCTTTAAAGGGGCTCACTTGTCCAGTTGTTTTTCATAGTTAAACCAAGAAGCACAAGACCCCAAAGTTTAACTTTTAATAATTTAAATTCTTTATGAAATTTACAGCTCAACTATCCATGAACATCTTCATATGTCCTTAGGAAAGTCATGCAAGAGTAGGCTTATGTTAATGATCAGTATGTCAAAGCAAAATGCAAATGATTATGAGTCACTTTGCCGAGTGAATGTACTAGTGCTGTGGACTGTTGATGAACTCACAGGAAGTGGTTGTACACAAGGGAACTCATACTGTGGCAAAGATTCTCATCAGGGCTGTATCTCTGACAGCCAGTGAGCCTCTATAGGATAAATAAAGAAAATCTGAACTGGAAGCTGGCTTTGGGATAATGATTATGCTGCTATTGTATGATCCTTATGAAGTATATCCTTGATAAATAATATAATAAGATTCCTAAAATACAATTTTCTTGGAATATTCTTTTTTCAGTAAGATGGCAAGTATCTCATATACATAGAACACATTTTTAATTTTGTGCTTACAGAAGCCAGGTTAAGGAAGTAAGATATAGACTATAATTATATAAACATAATAATAATAGCTGCCATATTGGGTGAACCAAAATCCATGAAGCCATATTCAACTCCTTTCTTCCTCTCACATTCTACATCCAATCATTCTGCACATCCTGTTGCTTCTATCATCAAATATATTCAGAATGTGACCATTTTCTGTCACCTCTACTGTTCCTACCCAGTTCCAAGGTCTTATGAAGTATTGTCTGAATTGTTGCAAAAATATTTAACTGGTATAACTTATTTCTAAATTTGTTAAACATTTAATGACAGCTTGAGAAAAGACAATATATTTTTATTTGTTTATGAACGGGAAGCTGAGCAAAATGTATATAGCTGTTTTTCCAAGCTTTTGCAGGGTGTGGGGATGGGGAGAAGCAGACTATGGGCACCTGGCCAAATTCTTACTGCATATTTTTATAAATAAAGTTTTATTGGAACACAACCATGCTCATTCATTTGCATATTGTGTATGGCTGCTTACACTAGAACTGCAGGGTTGAGTAGTGTAAACAGAGACCATTTGATCTGCAAGGCTTAAAATATTTACTCTTTGAAAAACACTCCCCCAAACTCATAGAAAAAGAGATCGTATTTGTGGTTACCAGAGGTACAGAGTGTAGGGAGGGGGAACTGGAGGAAAGTAGTCAAAATGTACAAACTTCCAGTTACAAGTACAGTATTAGGAATGTAATATATAACATTAGGTATAGGTAGTACTGCTGTGTGATATACAGGATGGTTGTTAAGAAAGTAGATCCTAAGAGTTCTCATCACAAAGACCCAATTTTAAAAAACAAGAAAAAAAGTATCTACATGATAGATGTTAATTAAACCTATTGTAGTAACCGCTTCACAATATATGTAAATTAAAGTATCATCTCATACACCTTAAACATATACAGTGATGTATGTCTATTACTTGTCAATAAAACTGGAAAAAATATTTACTATTTGGCCTTTAATGAAAAAGCTTGCTTGTCTCTGAGCTCTAAGATAATATTTCAAGTTCTTGTAAAATCATTGTAAAACAGCATGTTATGTTTGCTTTCCTTAAGTCTAGCCAGTAAATTTCTAGAGGCATTATTATTAAACTTTCAGAATACTTATGTAAAGAAATTTTGTCAAAAGTCTAACCCAGAAAAGTTGCCTTCCTAACACAACCCTGGTGTTTTTAAGATACATAAACTCAGTTCCAGTGATCTGGAAACCAATATCCTATCAATTGAAGTAATTAAAGTCCTCAGGCCACCACAATTTAAAATTAATGCTCTGGCCAAATTTCAACAAATGGTTTATGTGGCTCCATTTTCTGTTGCATTTACAAGTTGAATTAGATTCTTTCTTTCTTTCACAAAAGGGACCAAGAACATCATTCTACTCTGGAAACTTCCTGTAAGGCATATGTTTATTTATTGCAAGACACTGGGTGCTCTTATTTTTTTTTTTTTTTTAATTTTCTTTTTCAACGTTTATTTATTTTTGGGACAGAGAGAGACAGAGCATGAACGGGGGAGGGGCAGAGAGAGAGGGAGACACAGAATCGGAAACAGGCTCCAGGCTCTGAGCCATCAGCCCAGAGCCCGACGCGGGGCTCGAACTCACGGACTGCGAGATCGTGACCTGGCTGAAGTCGGACGCTTAACCGACTGCGCCACCCAGGCGCCCCTGGGTGCTCTTATTAATGGACTATCTGTATCATTAAAGTGGTTGTATCATCTAGTTCCAAAGCTCTAACTATCATATATAAACTATATATTCTTGTGGGACTCAACTTATACTACTCACTTCAGCTCTCTTAACACCTCTCCACATCTTATGTTTGCCTAAAACTGAGCTCTCAATTGTAACCACTACCCTCCAAATCTGTTTCACTTCAACAGTCCCCAGCTAGTTATGGCAACTGCCTCCTTCTAGTCACTCAGGCTAAATGACTTAGACTCATTCTTATGCTTCTTTTTCTCATATTCTGTATCCGAACTAACAATCTCAACGGCTTCAAAATATATCCAGAATCTTGTCACTTCTCACCATCTCCATGGCTACTGCCCTAGTACCATCATTTCTTATGTAGATCATTGCAATAGCCTTTCCGCTGGTATCCCAGTTTCTGCTCTTCCCTTCTTCAGTCTATTCTGAACAGAACAGCCAGAGCAATGCCGTCTGATCATGTCTGTCTGCTCAGAACCCATAGATGGCTGCTTGACTTGCACAGAGTCAAATTGGAAGTCCCTACAGTAGTCTATCAGGTCTAGGTCTCTGTCACCTCTCTGGTCTCATCTCTGTACTCCCCTCTTTGCTCAGTTTGCTGTGGTTGCAAGGTTTCTTCAGTATTTCTGGACTATAATAAGCACATCCCCTCTTTGCATTTGCTCTTCTCTCTGCCTCAAATAGGCTTTCCATAGTTTATTCCTTCAGATCAGTTATCTGCTCAAATTTATCAAAATGGCCTGACCACCCTGTAAAATATCTCTGCTCTACCATCATTCTCTATCTAGAATATCTTCATCCTTTATTCTAACACCTACTACCACCTGATATATATAATTTTTTCATTTTTAGGATCTAAGAATAGGGAATGTTCACTGCTGTAAACCCAGCATCTAGTTTGGTACTTAGTATATGAAAGTTTAAAAAAATTTTAATTCCAGTACAGTTCACATACAGTGTTAGTTTCACACTAGTAAAACATAGTGATTCAACAATTTTATGTATTACTCAGTATTCATCAAGATAAGTGTACTCTTAACCCCTTCACCTATTTCATCCATTCATCCACCCAGCCATCTCCATTCTGGTAACCATCTTTTCTCTATAGTTTAGAGTCTGTTTCTTGGTTTGTCTCTCTTTCCCCCACCCTTTGTTTGTCTTGTTTATTAAGTTGCACATATGAGTGAAATCATATGATATTCGTCTTATTTCATTTAGCACTACATTCTCTAGATCCATCCATGGTGCTGCAAATGGCAAGATTTCATTCTTTTTTATGGCTGAGTAATATTCCATTGTATATATTTACCACCACTTCTTTATCCATTCATCTATCGATGGACACTTGGGCTGCTTCCATAATTTGGCTATTGTAAATAATGCTGCAATAAACATAAGGGTGCATATATCTTTTTCATTTAGTGTTTTCACTTTCTTTGGGTAAATGCCCAGTAATGGAATTACTGGATTATATGGTAGTTCTATTTTTAACTTTGGAGGAAATTCCATACTCTTTTGGCCACTCTGATGGGTGTGAGGTGATAGCTCATGTGGTTTTGATTTGCATTTCCCTGATGAGTGATGTTGAGTATCTTTTAATGTGTTTGTTAACAATCTATATGTCTTCTTTGGAGAAATGTCTGTTTATGTTTTCTGACCATTTATAAATTGGATTATTTCTGTTTTTGGTGTATTGAGCTGTATAAGTACATGGAATATTTTTAATATGTATTTTTTGAATGACTGAATAGGAACTTAACCAGGTTCCAGATTATGTGTGAATTCCTTTACACACATCATCGTACTGAATTCTCACAGCAAAAAATGAATCCACGTTTTTTGGGAGAACATCATCAAAAAGTTGACCTGTGAGCTGGACCCAGGCACTCAGAAGCTCCTCATGTTCTCCCCTGTTCTTGGAATCTGAGTCCCACTTGTCTTTTCCCCTCCCAGAGGCTGTTTCAAGGACATAGCCTTGAGATAATAATGTGGCGTTGAGAACACCTGCATGTTATACATGACTAAACCCAGTTAAGGGCTCTTTATAAACTTTTAAGTTTTGGTGGGTGGGTGCAAAGATCCATTTGTCTTGCTGCTGCCTAAGACACACCTTGTATATAAATTCTCTTTGTTTTTATTAAAATTGCCACCTATTGGGGCACCTGGGTGGCTTAGTCAGTTGGGGGACCAACTTTGGCTCAGATCACGATCTCACAGCTCGTGAGTTTGAGCCCCACCTCGGGCTCTGTGTTGACAGCTCGGAGCCTGGAGCCTGCTTCAGATTCTGTGTCTCCCTCTCTCTGTCCCTCCCCTGCTCATATACTGTCTCTGTTGCCCTCAAAAATAAACATTAAAAATTAAAAAAAAATTGCCACCTACCAACCTAATAAATACAATATTTATTAGTTTCAGGTTTACAACATTATTTTAAAATGATCACAACCATATGACTAGTTATCATATAAAGTTATTACAATATTACTGACTATATTCCCTATACTGTCCACCTCTTGCCAACCATCAGTTTCTTCTCTGTATTTATGAGACTGTTTCTGTTTTGTTTATTAGATTACACATGTGGATACAATCATGTATTTGTTTTTCTTTGATTTATTTAACTTAGCATTATATTCTCTGAGTCCATTCATGTTGTTACAAATGGCAAGATCTCATTCCTTTTTTGGGGCTGAGTAATATTCCATTGTGTATATATAGCACATCCTCTTTCTCCATTCACTGTCAATGGACAATTAGGTTGTTTCCATATCTTGGCTATTGCAAACAATGCTGCACTAAACATAAGGGTGTATGTGTCTTCTCAAATTAGCATTTCATTTACCACTGATAAATATTCAGAAGTGCAATTGCTAAATTGTATGGCAGTTCCAATTTTTAAGTTTTTAATTCCAGTATAGTAACATTTAGTGTTATATTAGTTTCAGATGTATAATATAGTGATTCAGCAATTCCATTTATCATCTGGTGCTCATCAAGACAAGTGTACTTTTTAATCACCATCATCTATTTAACCCATCCACCCATCCACCTCCCCTCTGGTAACCATTAGCTTGTCCTCTCTAGTTAAGAGTCTGTTCCTTGGTTTGCCTTTTTTCCTTTGCTCATTTGTTTCATTTCTAAGTATCATATGACTTAATTTGCTTAGCATTATACTCTCTAGCTCCAACCATGTTGTTGCATATGGCAAGATTTTATTTTCAATGGCTAAATAATATTATTGTATGTATATTTCATATCTTTATCCATTCATCTATTGATGGGAACTTGAGCTGCTTCCATATCATGGCTATTGTAAATAATGCTGCTATAAACATTGGGGTATATATGTTCCTTTGGATTAGTGTTTTTGTATTTGTAGTGTCATTCCTAGATTGTAGGGTAATTCTATTTGTAACTTTTTGAGGAACCTCCATACTGTTTTCCACAGTGGGTGCACCAGTTTGCATTCCCACCAGTGCAAGAGGGTTTCTTTGTCTCTACATCCTCACCAACAAGTGTTGTTTCTTGTGTTGTTGATTTTAGCCATTCTGACAGATGTGAGGTGATATCTCATTGTGGTTTTGATTTGTGATGAGTGATGATAAACATCTTTTCATGTGTCTGTTGGCCATCTGGATGTCTTCTTTGGAGAAATGTCTATTCATGTCTTCTGTCCACTTTTTAATTGGAATATTTGGTTTTTGGGTATTGAGTTTTTACATGTTCTTTATATATTTTGGATACCCAATATAGGAACACCTAAATATATAAAGTAAATATTAATAGACATAAAGGGAATGGAAGATATCCATCACAGAAAAGGATGGACCTGGGTTTTGTAAATAACCGGATAGATTCAAATTGCAAAGCTGTGTAAGACCTTGTGTTAGATAGTCTTGCAAGAAGCACCTGTGACTCTCTCAAGGCACTTCTCTGGCCTCGGAGGAAGCTTGGACACTTATAAAGCAGGCTGAATGTGCCAGCAGAATGAACATCCCAGGAATCATCTCAGCCAATGATGGACATGAGTTGGAAGATAGCTTTCCTAACTTCCTTCCTGAGTAGGGGACAACTCTGTAGCCTGTGTAGCCTATTCTCAGCCATATTTTAGAGGTCTTTAGCAGGACTAAGTCCTAATTGCCTCCAGTAGTAACTAGCTTATCAACAAATCTTCTAGTGGCATCTTTCCCTTTCCTGTCTCACTCTCCTACTGGTATTTCTCACGATCTTCTCCAATATAAACTGCCTACCTTCAAATCCTTTTGGGATCTACTTCTGGGAAACCTTGACTAAAATATATGATCTATGATACACTAGAGTTTAAGAATAGTTAACATTTGTGTCCAAACGGATTTGCACAAGTCACGGACATAATTATGAAAGCTATGATGACAGGGGAAATTTTCCTGCTGACCTGCTCATCTGCCTTCTATACTGTGAGAAAGAATCTGCAAAGAGAAATGTGGTACAAAATAATTGCAAACTGAAGGCTGTGTGTCCCTATATTCTTTGAATAGCTTTGTGGAGTAGGTGGGTAGAAAAGCAATGATTACTAAACCCAGGTTTACCAAGTGCCAGTATCAGCTGGGCAGCTTACTTACAGATGGTTGGGCCTACTGTTGTCTGAGAGGAGTTAACAGAAAGTATCCTCCCAGGCCCCTGTGTTCTCATTTATTGGGCTGAGAGTGGGACATGAGAAGGTACAAAGCTCCAACTATGTTTAGGAAGAGTTTATCCCTTCAATGAATACTGATTGACCATGATGAAATGCCAGGTACAGTGTTAATTAAGATGCATGTTGCACTCAGGACACCTGGGTGGCTCAGTCAGTTAAGAGTCTGACTCTTGATCTCAGATGAGGTCATGATCTCACAGTTTGGGAGATTGAGCCCTGTGTTGGGCTCTGTGCTGACAGCTCAGAGCCTGCTTGGGATGCTCTCCCTTCTCTCCCCCGCCCCCCCCCCCCCATCAAAATCAATCAATCAATCAATCAATCAATATTTTTTTAAATATATAATTTATTGTCAAATTGGTTTCCACACAACACCCAGTGCTCATCCCAACAGGTGCCTTCCTCAATGCCCATCACCCACTTTCCCCTCTTTCCCACCTCCCATCAACCCTCAGTTTGTTCTCAGTATTTAAGAGTCTCTTATGGTTTTCCTCCTCTCCTCTCTTTAACTTTTTTTACCCCCTTCCCCTACCCCTGGTCTTCTCTTGAGTTTCTCAGGATCCACATATGAGTGAAAACATATGGTATCTGTCTTTCTCTGCCTGACTTTTTTCACTTAGCATAATACTCTCCAGTTCCATCCACGTTGCTACACATGGCCAGATTTCATTCTTTCTCATTGCCTCCATTGTATATATAAACCACATCTTCTTTATCCATTTATCAGTTGATGGACATTTAGGCTCTTTCCATAATTTGGCTATTGTTGAAAGTGCTGCTATAAACATTAGGGTACAGGTGCCCCTATGCATCAGCACTCCTTTATCCCTTGGGTAGATTTCTAGCAGTGTTATTTCTGGGCCATAGGGTAGATCTATTTTTAATTTTTTGAGGAACCTCCACACTGTTTTCCAGAGTGGCTGCACCAGTTTGCATTCCCACCAAAAAGGCAAGAGGGTTTCTGTTTCTCCACATCCTCTCCGGCATCTATAGCCACTCTGACATGCATGAGGTGGTGTCTCAGTGTGGTTTTGATTTGTATTTCCCTGATGAGGAGTGATGTTGAGCATCTTTTCATGTGCCTGTTGGCCATCTGGATGTCTTCTTTAGAGAAGTGTCTATTCATGTTTGCTGCCCATTTCTTCACTGAGTTATTTGTTTTTTGGATGTGACTTTGGCAAGTTCTTTACAGATTTTGGATACTTACCCTTCATCTGATATGTCATTTGCAAATATCTTCTCCCATTCCAAAGGTTGCCTTTTAGTTTTGTTGATTGTCTCCTTTGCAGTGCAGAAGCTTTTTATCTTCATGAGGTCCCAATAGTTCATTTTTGCTTTTAATTTCCCTTGCCTTTGGAGATGTTTCAAGTAAGAAATTGCTGTGGCTGAGGTCAGAGAGGTTTTTTCCTACTTTCTCCTTTAGGGTTTTGATGGTTTCCTGTCTCACATTCAGGCCCTTTATCCATTTTGAGTTTATTTTTGTGAATAGTGTAAGAAAGTGGTCTAGTTTCATTCTTCTGCATGTTGCTGTCCAGTTCTCCCAGCACCATTTGTTAAAGAAACTGTCTTTTTTCCATTGGATATTCTTTCTTGCTTTGTCAAAGATTAGTTGGCCATATATTTGTGGGTCCAATTCTGAAGTCTCTATTATATTCCATTGGTCTATGTGCCTGTTTTTGTGCCAATACCATGCTATCTTGATTACAGCTTGGTAGTAGAAGCCAAAGTCTGGGATTGTGATGTCTCCTGCTTTGGTTTTTTTTTTTTTTAATGTTACTCTGGCTATTCGGGTCTTTTGTGGTTCCACACAAATTTTAGGATTGCTTGTTCTAGCTTCGAGAAGAATGCTGGTGCAATTTTGATTGGGATTGCATTGAATGTGTAGATAGCTTTGGGTAGTATTGACATTTTAACAATATTCTTTCTTCCAATCCATGAGCACGGAATGTTTTTCCATTTCTTTGTATCTTCAATTTCCTTCATAAGCTTTCTATAGTTTTCAACATATAGATCTTTTTTATCTTTGGTTAGGTTTATTCCTAGGTATTTTATGATTCTTGGTGCAATTGTGAATGGGATCAATTTCATTATTTGTCTTTCTGTTGTTCATTATTGGTGTATAAAAATGCAACTGATTTCTGTATATAAATTTTGTATCCTGCGACTTGCTAAATTCACGTATAAATTCTAGCAGACTTTTGGTGGAGTCTGTCGGGTTTTCCATGCGTAGTATCATGTCATCTGTAAAAAGTGAAAGCTTGACTTCATCTTTGCTAATTTTGATGCCTTTGATTTCCTTTTGTTGTCTGATGGCTGATGCTAGAACTTCCAACACTATGTTAAACAACAGCGGTGAGAGTGGACATCCCTGTCGTGTTCCTGATCTCAGGGGGAAAGCTCTCAGTTTTCCCTCATTGAGGATGATATTAGCTGTGGGCTTTTCATAAATGGTTTTTATGAAGTTTAAGTATGTTCCTTTTATCCCAACTTTCTCGAGGGTTTTATCAAGAAAGGATGCTGAATTTTGTCAAATGCGTTTTCTGCATCGATGCAGACTGGGTGACTCAGTCGATTAAACATCTGACTTCAGCTCAGGTCATGATCTCATGGTTTGTGAGTTTGAGCCCCGCATCAGGCTCCCTGCTGTCAGCACTGAGCTGGCTTTGGATCCTCTGTCTCCTTCTCTCTCTGCATCCCCCGCTCCTGTTGTGCTTTCTCTCTCAGAAATAAATATTAAAAAAAAAAGATGCATGTTGCACTAACACCACTTTAGAAAATAAACTCATGAGAAGAATTAAGTTCAAATATGACAAGACTAGAAAATTTCCAAACTCAACCACTTATTTTCTAGCATCCTTTTGTAGGATATTATTCAGAAGAACTTTAGATGGCTAAGGTCATTCTACACATAGTAATGAAGACAATTTTATTGTTACTAATAAATGGTATAAATGTATATATTCAAGAAGTTAGATATTCTCTTTATTCAAAACCTAATAGTCCATGAAACTATTTTGTAAAGACCAGATATATATATGTATATCTATATATGACAATTTTACTTAAACTTTATTTGTCAAATCTCTATTGGTCCCTGTAATAATTTGTCATTATTTATCTTCCTACTTAATTCTCTGGTATAAAAAACTTGTGGCTAAGTAACTAAAATTCTAAACCATGTTTTTTTTCAACTATGGCATATATGGTTTAGTGATATTGTATCTATCATAGTACATCAATTTTATGTACAGACTATTGCTTCTTAAGCATATTTTATCATCTTAGATTTCTTTAAAAAATTTTTTTAATGTTTACTTTTGAGAGAGAGAGAGAGAAAGAGAAAGAGAGAGAGAGAGAAGGAGATAGAGTGTGAACAGCAGAGGAGCAGAGAGAGAGAGAGGGAGACACAGAATCTGAAGCAGTCTCCAAGCTCTGAGCTGTCAGCACAGAGTCTGATGCGGGGCTCGAACTCATGAACCATGAGATCATGACCTGAGGTGAAGTTGGTCACTTAACCGACTGAGCCACCCAGGCTCCCCTTGGATTTCTTATTGTAAGAAGATGTTTGCTTAATTTGAAGAAATTAGCTTTTCTCTCCAAAATGTACTTCTTTATTACCTGAAAATGTATGTTTTTAACATGACATTTCTTTTATTATAGAAATATAAATTAAAGCACAGATTTCATAAGTATATAATTAAAATCATCTTTAAAAATATATATAGTTTTTCTAATAGAAAGTCAGTCCACTACCATGGCATTAAATCTTTTCCATATTAAATATCATGAGGTGCATTATTGAATTCCATGCTAGATTTTCAATGGGCTGATACACAGTCATATTTTGTGTCTTGTACCTCATATATATATATATATATATATATATATATATATATATACACACACACACATACATATACATATATACATAAGCATACATATATATGCAATATATACAATACATGTTACACATTTCATTTATTGTATATAATATGTATCATGTTTATATATCATGTCATACATTTATATGTTGTATTCGCATACATATATTTATAACTTCATTTTAGTTCTTTTACTTTCTCTTTCTAGTGTTCATTCTTTAAAAGTCCTCTCCCTCCTCATCTCACCTGTGTCTCCAGGGTAGGCATGGTTTATTTATGGGTTTGACTCTTTTAGTCACCATTTGTAGGGCTGATGTGATCTGGAATGTGTTATATCAGTCTATTTAGGTAGTAATCAGATTGCATCCTTCTGGGGAAGGTCAGTTGGTGCTCAGTGGAGAAGATACAGGTAATGTGTAAGAGCTAGCAGTAGCCCACGTTCTTATTTCTATTCCGAAATGCAATTTACTCTAGTTATAGGTAAGTTACTTCAGCTTTACTTGAAAGTGCACAGCTGCTTGATAATAGTTGATGGCCGATAACTGAGTTGTTTCTAGTTTTGCCAGTAGATTTGACTTTGGGCAGGAAACTGAAAGACATCTCTCTATTTTGTCTTGTCAGTGTGAGAAATGAGAATAATAATGCTGCCCACTTTACAAGGGAAGCCTTAATGAATTTTACTTTTGTAAAGCATTGTCAGATCCTGAGGCAAGGGGTGCTGGGAGAGTTTGGGCAGCTGTAGAAACAGAAAAGTACCCTTATTTTTGGTATTTCAAATGTATTCTCTCAGCACGACAGCAATAACACTATCAGCTTTTAAATTATTGTTAATAATAAGAAGTAGTTAATAATAAGAAGAAGCACCTGGGTGGCTCAGTAGGTTGAGCATCTGGCTCTTGATTTTGACTCGGGTCATGATCTCAGGGTTGTGGGATCAAGCCCCACCTTGGGTTCCATACTGAGTGTGGAACCTGCTTAAGATTTTCTCTCCCTCTCCCACTGCCACTGCCTCTCCCCAGCTTGTTCACTCTATCTAAAAAAATAAATAAATAAGAAGTGGAATTTAGTAGGAAGAAACTGGAAATCTGGAAATCTTGAAATATTTTTCATATTTACCCAAGACCTGAATTTTCTGTATACCTATGTGATTCTATAAAATTAGTTATCTTGGTTATTCCTTATAAAATAAAAACAAAATAAAGCTTGGAAATACCTGTTTTATTTCTAACAAGGCAAGTATCAATACCCAAAATTCTACAGTTCAGACAAGGCCAGCATTAGAGGAAAGAGAATGATGATGGTGAAATGGACATTCATTCTGGAAGACCTCCTTAAGGATGTGGATTAAAACACAGATAGTAGCATACTATTAATTTCTGTAATAAATTATGTATTAAGAATTATGGAATGAATTTGTGTAACAAATTATATAGTAAGAGATATGATGGTTTTATTCATGTAGTAAGACTGTCAGCTAAACTCACCTTGTGCCATGGAAACACATAGAGAACAACCATCTTAGTGTAAATAACTCAGAAAATGACCCAAAGATTCAAGGGCACCGGGGTAGCTCATTTGGTTAAGTGTCTGGCTCTTAATTTTGGCTCAGGACATGATCTCATGGTTTTTGAGTTTGAGGCCCACATTGGGCTCTGTGCTGACAGCACTGAGCCTGCTTGGGATTCTCTCTCTGTCTCTCCCATGCTCATTCTCTCTCTCTCTGTCTTTCAAGTAAATAAACCTAAAAAATTTTTAAAAAAGAAAGAAAATGGCTTAAAGACTGGCAGAACAGACTAAGATTAACATAGAGAAGAGGTCATATTGAAGATAGGAAGAGGGGCAGAGATGCAGTCAGGAACCAAGCTGACCTATGAGATTGTCCACAGGAGGGAGGGTTACTGCAAAATGGGAGAAAGGAGAGGAGTAGACCTCACGCTGGGAACCCCAGGCATGGGGGCCTGTACTGGGAAGACAAATCCCCAAAATATTTGGCTTTGAAAACCAGAGGGGCTTAATTTTGCAAGTTTTTGCAGTCAGTGGGGCTTAACACTTGGAACTTTAAAAAACAGCAGCTTGGCTGTGGGAGAGCCAGAGGGTGATATAGGAAACTGAGTTCCTCCCTTAAAGAGACAGTACAACAGCCCCACTGAGATGTAGCATAGAAGCAGCAGTTTGAAAAATGCCTGAGGTAAATAGGAAGATTTATTTTACTAATCTCAGAATGTGTGCTGAAGGGGTAGGCATCTTTAGGAGATTTCTACAAGAACAAAAGATCTGGTGGGTGCCATTTCTCTTCCCTGCCCCCCCCCCCCCCGATACACTGACATCTGTGGGAACCAGTGTAGTGTGAAGACTCTCCTTTTAGCTTGCTAACAGCATGCCCCACACCTATGCTTTTCTGTGATCCACCCCTCTCCAACCTGTCCTAAATTGAAGTCCATCCAAAGCAGTGCCAGAAGCATGACATTGTGTAAGCAGCACCAACAGAGGCTAGCCCCACTCTAAAGTGACTCCTGTCCCTTTAGAGAGGAGATGAGAGGAGAATATAAGCACACACAGCAGGGCTGGGTGCAGACAGCTGGTCTGACTACAAGCCCCACCCACCAGTGAAAGCCTCTTAGGGACAACACAGGAAAGGGCCTTGCATTTTGGTGTGACAGCAGCTCTAGAGAACATCTAGTCTGACCCAACTTAAGACCAAGGTGGCCCTAGACTGGCCCATTAACAACATGTGGACCAAACCCTATCCACAAGAGGCAAACTGTAGACAGCTGAACTGAAGGCAAACATAGCTCAGTGACAGCAGTGGGGTTGTAACACCTGGAGGACAGAGTAATGGAAAGCAATCAAGCTGAACAGCAAAAAGAAAAAAATCACAATAAAAAATGAGGGGCACCTGGGTGGCTCAGTTGGTTAACATCTAACTCAGATCTCAGCTCAGGTATTGATCTCAGGGTTGTGAGTTTGAGTCCTACTCTGGGCTCCATGTTGTGCATGGAGCCTACTTAAAAAATCTTAAAAAAAAGAAAAAGAAAAAGAAAATAGACATAGGGAACCAGTGACACTACCAGGTATAGTAACATTCACATTATAGGGATCCCAGAAGGCAAAGAGAGATCAAAGGGGGCAGAAAATTTATTTGAAGAAATAATAGCTGAAAACTTCTTGACTCTGGGGAAGGAAACATATCCAGATCTAGGAAGCACAGAGTCCTCCCAACAAAATCAACCCAAGGAGGTCTACACCAAGGCACCTAGTAATTAAATTAACAAAAAGTAGTGACAAAGAGAGAATTTTAAAAGCAGCAACAGAAAGGAATAACAGTTCCGTACAAGGGAAACCCCATAAGGTTACCTGCTGATTTTTTGGCAGAAATATTACAGGCTGGAAAGGAGTGGCATGATTCATTCAGAGTGCTGAAAGAAAAAAAAACCAACAACCCTGCAACCAAGGGTACTCTATACAGCAAGGCTATGTCTTCAGAAAGAGAGATAGAGTTACCCAGACAAAAGTTAAAGGAACTCATCACCACTAAACCAGCCCTATAGGAAATGTTACAGGGGATTCTTTGCATAGAAAGAAAACACCATAGGCAGGAGTAAGAAAAGTAGGAAGTGCAAAAGCAGTGAAATTAAGTATATCTATAAAAATCAAAAGATTTACAAAATAAAAAATGTACACTATGTTGTTATATACTGAAAACCTTAGGAGGGTGGGATAGGAGTACAATTTTAGTGCTTTTAGAATAGGCTCAAACTTAAGCAACTGTCAACTTAATATAGACTGTTATATGTATAAGATGTTATATATAAAAATAATGGTAACCACAAATAAAAACCCAGTAATAAATTTTATTCTTTCTCATTTTCAAGTAGTATTCCATTGTATATATAAACCACATCTTCTTTATCCATTCATCAGTTGATGGACATTTGGCTCTCTCCATAATTTGGCTATTGTTGATAACACTGCTATAAAGATTGGGGTGCATGTGCCCCTTCAAATCTGCATTTTTGTATCCTTTGGATAAATGCCTAGTATTGCGTTGCTGGGTCATGGGGCAATTTTTTGAGAAACCCCCATAACTATTGTTTTTTCCCCCCATTCTCACCATTTTTATTCAACATAGTACTGGAAGTCCTAGTGACAGAAATCAGACAACAAAAAGAAATAGGCATCCAAATTGGTCAGGCAGAAGTAAAACTCTCACTATTTGCAGATGACATGATACTATATATAGAAAACCCTAAAGACTTCACCAAAAAACTACTAGAAGTAATAAATTCAGTAAAATCTCAGAATACCCAATCAATATAAAGAAATCCATTGCATTTCTATACACTAATAAAGTTGCAGAAAGAGAAATTAAGGAAACAATCTCATTTACAATTGTACCCAAAATATTAAAATACCTAGGAATAAACTTATCTAAGGAGGTGAAATACCTGTACTCTGAAAAGTATTGATGAAAGGAATCAAAGGTTACATAAACAAATGGGAAGATATTCCATGCTGATGGACTGGGAGAACAAATATTGTTACAATGTCCATACTACACAAAGCAATCTACAGATATAGTGCAATCCCTATCAAAATACCAACTTTCTTTTTAATTTTTTTTAACAGAACTAGAAAAAATAATCCTACAATTTGTATGTAGCCACAAAAGATCCCAAATAGGCAAAGCAATCTTAAAAAAGAAGAACAAAACGGGAAGTATCACAATCCCAGATTTCAAGATGTACTACAAAGCTGTAGTAATCAAAACAGTACGGAACTGGCATACTGGCACAAAAATAGACACATAGATCAATGGAACAGAATACAGAGACTTAAACCAGAATTAAACCCACACCTATATGGTCAATTAATCTATAACAAAGCAAGAACATGCAATGGGAAAAAAAGTCTCTTCAATGAACCGTGTTGGGAAAACTGGACAGCTACATGCAAAAGAATGAAACTGAACCACTTTCTTACACCATTCACAAAAATAAACTCAAAATGGATTAAAGTCATAAATGTGAGACGTGAAACTGTAACAATGTTACAAGAGAGCACAGGCAGTAATTTCTTTGACATTGGCTGAAGGGATATTTTTCTAGATATGTTTCCTAAGGCAAGGGAAACATAAGTCAAAATAAATTTTTAGGACTACATCAAAATAAAAAGCTTCTGCACAGCAAAGGAAAAAAAATCAACAAAACAAAAAGACAACTACTGAATGGGACAAGATATTTGTAAATGATACATCCAATAAGGGGTTAGTATCCAAAATATATGACGAACTTCTACAACTCAAACCAAACTCTACCCCCAAAATAATCCAATTAACAAATGGTCAGAAAATATGAACAGACATTTCTCCAAAGTAGACATATAGATTGTTAACAGATACATGAAAAGATACTTAACGTCACTTATCATTAGAGAAAAGCAAATCAAAATCGCAATGAGATATCACCTTACACCTGTCAGAATGACTAAAGTTAAAAACTCAAGAAATAACAAGTGTTGGAAAAGATGTAGAGAAAAGGGAAACTTCATGCACTATTGGTGGATATGCAAACTGGTGCAGCCCCTGTGAAAAACAGTATGGAGGTTTCTCAAGAAATTAAAAATAGAACTACCATATGATCCAGTAATTTCACTACTGAGTATTCACCCAAAGAAAATAAAAACACTACATGAAAAAGATATATGCACCCCTATGATTATTGCATAATTATTTACAATAGTGAAAATATTGAAGCATTGTCCATAAATAGATTAATGGATATACAGAAGATGTGGTGTATATATAAACAATGGAATATTACTTAGCCATAAAAAGGAATGAAATCTTGGTATTTGCAACAACATGGATAAACCTAGAGTCTATAATGCTGAGTGAAATCAGTCACAGAAAGACAAATACCATATGATTTCATCCACATGTAGAATTTAAGAAATAAGACAAAGAAATAAATAAAAGAGAGACAAAAAACCAGATCTGGGGCACCTGGGTGGTCCAGTCAGTTGGGTGTCCAGCTTTGATTTCGGTTCAAGCCATGATCCTAGGGTCGTGGGATTCTCTCTCTCTCTCCCTCTGCCCTACTCTCTCTCTCTCTCCCTCCAAAAAAAAAAAAAAAAAAAAACCCAAACCACAGACTCTTATATAGAAAGAACAAACTGGTGATTCCCAGAAGAGAGATGGGTGGCTGGAAGGGTGAAATTGGTGAAGATTAAGAGTGCACCTACCATGATAAGCACTGAATTTTGTATAGAATTGTTAAATCGCCATATTTTACACCTGAAACTAATAGAACACTATACATTAATTACACTGGAATTAAAAAAAAAATTATAAAAGACTGCCACTATTTGTCTAGTGACATGTGTTATTCCCATTATGATTCCTGGTAAGTCTTTTTATATCTCTGTTTATACTCCTGATCAGACCAGAATGGATATGCTAATATAATTCAGACTCCGCCCTACAAATGGCAAGTGGTGCGAGCCAGGATGAGCTAGATATCTTCTCTGCAGTAGCCCCTTCTCTGGTTTCCCTTCCACTAGTCTTTTCTTAGTCTCTTTGACCCTCCTTGCTGCTATCAGCACATTTTCCTCCTAGACACAAATCTGTGTCTAGCGCATGCTTGCAAACATCTCAACCACCAGCTGTTGCCCACACGAGTAATTCCAAATTCCTTTGTCAGGCATATCAGAACATTTACAATTTGGTCTCAGCCTTGTTCACACCTTTTCTTCCTGGCCACTATTATTCTATGCCCCTACATTTTAGCTTCAGTTCATTTTTAAGCATTTCTTGAAACAGCAATGGCCTTCACTCTGCCTTTATCCAAATTGTTCCTTCAGCCTGAAAATCTTCTTTGCCATTACTATCTTACAAATGCTCATGTTTCTCTAACCCTCTCAAAGGCTGTGGAGCCTTCTGATATCCTTCACAAATGCTTACAATGCTCATGTAGCCTTCTCTGGATCATCTCTCCCTCCTTGCAAATGGTTCATGATTCCATCTGGCATTCTTAGCCCTCTGTGCACATTGTCTCTCCGGTACTCACAGAATAAAAGTTATATGTGGTTTCCTGAGGGTAATCTTGGCATTTGTACTTAATGAGTGAATGAATTGTATTTCAGGTTTGCAGTTTATAGGCATGCTGTTAAGTCTTGTGGGAGATGAAACTTCTAAAACTGAGTTTGTGTGAACCTTGTTTTAGGTGATGGCTTTATAAAAGATACAGAGTTCTCATAAGGTCCTTCTACCACACTCAGAGGCTCATTGGGATCAAGTTTCACAGATCCCATGCAAGGCAATTTATGTTAAGGCAAGTCTCTGGTCAAGAGATGATCAACACCTGTAATCATGGGATGTTAGAGCTGGAAGGGATCTTATAGAAATCACCAGTTGAATGTCAACTAATCAAATGGGGAAATTGAGGTTAGAAAAGTTTGAGCAAAGCTCCAGGTAACACAACAAGCTAGTATCAGAACTAAAATTGGAACATGAAATACCTTCCCACTTCCCAATACCAGGTTATTCACTGATCTTTATATCCAGCCCTATACTTTCTTTGCTGCTCAATAAGCATAGGGGTGGCAAGAAAAGGGGATGGACACATTACATTTCTCTTACTTCAAATGCAAATAATTGGACATGGAAGGAAAATTGACTAAGATATATTTTTCCAAACTGAGGGTCTTAATTACTGTAGCCTGACTCATTTCCGACCTCTACTTGGTGAGCCACTCTGATCACCTACTTAGTTCAAGTGAGTGCTTGGGGAGAACCAGAGTCTTTGTCCTACACCTCCTTTGGCCCTCAGATTCTCACATGTGTCTGCTATGGTTTTGCCTTTTCTGCATTCCAAACTACTCCTTGTTCCCCTAACATTTAGGCATCACAAAATCAAGTATTTAATGTGCTTTTTCTAATGTTTACTCAGGAAAGGTCATTGCATTATAGCTTTAAGGAGGAAAGATGCAAAGGAAATCACATAATCTATAATAAGCACAACCTGTGTAACTTTCACACTGGGTATTCATGCACAAATATTTATATGTACAGATATTTTTAAAAAGAAGCATTTTCCATGCCAGCAAATGGGTAAATGGAGTATGAAATAAAACCCAGGAGGAGGTGTTGGTGATCTAGATGAGCTCTAAAGACATTTCCAGGGAAAAATTCTGTGATTATTTCAAGTGATGGAATCTAGTGAAAAAAATCCTAAGTTTTCACTATAGCTGTTTGATTGTTTCTCCTTGTAGGTAAATAGGAAATAAAAACTAAGCAAACCTCATTTAACTGTTATTTTGAGTGCATGGGATTTTGGTGCCCAATTTGTGCATGACAGCACCAGTCATGCTCTCTCACATTTCTTGTAAATATACCCAGTGGTTATTTGTTAGCATTTTATAAAAGCCTTCAGTGAGAAGCTTGCCCTTTGGTCTCTGCCATAGGGAAATCCCCACAGCACACCTCATGCGGTGAAAACATGTATAACACCTGCTGTGATCCTAGCTTCTCTGCCTTGGGAATGTATATCCTGGTGTCCAAAGAGTTTCATAGCTTAATTTATTTTAATGATAAGATAAATGGTGCAAAATATATAATAATTATGATTAAACATAGCTACTATGTACAAACTGGCTAATAGGTATTTGAAGAGTTCAAAAAAAAATAGAAAAAAAGTCAACTATAAAGATATAAAATAGTCCCATAATTTACACAAAATTACAAATTCGATAAATATTTATAGAAATTGGAAATGTCATATTGAAATGCTCTTTAAAAGTTTAATAATAGCCCTATAAAAGAACACACATGGGAATGGTAAAAAAAAAATTTTTAAATTCCAGAGATTAGGAGAGATTGGTTCAAGATGGTGACATCCTAAACTTACTTCCTTATAGAAACATACCAAATCTATAGAAACATATGGAATAATTTCCTATGAAATAAATCCAGAAACTAGCTGAGTAATTCCTACACATCAGGCAGATAGGTAAAAAAAAATCCACATTGAAATAGGTAAGAGGGGCTGAGACACAATCTCACTATAAACCCATCCCGTGGCGTGACAACATACAATTGGTAGGGAATGCATGGCTCTCACCTTGTCCCTGAGAAGGGAAGTGTTTGGACCTACATCTGGGGTCCAAACTTTTAAGACTTCTACCTGAGAGGTGGGCCCCTGAAGCATTTAGCTCTGAAAGTCAGTAGGGCTTATATATTCACAAGACCCACAAGATCATCACAAACCAAAATACAGTTCTTAACAGCCTTGTGAGGAGTTGCTGTGGCTATTGACTCAGGCTTAGTGAAGAGGCAACAGACTGAAATGCAGTCTGAAAGACAGCAGACGGAAAATCTTTCCACAAAAGAGGCCTATTTGCTTATCTTAAAAGTTCTGGTCTGAGTGGCAGTCTCCTAATTTAACATAGATCTAGGAGTTGATTGCAATACTCTCCAGAGACTGGGGGTCCAGTGGGTGCCATCTTTGTACTCTCCTTTTGCCTCGCCCCAGATTTCTGGTATCTCTTGGAAAGGCACTTGTGTACATGTCTGACTCCCCAGCTTTTGTGGCTGCCACCCAAGGAACACATTCCTTGATCACCTGGCTCTGGTGGCCAAGGGCTTACATTCATGAGTTCCATAGGACTGTAACAGAGAAACAGTTCTTAAACAGTTATCCCACCAGGGCACAACACAAAGACAACAGACAAACTCTCAGTCTTTCCATAAAAGAGGCATATTTGTAGATCTTAAAACTTGTGGCCTGAGGGATACACTTCTTTTTAAAAAATTTTTTTTAACGTTTATTTACTTTTCTGAGACAGAGAGAGATAGATCGTGAGCAGGAGAGGGGCAGAGAGAGAGGGAGACACAGAATCGAAGCAGGCTTCAGGGTCCGAGCTGTCAGCACAGAGCCCCACACGGGGCTCAAACTCACAAACCGCAAGTTCATGACCTGAGCTGAAGTTGGACACTTAACCGACTGAGTCACCCAGGTGCCCCCTGAGGGATATACTTCTAATTTAACACACATTTAGGGGCTGACTGAAATCCTCCCCAGAGATCAGGCAGGTCAGTGGGCACTATGTTTATAATCTCTTTCTGCCTAGTCCCCCATCCCCCCACCAGATCACAAAGGTCTCTGCGAAAGGAGTTTTGTACATATCTGATATCCAGGCTTTTATGGCTGCTGCCCAGAGGATACATCCCTTGATAGCTTGACTTTTGTGGCCAGAGGGCTGGGGATACTAGGTTCAATGAGATAATAGCAAACAAGTAAGTTATTCTTAACTTCTTTCAAGCCAGGGATAAATGAAGAAGGAACAGGCACAAACACCCATCTTCAAGTCATCCATGAAAGAAGCATACCAACCTTGAAAAGCTCCTGCCTGAGAATCCAGACTCCAATCAGCCTGGATCTAGGTGCTAAATGAGAGCCTCCCTTTTGGGACACTGACAGGTTTTAACACTTCCTCAACTACTGGGAACCATTAACAATAAAGAAGCAGCTTGTATAATCACAAAGTTTTGAGACATGACCAGGAACTAGGGCAGAGTTGAATGTTAAGATTCATTCTTTACATAATGTTACTCTGTCAAGACTGGGAGAGGTGGATGTTTTATGTAATGCATAGAAACCAATATAGAGAATCAAAGAAAATGAAGAAACAGAGGGATATGTTTCAAAATAAAAACAAGATAAAACCTCAGAAAAAGACCTTCATAAAAAGGAGATGTGTTTTATCTGATAAAGAGTTTAAAATAATGGTCACAAAGATATTTACTGAGGTCTGGAGAACAGTGAATGAATAAAGTGAGAATTTTAACATAGATAAAAAATATAAGTACCAAACAGAAATCACAGAGTCGAAGAATGCAATAACTGAACTGAGAAGTTTAATAGTTTCAACAACAGACTAGATAAAGCAAAAGAAAAAAATCAGCAAACACAAAGACACAGCAGAGGAGTTCATTCAATAAAAGGAGCAAAAGAAAAAGAAATGAAAAGAGTGAAGACATATTAAGGGTCTTATGGGAAAACATTAGGTATTTCAATATTTATTTTATACGTGTCTCAGAAGAAGAGAGAGAGAAAGGGGAAGAAAAGTTAATTGAATAAATACTGGCTGAAAACTTCCCTAACCTGGGAAAAGAACAGATATCTAGATCTGGGAAGTCCAAAGTGTTCTAAACAAAATGAATTCAAAAAGCCCCACACAGGGGCGCCTGGGTGGCGCAGTCGGTTGAGCGTCCGACTTCAGCCAGGTCACGATCTCGCGGTCCGTGAGTTCGAGCCCCGCGTCGGGCTCTGGGCTGATGGCTCAGAGCCTGGAGCCTGTTTCCGATTCTGTGTCTCCCTCTCTCTCTGCCCCTCCCCCGTTCATGCTCTGTCTCTCTCTGTCCCAAAAATAAATAAACGTTGAAAAAAAAAAAATTAAAAAAAAAAAAAAGCCCCACACAGAGTACATAATTTAATTGTCAAATGTTAAAGGAGAGAATCTGAAAAGCAACAAGAGAAACACAGATTTTTATATACAAGACAACCCCCATAAAACTATAAGCATATTTTTATCAGAAATTTTGCAGGCCAGGAGGGAGTGGTATGATATTTTCAAAGTGCTGAAAGAAAAAACTGCCAATCAGGAAATTTATACCCAGCAAAACTGTCCTTTAGAATAAGGACAATAGTTTTCCAGACAGGCAAAAGCTAAAGGAGTTCATCACCACTACATCAGCCTTCCAAATGATGTAAAAGGAACTTTTAAAAACTGACACAAAAGTGTGCTAATTAGTAATAGAAAAATGTATGAAAGTATAAATCTCACAGGCAAATGTAAATATCTAGTAAAATTCACAATAATCTTGTAAAGGTGGTGAGTTAATCACTTATAAAGCTGGTATGAATTGTAAAAAACAATAGTAAAGATAACCAATAATTTGTTAAGAGATATACAAGAAAGATGTTTAATTGTTATGTCAAAAACATGAAATTTGGGGGTAATAAAATGCAGAACTTTATAATGTGTTCAAATTTAGGTCATTAGCAACTTAAATAGAGTGTTTAAGTTGTTTTATATAAACCTCATGGTAAACAAAAACTTATTGAGATATATAAAAGATAAAAAGAGGGCTCTAAG